>NC_089503.1:178367811-178992811 GCF_036850995.1 Saccopteryx leptura
TTTTTGGCTATTTAGACTGATTCACTTCTTTCACCAACATTATTTGTTGGTTTTCATGTCTGGATCATTTTCAGGCAGAAAAAAAAGATTTTTGCCACTTTACCCAAATTTCTCCTCTCATTGCAAAGAGCCAACAATAACAGCACCTATAAATCATAGCCATTACTTAATGGACATCAACCTTATAACGGAGAAGATTCAAATGTCTTTCTCTGTAAAATTGCTAGTGGTTGTATATCAACTGCCTTTGGCATCAAGCATAATCAAATATACAAGTGTTAAATCCATGACTACCAAGTGTCTTAAAGAGTATAGCTGAATAATTATGTAAGTCAATACCCATTTTCCTTCAGACTCGGATTTGATCTGCATCATTGGTTTTAATTTTTTCCAGAAGTTGTTCTGCCCATTGCACTCAGATGTGTAGATTTTACTCAGTTTTTTTCTGTGCATCTTATTGTTCATAGAAAGGAGCCATCAGACAGAGAAGAAAGTGTGGGTACAAGGTGGACACGCAGAGGACTTTCAGTCTTGGTGTGTTGTAGAAGAACATAGTAGGTGATGGGGAGACAATCAGGAACCCTTTCTCAGACTTCGAGCAGTGAGGCATTTTAGAAGCCTCTATATAACTATCTCCACCTTTCATTTTATAAATGGGGAAACTGAGGCGATAGGACTTATTTTCCTAAAATCACACCACAGAGTCAGGACTAGAACCCTGGTTTCCTGGTGCCTTTATCTATGTTCTTATTATTGGGTCACTCAAGCTTCTGAGATGTTGGCTCATCTTCATCAGAAAATGTGGACCAGGAGCCATCTGGAAGCGTAGACTAGCAGCTGGGATAGGTGTTATAGTCCTAACATCACTCCCCGCTTTGCGTTTGGGGTTCTTTATCACCCGGATAGGTTACTCTATTCCTTAACTTCTGCTTACACACTGGTTCATGAGCTAGACCACTCCTGTTCTAAGAGACTTTCTGTCTGGAGATCCCAGATGTTCTACCCGTGTGGTAAAGTACCAAAGAATTGAAAAATTAATATTGATGTTTTAGGAGAAAGAGTCAGGTTTTTTTGTCCTCTCCTTTCTGTGGGGAGTGAAGGGAAAGAGATATAGGAGTTTTCTGGCTTGCAGAGACCTACTGTGTAGGAAAACCCTCTTTACTAGAAAGCTTAGAGGGCATTTTATAATTTGGGCTAAGCATACAGAGAGATTTTGTGAATATGATTTTATACTTGTGTGTGATTTGTACCAACTCAGGATAGACAACAACACTGTATTGTAAAGAGATCTTGTGTTGGGGAGACTTAGATTCTCCTCCCACCTCTGTGAGAAGACAGGATAGGGTAAACACCAGCCATGTAGACTCCCCCTCCCCTCCTGAAAGCATGTAATCAATGTATATACCTCTAAACAAAGGAATGGCAAGTGAACACTAGAAAATTTAGGAATATCTTTTTATATGTAGAACAACATTTTCCGCTATTGTATTACCTTGTAAGTTTTAATATGTAGAAATATTTTTATAAATCCTATAGACGAATGTTATAAGCTTGCTAATGAATTGTGTCATCTCTCCCCCTCCTCCTTTTCCTGCCAACCTGTGTGTGATCAAAGGTATATAACCTGCTTCAGGGCTATAGTCGGCACGCATGATTTGCGTCTGCTATGCCCTGTCTTAGCCATATGTGGCCAGCATACTAAATCTCCTCCTATTAATAAAACTCCTTAAAATTCATTTGGACTTGGTGTCTCTATGCTATGTAAACCCAGTAAAACGTTACTTTATAACACCCTGTGATTTCTGTCCATTCATGCTATTTTTTGTCGCTGATGATGCAGTAGTTGCTAGATAGAAAATGAAGTGAACTGTGGACCCTCCCGTCCAGGAGTAACTGCATAGTGTAGTGGGGGAACCAGCAGTAAGTGAGCAGTTATGGGACTGATACTATGGAGGGTGTGTCCTTTACTCTGGAGGAGCCTAAATTAGACTTCGAGGTGAGGACAAACTTTCTGAAGGAGGAACTCCCTGAAAGAGCTGAACTTTGGAGGAGGAGCTGGATGGATGACACTCCACCCAGGGGAAGGGCATTCTGGACAGAGGAGAGCCTGTGGGAAGGCAGAGTCACGCGTCAGCACAGCACTAGCGCCTGTGCAATACTTGGTCTAGCTGGAACGGGAGACTGTGGCACGTGGTTGGAGGGGAGGGGACGAAGGGATGTGGGAGCCAGACTTGAAGGTCTTATTTGATGGGCAGTCTGCATCATGTGTGTTGTACTGTCAGCGTAGTGTTTTACGGCCTTCTTCCCTCTTAAAGTGCCTTCACGTTTAACCTGTTCTGCTTTGGAGCCTGAGGATCAGACACCACTATGAGGCTTCCCTGCCTTAGTCTCTTTGTCTGTGAAATGAGACAGATAGTAAATTCTCCCAACTTTTTTTTTTTTTTTCATTTTTCCGAAGCTGGAAACAGGGAGGCAGTCAGACAGACTCCCGCATGCACCCGGCATGCCTACCAGGGGCGATGCTCTGCCCATCTGGGGCGTTGCTCTGTTGCGTCCAGAGCCATTCTAGCGCCTGAGGCAGAGGCCACAGAGCCATCCCCAGTGCTCCTTTCCCTCCCTCCCTCCTTTCCCTCCCTCGCTCCTTTCCCTCCTTTTCCTCCTTCCCTCCTTCTCTCCTTTCCCTCCTTTCCTCCTTTCCCTCCCTCGCTCCTTTCCCTCCCTCCCTCCTTTCCCTCCCTCCCTCCCTCCTTTCCCTTGCTCCCTCCTTTCCCTCCTTTTCTCCTTTCCCTCCCTCCCTCTTTTCCCTCCTTCCCTCCTTCTCTCCTTTCCCTCCCTCCCTCCTTTCCCTCCCTCCCTCCTTTCCATCCTTCTCTCCTTTTCCTCCTTCCCTCCTTTCCCTCCTTCCCTCCTTTCCCTCCTTTCCCTCCTTCTCTCCTTTCCCTCCTTCCCTCCTTTCCCTCCTTCCCTCCTTTCCCTCTTTCCCTCCCTTGCTCCTTTCCCTCCCTCCCTCCTTTCCCTCCTTTCCCTCCTTCCCTCCTTTCCCTCCTTCCCTCCTTTCCCTCTTTCCCTCCCTCGCTCCTTTCCCTCCCTCCCTCCTTTCCCTCCTTCCCTCCTTTCCCTCCCTCCCTCCTTTCCCTCCTTTCCCTCCTTTCCCTCCTTCCCTCCTTTCCCTCCTTTCCCTCCCTCCCTTCTTTCCCTCCCTCACTCCTTTCCCTCCCTCCCTCCTTTCCCTCCTTCCCTCCTTTCCCTCTTTCCCTCCCTCGCTCCTTTCCCTCCCTCCCTCCTTTCCCTCCTTTCCCTCCTTCCCTCCTTTCCCTCCTTCCCTCCTTTCCCTCTTTCCCTCCCTCGCTCCTTTCCCTCCCTCCCTCCTTTCCCTCCTTCCCTCCTTTCCCTCCCTCCCTCCTTTCCCTCCTTTCCCTCCTTTCCCTCCTTCCCTCCTTTCCCTCCTTTCCCTCCCTCCCTTCTTTCCCTCCCTCACTCCTTTCCCTCCCTCCCTCCTTTCCCTCCTTCCCTCCTTTCCCTCCTTTCCCTCCCTCTCTCCTTTCCCTCCTTCCCTCCTTTCCCTCCTTTCCCTCCGTCCCTCCTTTCCCTCCTTCCCTCCTTTCCTTCCTCCCTCCTTTCACTCCCCTGCTCCTTTTTCTCCCTCCCTCCTTTCCCTCCCTCCCTCCTTTCCCTCCCTCCCTCCTTTCCCTCCCTCCATCCTTTCCCTGCCTCTCTCCTTTCCCTCCTTCTCTCCTTTCCCTCCTTTCCCTCCCTCCATCCTTTCCCTCCTTCCCTCCTTTCCCTCCTTTTCTCCTTTCCCTCCCTCGCTCCTTTCCCTCCCTCCCTCCTTTCCCTCCATCCCTCCTTTCCCTCCATCCCTCCTTTCCCTCCTTCCCTCCTTTCCCTCCCTCCTTTTCCTCCCTCGCTCCTTTCCCTCCCTCGCTCCTTTCCCTCCTTCCCTCCTTTCCCTCCTTCCCTCCTGTCCCTCCCTCGCTCCTTTCCCTCCCTCCCTCCTTTCCCTCCATCCCTCCTTTCCCTCCTTTCCCTCCATCCCTCCTTTCCCTCCTTCCCTCCTTTCCCTCCCTCCTTTTCCTCCCTCGCTCCTTTCCCTCCCTCGCTCCTTTCCCTCCTTCACTCCTTTCCCTCCTTCCCTCCTGTCCCTCCCTCGCTCCTTTCCCTCCTTCACTCCTTTCCCTCCTTCCCTCCTTTCCCTCCCTCACTCCTTTTCCTCATTCCCTCCTTTCCCTTCTTCCCTCCTTTCCCTCCCTCCCTCCTTTCCCTCCTTTGCTCCTTTTCCTCCCTCGCTCCTTTCCCTCTTTCCCTCCTTTCCCTCCCTCACTCCTTTCCCTCCCTCCCTTTTTTCCCTCCCTCCCTCCCTTCCTCCTTTCTTCCCTCCCTTTCTTCCTCCTTCGCTCCCTCTTTTCCTTTTTTTTTTCTGTGTGGGAGTGCTAAATAGTTTGGAGTAAATTATGACCATGGTAAAATGATGAGGTCAAATCAAAGTGAGATGAACTTCTGTGACTAATAGTTGCATGGGAAAACTTGTGTGTAGTTGACAGCCTTTCTTTACCTTTGGATTTAATTCCTTTTCATTATTTTCTATATCAGTTACTTGGAAAGGAATTGGCCAGCCCTGCAGATAAATGCACGCTCATCTGGTTTGGTGTTATCCGTCGTCCCCCGCATCCTCACCCACAGCGCTATCGGGACGATTCATTTCTGTTTCAGTAAAATGAGAAATAGAGCGATAGCATGCCAGGATGCCCATCAGTTTTCTAGGGGGTTGGTTCTGCTGAAGAGTGAACATCAAATATGTGAAAAAGGCAGGAAGCAGGATAGGTGTATCGCCTTAAAATGGGTATGCAGTGTTCAGATGGTGACGCAGCAAGACACAAAGCAATGCTCAGCAAAATGTTCTTGTCATTGGCTGAGCTTGAGATGAGGACACAGAAGGGAAGTCAAAATGTCAGTTCTTATGTACATCCTTCGTGTAGCCTTCCCAGGTCTACCTGAGCAGATGTGTATCCAGGAGAGGGGTGTAGCAAAGAGGATAGAGGAGGGGGGTGGGAGGGGTACGGGGAGTGAGGATGGACACTTGTGAACCACAGTGGTTTGTAGAGACTCAGCAGTAAGCACAGAGAAGTAATACCATCAAAAATAACACTCTGCCTGCCCGGCTTGTGGCACATACGCTCATATCACAGTTTCCATTTTGTTCTCTCACTTGTCTTAACTCAGATTATCTGAGTTCTCAGTTTATCTGAGTGTCTGTCCACTGCTAACCTTGGGGGTTATGTAGTTTTGTGGATAAATGTCTCAGATGTTTCTGAGTATCTGTGCTGTGCTGGGCTCGGGACTGGGGGCGCGTAGTAATGGATCAGTTACACCTTTTACTCAAGTCCATTTATCCACAAAAAA
The DNA here is from genome assembly GCF_036850995.1 of Saccopteryx leptura. NCBI lineage: Eukaryota > Metazoa > Chordata > Mammalia > Chiroptera > Emballonuridae > Saccopteryx > Saccopteryx leptura. The sequence continues at coordinate 178,373,212 of NC_089503.1, forward strand.
AATTATGGAAGGCCTGCCATGGGTCAGATACATTAGTAGGTTTAAGCATAAAAAATATCATGATCACTTTATGTAGCCACCTAATAATGAACATTTGGGTCATTTGCAGTTTTTGCATTTACAAACAGTGTTACTATAAGCATTCTTCTCATCTGTGCCTCCCTGTGCTCATTTGCAAGCAGTTTCTTAGGTGGTGAAAAATGAACTGTAGCCGTGTGCATCGACATATGTGAGTCTCAGAAACATGATGTTGAGCCAGAACACACAAATAAACATGAACAATTCACAAAATAGTAAATACAGTTTGATCTCATTTATAAGAAACCAAAAACATATAACACCAAACATTATGTTGTTTGGGAACATATGCATTTGAGATCAAACTATTATACTGGGGAACAAAATTTTTGTTGCATCCACACAAACACTTGTTCTTACCTAACTCGAGTGTGTTGATCTCAAATCTGACATTTGCTTTTCTCTGTAAGCTACAGGTTTTTTGCAATTCAAGATTTTAGGTTTTCATCTTATTGTAAAATTTTCAACATTGAGTTTAGCATAATGAAGTACAATGTCTTCTTGGGCATCATCTTTGTGAAAATATAATAATTTATATAATGCAGCAAATACACTAATACACTAAAAGATATGACTGCATCAAAATTTGTCTACAATTTTGAAATAGAGCATATTAAAACATTTATTTTAATCAAAAAATTTGCACAAAACTTATATAAATTTTATTCAGGCAAAAATTTGTGTTTGTAGCTCTTGCGTTTGTGTACTTGTTGAGGACAATCTCATTTGATACTCCAGCAGTAGTCTGCTCATCACTAACACCTCCAAGATTTTCGGAAAACTTATCAAAGTTACTATTCAGGAAGTGAATCTTAATGCTCATGTTGCATCCAATGTTGCGGAAAGCCAATGGCATCCTTTGAACCAGAAGTTCATAGTTTTCTGCTTTTTTGTTGCCAAGGAAGTTCTTTGTAACTTCCACAAAAAACTGCCATGCTGCTTTCTCCTCCTTATTCATCTGCCTGGCAAATTTTTCGTCACATATGAGGGTTCAAATTTGAGGTCCATCGAATTCACCTGCTTTTATCTTCTCGAAACACAAGGCAGGAAAAGCAGAAACAATATGTTGAAAGCATTCACTTTCTCTATTCAGAGCCTGAACAAACTGCTTCATTAAGCCAAGTTGGATGTGAAGTGGAGGAAAAATGATCCTGTCTTGATTAACTACAGGTTCATTCACAATATTTTGCATCTCTACTTCCAAAGCTTCACGTTTCAGCCACTCCTTCTGTGTCAAGTGTTTCTCCCGAGCTTGGCTGTCCCACAAACACAGAAAGCAAGGATACTTCGTGAAACCTCTCTGTTGTCCTAGCAGGAAATTTACCATTTTAAGATCCACACAAATGATCCAGTTATGCTCCTCATACTTCAGAAAGTCAAGGACAGTTTTTATGTCATTATAATCTTCTCACAGATGAGTTGAATAACCAATTGGAACCGCTGAAAATAGGCAATATATGCACGTGTCACAAATGATGAAATATTGTGCCTTTGATGTTGAAGTGTGTAACAGCCACATATATAACAAAAGATGTCAGGACTATTCTTAAATTTACGCCTACTTGAAGAAGCCATGATTCAATCTTAAAACAAAATAAGAGGGTGTTTTTATCAGATAATAATTTTTTACATTTAAAAACAACTACAATTATGTAAAAGTGATGTTCCCAAACATTAATTGCCTTGTGGTTATATTCAATCCAAGAGTCGTTGCCCTTTAACTCCAATTTAAAAACCAATGCATGCCATTAGGTGTAACAAAAAGAAATTAAAATTACATAAAAACTAGAGCATGCACCAAAAAACGGAGTTCAGAGTTGGAATCAGCAATGCAGAAATATATAGAAACAGTTCTAAAACCTCATGCAACAGAAAATGAAAAAAAAAATTATTCCCCAGTGTTATACAACAAGCAAGGGAATAAGAAACAAAATTAAGATAGTAATCGCCTCTGAAAGATGGAGAGGAAATGAGATGGGAGGGAGCACAGAGTGTCTTGTATTATTCAATTTATACACAAAGGTACCAGTAATTTCTGTTTATTCAGTGGGGGGGGGGCAGGTCAGTGGAACTGTGACATATGTTATGAATATTATCATTATATTTATATTAAATATTCTATTCATATTATAAATATTTAATTTCTTAAAATATTTTTAAAGGGATGTATGGATCATGACATCAAGGAATTAGTGGTTTTTTGAAAAAGAAATGACCTAAGCAAATAAATGCCATAAAGAGATGAACTCAGCGATGTTCAGTTGTTACTGTCTACTGATAGAGATTTATTTTTACATAATTACCTCTAATTCCAAGTCAAATATGGTTAAGCTCTGTATTATATAGGATATTATATAGGAATGAAGTGATCTGAGTCTATAGAAATAAGATTAATAGAAAAGCATCTTGAAGGAGTTGTCATTACAGCTGGATCTTGAAGGATAAATAAAATTGTGAGCAACAGATAGTGATCAAAGCATTTTTTTAAAAAAGGAAGCATTATAAACAAAGATATATAACCCCAGGAGTCCAGGACATGGCTGAGGAATGACAAAGAGTCCAGGCAGAGTAACTGAAATATACAGTGACTGTTGGGTACAATGGCAAGGTAGGATTCTTTAATGTCATGTGAAACAATTTTGTCTTTGGCAACCACTGGGTAGATGTCATATTTTTCTCTATCTGGTGATAATTTAAAGAATGGATTGGGAAAAAGGAAGGGGGGAGGGTAGCAGTGGTAGGGCAGAGAACCTACCTTGGAAAGTTGCAAACAAGATGATGAAGGTCTAAGACAGGTAGCAGGGGTGGAAATGAAACGAAAGGGACACAGAGGTGTGATCTGATTGGTAATGGAGTTTAGAATGATCAGCTACTTTCTTTAGCTTATGTTTTTGCCTGGATTCTATATTGATTCCTGAATCTGTCTCATCTTGATATACATCCATGATTTATTATTGCCATGTAATGTGCAACTCAGTAAAGGAGTCACCAACGGCATTTTAGCTAACATGTTTAAAACACTTACCTGGGAAACATTAGCAATATTTGACCACTACAAACATTTACACCTGGGGAAATTATGTAAAGACTAAAGAGAAATATACCTTTTTCTAATTAAGGTGTTGATTTATCAGGACATGACCACATATCTGTGACTTGACTACATCAGGGAGTTACCAGTAATAAGCTACTAGATATAGTATGTATGTATTTCTTTTCATTTAAAATATTACACTTATTGGCTATTTTATTGTTAATTATTCATGGTAAAGAGGATTACTGTGCTCAAAAAAAGTTAAACAGAAAATTCTGTTTTTATTATAACCAATATTGTTGAAAATCTTTTTGAAGTTCTGTTATGCTTCAGTAAGTACAATTTGCTAAACATGTGTTCATTTTGCTTGGTGTTGAATTTCCACACTTCATTTGTGATATGTAGTTCTGAAGAACAGGCATAAACAAATCAGTGAACATACTTTTGCAAGTATAGCAGGGTTTTTGTTATTGCGGTGGTTCATTAAAAAAAATTGAACCTACTTGTAAGCTACTTTTTTTGTTTGTTTTTGAGATTTGTTTTCCTCACCTTCTCTAGAGTAACATCCTAAAAGAATATTTTTAATTTAAAGATTTTGCATAGTTGGAATCCAGTATGTCAGTGTGCAGACAGGTTTCCCAATGTGGAGAATTTAATTAGGGAAGAAAAAAAAATCTCATCTTGCTTTGTTTCTTTTGCCTATTACATTGATAATAGTTTATATTATGATAGAAAATGTCTAACTATCCCGAATTCTTCTTTGAGGAAATAAACAACAGTTTACCGAAAGGTGTTTATTTTATCACTTTCTGGGATGTTTGGGGATTTCATGATTACATGCCTACCAAGTTCCTTTGTTTTACATTCTTATAGCCTCCCGCTCAGCCTCTAATTGCTACCTGCTTTAGCTGATAACTACCCTTGCTGTTAGGAATCCAGTGCCTTCCTAAAACTGAAGATACTTAGCCTTCACTTTGATATAGCATGTGGGTATGTGCCAACCCCTGCATAAGTAAAGGCTGTTAGATATGTTCAAAGGCTTTTGTTGGGACACAACCCTCTTTATGCAGTTGAGACCATTTGGGAAGTTCATGTTTGTTGTCTTAGAAGGTATTTTTGCAACTCTCTGCTGCAGTGTGAGGCCTGTGCTTTATCTGCCTTTATTAAAAACTGATCTGGGCCCTGGCCAGTTGGCTCAGTGGTAGAGAGTTGGCCCGACGTGTGGAAGTCCCAGGTTTGATTCCCAGCCAGGGCACACAGGAGAAGTGCCCATCTGCTTCTCCACCCTTCCCCTTCTCCTTTCTCTCTGTCTCTCTCTTCCTCTCCTTCAGCCAAGGCTCCATTGGAGCAAAGTTGGCCCGGACACTGAGGATGGCTCCATGGCCTCCACCTCAGGTGCTAGAATGGCTCCGATTGCAGCGGAGCAACGCCCTAGAGGGGCCGAGCATCGCCCCCTGGTGAGCATGCCGGGTGGATCCTGGTCGGACGCATGCAGGAGTCTGTCTGCCCCCCCTTCTCACTTCAGAAAAAATACAAAAAAAAAAAAGCTAAAGAAACAAAACACTGGTCTGTCTGCACTAAACTAATGTTAGTGCACATCAACTTTTAATGGGTAAAAGACACATACCTTTCCTTTCATTGATCATGAACAGGAGTATCTGGGGAGATGGTGTCACAGTCTATCAAGTTAGTGTGATTACCATGGTCACAGTGGAGCCCGGTACCCAGTACTCCCCTCGTTTACCCATCAGCTGCCTCTTTCATTTGCTTCTAAAGATCATCTTTCTGATTTATTGTACTGAACTGTCATCAGTCAGCCATGTAAAGCCATTGTATCTTTCTTCAATTCTTGTCAGTCTTTTATTTTTCTTCATAGCCATCCAAATACATATTGACAGTTGGTAATTCTCATACTTCTCTTTCCTGTGGGTCTTTGTAACATTTTTGTTGTCAAATCATTGTTCCCTTAATCCTCCTCTTTTTATACCTTGTCGTCTTTTATTTCATTTTTGCTCCACTTCCCAAAGTGATCCTTGTATTTCAATTTCAGACATGTCTTTTATTGACAATTCTTTGGTTTCTTTTTTCCCTTCAAATGAGCTTCACAAGAATAATCTTTACTTAGGGGTATTTCTGTGTTACTTTCTTGGAAACTGACATTTCTTTCCCTGCCACTGATAATGTATAATTTTTTTTTCAGAAACAGCAGATTAATTCTTATTTGGACTGTTAAGCTTTTCATTGTTCCTGAATTGAAAATTGGAAATCTCACATATGCAAATTCAGTGATGCTCGCTGTATTGATCAAAATCTGATTCCTTTAGCGAGTATGTTATGTTTTGCATTTAGATGCTGGGGAAGTAAGGACAGAGGATGAGCAAAATGAAACTGGCAGCAAAGAGAAGCATTTGGAATTTAACAATAGCTAAACCTGTGTGTGACCCACGAAAAGGAAAACTTTGTGATGGTGAGCAGTAGGGTGACTGTTGAGTCTCACTAATCAGGAAGTGCAGAGGTTTCTTTTTCATGCAGGCATTATTGAGAGCAGTCATTATAAAGGACAGGGAGAGGGGAGTTTTAATGTCCAGATCACAGGCAGCATAATCTGACTTTTAATCATTAGGACTTGTCTATAGTCATGAAAAATAGTTTTTTTAAAAATCTGGAGCCTGACCAGGTGGTGGCGCAGTGCATAGAGCATCGGCCTGGAATGTGAAGGACCCAGGTTTGAAACCTCGAGGTCACCATCTTTGAGTGTGGGCTCATTTGGTTTGAGCACAGCTCACTAGCTTGAGCCCAAGGTCACTGGCTTGAGCAAGGGGTCTCTCGGTCTGCTGTAGCCCCCCAGTCAAGGCACATAGGAGAAAGCAATTCATGAACAACTAAGGTGCCACAATGAAGAATTGATGCTTCTCATCTCTCTCCCTTTCTGTCTGTCTGTCCCTATCTGCCCCTCTCTCTGTCTCTCACACACAAACACAAAAAATTTGGAAAGTATGTGTGCACTATGATAAAGTGATGATCACTGAGTGGGTAATTGACTGTTAGATATTTATATAACCCAAGGACTGCAGGGGGCTCTGGGCCACCAAGGACCCTGGCTGGGATTTAGAAGATTGCCCACTCTTTGGCATTACACATTATAACGGTGATGCAGAAATAGTGTGACCCCTACCCCCAGAGTTTCTTTAGTTGTATAGTTTTTGTATATGTTTATAATATCTTTGTTTAGTTTCCTTATATGATAAGTAGTCTTAAAGGCCAGCGCTCTTAATGAGAAATATCCAACTAAGATTTCAGAACATTTAGTGCCTATCTGTACAATTTGTCATACTAATAAATTACACTGCATTCCATTTGCAGCTTTTCTACCCAAACTGCCCTCCTTGGTTATTTTGAGAGGGCCATGTGGTAGGTGGGAAAAAGTAATGTGAACTTGGTTTTAAAGTAATTTAAATTCCATTCCAAGGGAAATTACACTGCTTAACTCAGTATTGAAAGAAGATGTTGGGAACATTTATGTGCATTAAGTCACCTCCAGAGTATAGCCAAATTTGGCAGGGCCATTGACTTGGCACAGCAGTGTATTTCTCATTCAATCAGGGTTGAATTTGGGGTTTTGAGTGACTTAGGGTAGCCTGTTCTTATGACAACTGATTCAGAGCATGAAAACAAAGATCTTAGAGTGAGGGCGAATGCCAGCAGTCAAGGAGGACAAGCTGACCTGTTTTAAGAGACAGAGGGGTTGCCTGAAGCTCAGGGCCTAATGTGCCTGTGGTGACATAATGTCCTGAACTCAGGTTCAATTTATGTCGATCTTGACTTAGGTTCTTCCAGGAACCTGGAGGTATCCATGGTGATATGATATCTCATTAACTACAAAGTGCATATTTTTTTCACAATTTTGCATCTCTGAAATTGGAACCTGTTTTACAGCTGAGAGCCTGACCCAGTTTGTTAACGGTTTCTTTTAGTGTTACGTAACAGTGGTGCACCTTAATACTTACTGTTTGTGCCTTATACTTGATGAACTGTGGTAATAGTAATGATGATTTTACTACTAGTCACTAAGCTTCCTGTGTGCCAGAGGCCAGGCCAAGGCCTACATGTATTATCATTTAATATTCATAACTTAGATGGCTCATAGCTGTCTTTTAAATTCTGGCCTTTTATTTCTGGGCTTTTCCTAAACAAAATGAATTGGCTAACAGTGTAGAAATCGAGGCACGTACATAATTTAGTACACTTTACCTCCCATGAAAACATCAATTCCCTGATATTCTAAATGTGATCAAGTGGTAGTGCAGAAGGCATTGACAGAACAAGAGAAAACAATCACGTTTATTTTGGGGGTGATGGGAGGAGGGCTGGGGTGTGAGGGAAGGTGCTTTGTAGTTCTGGCTCAACCATCCCTGTCTGAGCGCCTGCAGATACTGTGGCACTCCCAGGACGAAGCGTCCGAGCTTCATCTTCTCTCTCTCCCTTTGGTCCCTCGCTCTTCTGCTATTCCATGGGTGGTTTATCTTTCCAGCCTGCATGGAGGACAGGATACCCCTCTCTTTGTGTTGCCAATTTGATAATGGTGGCTGGCTGCAGTTAGACAGTGAGGGAGTGGGAAACTCAAAGGCCACCGTGTTGCTCTGAGTCTCCCAGCTGGTCTTCAGGAACCCCAGCCATCCTTTGTGTGGATGATCAGGGAGTGCGGGCCGGCGGGCCCCAGGGCCGTGGAGGAGCAGCGGATTCAGAGCTTCTGAATTGATCTGGCAGATTAAAGTGCTGCCCTGCATCATCGCAACCTGGAGTTTGACAGAGTGACTTACAGAGAAATATGGCCGATCATCAGGAAAACCATCTTTGGCCAAGGAAGGCTAACATTCGTCAGATTTAGAAAGAAGCATGACGTTTCTCACGTTCTCGTTTCACTTGGATCACTAGGCGACGTGGTAAAAGAGTCTGTTTTTCCTCCTTCCCTCCTGGTGTCCAGCACTGAGCCTGGTGTGTATCAGGCCCTCAGTGAAGGAATGAATAAATCTATTTATGAAGGCCCGAGTCCATCACTATGTTCCTGATCTTGCCTTTCACCTGACCCCCCTCCAGATCCATCCTTTGTCTCCTTCAGGACCAAGTTTCTGGCAAAGAAGGTTATTTTGACAAACTATATTTCGCTAATATGGGAGAGCAGGTGAACATGTAACCTTACAGGGGTCTCAAACTCAACTCAGCATGTGGGCCGCAGAGCAAGATCACAGCTGTTCAGCGGGCCGCACTCGGTCTACAAAAGGCAACTGTTACGCAACACTTTTCTCACTGCAGTTGAAAACCAAAAAAAATCAGTACAAAATTGTTCGGCGGGCCGCATGCGACCCGCGGGCCGCGAGTTTGAGACCCCTGCTTAGGATCTTGCATTGATTTCTCCTAGACTTCCTTTCCTCGTCCTTAAAATGACAATACTGTACTAACAGCCCCGTGTGAGCGGCTAGAGGACTAGGAGATAAAACGAATGAGGAGCAAAACAAAATATAGCCCACAGATGCAACTGGTGTTCCTCTCTCGGGCAGTGCGTTTGGGGGATGGTGAGGGCTTGGCTTTGCTGGAAGACGGGTTTTGTGGCATGATTTTTTCAGGTGACTTCAGCAAGTGGCAGAGGAAAGCTTTTTTTTTTTTTAAATTCAGTAAGAGAAGGGGAGGCAGAGACAGACTCTTGCATGTGCCCTAACTAGGATCCACCCGGCAAGCCCCCTAGGGGGCAATGTCTGCCCACCTGGGGCGTTGCTCCATTGCTCAGCAACCGAGCTCTTAGCACCCAAGGGGGAGCCATCCTCAGTGCCTAGGGCCAACTTGCTCCAATCAAGCCATGACTGTAGGAGGGGAGGAGAAAGAGAGAGAGAGAGACAGACAGAAAAGCGGGAGAGGTGGAGAAGCAGATGGGCGCTTCTCCTGTGTACCCTGACCGGGAATCAAACCCAGGACATCCACACACAGGGCTGACGCCCTACCACTGAGCCAACCGGCCAGGACCCAGAGGAAAGCTTCAAGGGCAGGTGGGTTCTCTGCATCCCAAGATCATCTCTACTCATGCAGTGACTCTTCAGGTTCACTGTTGCTTGCTTTGAACCCTTCCTGTGTCTCCTCTCTGTGTTTAAGAAGAAAAAAATTAAATTGTGGTGTTTCAGTCTTTAATATTACTATGCTTTTTTTTTTTTCCTTCTCTCTACTTCCAATAATGTGAAATGGGAACAGGACATGTTTTTATGGCTTGGAAGCCTTATATAAACCAAAGAAGAAATGAGGTGGGTATTTTGTTCCACGTGCTGTGGCTAAACCCTATGTTCCTGTTCCTTTTAATTCTCAGTGTTGAGTTTTGTAATGTCTGCTATTATTAGATGTCACCACCTTCAACTTTTGAAAGTCAGAGTGGTCCGTATAGGTCAGGGGTCTCAAACTCGCGGCCCGCGGGCCGCATGCGGCCCGCCGAACAATTTTGTGCGGCCCGCAGACTAATCCACGAAGTTCAAAATATTTTGGATAAAATTAAGTAAGCCTAGGGTCCTACTTGTATTTTTCATTTCTCTAGCATCCTAGCTAGATATTAGCTTAGTTAACAGCAGTTGTGATGTGAACTACAGTTTCTGGTCGTTTTGTGACACTGAGTAAACTGCATGTACGATTGTGCTTGTTGTACTGATTTTTTTTTTTGTTTTCAACTGCAGTGAGAAAAGTGTTGCGTAACAGTTGCCTTTTGTAGACCTAGTGCGGCCCGCGGAATGGCTGTGATCTTGCTCTGCGACCCACATGCTGAGTTGAGTTTGAGACCCCTGGTATAGGTATTAAATATATGCCGGTTTTCTTCAATCTAAGGAAGCACATTTTTAGAGTCTGTCATTAAGTTATTTTCCCACTGTGACACATACCAAATAAAAAGTTGAGTTAAACTTGTGATTCCAGATTCCAGGCACCGCCTTTGGTGTCCCCTCTTCAGAGGCCTTCCCTGACCTGCCCCAGCTGAGCCAACGGCCCTCTGCTGGCCGCTAGGACAGCTTGCATGCGATTTATTGGCTAATACAGCTTGCACCCCTGCTGGTCCCAGTCATTGAGAGCAGAATTGTCACCTTATACCTTTGTCTAGCTCCAGACCGGGTCTGGGGATCCCTGAATGAGTCTTTGTTGTGGGAAGGAATAGAGAGGGGAGGGAGAGAAAGGGAAAAAGAGAACAGTAAGAGAACTTTATTTATTTTTTGCTGCATAATGATGGCTGCCTTTGTTAACAATTCTATGTAGAAGTCACAAAGGCTAACAAAGTCACTGATATGAAATAGATTCCGTCTGTATTCATTTATTCAGCAAACATATCTTGAACATACTCAGTATGTCAGACCAGTTGGAGCCAGGGTATGGGAAAAAGAATAAAATAGAATTTCTGCTCTCTTGGAACTCAAGTGTAAAGAAATACCTGAACATAGGAGTGGAGGTGTGGACAAGTACTATAGGGCCACAAGCCAAAGTGCTTCCCTCCCCCAGCTGGGCAAGTTCAAGGCTGCCCACGAGAGAAGACTTTTGAGCTGGACCTCATGGGGTTAGTGTGAGTTCAGTAGGTTAGAAGGGCAGGGGTGTTCTAGGCAGAGGACTAGCCCAACCTGCAGAGACATGAAGGTGTGATCAGTGGAGAATTCAGAGGGCACCAGAGAAGAGGGTTGAAGGTTCTGTCAGGACCACATTCAAACTTGGCCTCTCTCCCAGGCCAGCGCTTGTCTGTGTAAAAACCATGCACCTGTATTGCTTCCTTACTCAGCAGTCCTGTCAGCTGGCTAAGAAGAGTTTGTTCAAGTTTACTTTTAGCAAGGCACGTTACAAAAAAATAAATACATTTAATCTACTTTTACTAATTTCTTCCTCTCTTCACATCTGATGAACTCTGAACAGGGTGAGGGGAGCTCCCTCACAAATCTCGATGGGTCTCCACTGGAGTGGAGCAGGGGCAGTGTGCTGGAGATTTATAGTCTCCAACTCGGAAATCTATTCAGAGCAGAGGCTGTGGATAGTAACCACATAGGGATTCATTGTGGTGATTAATTTAAAAATGGTATCAGGACAAGATAATCAAATTGCGCCCTCGCATTGAAATCCCAGCAGTGCGTTCTGTGTGTCTGTGTTTCTAAGCATGGCTGGAGGAAGTGGGTCGGGCTCAGGGCGAACATCCCTGGGGGAGGGGCTTCATCGGGGCAGGGGTGGGGGGAGTGGGGTCAGAATGAAGCCATGTAGCCATGATTTCTGTTCTTTTACTTCCTTGTGTATTTCTGAACATAAAGGAACACACATGGAGAGATTCCAAGAGGGACTGGCTAACCTCAGAGCCTAATTTCCTGGAGCCTCTGGCCTGTATACTCAGTTGTAACTCTGTCCAGTCTGACCATTCTTTCTCTAGTTCCTTCCTCCCTGACCCCCGCCCACATGGGTCATCAGGCAGTATCCGGGGATTGGGCCGACATGGGCAGCCAGAGAAGGATTGACCCACTGAGGACTCCATCTACTGCCACCGGCTGCCAGAAACAGCTCCACACTAGTCCCCAAAACACCCGCGTCGGGCCCATGCGGCTGGGGGATGACTCATGCACACTTGACCTGCTCGAATGGGAAACTCAGGCTTCTGGGGTTTTGCTCCCTGAAGTGTCAAGTGTGATCAGTGTGACAAACCGTTGCCTGCCAGAATTTCTCCTGGAAAAATGTTCACCTCCATTTCTACATGGTGAGAGTGACCTCAGCTCACTCTTGAATTTCTTTCATTTGCGGATTACGTGAAGCAGTTGGTTCGTGTTCAGTTTTGTCTTGCACATGGAACATTCTCCCATCGCTTTCTTTTCTCCATGAACTTGATGGAAAAATGTAGATGACTGAGCCACACTCTGTTGAGTTCAGCCTTTGTCAAGGGTGCGCACCACCTAACGTACTCCATCTAGGAATTTAATTCTGGAACAGAGAGAGTATAGTGAAGAATACTGGTACCGTCCAGGGGGTATGTTGGTTCCAGTTACATGGAAAAAGAATAATGAAACCAAAGAACATTTTTGGAGATGTGAGCTGAATAAAAGAATCTTTAACTGTGACCTAGGGGAGAGAGTTAAGTTCATTGTGACAATAAACTTTTTGGATAGGAGCATGACTAGATGAAATTAGAGAAAAGACTAATGGCAGAGCTAGGGAAACATGCAACAATATCCTGTAATAAATTACAGTATTTAAAAATATCATAGTATGTCTGAGCCTCAGGATGTGAGACGAAAACTCAGCAATGGGAATGGTGTTACAGAGCTTTACATTTTGATACATGTTTGACGACATTGTTTTTTCCATCAGATGACTTATAAAGAGATGAATTGCCAGGTAATATAGTCAGGGAAAGGACAATGGGTGGATTTGTGATCATCCTCCCTGTTTTGCTTTCTATTATCAAGGATGACTGTGCAAGCTACAATAAGTTCAGCTGTGAGAAAAGCCCTTACATGAAAATGGGGGTGGGTTTTAGCAAGCAAGCATGTTATCTTTGGCTTCATTCTGTGAGTCCTTCTTTGCTAACATTTGGCCATTTGACTTTGGGAAAAATATAAAATAAGAAGCACAATTTTATGATTGCTGTTCCCTCACTTATGATATTGGCCTTGATACTGATTTTAGCTTTGACAAGTCATTGTTGAGAACTTTGTATGTCTAGTGTTCATTGTTTGTGACCACAGCTTGAAATATGACAGACACGGTTACATTTCTGGGGACAGACTGTACTGGGGTGTACCGAGATCTAGAGGACACAGTTCCAAGTGTCTTGTGAAATGGGATGGACAAAGAAGTCTTCTTATGTAAGATTCTTTCTTTGAATTTTTTTTACTTTGTATTATAAAGTACTTTTGCAAAATTTTATATAATATTCATATAATATAAAGAGAGATTAAAATTTTTTCTATTTAGCCCTGGCCGGTTGGCTCAGTGGTAGAGCATCGGCCTGGCGTTTAGGGGTCCCGGGTTCGATTCCCAGCCAGGGCACATAGGAGAAGCGCCCATCTGCTTCTCCACCCCTCCCCCTCTCCTTCCTCTCTCTCTCTCTTCCCCTCCCGCAGCCAAGGCTCCATTGGAGCAAAGATGGCCGGGCGCTGGGGATGGCTCCTTGACCTCTGCCCCAGGCGCTAGAGTGGCTCTGGTCGCAACAGAGCGATGCCCCGGAGGGGCAGAGCATCGCCCCCTGGTGGGCAGAGTGTCGCCTCTGGTGGGCGTCCGGGTGGATCCAGGTCGGGCGCATGTGGGAGTCTGTCTGACTGTCTCTCCCCATTTCCAGCTTCAGAAAAATACCAAAAAAAAAAAAAAAAAATTCCTATTTAACAAGTTGTGTTCATGGTTTAGTTTGCTTTAAGTTAGCTTTGTACAGGCAGTCCCTGGTTTATGAATGAGATAGGTTCTGTAGTTTTGAAAATTTTTAAGTATTTTTTATGCCCAGAAAGGTAAAAATAAATACTATGTTAAAACAAACATTTGTCTAAATTGCATTTAATAGGTAAATGTACCTGTTCCAACTTACATACAAATTCAGCTTAAGAACACACCTACGGAACCTGACTTGTTCATAATCCAGGGACTGCCTGTACCCTACCTCCCTACCCAAAACAGAAGAAAGAAGAAAAACCCCAGTATTATTTTTAAATTAATATTTCTGGTTTGGGCCTCAGACAGCAGCTGGTTTTCATGACCTGGTGTTTACCATTCTTATGGTTTACTGTTTAGAAACAGGCTAGCTTAGATTTTTATAATGTTTGCGTTGTGTTTCTAGGTGACGAGCTAAGAGAGGTTTTAGGTGGCGAGGTGCAAACACATTTCAAATAATACAGTGGAGACCTCAAAGTTTCTATGCCATCTGCTAAAAATAAGATTACGTGCTCATTATATGTTCTCTTTCTAACATTTTCTAAATACTAGAGATGTTTTGAGGTGCAATGTTAGAATTTCTTTTTTTTTTTTTTGTATTTTTCCGAAGCTGGAAACGGGGAGAGACAGTCAGACAGACTCCCGCATGCGCCCGACCAGGATCCACCTGGCACGCCCACCAGGGGCGACGCTCTGCCCACCAGGGGGCGATGCTCTGCCCCTCCGGGGCGTCGCTCTGCCGCGACCAGAGCCACTCTAGCACCTGGGGCAGAGGCCAAGGAGCCATCCCCAGCGCCCGGACCATCTTTGCTCCAATGGAGCCTCGGCTGCGGGAGGGGAAGAAAGAGACAGAGAGGAAGGAGGGAGGGGTTGGAGAAGCAAATGGGCGCTTCTCCTATGTGCCCTGGCCGGGAATCGAACCTGGGTCCCCCGCACGCCAGGCCGACGCTCTACCGCTGAGCCAACCGGCCAGGGCCAATGTTAGAATTTCAACCAAACATCATTATATGGAGCATCTTGAGTCAAATTTACAGAATTATCACTTTTATGTTCCTCTTTACCTTATTTTCCAACATCCTTCCTTGCTGTCTTTAACCAGTGGTTCGTTAGGTTTGCAAATGAAATAGCATCTGACAGAGCAAAGCTGGAAACCTCTATAATGTCAGACCACCACAAAGCTAGTGGGGAGCTCAGTCTCTGGTTCCCACCCCCCCTTCCAGCCTGCTTACTGATACAACATGGAAGCTCTCTGGCTACTTTCTGTAAAGGGGAAATGCAGTAATTGCTTTATTTGATTTTTTTTTTAAATTGAAGTGGAAACGGACACCATAACCATCCTTTACTGTTGTGAACCTTTTAGAAATACTTGTGCAAATCCTGGGATTTGTGATTTTGTCACTTGGGAAATGCTGCCTCTTGACTCTGAGCTGACCTTCCTTCCGTTGTTGTTCTGGTCTGGAGATTCCGAAACCTTTGTCTTCAGGGCTAAGAAAGATCATAACCGAGGATGCAGAGGAGGCAATTGGATATTAGGAGAGGCCTGATTTGAGTCATGAGGTGGATGAATATTTGCCATGACAATAGGTAGGACCAGGAAATAAAATTTTGACTCTCTTACGGTTTATGAGAAGATTCTGGAAAAACAATTCCGTGTTTAATAAAATGTCATATTCCATGAGAGGAGAGTACTATACCCTGACTATAATATGTACTATGCTTTTAAAGCTAGAGCGTTGTTAGTTGTAGGAGCATTGGAAGAGGGCAGTTATTTTATATGGAAACCTCTTCTCTTGGTTTTCATACCTGCCAACTCTCACTGCTTCCTTCCACCACAGAGCGTAGTGAAGCTAAATGCAGTACGTTCCCTTTTGAGAAATTACCTTCAGTCCCTCTAATTCATAAACTCTCTATATCCAAAGTATCCCAAACATTCAACTTATGCTTTAAATAGGGAAATTATAAAGGAGATGGAGATGGTCTTTGAGGAAACTTTATAGTTATGTTTAAAATCTGAGTTCCCTCTTATTTGTGTTAATATATATGTATGTATGCACTTAAATAAAAAGCATTCTTTGAAGTAGGTTAGAAGCCAGCTAAAGCTGCTTGCACACAGACACAGACCAAGTTCTTTGTAAAAATCAGTAATTAGGGCAGGGGGACAGGAAATGGATGACCTCTTCTGTGATGGTATAGACCGGTGTTTCCCAACGTGGGGCCCACGCCCCACAGGGGGGCAATTCGAAAATGGACTCGACACGACTTTAACTCTTTCACCCCAGGCCATTTAAATGCAATGCTAGATATTGGTGCCAAATTTAACAAAAAATGCAATTCTTAAATAATTGCGGTAAATAATAATTAAGTATAATTTCGTTTGACGAGACCAAAATATCAACTGGGTGATTGGCGTCGTCAAGTAAACTTCGTCCTTGGTTCACCGTGGAGCGTGCCATCTGCCGCGGGGAACCCGGACGTTTTAAAAACTCACTAAACAACGCAGTTATTCTCACCTAATTGGCCCATCGCAACTTCTGTAGTGTTTCACATCATTCAGTTGGTGTTAATTTGAAATAAGTGCCAGTCAAAACTGTTGTAAAAGCTCGTTGATTTAATAAATATACATATATATATTGTATAGATATAATTGGTAAGTATTTGATTTATTTTTATCAATATTAGGCTCTTTATTAAGTACTTCTTGCATCGGGGCTAGAAAGCACTAATATTTTATAAATATTATTGGGACTATAATAGTGCATGCACGACAATTTTAGTTTTAGAAGCATAACTTTCCAGAAAATTTTGTCAAGTGGAAAAAATATGGATACCTTTTGATTTGCGGTGGTAGTGTAGTAAATGTGTTATATACATTTAAATAAATATGAATTTTTAGTATACGTTTACTCTATGTCACATTGAATATATTTTAACACATATTTTAATATTAGTTTTTAATTGATCTTATTTTTATTATAGCCCATAGTAAAATGAGTGGTGCAAGCAAGAAAAAAAACTTGTTAATATTTGGAGGAATATTTAAAATTTGGGTTCATACCCACTGTTCACGATGAGCAGATTCCTTTTTGTCTTTTATGCCAGCAATACTTGACCAACGAATCAATGAAACGAGGTCACCTTGAGGCGCATTTGATGGCGAAACATAGTGCTCATATTAATTCAGATTTGAGTTACTTTAAAACTTTAAAGAAAAATTTTGAAAAAAGAACAACATTAAAGTCTCTATTTACTGCTCAAACTTCAACTAATAATCATGTTCTTGAGGCTAGTTATCAAATTTCTTTATTCATCACTAAAACTGGAGAAAATCACACTAAAGGAGAGAATTTAATAAAACCATCAATATCAGCATTTCTTAAAACGGTTCTTGAAAAAGATGACAAAGATGTAAAAGCTATGCCACTCAGTAACAATTCTGTTAGCAGAAGAATAGACGAAATGAGCGAGGATATTGAAAAACAACTTATTGAAAAGCTGAAAACAAGAAAATTCTCCTTGCAAATGGATGAATCAACTTGGAGAGACAGTGAGGCAGTATTGATAACTTACGTAAGATATATTGATAAAGGACATTTTGCTGAAGAAATGTTGTTCTGTAGAAGATTAGAAAGCACCACTACCTCCAAAGATATATATAATAAGCTAAAAAACTACTTAGATGTCAATGATATACCAATGAAAAATATAACATCTTGTGCTGCAGATGGTGCTCCCAATATGATGGGCAAGAAAAATGGCTGCTTAAAATTGATGAAAATGCGAATCCAGAAATGATTCTTGTGCATTGTGTTATTCATAGGGAAAACTTGGTAGCTAAAAACATCTCGCCTGTTCTGAATGAAGTATTACATACAGTAATAAAGTGTGTTAATGCTACTAAAGCTAGTGCCAAATGTGAGCGTCTTTTCAAGCTATTTTGTGAAGAACAAAATGAAGACCATGTGAGACTTTTACTTCATACTGAAGTAAGATGGCTATCTAAAGGAAACTGTTTGAAAAGATTTATGGAACTGTTTGATACTCTTAGTGATTTTTTAAGTGACAAACCTGAAATGAAGTATCTGTTAACAATAGATGGTAAAGCATTTGTGAGTTATTTAGCCGATATCTTTGAAAAACTAAATATATTTAATAAGCAACTTCAAGGAACAAATAAAACTCTTGTCGATGCAAAAGCAAAGATATTTGGTTTCATTACCAATATTGAGTTATGTCAGAAACATATTAACAACAAAAACTTTAAACAGTTTCATTGGCTCCAAAAATGTGAAGTAACTGATACAGCTTTACTTGTTATTGTCAATCATTTGAATATTCTATCGGCTGATTTAAAAGAAAGATTTTCTGATTTAAAACAAATTGGTTTCCCAACATGGATGATGCAGCCAATGTTAGTGGATTTGTCTGATATATCAAATATGCAGTATCAAGAAGAACTCGCAGAATTGCAAAATGATGAGTCAGTTAAAGCTTTATTTAATATCAAAGGAGCGATGGCATGGCTTTGTGAGGAAACAGAAATCAAATACCCAAATTCAACCAAATGTGCAAGAAAACTATTGCTACCGTTTCCATCTTCATTTTTAGCTGAATGTGGATTTAGTGCTGTAAATGATTTACTGGTAAAAAAAAGAAATCGGCTGGATATAACACAACGTGGAGACTTGAGACTAAAGCTAACCAAATTGGAACCTAATATAAAATCTCTGTGCAGCAACATCAAGCGCAAGGATCACACTAAATTAAAATAATAAATTAATATAGAAAAATCTGTATTAAAATTATTTGGAATTTAAATTTCTGTTTTTCATTATATGTTTTGAAATTTTACTTACTGTGTTTTGTTAACAATTTCATAGTGATTTCTTCCTAGGACCTATCATTTCTGTTTATTAAGTGAACAAATCAATTTTTTAATGTTAAAAATTATGTATGTTACATGGGGGGGGACATAAAAATTTTAGAAAGGTTAAGGTGGGGCATGGCACAAAAAAGGTTGGGAAACACTGGTATAGACTTTTGCTGTTCTGAATGGGTTGTAAGTTTTCTTATGGTTGTTCAATTTCACCATTAAAAGGTAACAGTATGGAGATGATTTATCCCTTGTGTCTCAATTTATCTACTGCTATAATAAAAGTCTTCTAGTTCAGAAAATTCAAGAAAAATGTGCAATTTAAACACAGATATAAAAATAAGACTCTGAGGTATTCCCTTTGGGTGTTGATATTAATCACTACAGGAGAATTTGTAACCTTGGACACAAGTATCAGGTCTGGATCTAGAAGCTGAACTGAATGACATAAGAATTGGTTCATAGAATATATTTTTTAAAGACTTTAGTTGTTTTTACAAAATAGAGAGGTTCAGTGACCACTTGTACTAGTTCACTAGATTTGTATCATCTAGAAAAGGTACAATGTTATAAAGGCTTTTGATTATCTCAAAAGAAAAATTATGAAGAGTAAAAATAACTTTTTAATATAATTTTATGGGAAATATTTTTAAAGTAATACTCAAACTCAGTTTTTAGAAAGAAATTTTTTTTTTAATTGAAATACAGTAGTCTCCCATTATCCACAGTGGTTAGACTCCAGGACCCCCAGTGGCTGCCCGAAACCACGGACCATGCCAAATCCTGTTATACTATGTTTCCTATACAGTTATATTTATGATACTGTTTAATATCTTTCATCTTAACTAGGAACTTATCACACTCTGTGAGCATAACTTTTGCAGTTTGAGGTGCAATAGCAAAACTAGTATAGATTTCTTTGTCCCTTTCACAATTTAATGGATAGAAGAATCAGTCCCACTCTAGGTCTTAGCAACCACAGCATGATTATTTTTTTCTTTTCCTTAGTAAGTCAAGAACTTTCACCTTTTCCCTTAAAAGAAGCGCTTATGACTTCTCTGTGGCATATTACAATTGCCAGCATCACTATTCTTGCACTCTGGGGCCAAAGGTGACTTGAACACAAGCACTGATACCTGGATGGTCCATCTAATAACCAAGATGTCTACTAAGTGACTAGTGGATGGGTAGTATATGCACTGTGGAGGTGCTGGACAATGAAATGGTTCATGTCTTGGGTGGGATAGAACAGGAAGGTGTGTGATTTAAAATGTAAATTATTTCTGGAATTTTTTATTTAATATTTTTGGATTGCAGTTGACCATGGGTAACCAAAAGCATGGAAAGTAAAACAAGGGGCATACTGTCATCCCATTAATATGCCCTCTAGATACATCTTTGTGTGAAGTATGCATTCATTGACTGGTAACTTGTGCAACTTTCTAGGAAAATTGTTTACACAAAGACAATAGTTTGAAAGATGTTTAAACTTATATTTCTGGGTGGTATTTCCATTCTTTTATTTCTTGGCATAAAGAGCACTTCTTTTCATATTTTCACTTGAGCACATACGGATGTATCATCTACCCATTCTTTCATTTAAAAAAGAAAAAACCTAAGAGCTACCTCATATCCACCCTTGCTATTAGCTATATGCCAAAAATATTTCCTGTAACAGTTTTCTTAGCTAGTGCTGAATGGAACCAATATTTTTAATGAAAGTGCGAGTAGACAAAAAATTAAACTTTTTATTCACTAGCTCAGTAACACTGGCACGTAACTTCTCTCAGAGTAATACTAATGCAGAACTTGTTTAGTATTTGTGAAATAAAACTGGAAAACATCCTATTCACAATTGTGGTGTGGGGCAGAATGAGAGATGAGGGTGGCAGTTTGATAATGAAAATAGGAAAAGGAAAGGAAAGAAATTGAAGAATAAAAGGACAAGATGCGAGAGAAACAGAAGGGAAGGAGAAGCATGTAAGGACTATCATTCATTTATAAATAATTATTTTGTGTCTAACATATAAGGCTCTGAGAATTTTAAGCAGAGAATCAAACTAGTCCGTGTTCATGTGATGGATAAAGTTGTCATTCCACCCATTGGATGGATGGGAAAAAGGATGAAACAGAAATTGAACTAGAATGGAGAGAAAGGATAGACAGAGGTATGAGCAGGGACATACAAAGATTGGATGCCTAAGGACAAGAGAGATGGTAGGTTAACTTCTACTCACTCCTTTTCATGGCACAGAACTACATCCATCTCTTTTCCATGCCTACACAGTACCTAGGTTTTGTTTCTGGCATCTTCTCTGGTCCTGTTCTGGATAATGACCCTCTGGGCTTGCTGAAGACCACACCCACGCAACCATCCATCTAGCAGGAAAAAGGTGTCTCAGTCTCTTTTGTGTACGGGGCACTGTGGTGGACATGGGAACACAATGGTAATACTATCACTGCCTTCTGAGTATTTCACAGTACAGTGGTGTCTCATGTCAAGTAAATATCTAACAGTGGCCAGTGTGATACATGCAGCTGACAAAAAAAGGAAAAGGCCTGCCAAGTCTAGGGGTTGGGGCCACGATTCCTGGAGCAGGAGACCGCGAAGTCGACGTTTCCCTCGTTCACGCTTTCTTTTTAAAAACTCCATCAGAGCCCTGGCCGGTTGGCTCAGTGGTAGAGCATCGGCCTGGCATGCAGAAGTCCCAGGTTCGATTCCCAGCCAGGGCACACAGGAGAGGCACCCATCTGCTTCTCCACCCCTCCCCCTCTCCTTCCTCTCTGTCTCTCTCTTCCCCTCCTGCAGCCAAGGCTCCACTGGAGCGGAGATGGCCCGGGCACTGGGGATGGCTCCTCGGCCTCTGCCCCAGGCGCTGGAGTGGCTCTGGTTGCAACGGAGCAACGCCCTGGAGGGGCAGAGCATCGCCCCCTGGTGGGTGTGCCGGGTGGATCCCGGTCGGGCACATGCGGGAGTCTGTCTGACTGTCTCTCCCCGTTTCCGGCTTCAGAAAAATACAGAAAAAAGATAAATAAATAAAAATAAATAAAAAATAAAAACTCCATCAGAATACCCGTTTTATTAGAAAAACCTTTACTTTGCTTCACAGGACAGAAAAGCATTTTCAATTTTCATTGGATTCGAAAGTTAGCACGTGAGATCTCTTTGACCTGGTTTTCTTTGGTGGATGGCATCATGTGAATAACTGATTATATTTCAAAAATATGCATTAGAATTCATATCCCTCCCCCCAAAAAATTGTACCCATTTTAAAAAGTTTAAAGTTTCCGAAAGAAAACACAAGACTTTTTTGTCCTATATTTTTACCACCCATTTTATATATAAATATGGATAGGCAGTATACTGTTTCAACTTAATATAAAAAGGATGCCCTTAAAGCAGTTTAATCAGTGTATGTTTAAAATATGTGTACGTACGCCAATTTAGTCCCTGATCTGAAACTGCAGTTTTATCAGACTTGTGGGAGAAGAATGCCAAATCATGATAGGTTGTACAAGATCTCATAGAAAAGCTCTTTAGAGCAGGGCAGGAGTCTCAGAGGACTCGGCGCTTTCTTATATGTACTTGACGTCCTTTCATATAAACCTGATTTAGAGAAACTCATTGTCGCTGCTTTTTCCTTTACAGAAACTTTATAACCAGTCAGCATCCATTTATATCACTGGTTCACCTCAAGGCCACAGTGGCCTCTTCCACTCTCTTCTTGATGGGCTTTGGTCCATGTTGTCCTGAGTTTATGTCTCCAGCCCTAAATGTTCCCCTGAACTCCACTTACTCCTTCTCAGTCTTGCCTTGGATGTCTAATAAGCCTCTTCAAATTTAACACAACTCGGCCCTGGCCATTTGGCTCAGCGATAGAGCATTGGCCTGGTGTGTGGAAGTCCTGGGTTTGATTCCCCATCAGGACACACAGGAGAAGCGCCCATCTGCTCCACCTTTTTCCCTCTCCTTCCTCTCTCTCTCTTCCCCTCCCACAGTCAAGGCTCCACTGGAGCAAAGTTGGCCCGGGTGCTGAGGTTGGCTCCATGGCCTCTGCCTCAAGTGCTAGAATGGCTCTGGCCACAATGGAGCAATGCCCCAGATGGGCAGAGCATCGCCCCCTGGTGGACATGCCGGGTGGATCATGGTTGGGTGCATGTGGGAGTCTGACTGCCTTCCCGCTTCTAACTTCGGAAAAATACAAAAATAAAATAAAATTTACCACCACTTTGCAACAGAACCGTAGGATTTCCTCCCAACTCTGCAGCAAACCGTTTTTTTTCTCTCAGTTTTCTTCTGTTTTTTATTTGTCCACAAACTTAATAAATAATTTTCTTTAGCAAATGCAAGGAAGATGCAGGAGCACGAGGGTGTGTTTGCTGTTTTGGGATTGCTGTCTGTGCTGTGGGCACCAGGAGCTGCAGCCTTGGGTTCTGTCTGACCTTGGTAGGCCAGCCTCCTGCTGCTCCTCCTGTCTGTGACTCGGACCCCAAGGATTTTCTCTCTACAGCCACAGACCGAGGTGGCATTATTTCTCTCAGAATTGTGCAAAACTGTACAGTGAATGGCAACTGCAGACTTCGGTTCAGGTCTTAAACTTTAGCCTTGACTCTTTATTCCCCATATGCAGTTCATCAATAAATCTCTTGGCTACCACCTACTTCTCCCCACTTTGACTGCTACCAGGATCTAAGCCACTATCCTCTCTTGCCTGGGCTGTTGCACTGACCACCTAACTCTTCCCTTTACTGCCATCCTTATCTTTCTATAATCCATTCTCTCCAGCATGATCCTTTCAAAATAGAAATCAGATCCATTCACTTCTTGGCTCAGAATCAACCCTGTGGCTTTCTGTTACTCAAAACTAAAATCCAAACGTGGCTATAATCTCCTATATGATCTAGCTGCCTCAATGATCTCAGGTCTTACCCCTCCTCTTCCTACCTACTCTGCTTCAGTCACACTCATCTTCCTGCTGTTACTCTTTACCCAAGAACATTCCCACCACAGGGCCTTTGCACTTGCTTTTTCTCCTGATATGAACTTTTATTCCCTGGATATCTAAATGTTCATTTCCACAGTCCCTAAGGTCTCTGAAATGTCACCTCCTAAAGAGCTTTACTGAGCACATTGTCCTCTGTCCCGTTACCTTCCTTCCTTAGCATTTATCCACATATGACATGTTTCTGTCCTTGAGTTTTATCTGTCTTCCCCGCTAACCCTTAAGCTTCATGAAGGCGGGAATTTTTTTTCTTTACTGCTCTATCCCCAACCCCTGCCCTGAGGCATTGATGTGTGGCCAGGATCTAGATTTTCTGGTTCAAAGTCCAGTGCTCTTTCAACAGTTGTGTGGCCTTCCATGGGTTTAAGTTCCTTGAGCACAGTGATTACATGTTTTATCTATTTTGTCCACCTCCTTCTAGGGAATAGGATCATGCTGTATACTCAGTGAGGGCTTACCTGTGCCTGGCAAATGCCCTGGCTTGTCTAAACGACTTCCTGTGCTCACGGTGGTCTGTCACCATTTGGCTCAGAAGCTCACTCAGGGCACTTCAACTCTGTGGGACTAAGTGACAGACTGCTCTTACGCATCAGATACACAGTGACATTGGGAAACTGCAGGCAGTTTGAGTGAAACTCTGACATGGTAGGAGTCTACTCAGAAAAATAGATTGTGTTCTGAACTATGAACATTTTACGTGGATGCGTAACTTTACGATGTAGGCATAGACTGAAATTCATAGGCCCTGTGCTGGTTTGCACCTGACATTTTCACAGGGTGTTGGCACTTCTGTAGTTCACCATCTGATGCTCTTAAGGAAAGTGTGTCCTGGTATATTCCTTTGCAAATGAAAGAGCATCCAAGGTTTGACTTGGATCTTTCCAAAGCTGCTACTAGAAGACCCCTACATTCTATTTTGAAAATTTTGTTCTCTTGCCTGTGAAGTTTCTTAGGTGACTTCAGTAATCCTGATTGTCCCCCCTTGTTTTTACAGGTGATCTGCAATTCGTTCACCATCTGTAATGCAGAGATGCAGGAAGTCGGCGTTGGCCTATATCCTAGGTATGGCAGACAGGGTTTCATTTACTGGAAGAAGCAACCTAACTCCTACCCAGCCCACCTTGTGGAGGTCGTGAGAACGCTATGGCAGCAGCTACTCCAAGGGCCAGGCTTGAAACCTGATGATAAATTACAAGAAAATGGAAAGTGTTGTTTAAACAAAACAATTTTATAACCCCACGTTATATGCAGTGACAACGATTTTCAAGGGGTGTGTCGCAAGGATTTTTAAAATATGCAATACCTGACTATTAGCCAGGGCACTGACCTCTTTTACCTTAGATTAAAAAAAAAAAGAATGACAACAGCCAAGACAACAATAGCTGTCTGGTGTAAATAAATCAAAAGACCTTTTTTTTTTTTTTTTTTGGTAAGATTGGCAAAAATCATAATCTAGCTTTTGGTGTACTGTAGAATTTCAGTAATTAATTTGTGTGCCATGAGATGAAAATCGCAGTGATATAGAATAACAAAGAGGCAGACCTCAGACCTCAGTTCTTGTTTTCAGGAACTTTGGGTCAGAAGTTGGGGGTTGTGGGGGCTAATGAACCATTACATCAGGATGAAGTTGGTTACTCCCCTCACCCTGGCCTTGGTCTCACTCCCCACCTCCCAGTCTGAATACTTGATTATTTCACTGGTCTTAATGGACAGCAGCACGTGGGTTCATCTTATCTTTAGTGTAGCATATTCAAACCCCATTGCTCCAGGAGGCCAGAAGACTGGCTGTCACTGGAGTGACTGCCTGCCTTTGTCACTGGAGCGACTAGACTGTCCTCCCACAGGTTCTCCAGTCACTGCTAGTTTTCTTTTGTTTACACACCGTCAGGGTCTAGATACAAATACAGTCTTTTTATAATTAACTGTGAGTCTGAGAATTCCACTTTTCTTCCATCTCATAAGCATCATGACCGACAGCTGTGTAGGTGTGGCTCCTCAAAAGCAGGGACGTAGACTGGTTCAGCATGTGTGCTCTGAGTTCCGACCACCTGGTTCAAGTCCATCACCACTTACTAGCTACATGTCCTTGGGCAAGTCACTGAACTTCCATGTATCAGTTTCTTTATCTGTAAAATGACCTTCATAAGATTATCATGTTGATTAAATTTGCTAAACAGGCTCACTTACAGTTATTCTAATACTTATCAGATATGGAGGCAGCTTTGATCCATTCTCTTTCTCAGATGGTAAAAAATGCACCTGCAAGGTGATAAAATTACTGGGCCTGTCCCAGGATGCAGCAGGATCCAGTTAGCAAGATCACGGTAGCTTTATCTTTAAGAAAAAGCATTCCCAGTTATTATTCATGGTAGCTGTGGTGGTCCAGGCAGGGTTCTGCTCCTCCAAAGGAGCTAGGTCAGTGGTCCCCAACCTTTTTTGGGCCACGGACCGGTTTAATGTCAGAAAATATTTTCACGGACCGGCCTTTAGGGTGGGACGGATAAATATATCACATGACTGAGACAAGTGTCAAGAGTGAGTCTTAGATGGATGTAACAGAGGGAATCTGGTAATTTTTTAAAAATAAAACATTGTTCAGACTTAAATATAAATAAAACGGAAATAATGTAAGTTATTTATTCTTTCTCTGAGGACCGGTACTGTTCCGCGGCCCTGGGGTTGGGGACCACTGAGGTCCTGTGTGGGGAAGGTCAGCAGGTGTCGGCTGTGTGATGACTGCTGCATCCCGTTATCTGTTCAGACATTATTTTTTTGCAAGTCAGTTTTTTCCTATCTTCATGTCGAGTTGTCTTACTGCCTGGTATCTAATGAGATACCTACCCACCCCAAAAAAGAATTCAGAAAATGTTTTGGTTTTTCTTTCTTTTCCCTGAAGTGTTTTTATTAATAAATATCCCCAATTATCCTTTGTCTTGGGGAGCATTTCAGTTCATAGGAAGAGGGCTGGTGACATTTCTGTGGATGCCCCCAGAGGACTCCATCCCTGTGCACTGTCAGCCTTACCTGTCCTTGTTCCCTCCTCCCCTCAAGCTGAAGTGTCTTGTACCCATTGTATTCATTAAATTTAGATATTTGACTCTCTCTGCCGAGCCACGATGGTATCCCTCTTTTTATTTTTGTCCTTGTCTCCAGTATGTCGTTGCTCAATCACAGCTGTGACCCCAACTGCTCGATTGTGTTCAATGGGCCCCACCTCTTGCTGCGCGCCATCCAGGACGTCGAAGCCGGAGAAGAGGTAAGGAACCCGTGTTCCCACTCCTCTTCCATCAGAGAACCTCTCAGTGTGGCCCTGAGGGATGGCCTTTTGTTGTCCTTCTGCCACGGAGAAAATGCATAGTACCCCCAACCCAGCAACTGACATACCCACCATTATTTCTCCCAGATTATAGATGGGCTTTTTAAAAATTACCTTTTTTTCTGGATGATGACAGTTCTTGCTGCATGTGTGTGAGAGAGATGTGTGTGTGACAGTGTCTGTGCTTTGCCCACATGATAGTTCAGTGGCCTCTCACATTTCTGCAACAGGTCATGCTTTTTACCTTTGTATGAAGAAAGCAAACGAACTTTACTCTCTTATGTTGTCATTGGACCTTGACTAACCTATCGGCACATGGGTGATTTTTCAAGGGAACACAGGACAGGGAACGTGACCTGTAGCCGTGGATTGGCCTGGACCCTTCCAGTGTTGCAGACTGCCAAGCCAGCCTCTTCTGATGAGGAACCTTCTCAGAAGTCCCGGGTCTGCAGATGGGGTGCTCCAGGCTGCCTGCCTGAGCCTGCCGAGGGTGTGCACAATTACTGCCCTGAGTTCTGGGTTAGAGATATTTATGCTTCATAGAACCCAGTTTTCTTCTACCTTCCAACTTATTATAGTGGATATTTATTGCAGGGAAAACAGCCTATCATAAGGTTTTATTGCATTTATACAGCACTCAGACAATAAAACCTAAACTCAGGGGTACCATATTTTATGTCAACAAGGATTTGGCCTTGATCAGACTCCTCCAAACTGATTTTCAGCTGAATGAGCTTTTGCTTCTATAGATACTTATTGAATTTCGAGGTACACAGGATATCTGTCAACAACCTGGGGAATTGAGGGTTTTTGGGGAGCTATATATGACTTCAAGACAGCTAAGAAGGGGAACTGCTGTCCCTGTTCAGCCATGTTAGCTTGGGAGCTGAGGGCTGGCTTCTGCTGTTGATAATCACAACCATGACATTGATGCTGATGGTCATGTTGTTTTCCTAAATTAAAAAAAACCAAAACAGGTTCCTTGATAAACAGAAGAAATATTGGAAATGATTGGAATTTTAGGAAACAAAGAAATGATCTGATATTTTGTTTTCTAGGCTTGGCTCAAGGCCCTCTCAAACATCTCTTCTGTGTAGCTTTTCCTAATCTCCCAAATTAAGGGAAGAGCCTCGCCTCTGAGATCTCCTTTATAGTGGGCATTCATATTGTAATTTTCCAGCATTCATTCTGGCTCTTCTGGTGACATCTCTATTTAGCCCCGAGCTTCATGAGGACAGGTAGTTGTATCTTACTTCTGTATCTCCTTTAATAGCAGCACTGTGCCTTATACTCCAGAGTCATTCAGTAACTCAGGCAGACTGCTTTCCTGTTAAATCAAGCATGTCAGAAGGACCAGTGCCTCTCATTGGGTGCGCTATTGGCATTCTGATGGGGCACTTGTGGATTGCGTAGGACTATTGCATCATTGATGAAGGCCGGTGTCCCTGCTCAGTTAGTGCCTGTAGGCACCCCAGCACCTGAGCCCACCTTGCACTTTTAAAATTGATCCCTTGGGGCAGAGGCTGGGGAGAAGGAGAACCATGAGAAAAGACATTTTGAGGTTGAGCAATAGGTGATTCCTTTTTTACGAAAATATTTGCTTTACTTAGTTGAGTAAAAGGAAGTAAATTTAGAAATTTTGGTAATTTTGGCATCGGCTTCACGTTTTATCTTTCTTGCTCCCTAGGGCCCCTTGGGTGGTCGAGGTGCTGCCTGGGTTGTAAGGGGTGGAGGGTGAGGCTGCACAAGGGAGGCCTGTGCCCGTGCACATGGATGTCCCTCTGAAGCGTCCATGCTTCAGAGCTCCTCAGTCTCTGTTTGTGGAGTGAACAAATGGGGAGTTTGCCAAAGACAAAACCAGAGGCAGAACAGGCCCACCTCCAACCTGAAGCTGCCCCCCAGTCCTCAGCTGTGTCCGACGGGCCCTGGAAAGAAAGGGACGTGTGAGCCAGTACATTGCCAGTGTGAGGTGGGAACATTTCAGACCTCGGACAAGGAGCACTAGGAAATGGTGTGGCCCCACAATAACAGAAGTCACCATGGTAACTTCTTACCACTTGTTTCTCTCCACATCAAACCCCCCTGTGACCCCCATTTGGACCATTTTCCTTTATACCAGCACCATTTAGAACACTCTGTCATGGAAGGGTTTTCATTGTGTTGCTGCGTTATTGGCTCTGCTGTTAGGTTTGGGGTTTTCTGTCTCCTTGTCCAGCGCCTCCTACAGAGGTAAGTTGTGGCTCACAGGCTAGATTGCCTACTGCTGCCTCTTCAGGGTTTTGTTTAGCTGTGAAACACTTATTATCATCTGACAATCTTCTACAACATGTATTAGAGAAGAAAGCTGGACTGTCCAAACCACTGCCATGGGACTTCCCCATTGGAAGCGGTTGTACTTGTTACTAACAGTGCCACTGGCTGCCAGCACTCTCCAGAGCCATGCCATTGGGAGGAATGTGCTTTGCATGAATTGAGCTTATCCATATCCCTAATGTCAGTTTTAATCTAAAGTGTTCAGGAGTTAAGGCAGTCTGATTCTTCTCCCAGTCATCTTTCCTTATTTGCTCAGTCATTTAACAAATTCACTGTCTACGTCCCGGGTCCCTGCACTGTGGTGGGCATTGGGGGTGCAAAGATGAATACGACTCAGCCTTGTCTTCAGGAAGTCAAGGCACAATGAAAGAAACTGACACAAAACAGAAAACCAGAATAGAATATGCAAAATACAGGAGTATAAATGTGTAGGGCTTTATGGAAGTTCAGAGGGGGCACCCAAGTGGTAGTAAGGGGCAAGGGTAGGGAGTGGTCAAGAAGGCTTCCAGAGCAGTGACTTCTAGACTCGTAAAGCATCTGTAGAGTCAAAGTTGGCTAAGACGGGGAAGGTGTTCCATACAAAGGCACAGAGGCCAGAGACAGAATGGTGAATTAATTCAAAGAACAGGAGCAGTTCACATTGATTGACAAGAATTCAGATGTGACCAGCAGATGGGGGACAGGCAGTGGAACACCACTGAAATGTTTAAGCAGAGAAACTGCATGATCAGATTTACAGTGTGTCAGCAAGGTCACGAGAATGAGGGTCAAGGTGATGCGTAATTCAGGCAAGAGGTGATGACAGCGGCTGGAAGTCAGGGGGACTCAGGTGGTGGCCCTTGATGGGAGATCTAAAAAATGTAATATATAGAAGCAAAAGTGAGCAGGATGTGATCACTGAATGGCCATGAGGGCATAACAAAGAACAGAACAAGAATAGTACTCAGGTTTGACTTCTTCTAAAAAGTGAGATTTTTCAGTCTTTTTTTTAGTTCAGAGCCAGTCTTTGCGTAAACACCTATAATTGTGACAATGTTATTCCAGAAATGGAAATGGAGCCACTTTTTAATTTGGTCACATCCACTCAGTTGTATGTAATGAAAAGATGGGCTTCATGGAAAAGGGCTTCATTTTGCCTTGAAATTTTCAAGGAAATTTGCCTTTGAAAATTTCACATCAGTAGCCAGCTAATCTTTTCACGTTGTGACTGTAACACTGGCATGACTTGCTGCACTTCCCGTAACAGCTACATTAAGATGGGAGGGCAGTGGTCAGTGCCATTAATATGATAATGTGATTTTGTTCTGGTCCATGAAAGCATCCACTGATCGATGGCAAGGTTTAATGTTCATGTTCCTGGTAAATAAGCCCTGTATTTAGTGAACAGATCTCCATTAAAACCGGTGAGTCAGTGAGTCTTTAATAAAAGTTTTCATTTTTGGCTGATAAAATGATTTATCTGTCATTACCATTTAGTAGTCTGGCTAACTGGGGTGATTTCTCCCCCAAATATGAACAAAGATGTTTTTGCCATTGAGACCTTCACATTGAGACTCTTTATTTTGTGAAGTTCAATGCCATGAAAGAGGCACAATGGGGCATGGGGCAGTGTTCATTGAAAGAGGAGGATCTGAGCCAGGCTTAAAGGAGGAGAGTGTCCTGAAGGAGATGAGAGTGGAGGAATGGGCATCAGCTAGCTGAGGCAGAGACGGGTGGTCCACATTGGCATTGTGTGTGTTCAAAAGTATGCAGTGTTCGTAATTGTGACAGACTCTGCAGGGTGTATGGAGAAGCGTTGGGATGAGAGGCAGACAGAAAGTGAGTTGGGAAGCCTTTGTGTGCCTTTATCCCATAGACCAGTGGTCCCCAACCTTTTTTGGGCCACAGACCGGTTTAATGTCAGAAAATATTTTCACGGACCAGCCTTTAGGGTGGGATGGATAAAGGCACAAAATAAAATTATGCAACTGGCGTAAAAACTGTGGTATTTTTAAATATAATTGTCGAACTTACGAGACAAGCGTCAAGAGTGAGTCTTAGATGGATGTAACAGAGGAAATCTGGTCATTTTTAAAAAATAAAACATCGTTCAGACTTAACTATAAATAAAACGGAAATAATGTAAGTTATTTATTCTTTCTCTGTGGACCAAATGGCCCATGGACCGGTACCAGTCCGCGGCCCAGGGTTTGGGGACCACTGCCATAGACAGTGAGAAACCATCAGGAATCTTCCTGTGGAGGAATGGCGTGATCAGATGTGAGCTGATCTCTCTCAAAGTTGAGAAGATGAAAGGGAGACTGAAAGCAGCAGGGAGGCCGGTTAGAAAGCCATTGCATAGTCCTGGTGATGTTTCCAAGCAGTTACTGGGTGATGAGGGAGGTCTGAGAGTCTGTTTATTGGGCTGAAATGAAATAACTAGTCTCCTGTTGCCCATCCCCCACCTGGCATGATCATGCATGAGTTTTGGCCTTTGTGATCAAGTCTTGGGTGAATGGAGCATATTTCTCTAGTGTGGCACGTCCCAGACTGTTTGGCTTCACACTGGGCACATTGTAATCACCCTGTAGCTCGTGCCAGTTGATCTGATCTGCGAGCTGGGGCTGAGGACTAAAGGCGATGGGCTGGATTGAGAATGAGGCCCTAGAGGGGACCCAGGAGGGAACACAGATCAGCTCATTTTACCACCTCATCTAAGGCAGCCAGGGACTGGAGAGCCCAATAGAACAAAATGGGTGTGTATGCTGCCCCAGACTTACTAACAGACTGCTTTTAAAAGTATGTTTAGAAATCGGTTATTTGGAATTTGGGTGATAGTATTCTCTCTAGATAAGAGAAATCTGACTGATATGCCTTTTGCACCTCCGAGGCAGCCCTGGCTTCAGATCCCAAAGCAAAAGAAAGATTTAGGGAATTAGCAAGTGTCTGTGGTCTCAGCTGAATGAGTCCAGTTGTCACAGAACAGTGCTTAGCAAGGCTTGAGTATTTCAGGTTTGATGGTATGGGGGACTCCTGCAGAAGCTAGTGTCCACAGCCTCCACAGTGTAAGAAGAGTGTCTGACTTGAATCAGAGATGTGGGTGCAAATCCCAGGTAGACCGGGACCTTTGCTGGTTTGCGCTGCCTCGTGCTGACTGTCTGGTGAGTGCCCGGCACGTGACGGAGGTTCAGCAATGCTGTTGTCTACGTTTCTCAGGGTAGGTGCTCTTGCTCTATATATGGAGCAGCATGGTATAGCTGCCTGACACGTGAGGAGCTATGGAGTCAGCCAGATGAGGCCGTGGCTTCTGTCACCCTGGTGATGGCCATGGCGGAAGTGATAGCTCTAGGTGGCCAGACCATGCCTCCTTCCCCACTGCCTGCTTTAATGAGGCCCCCCTGAAGCTGTGTTTTCTGTCTCAGCGATGCCCTGCCCTCAACAAGTACAGTCATGCTTTGCAGCCCTGAGATGCTTTCTGTAAGCCTGAGAGAAACCACACCGTTTTGCTCTAGGGAGGCTTTGTCATCTCCCTCCGTGGCTAATCCCACCTCCTTCCTCTTCTACCATATCCCCTTCTTCCCCACACAGAGACCCCCATAATTACGTTTTACATGTGAAAGCAAATACCTGATATATACAAGCTGATGTATGTTACAGAATAAGAAAAATGAGAGAAGGGTGAGGGAGTTAGGGATACCGGGGTGGGGTGGGAATCGGGCTGTTATTTGAAATAGGGTGGTCAGGTCGGGCCTCAGTGAGAAAGTGAGATTTGATGGAAAGTCAAAAGAGATGAGGGAGGCCACCATGGCAGATGTGGGGGAGGGCAGAGGATCAGCCAGTGTACAGGCCTGGATGGGGCATGTGTGAAGGCAGGCAGAGGCTGGGCTGGCTGGAGTGGGGAGAGATGAGTTCAGACAGGGAACAGGGCTGGACTGGGGGAAGCCTGTGCTTCTCTCATCGCTGTTAGGAAGGACAGCTTTTCCCCTCATTCACTACAGACAAATACTTTTGTGAAATTTCATGAAAACTAATTACCTGAAACATGAAATTTTAAAAAATGAGAAAGCAAAAGGCCCATGTTTTATTATGAGAGGCATCAAAAATTTCTCATACCAAATTGCTCTAATGCTTGTAAATGTTGACTTAGCATTTATTTACTTATTTCATGGTATGCTAGTACTATGGCAGATGAGTAATTTACTACACTAGCAGATGGCCAGAACCACACTTTGAGTTGTGGGGATGTGTTGTAAGGATTTGGCTTTTACTTAAAGCAAAGGGAGAGCCATTGGAGTGTTTGAGCCAAGGAGAGACCCAGGCCAAATTCCATTTTTAGAGCATCCCTCTGAGGGTGGAGTACAGGGTCCTGGGGAAGCAGGGAGACCAGTGGCAAGACTGGCATTTTACAGGCAGCAGGTGATGGTGGCTCCGACTGAGATGGAGCATCAGAAAAGGCAGAAAGTAGTTGGTTCTGGATTTATTTTTAAATTTAGAATTTCCTGATGGATTGGATGGACATGTGAAAGAAAGAGAAGTCAAGGGAGATGCCAAGGTTTCAGGTTGGATAACACAAAAGATTAATTACTGTCAACTGAGTTTGGAAAGACTCCAACAGATTGGGGCGGGCAAGGATCAAGAGTTCGATTGTGTGTGTGTGTATTAGTATTAAGTGAGAGGTAGGGAGGCAGAGACTGATTCCCACATGTGCCCCGTCCAGGATCTACCTGGCAAGACTCCTACCAGGTGATTCTCTGCCTGTCTGGGCCGCTACTCCATAGCTCGGCAGCCAAATTATTTTAGTGCCTGAGGTGAGGCCATGGAACCATCCTCAGCACCTGGGACCATCCTCAGCACCTGGGACCAACTTTGCTTGAACCATTTGAGCCATGGCTACAGAAAGGGAAGAGGGGGAAGGAAGGGGGGAGGGGAAGAGAAGCAATGGGTGCTTCTCCTATGTGCCCTAATCAGGGATGGAACCTGGGACATCCACATGATGGGTTGATGTTCTACCACTGTGCCAACTGGTCAGGGCTTGATTTTGTATATTTTGAATTAGACTTCCATCTCTAGTCAAGTGAGAAGTGTGTGAACATCATCGTGTTACCAAAAGACCTATATCTTGAACTGGACTCTATTCTATATCTTGAACTGGGGCTAGAGAGAAACCTGAGCAGTCCCTGATGGCCCTCTCACCTATGACCTTTCCAAGACAGGGCAGAACTGCTGTACTGAACGGGTCCGAGGAAGTCAATTCAACAGCTTTCATCAGTGACTGCATCCTGACATTAAATTCTCTCTGTTGGAAATTATTCCACTCTGTTTTTTTAATTGAGTCCCAAGTAAGAAATCAGTCATCTAATTGCAAAGATACCCAGTCTGGTTGACCCTTAATTCCATGAGGCAGCTATAGAATTGATTAGGACTTAAGAGCAATCTGGCCACATCATCTGCCACCCATTTGATTGCCAAGACTATTTTGACTTTTCATTACAAGTGATTATAGAAGTTATTAAGCAAATCTTTGTAATACCGAACATATAACAGCTCTTGATATTTTACTGTCTAGTGAATAAAAGGTAAGATGTAAAAGTGTCTAGTGTAATGAGCCCAATTCTTTAAATATATATGCATCACGTAACAAGGATTGGAAGGTATTGCAAGAAAAATTTTACATGTGATTATTTGGGTGGAGACAATGTCTTATCTTCTTTGTCATACTTTTTGGTGTGTAATAAAAATGTTTTTTTTAATAATTAGCAATAGTAATAGCCATTTGTTGAAGAAAATGAGCACAGCAGCCACACGGCCCCCTTCTCTTTGGCATCCACAGCTCACCATCTGCTACCTGGACACACTGATGACCAGTGCAGAGCGCCAGAAGCAGCTGAGGGACCAGTACTGCTTCAGTTGTGACTGCTCTCGATGCCAAACCCAGGACAAGGTATGTATGGCACACCCTCAAGCATTTCTTGAATAAGTGCTTGTATTTTATTAGAATCGGGGTCATGTTCACCTTTGGTTTATTGTCACAGTTGAAACCTGGCTAGCTAGCATTGTGTGTTAGGGAAGGGCATGGCTACAAAGGACAGGTAACTGAATTCAGTAGGAGTGGTGTATTTGTCTCAAGAATTCTGGAGAATCTCTGGTCTAGGACAGGGGCAACTTCTCGTCGATGTCATCACCTCAAATCCTTCAGTCTTGCTCCTCAGCCATCCCTAGCATGTGCCCTTTGTCCTCATGGTCCCAGCATGACTGCTGTCCCCAAACCCCACTTGGTCTGTCCAAGCTCTAGACACGGAAGAGGTGCTAGAAAGTAAAAAGCAAAGGGAAGACCTCCGAGGATTTCCACTCCCACCTCGTTGTTCAGGACAGACTCACAGGACAGCTGGGAGCTGTGTAAGAGCTGAGGAAACCGCGCTTGCGCTTTCCAGCATTTATGCTAGAGGAAGATGGGGGTGGGGGTGGCTCTTGGTTAGCCAAGCTGCAGTGTCTGCATGTCCACTGAGATAATTTTCTTTGAGCTAATGGATTGTTTAATATTGTATCAAGATGCTTCAGAGAAAGAGAACTAACAGGATGTATGTGTGTTACGGCACTATTGCTTCATCCTCCATATACTATATATGCATGTGTGGGTGTATAATACTATTCTGCCATAAAAGTCAAGGAAATCTTGCCATTTGCCATAACATGGATGGACCTTGAGGACTTTATGCTAAGTGAAGCGAAGCAGACAGAGAAAGACAAATACTGTGGGAATTGGGCTAGATGGGGGCCTCTTCCAGCCCAATGAGCTCATGCTTCTGTGCAGTGTTTCGTAGTGGAAGCGACTGGGTTCTATTTAGATGAGAACATAAACTTGATTTCAATTAGTTCATCGGTTATGTTTTACATTTCTATTTATATGACAATATTATTCTGTTCAGCAATATAAATGTCCCTTCTGAATTCTCTGTGCTGTTGATTTGCTTTGAAAAAAATAACAGAAGTAAATTCAGTGGAGTGCATTCCCAAAAGATCATAAATTCAAAACTGGCCCTGGCCGGTTGGCTCAGTGGCAGAGCGTCGGCCTGGCGTGCAGAAGTCCGGGGTTAGATTCCCGGCCAGGGCACACAGGAGAAGTGCCCATCTGCTTCTCCACCCCTTCCCCTCTCCTTCCTCTCTGTCTCTCTCTTCCCCTCCCACAGTCGAGGCTCCATTGGAGCAAAGATGGCCTGGGCGCTGGGGATGGCTCCTTGGCCTCTGCCCCAGGCGCTAGAGTGGCTCTGGTCGCAACAGAGTGACGCCCCGGAGGGGCAGAGCATCGCCCCCTGGTGGGCAGAGCATCACCCCCTGGTGGGCGTGCCGGGTGGATCCCAGTCGGGTGCATGCAGGAGTCTGACTGTCTCTCCCCGTTTCTAGCTTCAGAAAAATATATAAAAAAAAAAATTTAAAATTAGTTCAGTCAGAAGTAAATTTACTTTATTTCCTGGGTTTCAAGTTTTCAGGCTTATTTTTCTGCTTTTCTTGGAACCTAGAAAATTCATCTGAACAGGTTTCTTCCTCACACAGTATTTATCAGGTGGCTGCATAAGCGTGTTGCTGGACTCCCATGCACCCTGTTTCAGGAGGCCACGAGGACTGTAACAGTGTGTGTAATCTGCATGTATGGAGTTAGTTGTCATTTGTAATCAGCAGCAGCTTAATTTTTGGAAGAAATAAAATCTACCTTCTAAAGGAGGTTTTGGAATGATTTGACTTTCCTGGGCATTGCCCAGGTCAAAATCCAAGGTGACAGAAGGAAAACAGACTAAATGGAATTGATTGTTTCCCTAAGTTGTGGGTAGTAAGCGGCTGTGCTTCCTAGGATGTCACATGTTTTGTTGCCCCCCCCACAAAAAGCCTTGTTTACTTGCCATGACACATGACACCTGTTCTTTCCTAAAGCCTGTTACATTTGATCCTTCTTGTAAACACAGTATCTGTTAATTTACTCCCAGCCCTATTGCCTCCCTCCTAGATTGAAATAGCCCCTAATTGGTCACTTAGCCTTTAGTTTCTTCCCCTTCATCCATCTTACACACTGTTTTATAATGTTTTCTTAAATATCACTGTTTCCATGTCAGGAGTGCAAAGTGTTTAGCATTCTCTTTAGTCTTTAGGATGAACTTTAGAGTTACAGTGTCCTCCAAAGTCATAACTCCACAATCCAACTTTGTGTCTTTTCTCTTTTTTCATTTTTTTCCTCCTCTTCTCTTTTCACCTTGCTTTATATAACTTGTTTTATCTAATTTTACCTCTTTCCCCAGCCAGAAGGTTCTGAAATGGCTTCTAGGCACACAGGCATACACATTCACACATGTATTGTACCTAGTACAACAGCAATAGATTTTATAATGATTTGTGAAATAAGAGTGCCAAGAAATAAGCTGAAAGCAGGTTAGTACCCAGAATGCATGTCATAAGATTTTATATACAAGAAATAAATCACAAATTTACTCTAGATTTCCCAGCAGCCGAAGCTAAAAAACTAATTTCAAATTTTACACATATTTTTCCTGGTGCTTTGGCCTGAGGCACTCACAGGATCCCACTGAGATCGGTCAGCATTCTTAGCGAAACTCCACAGTAATTTAAATAGCTGGTTTTTATAAGATGCCTCAAAGTGGCTGCTTGACATAATTTCTGGTTATAAGTTAATAAAAGAAGTAATAGGAAGGCTACCCCTTGGCCAGGTACCTCAGTTGGTTAGAAAGTCATCCTGATATGCTAAGGTTCTACCCCTGGTCAGGACACATACAACATCTCCCAATGAATGCACAAATAAGTGGAACAACAAATCTCTATCTCTCCCCCTCCCTCCCTCCCTCATTCACCCTCCCCCTCTCCCTCTCCCTCTCTTTTCCCTATCTTCCTTCCCCCTCTCCCCTCCCTCTCCCCTCCTCCTCCCCTCTCCCTCCCCTTTCCCTCCCCCTCTCCTTTCTCCTCTTCCTCCCCCTCCTTCCCCCTCTCCTTTCTCTTCTCCCTCCCCCTTCTTCCCCCTCTCCTTTCTCTTCTCTCTCCCCCCTCCCTCCCCCTCTCCTTTCTCTTCTCCCTCCCATTCTCCTTCCCTGCCTTCCTTTCTCCTCCCTCTCCTCCCTCCTACTCCCTTTCCTCCCTCCCCTTCCCCTCCCTCTTCCTTCCCCTCTCTCTCTCTTCCCCTACTTCTCTCTCCCTCTCCCTTCCCCTCCCTTCCTCTTCCTCTCTCTCCCTCTCTCTCCTTCTCTTCTTCCCTTGCCCTCCTTCCCTCTCCCTCCAAAATCAATCAATAAAAAATATTTTTAAAAGGTAAAGATATATGTAATCTAGATTCTTATTTCTCTGATGATTCACTACATTCCAAGAATAAAATTTAGACTATATAGAAGAAAGCAGGGACTGCATGTCCTTTGAGTAATCTGTCATTCATGTTATTTCTTGCTGTCTTACAAATTTTTAAATTTTTATTAAAGTGATAGATGTATACAGTTTGAAAAGTCAAAGGACTAGGACCCAACTGAAAACATCAGCACACTTTCCTCTGCCCCTGCTCAAGTCCTGCTCCCCAGAGGGGACCATTTTGGCTTCTGGCATATATTCCATATTTTCCCAAAACTAAAGCTCCCTTAAATCATATCCTGAGGAACTTTTTTGCTATTTAGTTAGTTTAATGACTAATTTTTATTACTAGGATTGAAAATTTGCTCCTCCCCATATCTCCTGGCTTATGTTTTATTTCCTCCTATTTCTGTTTCATAACTTCTTGTACACTTCTAATGCATGCTACTCTGTTTGTATATTTTTTGAACATCCTAGTCATACTTGTTTTTAATCGGGGTCAGTCAGTACCATAGTTTATTTTACTAGACTGAAGTCAATGTTCGGATTGTTGATTTGATTTTTTTGAGTCATCTTCCTTAGCATTGCATTTCCTTGAGTGTTTCAGAATTCTGAACAGCAGGCTTATGTTTTAGCTGATTTGGGTCTTGTTATTTTCCCTCTCAATGTGCTCATTCCCTCTGTTTTGTAGCTTTGTACTTGCTTTTTCCAGACTGCAGGCCCCAGATCAGAACCAGGACTTAGTGGCATTTGGACTTGTTGCATCACAGTGACATGGAGGCAGTTACAGATCCAGTTACTTAAGTGATGGGTCTCTTGGCTCTGACTATCAGCTAGCCTTTACAGGCCTGCAGCTCACTGTAAATACTTAGCTCAAGGGAACAGGTCATGAGTTCTGTATTTTAGCCTCTTTTTTAATAAGCAAGGGAGCCTCATTCATCCCTGGCTTTAAGCCTTAGAACTGACTCTACTCACCTTTCGTATGTGAAGCATTTATAGTCCCTTTTAACCACTGAAACTGAACTTGTGCCTGCTCTCTCCTGCTCCCAGACCTGCAGTCCTAGCTGCTACTGAGCTTATCTCTTCGCATTTCCGTTCTATTTTTGGTCCAGGGAGATGCTTATCTTGTTTTTTGACCTAGTAAAGCTATTTTTGATTCTCCATTAATATTTTACTTTTTATTGCTTTGGATTTGGAGTAGAACAGAGCTTTTCAAAGACTGAACCAGACAACATCTTGATTGAAAGTCTGTAGTTTGCTTGCCAAGTACATAGGTAAAAATTCAAGTCCTTGGAGGCAGAGGAAAAAGTGAGAATAAACAATGATCTAATTCTCCTGAGCGCTTCCAGGCGTGTGTGCACCTTTCCCCAGGACCAGCCTGTCTGTGCACAGGGATTGACATCTTTTATCACGGGGCCTTCTGTGGACAGAGAGTTGACTAGTGTCACTCTGAAAGCAGTTTAATAAGTGGCTCTGTAGGGGGAAAGCCCTAATAAGTGTCTCATTCCCTGATGTTACAACTCCTCCTTTCTTCTGTGGAAACAAAGCAGTTAATTATTGTCTTTGGTAATCATTGCAGTTTCTTTTCTGAGATCCCGTTTTGTAACATTGAATTCCCTTTCTTTGGTCCCTTCTGAGGCCCTGCCCTCCACCATATCTGCGAGTGAGGGGCCCTGAAGTAGACCAGCAGCCTACAAAGAAAGGACCTGGGCTAGCATGTGTGACATCTGCCTCAATCCTACATGTGCTGTACCCCAGTCAGGCCATTCCTATTCAGTTGTGAACTTGGGGATGGCAGGCCGGATTGAGCCAAAGGAAGAAATGATGATTGTCTGAAGAAGGAATAAAAGAACATTCGCATTCAAGCTATAATCAAAGGAAGGCGAGTTCTCTCCATAAGGAAAAGTTTTTATGGTAACTCGAGTCCATTGTAACTATGAGTGATTACTTCAAGCTCATTAGTAAACCAAGATGTTTTTCTGCCTCTTTCCTTTGTTTTGTTAAATTAATTGTAAGCAGAAGCACCTCGTGGTGGGATGATGAGCCCAACCAGCTCTGAGTCGTTTTATAAATCAAGTTTTAACAGTCTAAGCAGAATGTATTTTCTGTTGCTAGGGTTTTCATCATGACCGAATTCCCTTTTTTTCAGGAAGATTAGGAAGATTTGGCAGAGGATTGAAGGAGAGAGAGAGAGTATTTGTGTTTGAGTTTTTAAGCAGTCAAAACTGAACATCACTGCATGTTACCAATGTCTTGCTCCTCCAAACCAGAATGCAGTGCTGGCTGTCATTAATGTTCAAGTGAGGAAAGGAATTTATTGACTTCATAACCACAGAATTCCATCTGCAATGTTACCATAAAACAGCAGGAGAGCCTCCTGGGCATGGCACAGTGGGCTACAATGTAGGCTGGGAAGTGAACAATGAAGCTCTTGTATTCTCCTAGAGTCTGCTGTTCTCCATGTCACAGACTGTAGGCCTTCTGTACTGCCTTCTCCCTGGAGGACAGACAGGCCTTTCCTCAGCCTTCTTCGTGCAGTGCTGGTTTGTCCAAAAGTCCACTCCAGGGGGAAGAAGGTCTTCACACAATGTGTGGTCATGAATCCCAGCTCACAGCTTTTCCTGTTCTTGCACAAACACCCATTTCTTCTGGCTTTGGGTCTACAAGATGCTCTGGCTCAGAGAGCGGATTCGGTGGCAGCAGCTCCTGGGACGCAGAAGTGCATTTCCCCATGTATCAGGCACAGTGCCTTACCTGGCACCTGGCACATGTTGTTCTAGATGGGCTGTGAACACAGGTGATTTTCCTCAGGGAGATTGGAGATGCCAGCCCCTGCCGGAGCTCTGGGACCCTGACTGTGCGATGCTCGCTGCTGAGTGCTTGGTACACATGTCTCATTCATCTGCATGGCCTGGGGGTGCTGGTTGCTCTTGTCCCCATTTCGCAGATGGGTAACGAGGGCTTTCAGCTTCACAGTCTGTGCCCTCGACTACTCTACTGTGCTGTCATTTTAAAAGCACAGACATATTTTACTGACTGGACTATTTAAAAGTTGGAGTATAATTTGCAGTGAGTAAAATTTACTCTTTTTAGTGTACAGTTCTGAGTTTTGACAAATGCCTGCAAACTGCAGCCCTCAGCACTACCAAGATAAAGAACAGTCACACCCCCATTCCCTCCTGCACTTTGTAGTCAAGCTCTACCCACCCACCCCCACTTCCTAACCCCTGGTCTGCTTTCTGTCACTATGGCTTCACCTTTTCCAGAATGTCATGTAAATTGCTCCAAACAGCCATTTGATCCTGTCTTCTTGGCTTGGCATAACACATTTGATATTCAGCTTTGTCCTTTTTGTACGTGTTTATAAATACGTAATCTCGGTATTTGGCTTCTTTCTGTTGCCAAGCGGTATGCTATTATGTGGCTGTCCCCAGTTTGTTTATCCGTTCACTAACCAAAGGACATTTATGTCCTTCTCCAGTTTGTGGTGGCTATCAGTAAAGCCGCTGTAAGCATTTACATACAGCTTTTGTGTGAATATAAATTTTCAATCCTTTGGATGAATAGCAGGAGTAGGAGGATTGTGGGATCATATGGTAAATATATGTTTAGCTTTATGAGAAATTGGCTGCATCATTCTGAATCCCTAAGAGCAATGAATGAGAGTTCCAATTACTCCACATCCTCACCAGCCTCGATTTTGTCAGTTTTGCTTTTGTTTTAGTTTTTTATCATTCCAGTAGATGTGTAGTGTTGTCACATTGTGGATTTACTTTGCATTTCCTTAATGACTACTGATACATATTTTTCATGTGCTTAGTTTGCTGAGCACATTTGATGATATCTTATTTGATGATATATTTGTTCAAATCTTTTACCTATTTTAAAAATTGGGTATTTCTATTGAGTTTTAAGAGTATACAATTTTATTCTGTATACATACAAGTCTTTTATCAGATATGTGCCTCGTAAACATTTTTCCTCATTCTGTGGTTTGTCTTTTCATTCTTTTGAAGTGCAGATGTTTTAAATTTTAATGTAATACAATTTTTAATATTTTTCTTTATCAGTCTTTTGATGCCATGTTTAAGAAATCTTTGCCAAATCAAAGAGATATTTTCTTCTATGTTTTCTATCAGAAGTTTTGTAGTTTTAGGTTTTATATTTAGATCTTTGATCCATTTTGAGGTTTGTTCTTTTTTTCTTATGTGTTCAGGATTAATTTTTTGCATGTGGACATCCCATTATTGTAGTAGCATTTGTTGAATTGGTACCTTATTTATGGCAGTAGGACATTATAGAAAGAGTGTGGAATTAGATGTAGAATATTGGGTTCTAGTCCTGAGCGTCTGCTTATAATGCTGGAGACTCTAGCCAGAGAGGTCAAATCTGAGGGTGGCAACAGGGCCGCTGGCACAGGGGAAACAGCTCCCACTGGAGCCAGATAGTCCTGGGTCCTGCTGCTTCCTGACCATGTCACATGAGCACGTTTCCCTGTCTTGGTCTAACTTTATCTTGTAAAGTGAGAATAATCTATATTTGGCAAAGCTGCTTTGAGGTTCAATTAGATGATATGAGTATAGCTTGGGAGCTGCGAGACACTCAGTAATGGTAGCCGTTGTTACTGAGTGAGCTGAGGAAAGGACCTGTATGGAAAGTTCTAGGAATTTTAGCATCCTCAATCCCATCATTTGCTGACCAGGGTCCCTGAATTTCTCACGTAATCTTCTTGATAGTTTTTTAAGTCTTCCTGCTCTAACTCTTAGTAATCTCTGCTTCCCTCCTCGGTTTTGTTCTAGTGCCTTCTGTGTGCTCCTGTGTAGGGGTGATCAGTTTTCTTTTTACTCTTGTTGTCTCCTTGGTTTACCCCCTTGACTTTAGGGTGGTGTGACTGCCTGTTGTCACTACTCATGGTGTCCTGTTCACTCCTGCAGCCCCTGACCTTGCTCACACTAAGAGGATTGTGTGTGGGTGGAGCTGTATATAAGGGTGGCAGTGTGGGTGTGGGGTGTGCTGGGCAGGGCTTTAAGGCTGAGAAGTGGACAGCAAAGACCATGCACTGCACGGAGTACCATACCAGGTCATTTCTCCCCTCCCCCCAGGCCCTGGACAGAGCAAATATCCTCCTGGACTCTCTCTTTCCTCAAGTTCTCTCCCAAATGAGCTGACGCCTTTTGTAGTGTTTGCCACATAGGAATTGTTTACACTGGGAATCTTTTGCTCGCAAGGAAACAAATAATGAAATGCCATGGGCCAGACGCCAGACAAGGCCTCCTGTACCGTGTATCCCCGGTTGATTACAGCACCGGGAATGCCACCCGCACTTCCTCGGCCTGACCCTGAAAACAGGCCCCTTTAGTGGTCCCAGCAGCTCACCGTGCAGGGGGATGGGCAGCAGGTCTGCTGAAAGCCTGTAGCTGGCCCTGCAGTGGAAAGGGGAAGGATGTCCCAGAATCAGGATCGGAAGGTGGGGTGTTGTCATCCTTCAGTTATCTTACTTGGTGTAGAAATTACGGCACATGGTCCCATTCAGAAATAACTGAATTTATTTTACCTGCAAAATGCATTGTCCCCTTATCTATTTGCTGGGCTCAACAGTGAACTTGAAGGCTGACACTTTCATTCCACAGTACTTGCCCAAAGCCTTAAAATATGACATGTTGACTTTATAAAACTTTAGATTCATTCTGCTCTCTGCCACACAGACTTCTACTAACCCCTCCCTTCTGGAATAT
This sequence comes from Saccopteryx leptura, assembly GCF_036850995.1. NCBI lineage: Eukaryota > Metazoa > Chordata > Mammalia > Chiroptera > Emballonuridae > Saccopteryx > Saccopteryx leptura. The sequence continues at coordinate 178,417,280 of NC_089503.1, forward strand.
GGGAAGAAGCAAACTAGACAGTGAACTTCATGCTAACTATTGGGGTCACTACTTCCCCAGTTGTGGTCAGCCCTTGCAGTGACATGGCCTCCATGGAGGAATGAGGTTGGGGAGTTGGTGCCATTGGCGAGGGCCAGGAGAAAATATATATATGTACACACACACACACACACACACACACACACACACACACACACACACATATATAGTGTAGTTCTGTGAACTGGGGATGGAGTTCCACCAAGTGTGGTTCCACTCTGATAACCCTCTATTCTGAACAGTGAGCTTTTGGGTGCCAAGAAAACATGGCGGTGAGCACATGCATTTTCCTCCACACTCTCCCCAAAACCTGCTGAAATGATGGTCAGGTTGAGCTCTTCCTGTGTGTTGTTGAATGTAGACTTGCAGAGCCTAAAGGGTAGGCCCAAAAGAGGTTACTTTTGACTTAGACTCATAAACAAGTATCACAGAGGCTAAGAGGTATGTCAGAAGGAGTTCATTGAATTTGAATAGCCAGAAGAAACATTTGGCATCTGGTTCAATACTTTCTCTTTACGGAGAGGAGAAATGACTGCAGCACTCACTCACTGAGTGACGTTGGCGTGCCCAGACCAGAAAATCCAGGCATCCCAGTTCTTTATTGATGAGGCACCTGGGTGTGAAGGCAGTAGTAAAGGGTAAAGGTAAAAGAGTAAACTGGTCTAGAAGTTCCCCCTTTGACTGTTTCTCTAGAAAAATCACTTTCATTTATTTATTCCTCATTTTAAAATGTTTAGTGTTACCTTTATCCAATTTCTCGAGCCCTTTGGAGAATAGAACTATAGAAATAACACCAGAAAGTGAATATATATATTTTAGACTGGTTTTACCATTGGATAATTTGCACATTTTAATTACCTATATAATATTTGTGCAAGACCCCGTACTAACATTAGCTCTCACCTGGGAAGGAGAGAGTAGATTTATCTAAGTAGTAGGAAGAGACTAAACATTAGCTACTGCAGGGCTCCGAGACCTTAGCTCCCACTCCTGACAAGACCGAGATCACAGTGAGCCTTGTCGGTCCCTGGTCTGAACATCAACCCTCAGGAAGTCAGGCTCCTGCTAGTGCTCAGGACTTAAGCGAACCTAACTTCCCTTTTTGCTTATTACTTATCCATAATCCCCATTGACCTACAGTCTTTCAGCATCCCTGCTTGAATGCTTTCTTCCCTCCTTTTCCCCCCTTTCTTCTTTCCTCCCTCCTTCAAGTATTTAGTGAGGCGAGGCTTATAAGCCAACTATGAGAATCCTAAGATTAAAATATTGCTCCTTACAGCAAACCACTTACTTAGATTCAAATGCAGAGTCACACACCAGATATACACTTCAGTTCAGTGTGACACTTATCTTAATGGAAACCTGTTTGAAGTACAGTGGGAGCAGAAGAGGAACAATATCTACCTAGTCAGTCAGGGAGGACTTCACAGAGGAGACATTTGACTTGATGTGTGAGGCTGTTTGTATAGGAGTTTTCAGTGAGATAGGTTCTAAGGGAATGTTCCAGACTGGGACACACCTGTGAAATATCCTGGAGGCTTGGAGAGCATAGTGTATCAGGGAACCATATATAGTTCAGTATTCCTGGACGATAAAGGTTGGTAAGGCTAGTGATTGGGAAAAAGGGTGTGGTCTGCTAGACAAAGAGTTTGGATTTTCACCAAGGAGGAATGGGAAGCCCCTGAAGAAAGTGAGGGTTGGCTTTGGACCAGCCGCAGCCAGAAAAAAAAAAAAAATGGCACATGCAGAAACAAGTCAGAAACTATTCCATAAGGAAGGAAAATAAAAAATTCTAAAACAGGCCCAGAAATTAGCATGGTTCACACACCGTTACACCTGAAGAAGAAGGGCTTAGTGGGAGCTGCTTTTGCATCTGTGATGGAGGCCTGTCTCCCACCCCCACTAAGAATGAGATGTTATTCGGTCCAGTTAGTACCTGGGGATATGGCAAATGGTTTGTTTCAAATACGCATCTGCTTACAGATGGTTTCTGGGTGCTTCAATTAAAGATGAGAATGTTTACCATTTGTACTGAGTATTAATTGAAGAGGAAAGGGTGTGAACATTCTCTGAACTAACTGTACTTCTCGGTAATTAGGATGTGGTGTTGCCTCATTTGCAGACATCAGCAAACCTGTTTTCTTCTCTTTCAACTGTTATTACCAAGTTATTTTCAGACCCTGAGAACTCTGAAAAGGTAAAGAGCAACGTAGTTTTTCTCTGTCTCTTGTTTTGATATGTAAATTGGGGCCCTGGAATTATTAAAGCATTGATAATGCTTTTCTGTCTATAAAATTAAAACTCGAACGCTGCAGCTAAAGGCCCATAGAAACAGTTGTCTCTGCATTTGTCGTTAAACCCCTCTCTGCAATAAATTTACTTCTCCTTAATTTAGAATCATCTTGCTAGTTTTAGAATTTAGTCAGTCTTGGCATTTTTTCAATACTTTCTTATGCATCTTAAATGGAATACATAAAGTAGCAGCCAATTAATAAATTATGTCTTTTACAACTGAACTAAAAACATCTTAATTATTTCTATACAATTAGGCAGCATGCACCATGGGGGAGTTCTGCACTGGGGATAATAAACACAGCCTCAAAAGATGAGGAAAATTACCAAGTTTGACATTATATCAATGAATATCTACTTTTTACAACTGCTTCCTGTTATGAATAAGGTCAATTAAAGTAATTATAAAAATCATGAATGCTAACCAACTTAATTTCTTATCATTGCCTTTCAGCTCAACAAAGACCCAGAGTCATGTTCCTCCTGAGCCTTTTTTCTGAGGTTGTAGTTCACTATGTCCAGTATAAGAAGGGACAGGGAGAATCTCTCCTGTGCTCAGAGAAGCACCATAGAGAAATACAACACCTAAGGAAGCAGAAGTGATGGGAACAGGGATCTCAGTCTGAAAGAGAAAAGGGATACACCGAGCCCAGGCAGGGTGACTGCTCTTTGAGTCCTCTCTGGGCTTGGGTAGATAGACCTGAGCTGCAGCTGTGTGGATCAGATGTACTGACCTTCCGAACAGTTTCTTTTAAAGACTTGGTGGCAATTCCCCTGCAGGGATCTTCTAAGAACAAGTCTTTTCCATCGTCTGGTCTCTGAATTCCCAGGAAGCTTCCTTGTCCTCTGTCCTCAAGCTCTGGAACCCTTTGATTTGCATAAATCCTGGATTAAGTTAGATAACTTGGGGATTAAAAGAAATTCACACATTTTGCCACTAAAAACAAACAAAAAAAACCTTTAACCTTTTAAAATTAGATTTTGTAAAAAATCACCCACTCTGGGTTTGGGTTTGGGCTTGGGCCTAGGCCATTTTTATCTGTAAATGTTGATCTCTGGAGAGAGGACTAGCAAGTGTAAAGTGAGTACCTGTTATGTGTGCAAAGGCCTAAAGGAAGACCCTGTTCACTGAAGCTTCCTGAAAAGCAAGCCACCAAAACAGGCAAAAATGAGAAAAGGGTTAGGCCTGCTTGGTTTGTGTTTAAATTCTTCCAGTATTGGGCCCATCTGCATGTCCTGACATTCCTTTGGTGTTAATGGTGGATAAAGGCTGCTTCCGGGCAGTGGAGTACAGGGGTGTCGAGTGGTCGGAAAGAAGTGCTTTTCCTCAGGTCCTTTAGCATGAGCACCCCAAAGAGAGAAACATTATTATACAGGAAGTAAAGCTGGCTTCTTGACTTCAGTCCCAATATTTTTTGTTTTTATTTTGTGTTATTTTTTTAGCAACAGAGTGGGAAGGGAAGTCAGAAGGGAGAGTTTAAAACTGAAAGAAAGGTAGCAGACTGTTCAGTTTCTTTACCCCCAAATAAGTAGAAAATAGCAAAGTTAATGCAGGGTTTCAGACCTTTCTTTCAGTAGTTTCAAGGCTTAAACAAGGTACTCTTGTCAAGTTTATGTAGGGTGTCCCTCAATCTTAGTGCTGAGAACCCACTTCAGATGTCAGCTGGGTGTTTCTAAGGTAATTGAATACCACTATATAGTTTGGAAAAAATAAACTGTGTTCATAATGCTCTTGGTTTAGTATCTGGTTACCAAGTGAAGAGCAGAAGGATTTTTAATTTTAACAGCAGAGCTCAAGGGATTGTTTATACTCTTTCTGCATTTGTCATTTCAGACCATTAAAATTGAACAGTCAGGGTTAAATGTAAAATCACTAATATTGTCAATTATGGGTAATTACTGGATATAAGTCTCTCTCCCTAGCAATCATGGTGCTGCTATCTTAGCAATTAGATAAACACAGCCTACCCTTTCCATAAAGTATGTACTCTTGAAAACAGTTTGTCCCTTTATTGACTGAGTTTTTCATGCTTCCATAAGCTCATCTCAGTAATTTCTACCCAGGAAAATTACTGCTCCTGCCTTCTAGCCTTTCAATTAAGTATGCTTTACTGTTGTTACCGTTATGGGTGATGTCAGCTCCTGGTTCTCAAGTTCAGCAAAGAAAGAATTCGGAGCCAAGAACTCTAGTGCAAGAGGAAGTTTATTTAACATGCAAAGTTCAAATACACTTGAAAAGATTTTAACCGGCTGCTCAGAGAGCTGCCTGGGCCTTTTGGAAAGAAAGTCACAGAGGCACAGGAAGTGAGCCATCTGGGCTGTGCAGACTCAGGGGACAAGTTACAGAGGCAAAAGAAGGGCTCTTGAGGACAGGTTCAGGGGGTTAGCCCAGGACGAGCTGCCACTGCCCACTGCTTCCTGGTTGCAATCCTGTGGGACCCTTAGAACTTAGAAGAAAGAAAGCAAAGATACATGCCTGAAGAAAGAAGGTATGGACATGCCCTAGAGAGAGAGTGCATACTAGGTTCTTTGTCTTAGGGTTTTTAATCTGTTTTCTACAGGCAAGAATTTTAGGGGAGTCCTCAGGAGGATTTCTATAACATTCACCAGCTTTTTAGATGTGTCCTTTAATTACGCTGATTCATCAAAGTGAACATATAGAGTCAGGGTCATGGTCTCTACTGATTGGGTGGTGCTGGAGTAAGGGGTCATTGGTGATTGCATCTGGTTTTGCTGCTTTTGTGGGCCTGGAGCTGAAACACAGCTGAATCCTGGATGTTATATCTAGTTTGACCAAAACTCTATCTCTGATCAACAGATCCAATGCTTTGTTCCTAAGATTATTTGATGCTGATCAGAACCTCATTGTCCTGAGTGTATAATGCTTAAGGGAAAAGGAGGCAGGTGGGTCAGGGTGCTGGATGGAGCTAGTTTGAATTTGCTGTCTGCCTCAGTTTCCCCATCCATTTGCCAAGGAATTTTCCTAGCTCCTTACTGTCCTGCCTCACTATGAGATGTATGTAGCATTTAGATTTTCATTAACATAAACATTTTTGTTGTTGTTATTCACAGAAGGTTGATCATTATTAACTGGTGCAATGTGGTGTCTCACAAAATTACATACATGTCATAGAAAAATAATTAACATTCTTGTTCTCTTGGCAACAGATGTGTAACAAAATAAGAGCAGGGACAAGGGGACTCAGTACATTTATTTATCTTAAGTCATTAAGTTGTTGACTCAGAGACCTCACTGCAAGTTTTCCAAACATTTTCTCTTTTTCATCTCTACATTTTCCCCTCTTCTGTCCATGGTGTGATTGATATGTATGGTTGACCTCCAAAAAAAAAAAAACTGTGCATATTTAATATATACAACTCAATGAGTTTGAAGATAATAACACACGCACGAAACCCTCACCCAAAATTAGAAATTCCTTTTTGGCTTATTGTAGTAACTTAACGTGCAGATGGGCTCTCTTTCAGATGAGAGTAAGGTTTGATGGCTAAGAGTTGTGTTGTTGAAAACCTGGGGAAGGTTTAGAGTAGCTGTTTGGGGCAGTAGGGGCTGGACTAATAAACCAAGCCAGAGTCTGCCAGCCAGCTTGCCAGAATGAGGGTAAGTCAGGACCCTGTGACTGACCCCAGACTGTTGTCACTGCTTCCTTTCCTCCGGTGACCTGTAATTCTATAAGTACTTCTCTAGCACCATGTTCCCCTGCCTGGCTTGCTGCGAGTGTGTCTCAGTGGTCTGCCTGTTTCTACCCTGCTGTTCTGGGAGTTAGTTTTCATGCAGAAGCTAGGAGGATATTTTCAAAAGGGACCTCTCAGCAACTTCCTACTTCCTTGGAAGGGGAGAGCCAGGTTCACTGACAAGGCTGCAGCCCCTGTGTGGCTGGCTCCTGCTCACCAGTCCAGTGACAGCTCGGTCTCTTGGCTGGAGCATGCCAAGGTCTTTCTTGCCTTGAGACCTTTGCCCTTGGCTCCCTCTGCCTGAACCAGGCTTCCTGTAGCTTTGTGCTTACTGGCTCTTTTTCATTCTTCAGCCCTTAACTTCAACCTCACCTCCCCAGAGGACATCTTTGGCTTCCCTATGAAAACCAGGTGCCTCTCTGCTTGTCATTTATTGTTCCCTCTTTACCTCCATTGTAGCACAAGCCAGTATTTTCTATTACTTGTATTTGCCTATTATTATATTTATTACTTGCCTATTTGTTAAGAAAGTAAGAATGACCTTCTCAGTCTTATTTTCTGTGTGTCTTCAGTACCCAACACAGTACTTATATAATTATTACAGCACTTAACAAATTTGTGTTGCAAAAATCGAACAAGTTAATAAATACTGTTATTTGTCTAGCAGTGATTTAAGGGGATATGCGCTGAGTCACTGAAGTCAGATGCTTGGCAGAGATTCTAGTGTCCTAGTCCACAGACCACTCCCTCCCACCATCCCCCTCTTAAACTCTCTTACACTGGTCCCTTCCTCTCTGTCTCTGTCCCTAAAGCCGTTGCTCTATTCAGGGTCATGTAGTCTCTTTCTGGGCTGTTGCAGCATCTGCCTACCTGGTTCTCCTGCCCATGTCTGCATGTTGCTCACCCAGGATCACCCCCTCTCTGTTGGGCTCTGACCTGCTCTTATCCTCAGCTCTCAACCTTAACTTTCTCCCCTTTCTCTCCATGAATTGTTTAGTCCAGCCTTGTGTTTTCAGGTCTGTGACATATTCTGAAGGTCCCCAAGTCAGACACTTGAGAAAAAAAAAATGCCTCTAGGATAAAAGTAGCCTCCCAGTGGCAAGTAACTGCAGACACAGGAGGACAAGAGGACTGAGGAGTGGCACCCAGCCTCCCTGTCACCATTCTCGAACTAGGCTCGGTCTCCTCCTCTGCCTTATGCTGGCCATGTCCCTCTATTCCATCTTGCTGTTCCCTCCTGCTGTTCCTTTCAGTCTTGCTGTTCCTCTTGCTGTCCCCTCCTGCTCATCTGCCTTTGATTAACACTTCCCTCGCCTTCCAGCTCAGGCATCCTCTTGGCCAGGACTCTTCCCCTGAGCCCCAGCCGCCTGCCGCTATGCTGCCGTAGACCCAGGGCCTCTCTCTCTCTCTCTCATCACATGCAATATTTAGAAATATGTTTATACGGTTCTTTCAACCACTATACCATGAGCCCCTTAAGGCTAAGGCCATGTCCCATCTCTGTCTTTGTGGCTCCAGTGCTTCTCTCCAGTGTACATTTGGGAAATGTTGGCAGGTGTTGAACTAAAGACAGTCTGCAGGGCACATTGTAGTCATAGTGCTGTGGACCTGGTCACTTTGTGTCTGTTATAAATCAAAAGCAGAGTGGGAGATGCCATTGTAGATCGAGTAGACAAGGGGGGAAAGCCTTACCCATTAAGGCTCACAACAAATCTTAACAGTGTTGGCGTGAAAAGTGACAATACGATCACAGAGGTGAGAAGTGACGACTGAGGCCACAAAGACCAGGCTGGCGGCCTTTGGTCTTGAGTGTGCAATAGAAAAGCATGGGGTGCTTATATAAAATGCAGATACCTGCCATCCTCTGAGAGGTTCCACTGTCGTTTGCCCAGGTGGGAGCTAGACCTCTGTATTCTTAAAAGCTGTCCAGCTGACTCGAAGTATATCCGTGCATGAAACCCTGCCAGCAGAGGAGAGGACCAAAGCTGGAGGAGCAGTAGGTCTGAGGTTGAAGGGCACTCAGAGACTTCAGCACCCCTTAGAGCACATGTCTGGTGTGGCTGTGGGTGGGTAGGGGTGTCTGCCTCTGCTATATTTAAAAAGTAGGCATATCACAAATAGTTCACCACCCTTTGGGGATAGAAACAGGTTTTTTGTTATGTTGAATACACTCTATGAAAGTTACTTCTACTACTGTATAGAAGTAAGAAAGTTCCATATTTGTTTACTTCCAGAAAAAAAAAAATTCTTGCCTTTTCTAATTGATGGACGTTTACTGATATGGAATCTTAACTTGGAAGTAATCTAGAAAGGTGAGCAGTAAAATAAATGTGAAAGGACAATAGCTGGGGCTCTGTGCTTTTAATGCTCTGTGACTCAGAAAATAAACACTGATCAAGAAATAATGATTTTTATAAATCCTCTGTAGCTAGCTAGCATTGTAGCATTTCCTAGGGCAAGAATTATGAAGAGAGAGAATTGCGCCATCTCGTATACCCTACATGCGATTTTGGACATCCAAAATTTGTAGGGATCTTGTAAGACATCAATATATGGATTAAATCAACACCTTTACCATGTGGGGCAGCTTTGAGAGTTGATTTGAGATTTGACATTGCCACCACACCAGGTTGAAAGATGCCCATGACTAAGGTGACCAACGTTTTTACAGTGAGAAGGACAAAAATAAATTGAAGAAAACAATACCGTAAATAAAAGAAACATTTTATTCATTGCAACAGTAATACACTATAATATGATAAATGCATAATAAAAACATTTGCAGTATTTTATATTGTAATTATGCTTACTTACATGCCTATTAATTTTTAATAATAATTGTAAGAAAAAAGTACTCATTTAGATACAAATACGTCACATCACACGCAGTGGATCGACTATGCATCGAATATGGACATTTACAGATTAGTCTTCCAATATCAAAAAGGAGGACATGTAGGAGGGGAGGACCCTTTTCAAGGGAAGATGGAACTTACAAAAGAAGGACTGTCCTCCCTAAAGGAGGATGATTGGTCACCTTAGTATGACTCAAGTGGCTCAGTGAACAGTCTGCTCGTGCGGGAGTGTTCTGCGTGCGTACTTGGATGTCTTTCCAGTTCTCCCATGATTTCCAGCACACCCTCGGTGAAATCGCTCGCCGCTCCCTGGACCTCCTCCCCCTGTGCAGTGGGGACACTCTGATCATCATCTGGTAATGTTTATGAAGCTCTGTTAACAGTAATGCGTACTTGGTTTATGAGATGGTTACAGGATAATGGAGGTGGGGCAGGGTGCCAAATATGGCCCGGGCTTTTATCTCTGACATTATAAAGAGGTCCCCTGGCTGCGGGCCAGGCTGGGGTTTACTGGAATATGAAATGCAAAAGTGTGCTTTCGGGAGTGGGGGGCACGGAGGGGAAGCTCACCATGCATTCAGTCAGCACTCACTCCCAGGGGCACAGAGTTGCCAGGAGGAGCCTCTGAGTCCTGTCGCTCTTGTACAGGATCCCTCATGGCTGTGAGGTGGGGCAGGACAGAGGTGAACCATGCCATTCAGTTACCACCTCTCCCGACCCCTCCCATCCCTGCCAGGCCCTCAGCCCACTGGCGATTGCCCTCTGGAATGACCTACCCCCACCTTCCCGGAACAGAGCTCTGCATGGATTAATCCACAGACTGCAGAATTGTTTCAGAGTAATTGGAGGGACCCTGGCTTTTCTCCACTCAGAGACACTCAGTCCTGGGCTTTCTTTTTTAAAATATGACTGAGCTATTAAAACTCATTATTCTCCTCAAACTGGGACATAGGCCTTGGACCTTTTGCTCACTTGGCACGTGGTCAGGGGATCTCAGTGTGTGTCACAAGGCACCGGGGAGCACTGGTGAGTTTGCACCAGCCAGCTCTGGAAAGTTGGGGACACAGTTGGAAATGGCATTAACTGATGTAAAGGACATGCTCTGACATCACATTAAATAACTTTGTTGTGGATTACCCTTATGAAAGCACGTCTAGACTTCTGTCCAGGACTCATTATCTGACATTGTTAGTGTGCGCCCCAACTGAACTATCTCCCTGGTTTGGGACCACAGATGAAATAACCTGATATGCTTGCTTTAGCAGATACGGAAATACCATGTTCACTGAGTTTGAAACATTGCCCACTGTAGTCATTAGATATACAAATATTGGCGGGACCGTGTGAACTAAGTAATCATTGTCAGATTCTTGGGTTGGCAGAGTGCGGGGCTGGGTTATGTGTCATCCTCTGTGTATTCTCTGCTCAGTCCTCTGCACACTCTCTCTGCTCCCACTGTTGTGTTGTGTACGTAAGAAAACTTGGCTTAAAATAGAATGAAGATATTTGCAATTAGTTGCACGCCCACAAATGTCAAAGTCTCTCCTATCAGAATTTCAGGCCCCTCTTCATGCATAGCAGACACCATATACATAGATGATTAAAGGTGTGGAATGATTCATTTCCATCTCCATGGCAGCTTGCACCAAGTTCTCACCGGGGGAAGCTGAGCCAGGAAGCACCATTAACCTCCAGGTGCAGCAGCTGGCCAGTGGCAGAGCTGGAACTGGGGCTGCAGCCCCCTCCTTCCGCTCTCACGGTGCTGCCTCTCATGTTCTCACACGCCAGGAGCAGGGGCCCAATCGTGCTGCTATTCATCCTACTTTGAAATGTCTCTGGAGAACCCACTTCCAGGTTGTCCCAACCTTCTCTCTCAGAACATTGCCCCTTCGACCTGACCTGATCTTCCTGCTGCTGGTTAAGGCATTGTCCTCTCTGTTTGCAAAGGAGAATGAAAACACTGGATCCCAAGAAGCAAATAAGGGATTCCTGTGGCAGATTGGAGATGGGAGCTGAGGTTTGGGTCTTGGTGAAAATAAAACATGCCCTGAAATTTGGCATGCCCTGAAATTTGGGGGCTGCTTTATCTTTTTTTTTTTTTTTTTTTTTTTTTTTTTTGTATTTTTCCAAAGTGAGAAGCTGGGGGGAGGAGGCAGACAGACAGACTCCCGCATGCCCCCAACCAGGATCCACCCGGCATGCCCACTAGGGGGCGATGCTTGGCCCCTGTGGGGCATTGCTCCACTGCAATTGGAGCCATTCTAGCACCTGAGGCGGAGGCCATGGAACCATCCTCAGCTCTTGGGCCAACTTTGCTCCAGTGGAGCCCTGGATGCAGGAGGGGAAGAGAGAGATAGGGAGGAAGGAGAGGGGAGGGGTGGAGAAGCTGATGAGCGCTTCTCCTGTGTGCACTGGCCAGGAATCGAACCTGGGACTTCCACACGCTGGGCCAATGCTCTACCACTGAGCCAACCAGCCAGAGCAGGATGCTTTATCTTAATGACTGTTGCCATTAGCACAATGTTTCCTGTGGGGTCCTCGCATTTCCCCCCCATCCTCATCTCAACCCTCCCACCTGGTGGTGTTTATACAATGAGATAGGACTGTTCCCAGAATAGTTAGCAGCCTCACCAGCCATTCACTGATGGTCTGTGTATACTGAAAAAGAACTTTCTCGACTGGTTGAGCCAGTAGTCTACTGCTCCATGTAGTCCCCATTATAGATTCTCAAGAGCATATCTTTTTTTTTTTTGTATCTTTTTTATTTTTTTAGACAAATTTAACAAGTGGCATTGGTTAACCAGAGTACATAAATTTAAAGAAAACATCTCCACATCATTTGGATAGTTGATTATGTTGTATACCCCTCACCCAAGGTCAAATCATCCTCCGTCACCTTATGTTTGTTTCTATTTACATCCCTCCCCATCCCTCTCCTCCCTTCCCCTCCTCTCTTCTATGCACTCTCTTCTATGTCCATGAGTGTCAATTTTGTGTCCCACCTATCTATGGAATCATACAGTTCTTAGCTCCTGATTTACTTATTTCGCTCAGTATAATGTTATCAAGGTCCATCCATTTGTTTGTTGTAAATGATTCTATGTCATCATTTCTTATGGCTGAGTAGTATTCCATAGTATATATGTACCACATCTTCTTTATCCAGTCAAGAGTGTATCTTTCCAGTAGGGGAGGAAGGCACAAGGAAGTGATTCCTCCTTCAATGTCATGTGATGTTTAGTTGCTTTATTTATCAGCTAATCATGCCAGTTTTCCCCAAAATGTTGCAGTCAAGACAATTTCAGCTTGCACCACAGACATGAGTAGGCTCTTAATGCCCCATGTCTGTGCTGTTTTGTTTCGTTTTTTTAATTGAAATTGATCTGATTTGATATAAGCAAATGAGCTTCTGTCTCTGAGTACTTAGTCACTGGGTTAGGAACGCCCAGCATGGAGGGAGGGAAGGAGCTGAGGTGGTGGCTGGAAGAGGTCTTTGATGATTGTAGATGTCCCAACTTCACACACTTGAAGCAGCTGTCACTTTCCTAGAAGCTGTGAAGAAGACGTCCCTCCTCCTTCTAGCAATTCTGTGTACCTGAGATTTAACCTTGAACCTGCAGTTGGTTCTAATGTGCAGCCTTGTGGAAATGTATAGTCCCCATAGAGTTGTGCTTTTGCTCGGGCATTGGCAAATGTTGGTAGCTACAGTGGGAATTAAACAGAGCAATCCAGCAGTTTCATGGGTTCTTCTCTTCAACATCAGCCTTTGTTTGGACTATTCCTAGTTGTCTAAATGCTCCTAACCTGGATCCAAGGTGTTGACATGCCTGGCTGGCTGGAAAGGGCGTGCCACCCCGAGAAGGGGCCATCTCTTCTGGGGTCAGCCAGCTCAATGGAGTCAGTGAGTGCGAGAAGGGTAAAGCTTTGGGCTCTTGAGCGGACAGAGTTCAGAGCTCTGCTGGCCCTTCCTCTGCACATCACTTTTGGGCACTAAGATCACACTGTTCTATGAAGCAGATTAAATAAAATGGTGTAGCAGAGGTTATCTGTAACAGCAGGTAACAGCACCTGGATGGCGCCCTTTCTGTCTGCATCATAGTCAAATTCATTGATACAATCATCACGGGTCCCCTTGGGAAGTGCACCAAGCGTTGTGCCTATGGAAGTTGGAGCCCATTTGGTCTGGTTCTTAGTGATTGGAGAGGAGTTTGTCTGGGTGGCCAAGGAGAGGAAAGAGTTTCCATTCCAGGCAAAGGGAGTAGGACACGCAGGCATGTGGGGCACAGCATGGTTGGTTCTTGATTACCTTGTCACTGTGTTCTGTCTTTCACCAAAGCAGACTCTAGTCAGGCCCCTGCTGGCCCCCTGTTCTCTAGGGTGGGGATCAAAAACTCAGGCCACTGTGTCATTTGTGACATTAGTGTTTCTAGATGGCACAAAGGGTTAGAAGGTGCATCCACTCAGAATTATCATCACTGAAGACACTTAGCTACTGGGAAGTTAAATTTCTTGCCCAAGTCAAAGAGCTAAGGAGCAGGAATTCAGATCCACATTTTATTACTCTAAACCTAGTGTTCCTTTCACTAAGTTCCAATTATTGTGTACAGTAGCTTGCTAATTACTAATTAGAACCTATTCTATAAGATGAGCAGCATGAAGTTGAGTATAGTCCTCCCCTTCCCTTCTTTCCCCAGTCTGCAGTGCCCACAGACTGGCTGGTGGTTGATATGATTGATAATAGCGAATGCTCTATTTTTAACTACTATTTTTCCACCTTATGAAAAAGCCTCTTTTCCCTTCAAGTTAAATTTGAACTGCTTTCAATTGTTTTTGCCAAAGGAAGTAGAAATTGGTTCCAGCAGAGATGTTTCCTGTGAATGTAAAGATTTAGAATGCTGTTGTGTATTAATCTTTTAGTCCCAGTATATTATTCATGAACCGGGATATCTCCATCTAAGGCACCGCAATTAAACTTTGTTTCCCTCATGCTCTTGAATTTCAGAAATTCCCAATCTCTCCTAAATTTGCACATGATATTTTCACCTCATTCTGCTTTAAAAACAAAATGGGGGGGGGGACTTCTCCATCTTTTAAAACACCAGAATTATTGAATTACTGGAAAAGTTTGTGTGTGCTGTAATTTTATTTCCCTGTCCTATGCTGGCTCTCCCCAGTCCAATCTAATTAGTGTTTGCATAAGGATTAGGTAACAGGAAGTACTGCAAAGCAGACCGCCATTCTTCTCTTCCTTCTAATGCGAACCATCTGAAATTAGCCCAGTGCAGGAGTTTCAACATCAAACACTATGAGCCAAGTGAGCACATCTGTTGGAGTGTTCCAGATGCAAAGTGGGTCTGGATGGCTGCATCTGCTGTTTGAACCTTAGGGAGCCGGTGGTCACTTCCCCAGTCTTGCTGGGCTCCACCCTTAACCTATGGAAATAACTCTGACTTCTCAGTCACTGTAACCACTGGCCCCTGGCAGGTACGCTTCCTACTCTGAAACCCAAAGGAAGCATTTTTAGCCAATTGAATGTAATTGTGTTGAGTGACATGCTTTTATGTAGTGGTGAGATTATCTCATATCATCTGGTACCTATTTTTTACAGTCAAGGGAATGATGCTAGAGTAGTGATTTATCAGCTGTGTATGTGGGAACTTAGTTGGCCTCACTGAGGCATCCTGGGATAGATGAGGGCAGGGGCGTGGGGGCCAAGTGAGCAACAAGAGGCTCAGGATGAAGTTGGAGGTTGAAGTCACGAGAATCAATGGAACCCACTCCCAAATCATCTCCATGCTGTGGTCAGAGAGCACAGGTCCCGTGCGAATGTGGGATTTCGTGTGCTGGGGTAGAGATCACAGTTAGGTTCCTTGCCAATCTGTGGGCATTTGGTGTACTGACAGCTAGAGTGGGCATGTATCCTTTTCTTACATAACCATGATGTAAGTGTAGAAACAAGTCAAGATAGAAGACGTATGGTATGAAAAGAACAGCTTTCTATTTCCTTGGTTGAAATTCTCCTAGTTGTGGAATTAAGGTATTTTATTCTTATAGTACTACTACCCATGGATTGTAGATCACTCCTCTCTCTCCATTCATTCACTCTGCCACGAACATTTACTGAATGACTTACCATGTTGGCACTGGGAACACAGGCGTGATTAGACCCTGGTCCCTCCAGGTGTCCTGAGGCTAGCTGGGGACACAGTAAGCAGGTCGTGACTGAGACTTGGTGCTCCAAGAGAGGTAGGCAGAGTGGCTGTGGCATCTCGGGGGCTGGGCTACTCAGGGCAGAATAGAGGAGACTTCCCGATGGAGTACATTTGAGGCCGGGTCCTAAAGAGACATATGAGGCAGAAGCGAAGGAAGTGATTGGAAGTGGTGACCCAAGGCAGAGTCAGGGAACTGCAGCCCAGGTCCTGGCAGAGTCCAGACAGACAGGGCTCCAGTCGGAAGAGTGGGTGCACTGACTGTAAAGGAGAGCAGGGACGGTCTGATTCGGGCTGGGGCTGTGAGAGGAAACAAGGTGGCTGAACAAGAAGGACCCAGCTAGAGAGAGACATGACAGAGCAGTGGGGACTTTGCACCCGGCTCTGGGGGAGGGGCAGTCAGTGAGCTGAGTGTCAGAGAAGGAGAATTCAGGGGACTCGTTCTCACCCATTTCCTGAGGATGAGGGGCATGTTCTTCCTTCATAGAAAGTTCCCATGGTTCTGCTGCAAAGTGAAGACAAGCTTTTTCGGGACTTTTCTAAGGCAGTGCAGGACAGTGGTCACGCTGGCTGTGCTCCACTGCTCCCTCATGAGTGGTCAGGCGGAGAGAATGTCATTGTTGACGGGTGAGGAGGCCAAGGGCATTCAGCAATAGTACATTTCATTTATGAAACTGTATATGTGTAAATGAGTGTTTTCCACCTACTGAGAACAAGCTTCAGGACTCCTCCATTCCAACTCCTTTTACATAGCAAAGCTGAACTTCAAAAAGGAATTTTTTCCTGAACAACTTTGTCTTGAATGAGAGCAAATGTCTTTGCTATGTTTGGATAAAAAATAATGAAATAAAGACACAGTGTACTAATTTCATACCTCAGGGATGATGAAAAAGAACATACTCATTTACTCCTATATTTGCATACTAGAAAATCAGATTTAGATTATGCTTCCCTAAGTAGTTTTTGTTTATGTATATGTCCTGTAATGTACAGGAATATGTATAAAAATCAATACAGACATATGTGTGTGTGTATCTGTGTATAACATGTTAGTGTTCTTCTTTCAAACACACACAATGTCCTCCAGTTACCTGGTGTGGGGAGAGGGGACAGAGACCCCATTGTAGGGATAGCTACAGGGGAAGACCCAGAGTGGAGCAGGGAGGGTCAGGAGACGGGAGTGAGAGTGAGTCAATAGTTATCTCTTAGTGAATGTGGCTTTGTCTCACTCCAAAATAAAGTGTTCTCAAGAGCTATTGCTTCTGAATGTTTGGAAGCAATTTCAAAGTTTTGCCTGCTCTTTTGATAAGTAAATAAAGTCTTTGGCTCTCGCCCAAAGAGCAGTTTATCGGATTATGGAGTGGCTTTAGTTGTGAATATAATTGTAATTTGTTGTTCTGCTTGGACTCATAGTCTTACCCTGCTTGGTGGAAGAATATGAGAACCCCAGGTGGGTCCCATGTTGGAGGGTTTTACTGCCCCTTTCCAAATGCCAGTGCTAGGAAAATTATGGGACCCAAGGGTTGAAGATACTTTGAACTTAGTATTTCACATGTAGCTACTAACTCTTGAAAGTGTGGACACACAGGAAAAATAGGGGACTTGCTTGCTAAACAGTAGGACAGACCTTTAATAAATAGTAGCTCACTTTTGTTTTGAATTGCCTTTTAAATTGTTTTTTATTGATTGATTGATTTTTTATTTTTGCTGAAGTCAAAATTGGTTCACTTCCATGCATGTAATTATGCTCATCTTCCTTTTCCTAGCCTCATTTTGGTTGATTACGCCATATTAATTAAAGTATTGTCTGTAGGTCTCCTAACAAATGATTCTTCCTCTTCCTCCTTGTTGGTCAAATAAGTTTGTAAATATGATGTATATGTTTGCTTGCTTATAGTTTTTATTGGGTGTGGGAGACAGGCTGTAAGTTGACAAAGTCCTTACAGCCTAAGGCTTAGTTTTAAGACTAAGCCTTTCCCACCCTTTTAATACTAAGATCTTTTCAACATCCTTCTAATACTAAGATCTTCTCAAAACTAAGCTTTTCCCCACACCCTTGACTGTTGCATGATGGGGGGTGGTGCACTCTAATAAGAAATCCCGCAGAAATCCCATTTATGCCTCAGATAAGTGGCTTTGTATCAGAGACTTCCTTAGTTGTATATTGGCTTAAAGGCTTTAATTTTCTACACTATAAAATAAAGCAGACTGGGCACTCTCTTTTTTGGTTCCTACCATCAGCATTGCAGAGGAGAGGCAGCCAAGATGGCAGAGTGCTGAAGGAGAAGTCAGTTTATGCAGAGTTTGTGCAAAGAGAAGGAGATGGGGAACAGAGATGAATAAGGCTGGTGGGGCCTTTGATTCTAGGAAAACTCAGATTAATCAATGGCTTTGGGAGCCCTGAATGGAAAGGGAAGTGTTTTCCCTCTGTGTGTGTTTCTTGCCCACCGGGTGTGAACTAGGATTAAAGGTAATGGCCCACCAGTTCTTGGCTCTGTTGTTTCATTACCGTTTATCCAAATCAAATGTGAACCTGTGTTGGCCAGGTGGCTCTGATGGTGGCTGCGACTACTGGCTTTATATTCCTTCTTCCCCTTCCTGTTTTTTGGATAGAGATATAGACATATTTATATTTATATATCAGCTTTATTGAGGTATATTTCACATACCATATAATTGGCATAAATACCACATTAAAGTGTGTATTTAATAGTTTTTCATGTATTCACAGAATTGTGGAACCGTTATCACAATTTTAGAACATTTCTATTACCCAAAAAAGAAGCCTCATACTATTAGCTGTAACTCTCTAGTTCTCTTCAACCTCTCCCTACTAGCCATGGCCAATTACTAATCTACTTTCTGTCTCTGTGGATTTGCCTGTTGTGAACATGTTATGTAAGTGGAATGATATATAATATGCAGGTCTTTGTGACTGGCTTTTCATGGAGCAGTGTGTTCTCAAGGTTCAGCCATGTTGTAGCATGTATCAGTACTTTATTCCTTTTTATTGCCAACTAATATTCCATTGTATGAGTATATCACATTTGATTAATCAGTTGATGGACATTTGGATTGTATCCACTTTTTTCACTATTATGAATAATACTACTGTGAACATGTATGTACAAGTTTGTGTGTGAACATAATATTTTTATTTTTCTTGGGTATATGTGTGAGTGCTAATTGTTAAATGATATGGTAATTCTGTCCTTAACCTTTTGAGAAAGTGCCAGACTGTGTTTCAAAGTGATTACACCATTTAACATTTCTTTCAGTAGCTTATGAGAGTTCCAGTTTTTCCATATCCTCATCAACATTTATTATTATCTGTATTTTTTACTATAACCATCCCAGTGGGTATGAAGTGATATTTCATTGTGGTGTTTATTTGAATTTCCCTAATGACTAATGGTATGAGAATCTTTTCACATGCTTATTGGCCACTTGTGTATCTTCTTTAGAGAAACATCTATTTAGGTTCTTTGACCATTTTTTAATTGAATAATTTGTCTTCCTTTCTGTTTTTTTGTTGTTGTTTTTTTTTTTGTCCTGGGCAGGATGCAGATATGCTAACTGGTGATGAGCAAGTATGGAAAGAAGTTAAAGAATCCTTGACAAAAATTGAGGAACTGAAGGCACATTGGAGTATCCTTTTCATGCGTGGATTGAGTTGTACTGTTGGGATTATTGGTTGGAACCTGGTATTAATGAAGCCAAGGCTGGGATTTGACCTCTCCAGTGGGCTTTATTCTGTTCCACGGTCTAGTAATAGGTCAGCAAGTAATAATCTCTTTATATATAAAAGGTAGCAAATTTCTGGGTCCCATTCCACTTGTAACCTACATCTCTAGGAAAGAATAACTTAGAATCTTAACATTGTGATGTCATTGACCCTCAGATCTAGGAGCTTCTTAGTAAATCAGCCATGGCTACCATGGCAGTGGGAGTTGCTGTACAATAACTATTCTTGGCATAAATAGTGAAGACCATGAGTGAGTGGATCAAAGTTCAATGTAAGGACAGATCACTTCTGCTGGAGGTTATCTGGGAAGACTCCACTGATGTCATACTACTGTGCAAGAGAAATCACAAAGTCAGGGACAGGATTTACAGAGGCAGAGGCTGAGAAGGGTGTCACTTCTAGTAGAGGGGTTGACTTGAGCAAAAATGTGACAAAGGGAAACTACAAGGTAAGAAGAAAGTGACCACAACTGATGGAAATGATTGCAAAGGTCATTCAGATGCCTTGGTAAATGATATCTCCGACCCAAAGAAAGTCTTCAAGTAAAGTTTCTAATATAGTGTTCTTTAAAGAATTGTAAGTACAGAAGAGATAGTGAGGCAAATGTTTCTATTTTTAAAGGTGGAATAAGTAATTTCTGAAATCTGTAGTCCAGTGAAGTTTTTGTTTTGTGGTTTGTGTGTGTGCACGTGTGTGTATGTGTGTGTGTGGTCTTGGTAAGGAATCTAGAATTGGTTACTGAAGGAACGGGAAAGGAAGCTGTGGTCATCAGGATGCTGCATGGGCTCACCAAGAGCAAGCGAGTCCATAAAATCATGGCTTTCTTTGGTAAAGTTTATAGATTTCCGAAAGAGTTTTGATGAAAAAAAAGTCAAGAAATTTATGCTCGCAGCTAGCATGATCTTACTAAATGGTTGATTAGCTACACCGAAAAAACAATGCTAAATGGATCACTGTCGCTCTGAGTGCTTTGTTCCCACCTCCATCTTCCGCTTTTGTTTCTGAACCCTGAACAAAAATACAGAGAACAGACTCAGCAAACTCCCAAAGGTGTGTAGATGGGGAATATGGCAGGGGTTGGATGATAGAATCAAGAGCCCAAAAGATTCTGAGGGCTTGAAATAGTCCCGGATCTAAAAAGATGAAATTCAGCAAGAATAGATGTAAAAGTTATTTGGGTAAAAGGAAAAAAAATTCAAGTATATAAATATACACAAAGATTAGCAACAGAGGAGAGGAAAGGTTTTTAGGGTTTTGATAAACCACAAAATCTAATCAAATATAAGTATAATTTAACCTCCTACAAAACCACTGTGATCTTGGGCTTAATTAATAGAAATAGGGAATAGAAAATGAGAAAGCTGATGGTGTTAGTCTGATCTTATCTGGAATTTTTATTCAGTTTGGGGACATATTAAGAGGGTTGTAGAAAAACAGATAAGTTTTGAGTGGGACCAGAATCAGAGTGGAATTTGACTATCTATAGACAGGACTGGGAGGTTGAGAAAATAGATCTGGGAACAACGGGGCCATTCTTGGGCTCAGAGAGCTGTTACACGGTAGAGGAGTAGACTTGTTCTGTGGGTCCCAGCAGTGGAACCGGGGCCCATGGATGACCTTGCAGCGTTCAGTCTCGCCCGGACAAGGCATTACTGAACTCTGACTCTGTGCCAGCGTAACCCACCTGTTGGCTCAGGCAGGATTAAGAAGACACAGCCCTGCGCTCACAACTCTCATACATAGGGAGTTAGGAGATAGATCAGTTAATACAGATTTGGGTAAAATGCATGTGTAGTGTATTTTATTGCACTTTGCTGTTATGCTTCACAGATGCTGCATTTTTCCCAAATTGAAGGCAAGACCCTCCACCAACAAAAAGAGTACAACTCTGTTGCGGTGGTCTGGAGCCAAACTTTCAGTCTCCTCGAGGTCTGCCTGTGTGCATCCGGGGGCACCATAGTCACCTATGGGAGGTGAAAGCAGGTTTCCCAGGTGAGGCGACACCTGAGTTGTGTCAGAGGTGGGAGGACTGGTCAGAGCTCACCAGGCTGGCACGGGGAAGGTGAGTCCATCGGAGGGAGTTACAGACCGCGTAATGTGCAGTAGCTGCTGGAAATGACCGGTGTTCAGTGTGAGAGGAGGGAAATAGGTGAGGCTTTACAGCCAGGCACAGAGGATATACTGTACGGTTGAGAGGGGACCTGGGGGATTTGAAGCACTAGAGGAAGATAATTAGATGAGTCAGAGCCCTGCAGTCCAATAGTCTTTGTCTCAAGGAGCTGGTGGATTCCCAAGTGGGTCCACTCTTTCCCCCTAATATTCTATGGTCATTTAAAAATTTTCAGGAATAAGGTGTATATTCTGTCCATTGATGGCCTGATCTCCTTGGTGGGTTTGCCCCCCGCTCAGGTCCTTAGCTCCCCTCCTCACTGCAACAGACTGAGTTGATGTAAACACCAAGCAAATGCCAGTGACTAAATTTTTTAGCAAACACACGCCGATATTGGCTCAGGGGGGAAAAGCCTCTAAGTTAAAATTATTCCATTTCTTTTGTTCACTGGGGTGTTTTACAGGGAAGGTTTGCCTTGTTTGCCAGGAGACAGTTGCCAATGTTGTGAAGGGAAATTGACACACAGCCCCCTCTAGCTTGCTGGGGGGATAAAGCAGATGTATTCCTATCAGGGACTGCAGAATATCTCATATGGCTTTTACTTCTAAGGCTTGTCAGCTTCAAACCTCTTTTAAATGAGTTGGAGCACATATGAATGAGTAGGCAAATGATAACGGAGGTCAGACAGCACGATGTGAAATAAGGTGCCGAGTCTCGCCACAGGAATGTCTCGCATTGTGTAAGAGGCAGGCATTTCTCCCCACAGTTCATCAAATATCTCATCCTGGAATGCAAAGCCGCAGAAGTTGGCCCCGTGATCTGTTTCAGAATCGGTGCCTTGGCTTACATCCTGCTGCCCCGACCTCTGGGGGATAGTTCAGCACACTTGAAACACGTGTGGCAGATGAGTACAAAAGAAAGGTGCCTATTCACCTTCCTCCGATGAGTGTCCCTCTTCTGAGACCGCTGTCCACTCTTCTGAGACAGGACTTATCGTAAAGTCTTTGAGGGTAACGCACAAGAACTGCAAGGTCACAGTCCTCGGCCATTTGTGTGTTTGTGTGCACGTGGGGACTCAGAATTCTAACCCAGGAAGGCATGCCTTCTGGGGGAGACCCCCACTGGAAGAAAAGTGTATTTCCTGTCAGGGTTAGTAGAGATATTAGTCCCCATTCACACATGTGGGTTGAATGATTTACTCCAAGTGTTGGCTAATGTTTTGGAAAGCAGTGCTCTGAGAGTGGATGCTGGAGGAGGGGACGTTGAAGCAGTCCTGTTTAGGGCAGGACATGCTGTCCTAGGGCCCTGAGGAGGAGGCTTTGACTTGAGGGGTGGGGGAAGGGAGATCACTGGCTAGCAAAGAGATTGGATTGTGTGGGAGGGGGGAGGGGTATGTGTGGATGAGGGAAATTCGATCAAACTCAGACCACTGGACCGTTTGCCTTAACCCTTGTCACACTCAGAGGTCATGGCACAGGACAAGCAGGAGAGGGGCAGTTATTTTGGGTAGTTTGTATTTGGTGCATGCCACTGTTTCCCACCATGTCCTTGGCACCCAGAACTCTGCCTGGTTCCCAATAGAACACATAAAGAATTACTTTAAGTTTTACATACAGTATTTGACTCACTTCTTTTTTTTTTTTTTTTTTACTGCAACAGAGAGAGTCAGAGAGAGGGATAAATAGGGACAGACAGACAGGAATGGAGAGATGAGAAGCATCAATCATCAGTTTTTCATTGCGACACCTTAGTTGTTCATTGATTGCTTTCTCATACGTGCCTTGACCGTGGGGCTACAACAGACCAAGTAACCCCTTGCTCAAACCAGCGACCTTGGGTCCAAGCTGGTGAGCTTTGCTCAAACCAGCTGAGCCTGCACTCAAGCTGGCGACCTCGGGGTCTCGAACCTGGGTCCTCTGCATCCCAGTCCGACGCTCTATCCACTGTGCCACCACCTGGTCAGGCATGACTCATTTCTTACAGTGACATTAAGCACTTTTATTTCTGGCCTACCTCAAAGTGCTTAAATGACTGAGTCACCTTAGATGCCTTGCTCAGAACTGTACTTCAAACAAATGGCAGAACCAGCTTACATTGAAATCCAGTTTTCTCTGCAGTCAAAGGCTGTGCCATTTCTGTGACACCTGAAATCTGCGAACCCTTCACCCTGGAATTCCAGTGGCAGGAAGCCGATGACTTTGGTGATGCACAGGTTGAAGGTGGGCATGGGAGGGATGTACCCCATCCCAGCATCCTCCTTGGCCTCCAGCTCACCTAATGGAAGTGCAGGAAAGAAAGCCTGTGAGGTTGTTGGGTGTGAGCACTCTCACTCCAGCTATGCCTCCGGGGTAGTTCTTCTCAAAGGAGTCCGAGGCATGTCCTCAGTGCTCGTCTGTCTCTATGCTGTCTCTATGCGAGGACAACTTGTAGCGGTCTCAAAGGTTAGTCATTAGGCTCCGTAAGAGTGAGTTACAATTAACCAGGAAGTCAGTGTTGCTCAGAAGTGGGTATTGGGTTTTCTGTCCATCCTGTTTAAAGCATCATGCCCCCCTGCCCACAGTGTATGTGCATAAGCCATATTCTTAATAGTGTCTTTTATTTGGGAGGTTTTAAATAAGCACACCTTTTTTTTAGTTAAGTATAGGCTTGTGTCTCTTGTGCTTTATAATCAGCATGTGATTCATTGGAAGTGAAATTCTGCACATGGCTTCCCCCAGTGCGTGCCTGTGGGTTGTGTATTTGGTTCCCTGTATGCTTGAGATTCAGATGACACAAACGCAGGAATGAGCTACTCTTTTTTAAAAAAAAGAATATTCTTTCATTTCAAATCAATTTTGAAAGAGAAACTAACAGGGTATATCATTTTATTTTTTATTTTTTTTATTTTTTAAATAGCACTGTTTTTTTTTTAAGATTTTATTTATTCATTTTAGAGAGGAGAGAGAGAAAGGGGGAGGAGCAGGAAGCATCAACTCCCATATGTGTCTTGACCAGGCAAGCCCAGGGTTTCGAACTGGAGACCTCAGCATTCCAGGTGGATGCTTTATCCACTGTGCCACCACAGGTCAGGTGGTAAATCATTTTAAACTGAACTAACTTAATCTTTAGTTCAGTTTAATAAACAGCGGCATTCATTTCGTGGCTGGGTTTAAAGAGAATGCATTTAGGAACACGAAGAAAGAGCGGTTCTTTGGAGCTCATCATCCCCCAGAGCACCAGCTTGGTGGGAACATGGCTTGTTGATGTAAACAGAGTGTACTTCTCTGACATGCCACTCACAGGTTATTTTCTCTCAAGTGTGTTTTCAGACAACTATGAAAAATAATGGATTCTTCCTTCCTTCCTGTGCCTGGCTGCTCTTCAGCCTTTTGGAGGGTCTCATTTTACATTCTTTGTTTTTCCTTGGTGAAGACAATGAATCCTTAACTCAGGTTAATAACAGAATGGGAGCAGGTTCTGGCCATGTGCCAGACGATCATAAGCAGCAACTTGGAAAGGCTTCCGGATCTCAACATCTACCAGCTCAAGGTGCTCGACAGTGCCATGGACGCCTGCATCAACCTGGGTCTGTGGGAGGAGGCGTTGTTCTATGGCGTCCGGACCATGGAGCCATACAGGTAAGTCCCAAGGCCAGGGCTAAGTGAAGGAAACCATGTCTTTACTTTGAGCAAAGGGTTGTCATTGCGGGGTCATGCTGATTGCTGCTTTTTATGGAGTGTTCCATCTGCTTCTCAGTCAGTGTGTACACCAAACTTTCACTCACTCCTCTGTGCATTCCTTTATATATGCGTTCACAGTTTGTAATGGCCCTTCCATGTGCCGGGCACTGTGGGTGCGCAGAAACTGAAGAGATGCTGTCTCGATGGGGGCCAGTGATTACAATTGAGTGTGCTGCTTGCAGTGACAGAAGTGAGCACAGCATTCTGGGGGAGCCAGAGAGGAGCACCAGCTCAGATGTGACATGGGGGCTGGGGTGGGGTCTTCTGTCTGGCTGACAGTAATGATGGTGTCCTCCATTTGTCAGAGCTTTGTGGTTCCCAGAGTGCCTTCGCTCTAATCATCTGAGCTCTTGGCCACCGTAGACCCAAGCAGGGCAGGGAGACGGCCTGCTCAAACATGGCATTGAGTCAGGTAAAGGAACTGTGGGTAATTGTTTCTTGTCTGGCGTCAGCTCTTTCCGACCAGTGGATGTTTTGTCCCTACATATTCTTATACCTCAGGAGAGCTTGGTGGCACAGAAGTCTGGTGCTGAGAATGTGCTGCTGGTGAGTGTAGGACCCTGGTGTGCAGTGAGCTAAGGACATGTTTGGAGGCCGACACAGGTAGGGTCAAGAGAAAGGGCGCAGAGACATACAGTCCGTCGTCTGAGGTTGGAATAACCATCTCCAGAACAGATCAAAGACATGCACTTCTGGGAAGGTGTCCCCAAAGCATCTGGGATCTGGGGAGGTCCCTGAAAGCAAAGGTAGCTCTGCAGACTTGCAGGCATGATGTCAGCCCGAGGGGCCAAGCAGTGGGAGAATCCGGGTCTAACCCTATGCAGCATGGAATAGCAGGCCGGGGAGTGGTTCTAAGTGAAGGAGGGGGGGGGAGGCAGGGCCCACGGCACTGCCTGCCTGTCCCACTTGAGGAAGACCCTCGGGAGACTACTGAGTTGGAGAAGTTACCAGGATCAATATGATAAGAACAGAAGCAAGTCTAGAGTCTGGGATATCAGTTCAGGCCTGGGCCAGGAAGAGAGTACCAGCAGAGAGGAACCAGAGATGGCAGAGGCCCCACCAGCCAGGTGGATGGCAGAGGTCTGTAGGCCCCTGAGGGGGTTGTCAGAGCTTCTGTAGGTGGTTTCTTCCAGGGCCTGGTGGTTAAACATCTTTGGCTTCCAGACTGTGAGTCAGCATTAATCAACCTGTAAGAGATTGCTTTGGGGGCTGAGACAGAAGACTTTCCCATGATCCTGAAATGTGTATTCAATGTGAGGAATCTTGTGGGTTTTCAGAAAATATGAATTGAACACAAAGAGATAAGGCTTCATTCTCTCTGAGCCTCCATGTTGTAATGAGAGGCAGGTGGAGGACAGTTGGCATTATGTCTCTGAACACCAGGGCTCAGTCTCAGGAAGCCAAACCATCGGCTACTGGATAAGTGGTGGATTCCAGCCAGGAAACTCAGACCGAGAAAATTCCTTGTCTCCAGGCCTTCCAGCAGCCACCGTCACCGCCGCTGCTGCCCCACCCTCCCTTCTTTTAACGCCCCTACCTCGAAGCAGACACTTCAGGCTGGTCCACCACTTCATACAGAAGACCACACACTTTCAAATGTGCTGCTTCTGCATATATTTAAGAATCCTGCCTGACCAGGCAGTGGTGCAGTGGATAGAGTGTCAGACTGGGATGTTGAGGACCCAGGTTCAAAACCCCAAGGTCTCCAGCTTGAGCACGGGCTCATCTGGTTTGAGCAAGGCTCACCAGCTTGAGCTCAAGGTTGCTGGCTCGAGCAAGGGGTTACTTGGTTTGCTGTAGCCCCTCCCTGGTCAAGGCACACATGAGAAAGCAATCAATGAACAACTAAGGTGCCGCAACAAAGAATTGATGCTTCTCATCTCTCTCCCTTCCTGTCTGTCTGTCCCTGTCTGTCTCTCTTTCTGTCTCAGTCCTGTCACCAAAATAAAACCAACAAAATTCTTTTCCCCACACCTACCAAGGAAGGCTTCTTTGAAGAACTAACTGATCCTTTAATTAAATGGCTGCTTGACTGACTAACCATTAAGTCAAATAAAAAGGCTTTTCTTGTAAGCAAGGCCAAGTCCACCAGAATGTACTCCATATTGTTTGTTTAGAATACACTGGTCACATTCTCCTGGTGTTTGGCAGGTCACAATCTGTCTGTAAATGAACATTCTCTTCTGACACTGGATGACAGATCTCCAAATCCCCCTCATGTCTCTCCCCTGGAACTTGTTAAGGACTTGCTCTGACGTAGTCTGTGTTTCAGGAAGTCTG
Source organism: Saccopteryx leptura (assembly GCF_036850995.1). Taxonomy (NCBI): domain Eukaryota; kingdom Metazoa; phylum Chordata; class Mammalia; order Chiroptera; family Emballonuridae; genus Saccopteryx; species Saccopteryx leptura. Next base: position 178,444,222 of record NC_089503.1, read on the forward strand.
GCTGCATTGATCCACCTCAAGCAATTGAAATCTGAACCATTTGCTTGCAAAGATATAGTAAGGAAAGGGCTATAGGTAATCCAGACCAGCAGAGTTAAGAGAAATGAGAGGGGTAGATGCTGTCATACTTTGCCTTTTTTTCCTTTAGCTCAAACGAAAGTGAAAATAAAGAACAAATAGGTCAAATGGCATCTGAACAGTCAGTATGTGTGGCAGGAAGCCAGAAATTGACATGGTTTTTGCCCCTCATGGGTGCGTGAGGGAATTCTCTCTGTGGACCATCAACCTTCTATTGGTCTCCCTGCAGATGTCTGGGTGGGCTTCTTGTGCACCTTTAGCCAAAGCATGGACAGTTAGGCATGGGTTACCAAGGGGTGACTAGATTGCCAATGGCTGTAACGGTTCTGCAATGTTAATATACTATTTGCAACAACCAGATGGAAGTCAGGTGTATAGTGATGACTTTGTCACTGCTGACCTTGGCTACATTTTAGCTGCCAACCTTAGAGGAGAAAGTGTCCATGTTCCATCTCTACCCAAACTGCCATGTAGCCTTCAGCTCCCTGCTTGTTATTCTGTCATATACTTTACTCAGTTCTTTCTGTGATGCAATGCAATATGAAGTTCTTTAGGTTTCATAAAGCAAGTTGAAATTCACATACAACAAAATTTATCATCTTTAGCCCATAGTATTTCTTCTGAGAGTATCTGTGCATGTATATGTGATTACATATGCACATTTGTCCCTTAGCATTATAAACATTAAACAGAATGAAAGTAATTTTAAAGGATTTCATAAATTTTATTTAAAATTTTAATTAAGTTAAATCTTAACCATGAGATGAATTGGGTTCCAAAGTTAGTTTGCCAGTGGTAGTTAGAACTTGGAAGGTTTGCCTATTGAGGGAGGTGTTATAGGTTATAGTGAGGTTGCCTGACTAGACCATAGTATTACAAATGTTATGCTATAAAACTGGAAAAAAAAGAAATATACATAAAATTGAACTTGAATTTAAAATTGATTTAAAATATTCTGAATACAAATTAAACTTGATTGTCTTTAGGAACCAGAGAGTGATGTGGAAATAAATAGAGAGGCTGTTTAAGGCTTGTGGAATTCTCAGTATAGACCCACATGTTCTGCTGGCTTAATTCTTGTTGTAAGAATAGTATATGCTTCTAAGAGAGGACATTTTCACAAAGAACACAAAGGTGAAAATCACCCACATTGTTCAAACTCTTGTCCCACTCCCTAAAGATAACCATGGTCAATTTTTTTCCTGGAAATCTCAGTGTGTATTATTACATACACCTCCATTCATAATACACTTCCATTCATAATATACTTCCATAATCCTTTAAAGCTTTCATTGTTTTTTACTCTCTTTTCCCAGCAATCCTTACACTCTGATACTCACCCTTTCCCCCACTCTCAACTCCTTGTGCTCAACACTGCTCACATGGGCTCTTCCATGCTTTTCTTCCTTTCCTTTTTTTTCTCTCTCTCGTCTCCCTTCTTGTCTATCCTGGGAAGAGACTCAGTCCCAGTCTTGATCTGTTAAATATACCTGGTGAGGTGGTGGGTGGGAAGGGGACGATGAAAAGGAGAAAAGGAAAGAAGAAGCCACAACTTCTTAGTGGGCAGAGAGGAAAAAAAATAGGATCACTTTGTCCCGTGGGCATAACTTGCTTTTTTCACCTTACAACAAAGTGTGGGCATCTGTCCAAATCGGCTCCTGAATATCCACCTCATTCTTTACAACAGATGTGTAGTATTTCTTCTCATGAATATACCATAATTTGTATATCAGCCCCTGTCGTTTCCATTTACATCCATGTTACGATTCACATCCACATACTTGTATGTTTGTGTACTGACGGGACTGAATCTATAGGGTAAAACCATAGGATAAATTTCTGAATGCTGACTGCCTGCATCAAATTTATGTTCACTTTAAATGTCGGTCAATATCACCAAACTGTGTACCCCATCCACCAAGTTGTCCCTCTCTTCTCAAGAGAATTGAGAATGGATGATGTGATTTTTATTATCTCTGATCTAAATTCATTTCAAAATAGGTAAGGGCCTCTCCTTTTCTTTGATCGGAGCCTGCTCCTGTAGAGTGAGATTCGCTGGCATTGACTTTGTGGTCCACAAGGCGTAGTTTTGTGGTGGTGGGAGTGACATTTTTGTGAATGACCTGGGAAAGAGGAAAAACAATGATGAAGGGACTTACATACAAGTTTGGATGCGTGTGTGATGATGCCATGATTAAGAGGGGAGGGGGCTACAAAATCCCCCTCACGGAGAGCAATGCTGGAAACGGAGGTTTTAGCTCCGTCATCTGTGCTTTGTTGTCTGAAAGAAATGGTGGGAGGAGTCGGAATAAAGTGCAGCTGGTAGTTTGTGTACATGACTTGTTTACATGTCAGGTGCTCGTAACTCAGATTGCCAGTAATGACATAGAAGCCATGTCAGTTCTGATTTTGCCGTCATTTTTTTAACTTTTCCCTCAGAAGCTTTGACAGGTAAGTTGACAAAATCCATGGTTTCATCCCTTCAGTACCTTCCACGACTGGTTGCAAGCTGGCTTTTCTTCTAAAGATGTACAATTGCTCTTTGTGGGTTTTGTCATCCTTCAGTATGCCAGTCTGGCACAGGGGCCTGTGGAGCTCATGGGTCCCGTCATGGCAGGGGACCTGGGGGACTGATGGGTGCAGTCACCTGCCCAACGCCCGCCTGGGTCTGCCTTTGCTGTCCCCTCATCTCTCTATGTCACACACATGCTGTCAGGTTGTTGGGGTCAGTGAGGCTCATCCCAGGGGCCAGGCTCCCAGAGAATCCATCAGAGCCCCTCTCCCCGGGCGGCCCTGAGTGTCTTCACTTCGTCCAGTGTTCTGCCCACGTACCTTGTTGGCCACCTGTCTTTCTTGTTGAGCTCTTCGGAGTTATTTCCCCCACTGCACGAGCAGAGGTTTTAGTCTCTGCTTACTGATATAGACAATAATCCCTTAGCCACGTAATCTTTTTTTTTTCACACCGTAATTTTCTATTAAAGTATCTGGGGGCTGAAACCTGTAGAAGATTTTGAGAGGCGTGTGCGTGTGTATAAAATACTGAGTAACCTGACTTATCTAAACACAGTCTCTTTTGAGTCCATCAAAGCCCAAATACCTTTGATAGAACCTTTTTACTATCAGACCTTTTAATTCAGAAGGACTCTTTGAATTCCGAGTCTATAGATGATACAAAAGGATGCAGTAAAGATGAAGAGGAGAAAGAATTGACAGTAGTGACAGTGACTTGAATTCAGTTGCTACGTGTTTATTAAACGACTAACTTGGACTAAAAAGAAATTGTGATTTACACAGTGGTTTTTAGCCTTTTTACACTTGGGGACCGGTGAAAATAGAATTACTTCAGGGACTGCTGAGGCAGAAATCACCCTGAGTGTAAACACATTTGACTAAGATTATCAGGTCTATAATGTCCATACAACATCAGGGTAGTTAGCTCTTTGTGGATGGGCATGAAATTTCTGGAGAAGGAGTCCACAGATAGGTTGTTGAAAACACTGATTTACAGGATGGATAACCTGGAGCAAATATGAGGCTTTGGCTGGAGAGTAAGGAGAGCATTGCCAGCCATTTCTCTGACTGCACTTTTGAGGTAGCATAGGAATGCAGATAGCTCTCCTTCAGGATCCACTCCTCTTCCCTTTATCCCGGACCACCTTCCTTGAGATGCCACCTATGTGTTTAGGTAAAGATGGATTTACTGGCCAGCTGTGCTGGGTGGTTAGCTCTGAACCCACTAGTTGCCTGAGAATGTCTCAGGCTGCAGCCTTAGTTTCAGCAGAGAAATCAAGGACAGTCTGTGCACGGAACTGGCATGAGGCTCTGACCCTGCGGGCCTTGAAGACAGAGGGGCAGGTGCCGTGGTCCTACCAGTTCTGAATGCAGCAGCTCCTCTGTGCATTGCTGCCACCTCGGACTGCTGGTGCTTGGGCCTTTAACCAGTGCTCCAGATTCCTTCAGAGCTTTGAGTGACAGCAGACAGGCTTAGGCTATCTGGCAGCTTCACAGATCAAGCCTTAGTTCAACTTGACTATTTCTGCCCAGCACAAAATGATTGGGTGCTGCTGATACACAGTTTCTGTTGGGAAGAGGGAGGGTGACCCATGCCTCGCCTCCAATGTGCTGTACATGGCAGAACATGTATAAAGCCTGCGCTTCTGTCACCTTCCAGTCACACAGCTCCATGCCGTGTGAGTCTCCAGGCTACTGGAGGGCCACTGCCCAACCATCTCTCAGAGAAGCCCGCCTCCTGCTTCACTCACATTGGAATCTACTGAGTTTCTCCAACAGTGCCCCCTGTGCCTAGAGTGCTAGAGACAGGCCGTCCCTGGTTATGAACTAGACAGGTTCTGTAGGTTTGTTCTTAAGTTGAGTTTATATGTAAGTTGGAACAGGTACATTTATTTATCAATGCAACTTAGATGTTTGTCTTAACATAGTATTTATTCTTACCTTCCTGTGCATATGAACACTAAACATTTTCAAATTCAACCTTAAACAATCTTGTATGATGCACTGATGGACTTGTTGGAGAGGATGGGACTGGTGTTCGAGAGTTAGGTTTGATTCTGCTGCTGGAGTCAGTTTCTTGAAGTAGGCATCCAGGGAGGTTTGTACACAGCTTTTCTTTTTCTCATCATCAGGCCCTGTAGCATCTTAGCCCTTCAGTAACTGTACGGTAAACTTGGGTGAACCTCTCTGTATCACGATCTTGCTCCTCTAACTTTGCCATTCCTGCTTCAGTGAGATGAAAAGCATCAGCTAACTCTTTTGTAGAAAACTTTTTCGGTTCTGGAGTTTCTAGGTCTGTTTTCTTCCCTAAATGCTATCACCTGCTGTTCCAGTTCCATAAAGTCTTTGTTGGTTAGTTGTTTGCCACGGGAGTCGAGTAACTATATGGTATTCACTGATGTCCAACTGCAATTGCTCATGATCCATAAAAGGATTCCTTTTTCTCACTCTGATACTCAGGTGCCAATGCCTGCACATTCCAGTTGGTTCCAGTCTGGGCCTTGGAAATCTGTCATTCTGACCCATTGACTTTCTCTCTGCCTGATGCAAACTTTCTCTCGTTTCCTCCTTCCCTTACCTGGAACAAGAATACCAATACCCTTTGCCCCCAACTCCCACAGCCGTGTACCAACCCCGTTCATTCCCACACCTATACCGACCTATACTCTTGAGATACCAGGCCATAGGAAATACCTTTTCTCTGTTGCATTTCCCTGATTCCCATTAAACAGCCTCCTGTGAGCAAGATGAAAGCCAACACCAGCCCTGGGGCTGGGCCAGCTGCGCAGGAAAACACTGAGTCTTCTATGTTCACCAGTGTCTCTGAGCAACGGACACGCTCTGAGGAGTGCTCTTTAGTCTTTCTATTTATGAAAGCCTGTCCAGAATGTAAGCATTTCCCATTGTGATTCAGTTTTTCCTTTTTTTAAACTTTCACAAGCCATCTCTGAGCATTCTGACTTTCCTGACGGAAAATTTTCAGTTTCTTATTACAACAAATTGTACCCCAAGCCCTGGATATAAAATCCTAGGGAATCTTTTGGGATGCATTGAATTCCTCCCGTTGAATCAATCTTTTGCTTGACTGCCCCTATAGCTACATAACTGCTATGTCTTTTCCTTTTTCTCAGCTCTTGAAAGAGAAAGTAGAAAAAAACCTCCCAATTTTCCCTGCAGAGAGCAAACAGCAAATCAGGCAGGCCTGAGAAATGAGAAATGATGGAGGCCACCTTGACAGGCTCAGAAAAAACTGATTAAAACCAACTCTATTTTCTCATAGAGCTTAATTTCTTAAATCACATGTTTTATGATTTAAAAAAAATGATCAGGTCATTCACATGCTATTTATCTGTGTAGTTTGAGTGAATTCCACACTGTCTTCAGCAGTTCTCCAAGGATAAATGAATGGATCTTCAATTAAATTGCACAAATAATAATGAGTTCTCCAACCTCATAAATCTGATCAGTTACAGAGAATGATGAAAGCATTTGTAAGGAAGAGTAAGAGGTCCTGAAAGAAATAAAAAGTGGGGTATAAATGGCCCCAAAATGATAATTTCTGTTTTTTGAGACAGCCAAGTTATTTTGAGCGTAAAGAAATATCCTGTGGGCTAGGTAATGCACAGCTCTTGAGCTTATGCGAGTGTGCTGGCTGGAAAGATGTGTACTCTAGAGATACGTTCCCAAGAAGTGGCCGATCCGGGCGCTAGGACCCTGGAGTGCAAGAGCCCAGGGGCTGCAGCCCTTGAACAGGGCAGAGGATAGGGGCTCTGGGAGCAGTGTGGGGGGGGGGGGCATCTGCAGAGTGAATGGGTGATGGAAGTCGTTCTCACCTCACAAAGGGCACCCATCATAGTATCACACTGCCCTTCAGAATTAAAGAAGCACAAATCTGCTTTCCTTGGTAATGGGAAAGATTGCTGTAATACCCTCCTGAGATAAGATAAATCAGGTGCGGCCATTGTAGAAGCGTCTGCCAGCTATCAGCCTCTCGCTAGAGGAATAGGTGAAAGGACTTGAAGAACTCTCCACCTTTCATTTTCTTAAACTGAAAAGCAATCGCTGTTATTTATTAAGACTCAACAACTTGCTCGTCCTTGTAACCCTTGTAGCAAGGAGAAAGTTAGCCTGTCCTCTCTGTATAGTAGGAGGCTAAGAACGAGACTTATGTGTCTTGCCCACTCTATGGCACAACTAGGGTTCAAACTCAAGCCTTGATTTACTTTTTGTTATAATTTACAAAAAAAGAAGCATTTGAGTTAGCTTTACTTGGTTATAAAGGTCTAGACCAGGGGTCCCCAAACTACGGCCCACGGGCCACATGCGGCCCCCTGAGGCCATTTATCCGGCCCCCGCCGCACTTCCAGAAGGGGCACCTCTTTCATTGGTGGTCAGTGAGAGGAGCTTAGTTCCCACTGAAATACTGGTCAGTTTGTTGATTTAAATTTACTTGTTCTTTATTTTAAAGATTGTATTTGTTCCCGTTTGTTTTTTTACTTTAAAATAAGATATGTGCAGTGTGCATAGGGATTTGTTCATAGTTTTTTTTATAGTCCAGCCCTCCAACAGTCTGAGGGACAGTGAACTGGCCCCTGTATAAAGGTTTGGGGACCCCTGGTCTAGACGGTTACTGCACTAGAAGGCTGAAGTGATCATTACAACTACACCACCCTGCCTTTGTTCTCCATGAATCTACCAAGGTTCTCCATGAATCTATCAAATCAAAACACCTAAGCACAAAGGAAGTTTGGTGCCCCCATGACTGCATCACTGGGGCACAAATGATAGATTTCAGGGGTGCTGTCTGGGTCACCAGACATGTGTCTGTCTCTTTCTGTCTCAGTCTTTTTCACCTTCTCTCCCTGGATTAGTTTCTCCCTGCTCTGCTCATTCCTCTACCCTGTCTCTACCTTTCCCACACTGACAGTCTTCCCCACAATGGGGGGTGGAGGAGTGGGGGAGAAGCTGCCTTCCAGTAACCCCTGGCTTACCATTTTCTAACTCTGACAAAAAAACAGGTTCTGTTTCCCTAGCTCCCGTTTAAAAATCTGTGTCTCAGATGGATTTCTTCAGCTCCTTGGGTCTCCTGTCCACCCCTGCCTGGACCAGGGGAGGTAAGGTGCTGGCAGCCCCACCAGAAACAGGTTTGGAACAGGACAGAGCTTGGGGGTGGGTGGGTGCTGGATGACCCAGAAAAATAGATGTTCACTATACGGTTCCACTCAGAAATAGTCTAGTAAAAATTTCAGAAAGAAAAGATTTGGAGGTGGTAAGGAGAACCCAAAGGCTGATAAATAAAAAACTATGACTTGGGGGGCATTACCTATTTCTGGCGGTCAGCACTTAGGAACGTAGAAGACTGAATTTATTTTGAAAATGCTACAGAAAGAGTCCACTTAATTTTAGAAGGTATTTGATAATGTCTCCTGGTGCATTTTCTACAGATGGAAAAAAGTACGGGCTAGTGAGGTTCATTTATACGTTTTAATTAGCTGTTTCTGAACTGTAGTCATTAACAGATGGGTAGACTCCTTTGGGGAAATACAGAATAGTATGATGTACCTCAGAACTCCATTTTTCTTTAGTTCTAAGTCAACATTTTTATCAAAGACTAATTGAGAAGAATACACAGAAGTTATGTATTTTAAATCTTTAAGGAATGAAAAGCTAAGAAGAGTAATATTTGGGGACTAAATCAAACTTCAGAATTATTTCCTTAACCAATACCAACAAGATGAACTTAAACAGGGATTCATGCAAGTGTCTGCATTTGTGATTAAAAATTTGTTAATAGGCTTGAGAGTGTCTCTAGTATTTCGTGGTGGATTATTTTTGGCTCTGTCCTCCATTCTCTTTCTTAATAGAACCTCAGATGCCCTGGCCATGGAGTTTGTATATCATTGACTGCAGTGGTAGGCCTTGATTACTTTAGCTAGTGAATTGCATTTTCCTGGTCATCTGACCCAAGTCAGAACAGTTGGAGCTGATGATGGTCCATTCTTGGAATTTTATTTGATGTTAAGAAAGCAGAATTGCTTTTTTCCTATTGTTCATTATTGAGGCTATTAGGTCTCTTGGGGCCACAAAATGAGAGAATAGGGACCAACACTAGAAAGCAGAGGTGAAGAATAGAGAGAGACTCTGGTCACATTAAAGCATTGCTTGAATCCAGATTTACCCTTGTACTGTTGTTGAGTTACACAAACACTTCGACTGATAGATTTCATTTTTTGTCAGCCAATTTGTATTGGATTTCTTGGTTCATATGACATAAAGAATCCTAAACTGATATATATGGGGGATCCAGGGAGAGTAGTGCAGTGGCCAAGAAAGCTAACACCTTTGGCTGCATTTTAATGTAGTATCAACATCAATGAATTGGATACATGCATCCATCACACTTTAGCTAGAGTTTCCACCTGAGAGTGACTCGGATGAGAGGAATCTTGTAGCCACATCATATGAGAAACGGCTGATGAGAAGTGGAGAAGACTTTGTGAAGGAGAAGGAGACATGCTATAAATTTTCCGTGTGCAGCCTGACCAGGCGGTGGCACAGTGGATAGAGCGTCGGACTGGGATGCAGAGGACCCAGGTTCGAGACCCCGAGGTCGCTGCTTGAGCGCAGGCTCATCTGATTTGAGCAAAAGCCCACCAGCTTGAACCCAAGGTCGCTGGCTCCAGCAAGGGGTTACTCGGTCTGCTGAAGGCCCGCGGTCAAGGCACATATGAGAAAGCAATCAATGAACAACTAAGGTGTTGCAACGCGCAGTGAAAAACTAATGATTGATGCTTCTCATCTCTCTCCATTCCTGTCTGTCTGGCCCTGTCTATCCCTCTCTCTGACTCACTCTCTGTCTCTGTAAATAAATAAATAAATAAATAAATAAATAATTTTCCGTGTTCAAAGGGCTATGGTGGAGGAAGGGAGCAGACACTTTCTCATGCCTAAAGGAGGAGGAAGACACAGTCCATTCCAGGATGTTAGGAGGAGAAGTTTACAATTCAAGTGCCCAATAATGGGCCATTCAGTTTTGAAGGGCAGTGAATTCCCCATCTTTGGAAGAAGTTACATAATGTCACCATTAATCAGATTTTATCAAAATAGTTGTTATTGGATAGGAGGATTGTCCAAATAAGACTTAATCTCCTTCTGGCTGAGATTTTGAATTTTAAAACCTCTATAACCTCTTCTGTTTTGGTCATAAAGAAAGTACAAAAATAAACCAAACCCACTTTAATTCTCTATTGCCTCTATTTTCATTAAGTTATGAATGATATATATGGCCTTTCCTTCCTCTGCCTGGTCCTGAGGAACAAGTATAGCTCTGATTGCTTATATTTATTTTTCTACAACTTAATAGACAGTGGAGTAAGATAATATATAGTATCTTGAATTTTATATCTATGTGAGATATATATCAGAAGGTGATATTAGCTATATATATGTACACACACACACATACATTACATTCACATACGGTTGACCCTTGAACAACGCAGGAGTTAGGGGTGACCTCACACACCATTGAAAATCCACACATAACTTTGCTTTCCCAAAATTTAACTACTCACAGCCTACAGTTGACCAAACGTTTACTTTTTGTATGTCATATGTAGTATATATTGTGTTCTTACACTAGCGTAAGCTAGAGAAAAGCAAATGTTTTTTAAGGAAAATACAGTACTATTGAAAGATGCTTTTCTGAATATTAACTAATATTGAGATGCTTCCTGAGATAATCAGTTTTAAAACTCCTAAAAATTCTGGAAGGCTGGCAAAATATTATTTGAAATACAGTTTTTCTATCTAAAGGTTTGACATTTCATATGTGACAAGATTATTTTAGCTACATTTTGTTTCTTTTCTGTACTTTTGAAGTATCTTTTATTTAAGCATTTGTAATTGTTCTTTCATCAATTTAAAATTTTGATATCTTTGGAATGCTTTTGAAATGTTTAATTGCTAGAAATACTAAATTAATGGTGCTTGACCACTGGAGGAATTACGGAAATAAAACCTTAAAATGCTTGACATTTTAACCGAAGTTTAAAAAGAACATTCAGAAACATCCAAAACAAACCAGAGGCAGCCTAAACAATCTCATATGTGGAAAATTTATCCACTTAATTTATGTTTTACTAGATTTTTGCATATTTAGTAATCTTTGCCACTTGTATATTCCTGTCAGAGCTTTGGAAACATTTCCATTACAAGTAATAAATCTTGAAGGGAAAAAATGGTAAATTTATTAAAATCAGCAAATAATTTATTAAATTGAAATTTCAATGAATTGACTTGCTTTCAAATGAAGTTAAACTGGTTTCTTTTCTGCCAAACTTCCCAGAGTTTTCAGTAAATTAATGTACATTTTGAATCTCCAAAGGAAACATTTAGAATAAGATGACAGTTCCTAAATAACTGTAAATGCCATGAACCATGAAGGTATTAGTTTCATGCGGGGAGCCACTACTTGGGAGTCGGCAGTTGAATTGTCTTCTGTGCTTCTGGGCTCTATATTTAAAAGTCCCATTAATTAAATTCTAAAACCTGTATCTCATTCTTAAAATGAAAAGCACTCTCCTCACTTTCAGGCCTGCTTCTTAGCAGCAACCTTTAAAAAGCATTTCTGTTTTCAGTACATCCAATAGTTATTTTTATACCTCCAAGTATTTTTAGATAAATGTTTCTTATATATCACCTGATGAAATGATCTACTCCTAATTATAAAATTTTAGCTCATATATCTTCTTTTCTCTATTCATTATCTTCCTTTCCATTAAAAAATAATAAGGTTATTTTATTCTTTGACTACCAGTGAAACTTCAAACAATAACTGAAATTTTTATTCCTTCATCCACTTTAGGCCATTGATTTATCATTAGTTTAGATCGAGGCTTAGTTCTCTCATTCTTGATGGAGAATTGGAGTATAAAATTCTCATTTCAAAATCATTTTCAGTGATTTTAAAAGCCTATTATACTGTCTTCTAAGATCTATTATTTCTGATGCCAGTTGGATTGGGTTTCTTTGTTGATCACCCATTTTATCTTTCTAAGTTTTTAGGCTCTGCTCTTTGATATTTTGGAAGTTCATATCGACATGTCTGGACATAGGTATTTTTTTTATTCATTCCACTCCCTTTCATTATGAAGGTTCTTGTCTTCTTTCATCTCTGGAAAATTTTTTCTTTACTTTTTCCTTTTTAATTTCTTTTCCTCTATTTTCTCTGTTCTTTATTTCTGAAAGTTTTGTCAGTCAGATGTTAAACTTCTGTTTCCAATGCTTGGGCCTTTTGCTTTAAGTACTGAGGGTTATCCTTAACTTCTAATCTTCTAGACCTTGAATAGAATTTTTATATCTCAGCAAATTGTTGTTTTTAAGTTTACAAGACCTTGTTCTTGAATGATGCCCTTTCTTCTAGCTCCCTAGTCTTACTTTTTGGACACAATGTGTTCTCAAATCTCTCTAAGGATAATTGGCCTTTGTAAAAATTCTCTTCCATTTTTCTGAATGATCTGGCTTTCATGTTTGTAAGGCCAGGAGCCGCCATCATGGCCATTCACATGCAGGTTCCCATTGGATTTGGGCAGACGGTAAAGAAATGGCGGAGTCGGAGGATGGTGGGCCATCCTATTTATTGGTGTCTCACCAAGACAGGCAAACCACAAAAGAAGACAAGGGAAAAGTAGAAAATCAGCTTTTCCCATGAAGGGCAAGGGATCAGGGAAGCCCCTGCAATCATGATAGCAGGAACTGTGTGTGCAAGCTCCTGGTTTGTCCCACTTTATAGAGTAGAAAACCAAAAACCCTTAATCCAATATACAAACAAGGAAGTCTCTGATACAAAGTCACTTATCTGAGGCATAATTGGATTCCTCATGAGAGTGCACCACCCAGATCATACAATCAGTCAAGGGTGTGGGGAAAAGCTTAGTCTTAAAACTAAACCCTAGGCTACAACGACCCAGCCTGCTTATAGCCTGTCCCCCACACCCAATATAAATCACAAACGAGCAAACATATATATCATATTTACAAACTTATTTGACCAACAATGTTCATTTATTTTCCTGTTTATTCTGGTCTATTTCTTGCTGTAAACTTCTCTTGAAGTTAAGATGTTTTTTGGTTGTCCACATTATCTAACAACTTTATTGAGATACAGTTCACATACCACCTAAGTTACCCTCTTAAAATTTGCAATTCGGCCTGACCAGGCGGTGGCGCAGTGGATAGAGCATCGAACTGGGATGCAGAGGACCCAGGTTCGAAACCCTGAGGTCACCAGCTTGAGCACGGGCTCATCTGGTTTGAGCAAAGTTCACCAGCTTGGACCCAAGGTCGCTGGCTCCAGCAAGGGGTTACTCAGTCTGCTGAAGGCCCGCGGTCAAGGCACATATGAGAAAGCAATCAATGAACAACTAAGGTGTCACAACGAAAAACTGATGACTGATGCTTCTCATTTCTCTCCATTCCTGCCTGTCTGTCCCTATCTATCCCTCTCTCTGACTCTCTCTGCCTCTGTAAAAAAAAAAAAAAAAAATTGCAATTCAGCGGCTTTTGGTATAGTCACGAAGTTGCACGACTATTGCCAAAATTAATTTTAGAACATCTTTATCATCTTCTCTTAAGCAACCCCCTAAGAGAACAGCTCCTTAGCTATTATCCCCTAATCTTTTCATCCATCCCCACCCCCCGCCCTGGGCAACCACTGTCCATTCATATTTGGAAATAAGGGAGTAGAGAGGCTAGCTTGTCACTCGGGGGGTTTCAAAATGGAAGTTAGTAAGAACAGTGGTTGGGAAGGAGAAAAGGCAGAGGCTGAGCTTAAATAGCACTGAAGTCCCAGAAAGCCTGGTGGGAATCAGGACCTTGGAGAGCCCTTGGCGGGGCTAGTGTTGCAGGTGAGCAGTCAAACCAGTCCTGGCTGGTGAGCTTTGTTGTGTATATGGAATTCAGACAGAGGTCTTTCCGCTACTGACATGACTGGAATGCCACAGAGTTTAGGTTTCATAAGAGGAACAACATGTCTGTATGTTCACAGATGCACCTGGGGAAATTTTGGCCATGTCGTAGATATATATTTATGTAATTCAGTGTCATATGTTTATGTACTGCCTTACAATTTGCAAAGCAATTTAGTATACTTATCTCTTATTTGATATAGGCAGATGTACAATGTAACTAATTACTGAGGCTTTAACCTATTGGACCCTGAACTTTTATGAGCCCCTTCCAAAACCCTCTTCCCAAGTCTTTATTGAGCAACTTTGCTTTTTAATTTTTTTTTCTTAAAGAAGATCTGCCACATTATATTGTGGTATGTCAGGCATCAGAACACTTGAATTTAGATCTTTCTTTCTGCATAATAGCAGGAGTTTTTAGCCTCAATTTAGAACTATAAAAGCTGTGGCTCACAGAGTTGAGCGCCTTGCTCAAGTTCACACATCTAAGTGGTAGAACATTTCATACCTACGTGATTTCTCCCACTACTTGTCCTCCTCTCCCCCAAAGGGATGGTGGCTTCAGGCTTCTGCGAGATGCCTGTGCCCAGGGCATCAGCCACAGGAGCAGTGCAGGACCTGGGTGTTCTACTGCTCTCTGTCAGCAAGGGCTAAGCCCCGGGCGACCCTGGTGATGGCTGGAAATGGGAGGTGTTTGTTCCCCCTAAGCTCACAGGCTGCCTCTCTGTCCAGCACAAACCAAGCAAAGACAGCTATACACCCTCCTCCACATTTACACTTTAGTTACGAAATACACCTTTGATAGGTATTTTCTCTGAACAAAGGAATACCGAATCCTCCTTCCTCCTTCTGTTTCTGAATGAGGTTTTTATCTCATGTTGTTTCATGGTCTTAAACTGTAAGGTCTAAAGCAAAAGAAAAGACAAGTCAGAGATCGTATTGTCAGCTGCCACCTAGTTCGGTGTGTCTCCCAGGCAGGGAAGTCAGTGTCTGCTCCGCGGAGGCGGATCATGCATTCCAGGAGCTGGGTGCTGGCTTTTAAAATTAACTCACCCTCCATGCTTTTCAGCTTCTCAATGGAGTATATTTCATGTCTGCCTTTCCCCAGACACAAGTATATGTTTTTAGTAGAAATCTGAGCTGGTAGTGCCTGGAGGAGATGGTCTCAGATGGCTGCTGGAGGATTGCACTGAATTCTCCAGGGAGAGACCAGAAATCTCTAAATGCCAGGCCCCAAGCTCACATGGAACTCAGCTCGGGGAGGAGTTCTTTTCTTCTTTGGACTTCTTTATTCTGAAGTTACCAATCCAGTAGCAGTGTCAGGGGACCAAATTCTCAGGTATTAACACAGTCTGATCAAAAAGGCCGACGTTGCAGAGGCTTCCTTCTGTGCTCCCTGCCCCCATGCCCACGCCTTCACCCCGACCCCAGAGGGGCTGAGAATCACCTAGACTCAGTGCGGAGGACTGCTCTTCATGCCATTAGAATACTTGGTTCCCAGTCGGTAAACAGCCACTGTCCCAGCCCTCTGCCAGCTCCTCAGGCTCCTCTCATAGGACTTCCCCACAACCCAGGAACCAGAAGGGATGGGTCACCACAGGAAATGCTGGGACCCTGCTTTATGGCCGTGGCTGGGATCACTTCTGATGCTCAGCAACTGTGCCATGTGGCAGGTTATTTTGAAAAGTCATGCTGACTCCTAACCAAGTCTGAGCACTTGTTGAAATGGAGAACAGGCCTCAGGTTGTTGGCAGATCAGAAGCGAAGTTGACCATTTCTGGGTTGAATTCACAGGGCTGCCAAAGTCTCATCAACACAGGTGACAATAAAGACACAGTAAAGCAGCACAGTCCCCGAGTCCAAGCGGGGCCAATCCTGTGAGCACAGCACCAGTACCACCCCCATCCCCACTGTGAGCAAGCGCACGCTTACTGAGCTCCGCTTCCTTATAAGAACATGTGCACAAACCAAAGAACATAAGTCACAGCGAGGCCAGCTTTCATCTGTCAGCAGCTTAGAATGTTTAGGACAGTCCGCTAACAGTGTGCACTGCAGTAAGGTGCCTGCCCGGCAGCAGATGGAACGTGTAAACCTGACTGACTCAGAGCATTCGCACCTTAGGTGGGCTGTTGGTTGGCCCTGGAACCCACCTTTATAAACAGACTTGTCTCTCAAGATGCCCTGCAAAAAAGAACCTTCCCCATGGCCAGCCCTGAACGCTGTATGTAGTATGGGCATGGGCAGTTGAGGGCTGGGCAGAGGGTGGAAGCGGGCGGCCGAGAGCCAGGAATATAAGGTCAGCCTCACTGTCCTTTCAGCTCAGCATAAGCCAGGCTCTCCTGGGTGGAGTCAGAGCTTTGGCCCCATCCTCTTAAATCTCCTGCTTTTGTTCCTACCTAATCCAAGTAGTGTCCTCCTTGTCCCCTGGCCATAGCAGTATTTAAAATTAACCAAATTGGCCAGAATTTGTTTTTGCCAATTGATATTTTCCCAGTGGCTTTAGAGACACCTGTGATGGTCACATCCCGCAATCTGGCTACTGTTTGGCAGGAGCTGGGGACACCTGGCCATGGAGACTCAGGTGCTGTGCTACAGACACACGTGGATGATATTTGGAGGGTCTAGACCAGGGGTAGTCAACCTTTTTATACCTACTGCCCACTTTTGTATCTCTGTTAGTAGTAAAATTTTGTAACCGCCCACCGGTTCCACAGTAATGGTGATTTATAAAGTAGGGAAGTAACTTTACTTTATAAAATTTATAAAGCAGAGTTATAGCAAGTTAAAGCATATAATAATAATTACTTACCAAGTACTTTATGTAGGATTTTCACTAAGTTTTACAGAATAAATCTTTATAAAACAACTTACTAAAAAAACAAAAAACAAAAAAAAAAAAAACTTACTATAGTTAAATCTATCTTTTTATTTATACTTTGGTTGCTCCGCTACTGCCCACCATGAAAGCTGGATCGCCCACTAGTGGGTGGTAGGGACCAGGTTGACTACCACTGGTCTAGACCATTGCAAATAGGGGCTATCTATGCCTAATGAGAATCCATTTATTACTGTGGTCGGTGGAGAGAAGAATGGAGCAGGACGAGGTTGGTCACTTCCCCCAGGGGTTTAAGTAGGAATTAGTGTCAGTGAGCCTCATGTTGGGCACGTGTGTGGAGCAGACTTGGTCTGTGGTACCTACTCCCTCTTATTCAGTGCCATTCCTCCTGTAGCCCTTCCCTGCCTCCCATCAGTGGTGGCTCCCCTGGCCCCTCAGGGGCTCAAGGTCTTGTTCTTATTCCCTATGGCCTTCTAAGCCCACTCTTAGACCTTTGTGTCCCTTTGGGGTCTCCTGTCTGGCAAGCTGCCTTTCCTAAGGACATCTGTATTGTAATAGGACCCGAAGCCATAAGCGGAAATGCCAAAGCCCTGATGATCACAGTGTAGTCACCATGCACCAGCCGGAACATTGACCCACAGACCATCTCAGACCTTGAAATCTGTGCGGGTTAACCTGCCCACTTGTGTCTGCAGCCCACCTGGGTTGTGGCTTTTCTTCTTTTTTTTTTTTTTTTCTTTTTTCTGAAGCTGGAAATGGGGAGAGACAGTCAGACAGACTCCCGCATGCGCCCGACCGGGATCCACCCAGCACGCCCACCAGGGGCGACGCTCTGCCCACCAGGGGGCGATGCTCTGCCCCTCCGGGGGGGGGGGGTCGCTCTGCCGAGACCAGAGCCACTCTAGCGCCTGAGGCAGAGGCCAAGGAGCCATCCCCAGCACCCAGGCCATCCCCGCTCCAATGGAGCCTCGGCTGCGGGAGGGGAAGAGAGAGACAGAGAGGAAGAGAGGGGTGGAGAAGCAAATGGGCGCGTCTCCTATGTGCCCCGGCCGGGAATCGAACCCGGGTCCCCCGCACGCCAGGCCGATGCTCTACCACTGAGCCAACCGGTCAGGGCCTGGGTTGTGACTTTTCTTTACTCCTGAACTCTCAGATGGGACGTGACAACAATGGCAAAGCAAGTTTTAGCTGTGCTCTGGATTCCTGCCTGCAAGCAGTATAAATGCTTACACGTCATGTGGGTAGAAAGAGAAGGGGACGGGGGGGGGGGGGGAGAGGAGAAAGGCCATCTTGATAATGTCGAGAGAAAGTGACACACTGCCTCCTGGGTGGCATTGGGTTGTTCAGATGGACTCCCTTCAGGTCACTGACATCTTTGTTTTGTCTGATGATGTCAGGAAGTGCGGAGACCACTTTAAAAAGCCTTCTGCTACTCCACGTGGCTCTTGGGGCTGGGGCTATCCCGTGGCTGGGCATTAGAGCACTACGCTTGTGCAGGATTAAGGCCACTCAGTATGGTATCAACTATGAAACAGTCTACAGTGGAAAGGAAGCTTGCAGGGAAAGGGAATCCCATGCTTATTAGTCAGCTCTACTCCAGGCACTGGCCAAAAGGCTGCAGACAGACAGACTGTCTCGTGTGATTCCAGCAATATCCTTGTCAGGCAGATGGGTACTAGACTTATTGGGGTGGTCACTTTGTAAGGTATAGCAATGTGTAATCACTATGTTGTACACCTGAAACTAAGAAAATATTGTATGTCAACTGTATTTGAAAAATAAATGTAAAAAAAATAGATATTATTATCCCTGGTTTACTGATGAGAAGAGTGTGGCTCAAAGAAATGAAGAAACTTGCCCCAGGAGCCAGGACGTGAGGCCTAGATTAACCAGCTCCAAGTGGCATTCATTTCCTACCATGCCACTCTTTTTTTGATAAAAGAAGACAGATTTTCAAAAATAAAATGAATAGCTGTCCTCATTGATCGCTGAGTTCACCTTGTCAGATAGTTGAAGGGGCCCTCTCTCCTCTGATGTGGGATTTTCCCATGAGACTCCCTGTGTGAGTTGTTCATTTGATGAATGGCCCCTCTGCACCTGTGTGTGCCTGCTACCCACCAAATGTTACTGTCATTTAGTCAGAAAAAAGAAAAAAAAATAACCCCATGTCCTAAAAGACCTTGTCAGTGGCCAAGACAGAGCCTGGTCTGAGTGACATTAGAATGTCCCCCTTTGGTCTCCCGCTTATGGGCTGAAATGGTGATGGCTCAGCATGTTGCAGTGACCTCCTGCCCTGGAAGACTGCTCCAGCAGGGAGCGTCACAACTGTGAAATGAGTCTGGCCAGGATGTCAATTGTAATTTGCTTCCTAAATTTGCAGCATAGCAGCCTACCAGTACATCGTTTTTCAGAGGTGTTAAAGAGCCCGTATCAGAGGGCCGAAGCCCATTCTGTTAAGGTCGTGCTTGAGGCCTGCCAGTGAAAGGACAGAAAAGTTAGTGGGGGTTGGGGCCCCAGGCTACCATCTGTCCTGCCCTGTAGTCCAAGGAGCAGGTCTATTCTGGCTCCAACAGGGGTCAGCGTCTGAGTGCGTGGCTGCCTGGCTAGACAGTTTTTACTCCCAGTTGTGGTGACAAGAGTCAGACACTCCCAAAGGAAGGTCAGCATATCCATCCCCAGCTCACAGAAGTGCAAGCACAGGCATCCCCAGGGTGTGTGAGGGGTCAAACGAACCGAATTCAATGCATCAGAAACATGGCCGAGGAAGACAGAGGCCCTGGAGATCATTCCTTTGTGAGGAAACTTAGCCATGGCCAGGTAGCTGGGACTAGAGGCAGATCCAGGTTCAGAACCCAACTGGCTAAATACAGTCTGTGGCCTCCCCTCATTGTCATTTCCCCAAAGAGTACCAATAAGTTTAGGTGAAGAAGGGCTTCTCTGTGAAAGAGGGGTTCTGTGTTCAAATTGACACGGGAGGCAGCGGGTTAGATATGGGACCACAGGACATCCCAGGGCCTTTAGGGCACCACTGCATTCTAGAATAAAGAATACATCTCTTTACAGTTAAGCGTTTCTGAAATTTGATTAGTACTTTGAATTGGTGCCAGCAGAAGGTCTGAGATAAGGTTGTGGCATGTAACATACAAGGTTTAAGGAGGCACTCACTCTAAAGTCATGTGGGTATGTCCCTGGGAGTAGGTGCTCCTGGCGTCTCCCATGTCTCACCCTCCTCCCTGCCCTGTTCAGAATGAACCTCCTGGCACCCAGCAGAGGATGTAGATGTGCTGAGGTGGTCCCTGCCTACACAAAAGGTAGAGACTTTGACAGTCTTCGTAGACACATGCTCGTCTCATGGCCTCTCAGGTGAGTTCTTAAAATAGATTAAATTTTAAATTAGAGCCTTTCATTGTCTCTTAAAATGCCTTTTAAAAGATTAAGTTTTAAAAAAGAGAAAAGAAAAACGATTATTAATTACAGTGAAGAAACCTGTTGAATACTACTTACCCAAGTCATTAAGTCACCCCCCCCCCAAAATGAGGAAACCAAGATTGGGGTGTATTGTACAGAGACTTGACCAGTGCTCATTGAGACTGTCAAGGAAGTATTGTAAAACTACCCCAGACCAGAGGAGACTGGGAATGGGAAACATGGCAACTGAATGCAGTATTGTCCCTGCATTGGATTCTGGGACACAGAGAAAACATTGGTGGAAATTCTGGTAAAACCCAAATACAGTCTAGAGTTTAATCAATGTCATTTACCAACAGCAGTGTCTTAGTTTTGACAAATGTCCCATGGTAATGATCTTAATAACAGGAGATCTGGGAACCCTCTATACTATCTTTGCACGTTTTCTATAACAAAACGCACCTTTTCCCAAACAAAATGTGTATTTCCAAAGAGAAGATAGTTATGAAGTAGCATTATAAAAGCAAATTTTCCGTCACGTCCCAAGCAGTAGTAGTTTAAGGTGATAGAAACCACCAAATTTCTGGGAATGGACCCTAGAAACTGAAAAGTGAGAAGAGGGTAGGACAGGTCCTAGAATTATGGGTCCTTCTTATGAAGACCCTTTACTCTGGCTCCAAGCATCTATCCAAAGCTTCCAGCTGACAACGGAGGTGAAGCGGACACCTCCTAGCGGCATGTTATTCAATGAATTCAATGAAAGGAATTAATCATTTTAATGAGAGGAAAAAGCACGTGAAATTTTAATATTCCTTTATAGGATTCAAAATGTTGTTGTTTTTCCTAAAGGTACCAGAGGGATCAAGATCATGAAAAGTTTATAAAAGGCAACTTATCACTATGATATTTAAACATAACTTCCAGAGGTCAAAAGTGACTAAGAAAATGTTCAGACTTCAAAGGCAAAGAATGATTAGATACAAACTGTAACTGAAATACTAAAGAAAAACGTCTCAAGTACCTACACTGGTAGATGTAGGCTCTTATCATTTAAAAACGAAACTGTATGCTTATCAGGTATTTCTTCCCATTGCATCTTCCCCAAACTGTTCTTAAATCAATGGAGAGCTTACTATTGATGATGTCTCAGAATCCCAGAATAAAGTGAGTGGAATATATTTTTCCAAATGTAACTGTTCTGAAACCCTGGGGTTCCATGGGGCCCACTTGGGTAAAAGTGCTCTCCCTATTTCTTGCCTGTTCCCTTGGCACAGGATGAATTCTCAGTATGAAGGCCATCAGCTGCTAAATTTTGGGATGAGTGTGTTATGCACACACATTTTATTGAGAGTTTCTGAACCCCAAGGTGTTCTCTGTATAAATGAGCCCTGAAGAGGGAGACCCATGTCCTTGGCTGGTTATTGAGCTAGGCATTGAGTTACATGTGACATATAGATCCCCCAGACCTGCCCATTCATTAGAGAATAAGCCTGAAAAGTATGATGGTGCACAGTCAGCAAAGACATTTCCACTCACCTGCAGAAAAGGCAGTGAGCTGTTTGAAACTTGCCTTCATCACTGAGAGATGATGTCTGGCAAGGTTTCCAATTCAAAACTCCCTAATTGTGAGCCAAGATTTAACTCCTTCACACACACACATACACACACACACACACACACACACACACACACACACACACACACACACACACGTTTGTAAACCTCCTCTCTTCCTTAGAATCAGAACTGTTTGTTAACTGTGTCGAGGGCCAGTTTGAAGGTGGACGCCCACAAAGCCTTGCTTGGCAGTGTCTTCGGGTCAGTGATGGGTTAAAGTGTCCTTCCAGCACTTCCCCTCACAAGGGCTTTATTAATACAATCCCTTGCACCAGACTTGACCTTCAATCACTGGAAAACTTTGAGAGCAACTTCAACCAAATGAAAAATAGCCTGTCAGACTCCGTCCAAACGTTGGCAAGCTTTGCATGAGGGGTGCAGTAGTGCTGGCTGGGTCTCAGGTAAGTATTCTGTTGATGGAAACTTCAGGTTGTTAATGGCTCTTCTGTGGCAAGGCTGTAAGGGCAGAGTGGCCTCTGCTGTGGCAGAATAATGAATGAGAGAGAAAGTTACTGAGGCACGTGTTTTGCCCCAAAATAGCCATGGATGGAGAGGCTGAGAGGTCAAGGGGCATTTATAAGATAGATGTCTTCGCCAGTGTTCGCTCCCTCACCCCAGCTGAAGAGGAGGAAAGCACTTAGTTTCTTGCTCTGTGTAGGTCATGGCTGGAGCTCCACCACTGTATACAGAGCAGCTATATCTCAGCCAATTCGTCATTTGCAGTCCTATGTGTAGCTCTATTGTGAAGGACAATCATTTATTAGCTCAATAAGGTAGAGCACTCATTATAGGATAACAATGACTGAGGGTGGGCCCCGGCTAAAATATTGAGAAGTGTATCTTTCACACAAACACATGGACCCAGACTTCTGAAGTTCAAGTACTGTTTACTTGGGATTAGCTCAAGTTTGGTTTAAGAACAATGTGGAATTTGGATGGGGTTGCTGATCCTGCTTTTCGTGGTGAGAGAAGCCAGGCCAAGGGCTGTGGCGTAAAGTGGGGAGTGAGGCTGGAGAGTGTGCTAGGAGGCCACCCACTGAGAACTGCCACCTCAACTCCAAATGCCAATTCTGCAACTCAATACAGGCATTGTGAGGCTGGGGGGCGACATTTGGAGAGGAAGAAGAAAGAACTCTCTGTCTCTTCCAGGTTAAAGACAGGCATTGCCTGTTTCAGATGCGGGCTTACTGAATCTGCACACAGCTGTGCCACTGTAGTGAACTGTGAATCCAATCAGTGGCTGCATGTTGCCAGGAAATTAGCCACCTGTAATCTTTCAACTTTCTGTGGTCATCTGGACAATACTTGCTGACTTCTCTCTGTCATAATGTTTAGGCCCAGAAAGTTCCCCAGAGGAGCATTCTCTCTAGGTTCACAGAAGACAAAAGACAAGTTGGTACCCAGATCAATGCCCGCTCCCTCATACATGTAGCTATTGGGGTCACTGTCACTAGCACTCAGTATGTCTTCATATGAGGTTAGGCATCATTTTTTTTAACAGTTTTACTGAGAAATAACACACACTATACCATTTACCTATTTAATGTGTACAACTCAATAGCTTTCAGTATAGTAGTGGAATGATGCAACCATCTTTTATGCGATAAATTTTAGAACATTTTCATCACCCTAAAAAATTCCCCTTACCCATTAGCAGTCACAGCCTATCAGATGCATCCCCTCATCCCTGGGCAACTAGTCATCTGCTCTCTGTCTTTCTAGCTTTGCCTATTCTGGATATTTTATGTAAATAGACTCTACACTACATGGCCTTTTGTGACTGGCTTCTTTCAGTTGGCCCACTTTTAAGGTTCATGTGTTATATATAGCACACATGACTATTTCATTTTTTTTGTGTGTGTATTTTTCTGAAGTTGGAAACGGAAGCAGTCAGACAGACTCCCATATGCGCCCGACCGGAATTCACCCGGCATGCCCACCAGGGGCAATGCTCTGCCCCTCTGGGGCGTCACTCTGTTGCAACCAGAGCCATTCTAGTGCCTGAGGCAGAGACCATGGAGCCATCCTCAGCGCCCGGGCCATCTTTGCTCCAATGGAGCCTTGGCTGTGGGAAGGGAAGAGAGAGACAGAGAGGAAGGTGAGGGGGAGGGGTGGAGAAGCAGATGGGCGCTTCTCCTGTGTGCCCTGGCCGGGAATCGAATGCCAGGCCAACGCTCTACCACTGAGCCAACTGGCCAGGGCCTCATTTTTTTAATTGGCAAATAATATCCCATTATGAGGATGTACTAAAATTTATTCATTCATCAGTTGAGGGACATTTGCACTCTTTCCACTTTTTGACTACCAATGCTGTGAACATGTGTGCGCACATTTTTATATGGATACATGTTTTAATTTTGATCAAGTATATAACGAGGAATGGAGTTGCTTGATCATATGGGAACTCCATATTTAACATTTGGAGGAACTGCCAAACTGTTTTCCAACATGGGTGTGTAATGTTACCGTCCCACCGGTAACACATGAGGGTTCCACTTTCTCCGTATCTTCACCACCACTTGTTACTTGATTCTAGTCATCCCAGTGAGTGTGCAGGGGTACATCGCTGTGGTTTTGATTTCTTATTGCCATTAGTATTTCTTCTTTAGAGAAATGTCTGTTCAAATCCTTTGCCCGTATTCACTTATTTGTCTTTGCATTGAGTTGCAATGGTCCTTTATATATTCTAGAACAAGTGTCTTACCACATGTATGATTAGTAAGTATTTCTTCCATTCTGTGGGGTAGGTATCTTTTCACTTTATTTGTAGCACAAAAGTTTGTAATTTTAATGTCCAATATATAAATATTTATGTTTTTGTTGCTTGTGCTTGATGTCACCTAAGAAACCATTGCCTAATGCAAAGCTGTGAAGATGTATGCCTGCGTTTTCTTCTAAGAAGTTTACAGTTTACATTTAGGTCTTCAATCCATTTTGAGTTAATTTTTATATATGAAAGGAGAGATATCCAGTTCTTCTATCACCTTTTAAGAGAGGAAAGAACAGAAGCCCTTTCTGGACAGTCACTCTGGGTTGGGTCAGGAGCCAACATTTCTACCCAGCTGTATCCCACAGTTAAGTGACAGGTGTCAGAGAATCTAGAAACTCTTGACTTTGGAGAAAACAAACACCTGCTCACATAAAGCAGGAGTGTGCCCAGTGGAAGGACCTGTGGCTGGTATCTTGAGCCCTGGACTGAGCCCCTGCCCTCTTGCTCACCAACCAGGCAGCCTTGGGCAAATCGCTGAACCCCTAAGCTAAAGCTCAATTGTCCCATCTGTGAAAGGGGTGCTAATGGACTATAAACTCAGGGGAGGCTGGTTTTAAAGAAGCAGCTTGATGAAGTAGGGCCTAATGTGCAGGCAGACGGTGCAAAGCCTCTGAAGGAGGATGCAGGGAGCCGCTGGGGGTTTGCAGGTCTAGGAGGAAGTTGAAGAAGTTGCCCACAGGTCTTGGCTACCAGTGTTGGCCCAGAGTACTGGGAAATGGTAGAATGTCCGACTGTGTCTAAAGGCAAAGCTGTATTTTTATGAGTCTGTAGTGGCTTTTATGGGGTCCCCCTAAGGGTGACATATATAGATCCTTGCTGATCACTTTTGGATCTTCATTTTCAAAGATTACCCAGTTAATGTGCAACTTGGTTGAGAAAATGTTGCCTTCCTTTTGTTTGTCATTTGATCCATTCATCTCCCTGTTCATTGAAACAGCATGCCTTTAGTGGGTGCAGTACAGAAGAGAGATTCTGTTGTGATGTAC
Source organism: Saccopteryx leptura (assembly GCF_036850995.1). Taxonomy (NCBI): domain Eukaryota; kingdom Metazoa; phylum Chordata; class Mammalia; order Chiroptera; family Emballonuridae; genus Saccopteryx; species Saccopteryx leptura. The sequence goes on from NC_089503.1 coordinate 178,469,395, forward strand.
CTCTCCTTTCCTGCCATGTGCCTAAACAGTGTCTGATATTTTGATTACCTGACAGCTGTGTGAAGTGCAAGGTAACTGAGGAAACACCTCAGTGCCAACCTGTACAAGGCCGACCATCTCCACCCGCTTTGGGGAATGTTGCAATGGCCCAAGCCCAAGTGCTTTCAGACGCTCCTTACAAGTAGGCTGGAGTTACAACTCCTTGTAATCATGAGTGGGAAAGAAAGCTGGTGTATACCAAAAAATATGACTTTGGGCCTTGGGACCCTAAGTGCTAAGAGCTGATGACTTGCTGTCATTTGGCCATGCCGTGGCCTGGCACCGTGCTTTTCTGCTGGCACACTGCTGTCCTTTGCACGGTCAGCTGTGAAAGGCTGAATCTGGGAACCTTGCCCACCCCACCGCACCTGGTACCCGGCCAGAGTTTTGGTACCACGCGGTTTTATCCTGGAGCAAGCCTGGTACTATATCAGGGAACGTCGTCCAATTCTCTTTCCTCGTTTGGCATCTTGCTATTCTCCATGTCCTCTCTCCAGCAGACTAGGATGACAGAAACCCCTGTGTTATGGGCTTCTCCAAAAGGTCACCCAACAGCTGAAGTGAATGACTCGGAGAATAAAACAGATGACAGAGGGAGAGAGAGTCAACAGAATGGAAGCAGGGACACTGAGAGCTTCTTGAATGCACATCTAGGAAAAGTGCCCATATGGCTGAGCTTGATAAATCCTAATGAGGCTGTTGACATGAGCAGGAGCTTCGCCTGGACACAGTAGCTGGCCCAGGACATTGCAATAACATGTAGCGCCAAGTGGGGATGCTCGAGTTTGAAATAATACAGGCTCTTCGTTCCCCTTACTTTACGGCCTTCCTCAGGTGTGCGGCTCCTGGCCAGGTGTCCCCAGCCTCAGAAAAGGGTGTGTGTGTGTGTGTATGTGAGTGAGAGAGAGAGAGACAGAGTGACCCTGTGCAAATGGAGGAGGGAGCACAAGCACATCAAAGCTTGGAGAAGGGGCAGAGAGGGAGAGAGAGACAAAAATAGATTTTGAGATTGCCCCAAAGAAGATAGAAAAGAAAGAAGACATGAACCAGACCCTCCAAACGCCGTTCCTGCAGCTTGCTGCGGCCCCTTTGTGTGGACTCACCCAGCCCCTCCTCTGGTGCCGATGGCCTCTGGACTCTTTATTTTCCACCAAAGGACTGACTTGCCTGCATCAGGGCTCCATGTCAGTGGGGTGGCAGGCAGAGATTGGTAATGAGGGAGGCAGAGGATGAAAGCCACTTTGCTCTCGCAGCGTCTGAGCAGTCTGCGTCCTCCCCCCCACCCCCCCGGACTGACAGGGATGAAGCAGGGAGTACATCTTCATCACAGTCGCCTTCTGTTTCTGAAGCACTTACTTTGACTCAGCCCTGTTCTGGTAGAGATTTGAAGACAGTGGATTTTTTTTTCAATGAGAGGATTTTTTTTTTCAATGAGCTTCATGCCACGTGTATAAAAATGCCTATAGATTGAAGAGTAAAAGAGTGAAGTGCATGTGGCCAGGTGGAGGAGCCATGCTGGAGGGACGCCGGGCAGCAGTGGCCAGGAGGGCAGCAGGATGGCCCTAGAGAATGCTTAGTGAGTCCCTGTCCTGAGCTGAGGATGTGAGCATCATGCAGAGGGGCCACCACAGAATGATGTCAGCAGTGAAACAGCCGGGCCCCGAGGACCAAGGTAGCAGCTGGCGGCATCTGGTTGTGCCTGTTCCCACATACAGGGAGGGGACCTCTCGTAGTAGAAGTTGCCCTGGGTTGGGTTCCGTCTCTCACCTTGCTATAGCTCAGCTGAGTATTGCATGGCTCGGTCTTCCCGTTGTCACGTGTCTGAGGACCCTGTGTCACTGAGGGCCACGACAGCCGGCAGTGCACAGCCCTGCTCCCCGTGGTCTGAACCGACAGAGTGCCCATCTGTGTCCCCGCAGCGCACTCTCTGTGGAGCGCTGGCCACTGCTCTCCACACTGAAACAGACATTGTTTTCTCTTCTCAGTACGTGCTCAGTTGTAATCCATTTGGAGAAAGGTCTTCATTTCCTGGGACAGGTATGGCAGAAGGCTGGCTCTGGGAAGGAGCTCCTGGATTGACTTATTCAGTTTCCTTTAAGCTTCATCGGACACGTGGTCTCCTCCCCCAAACCCCAGGACTTTTTTTTTATGGTGATTTTTAAAAAATTATTTATTTATTTATTCATTTTAGAGGAGAGAGAGAGAGGGAGAAGGAGAGAGAGAGAGAAGTAGGGGAGGAGCAGAAAGCATCAACTCCCATATGTGCCTTGACCAGGCAAGCCCAGGGTTTCGAACCAGCAACTTCAGCAGTCCAGGTCGACGCTTTATCCACTGCGCCACCACAGGTCAGGCCAACCCCAGGACTTTGACCAGTGCCTGTGAGGGGCTCTGGCCCACCTTCTTCTGCTGTTTTACAGGAACCATGGGCCGCAGCTTACCCACATACCTGGAGAAGATACTCATGGTAGATGGCCACCAGACATGCAGAGGGCAGCTCTGGTGAATGGAAAGGTCAGGGATTTGGAATCACTAAGTCCAAGGCCTCCACCTGCTATTTACCAGAGGGGTTGATGCAGTGTGATAGAGGGAAAACTTGGTGGGCTGTAATGCTACAGGAATTACCTTTTGTCACCACCCTTATCTGTAAGGGACACTCTGCTGCCGTTGAGCAGGAGAGCAACCACAGGGCGGAGGTGCTGCGAGGACAGAGTAGCTCATGCCACCACCCATCAGGTGGACAGCAGTGTCTGAGTGCTTCCGTGGGTGTGATGCTCAGACTCCAGTGTGCATCAGGGCCACCTGGGAGTTAACATTGACCCCCTGGGTTCCCCCCTCTGAAATCACCTTGGTTGCTCTGGCATCCGAGTGTAATTAGCTTGCAGCCATTCTGACGCAGGTTACCCCAGAGCTGCACTTGGAGAACAGTTAGAGAACACTGCTGGGACTAGGTGACTGGGGAGACTGGGTGCATGGGGTGGAAGCAAGACACTGATGTGATGTCCACAGGCACCGCTGGGAGGGAGGCAAGGGATGCTTTATGCTGAGATAATCAACATGTCTCTGGCTCTGCCACCCTGGTGTCCCATCTGTCAACAATGTGAGTTCTTGTTTTTTTTCTGTCAGGATATTGGCTTCTGGTAGTTGTGGTTAAGAAGCAGTGCTGGACTCTCAGATTTCTTTTGCCAAGTTTTGAATCTATTTATAGTTTTAGAGGGAAGACTGGAGTATGTCCCCATCCAGAGCTTGAAAACCTGGCAAGTCAGTGGGAATTCTTGGCTGCACGCGCCAAGTGTGCATCCCTACGCGTCTTGGAGGGAGGCCTTGGTGGGGGGTGGTGTTGCTGGTGAAAATAGGGGTCTTCCACAGACTCACGAAGAGCATTTTGGGGACCCACGCATATGAAGATGGAGTACAGTGGTAAGACTTATTGGAGCAATAACAAAGAACTCCCAGGTGCCCAGTGTCACACCCATGACCAGATGGCTCAGCTGCATCTTGCTACAGAGTAAGTCTCGTCTCTGGGTCTGCGACTGATGATTCTTCCTGCCCACATTGAGTATCAAGTCCCCTGGGTGGAAGATGTGGCTGTCCCCTGAGGAGTCTGTGAATGTTGTGGCATCTTATTGAGTAAGGGTTAATGTCTGATGCAGCTGCCTACTGTGTTAGGTTAAATGTCTGATTCCATTTGCTCCCTTCCTTTATTAATGACTAGCTAGTTACCTGCACTAACAGTGGGGATTAGCAATGTAAGAGCATCTTCTGTTTCTTACTCTGGAAATCCCACTGTTTGGTAGCAACAGTTTTGTGATTTTCCTTAAAGTCATTTTCCTTACAGATTGTACCTGGAAATGTAGGGACCAAGCAGATCATCCTGCTCTGGCCTCCAGCCAGATGATTTCTGTGAGTTTAGTTTGTGCTTTGTTCATCTTGAGCACTAACTAACCAAAGGCCTTTTTGTGAGGAAGGAGTCTCGGCCCTTTAGTGAAGAGAGTGTATGTATGATGGAACCCAGAGTGCAAGGTCATTCCTGAGGCCCAGGAAGCTAAGGAAAAATACCAGCTGGGAATTCCAAAATTCTGTTAACTGGAAGGTGTGAAGCCTTCCTGACAGGGGCTCCTAGCAGAGCTGGCCCAAGCTTGGGGACCTGTATGGCTGTAGCCACAGCCGTCACAGCCACCAGGCAGGTGCAGGTTCCCATCAGATTCGGTCAGATGGTAAAGAAACTGCAGAGCTGAAAACTGGTGGGCCTTTCTTTATTCTAGCCTTACACCTGCAGGCAAGTCCATAAACACACAGGGCACCAAAAGCCACTCACACATTCTCTAGTTCCACAACCGGGAGAATCTTTTCCAGTTTTTCCTAGAATCAAAGGCCCCCACCAGCCTCAGTCCCCTCTGGTTCCCCTCTGCCAACATGGCTTCTTTCTCTCTAGCACTCTTCCTCCCTGCTCTCACTCTGCAAAAATATGCTTCCTTCTTCCTCCTCCTCCTCTTTTCTTAAAAACTACCTGGGCCCACAAAGACCCCTCCTCCAGCAACATTAACATAACAGTGTACCTTCCCAAGCAGGAAGGTAATTAGCAGTTTCACCTGGGCAGCAGCCATTTTTGACAATAAAAGTGAGCAAAATAAAATAACACAAATTTTACAAACTTATTTGCCCAACAGAACCTCAGTCCACAGGAGCCTGTCCTCAGCAAAGCCACTCACACAGCACGGGAGATCAGACATGGCAGGAAGATAAAACTCTGCCACCGCTTCGGTTCACAGACCCCTGGAGTGGCATGTGTTCAGTACAAGGTGGACGAGACTTTAAAACAAGCACACAGCAAAACAGAGTTCTCCTTTTACCTCCAATTAAATGAAGTCAAGAAAGAACAAATCATCTTTTTAAAAACTGAACTGCATCTGTCCTTACACTTGCTGCTGCCTCACAAATTTTTCCACCTTTATTTTCTAATATTTCTATGAAGACAATGGCTTGGATAATTGGACATAGCTAAAAATGACGTTATTAAATTGTTTCCATTCAAAGTAGGCAAATACCAGAAATGTGAGTTCTTTCCCTCAGCTGTTCAAACCGTATTTAATAGTTCGTTTAATAATCACATTTACTCCTTTGTTAAATAGTAAGTGCACTAACGTTGACTTAGGTTCCTTTTTGTAGCACCTACAATATATATGTAAGGAAAATTGGCCTTCTGTTTATTTTTCCCTGTTTCTGATTATAAAAGTCATATTGTCTACTATTTTGAAAAAATGTACAACCAGGTGTTCTAATGTGGAAATTCACAATCCCATCACCTAAAAGCAATTACAGTCAATATTTTAGCTCATTTCACACCAGTGATTCATCTACACATAGATAAGGCTCCCAAGTAATTTCGGTGCTTAATCTCTGATGACATCTCAACTCTGAATTTTGCCTCTCTCTCTCTCTCTCTCTCTCTCAGACAGCTCTCCCACTGGTCCTGTTTCTTTGTGGTCTGCAGAGCCTTTCCCCAGCTTCCTGGTCTTATTTGGAGGCTTAGATGCTTCTAGAAATCACAGTCAACTCTTTGGTATGCAGCGCCATTCCCCACCTAGTATTTGATTAGACTTGGGTTTGCCCTTCAAAATCTTAGTTGCTTATCTCTTTTCAGATAATTGTTATTCCCATACTTCTCCCAAATGCAGTAAGCTAGAGAATAGCTTCCTTTCTTGCTGTCTGTAAGGTGTGACTTTTCTGCCTGAGCAACCTCCCTTATTCAAAGGTGGATTCATTTAAATCTTGACCTTGAGGCCAGCTGCTGAGCTTTCACCTAGAAGAGGGAGGGTTGCCTCTCTGTTCTGTGCTGGCCCTTATAACTTTTATCTAAGGGAACCTTCCAGAGGAAAGAGGCAGCCTATGACCATTGCCCTCTTCTGCACTTTCCTCCTCTTCCTTACATCTCTATTCCTGGCTAACCCACTGAATGAGTGTCACGATAGTTTTTACAAAAAAGAAAAAGAGGTGCATAATTATTATTTAATTATGGCCCTACCCGGCTGGCTCAATGGTAGAGCGTCGGCCTGGCATGCAGGAGTCCCAGGTTCGATTCCCGGCCAGGGCACACAGGAGAAGCACCCATCTGCTTCTCCACCCCTCCCCCTCTCCTTCCTCTCTGTCTCTCTCTTCTCCTCCCGCAGCCAAGACTCCATTGGAGCAAAGTTGGCCTGGGCACTGAGGATGGCTCTGTGGCCTCTGCCTCAGGAGCTAGAATGGCTCTGGTCACAACAGAGTGATGCCCCAAGATGGGCAGAGCATCGCCCCCTGGTGGGCATGCCGGGTGGATCCTGGTCGGGCGCATGCGGGAGTCTGTCTGACTGCCTCCCTGTTTCTGGCTTCGGAAAAAAAAAAAAAAATGTAAAAAAAAAAAAAAGAAAAAAATTATTTAATTATGATAAATGATGTAATGTTGTTACTAGACTAGAGAGGTCCATTTGCTTGCGTGTATCAAAGCCCAACAAGGACAAGAATAGGAGCTTGCAGCAAAGAAAGGGGGTTTATTTTTAAGAAGTGCCCCACGCCCAGAGACAGGTAAGCTAGTGCTCAAAGACCCAGCTCCCCATGGCTTCTAGGGAATGGGGTTACACAGGGGAGAATCATTAATCATGGTGACTGAGGGCATTAGGGTCGTGGTCTCCACTGATTGGTCGGCCCTGGGCTGGGACAGCTGATTGGTGCATCTGGTCCTGGGTCTGCTATCCCATCACTTCCCTTGCTGCCCTGCTTTTCTGGGTTTGGAGCTGAAGCACAACTAAGGCCTGGATGTCATCTCTAGTGTGACCTAAACTCTTTCTGGGTCAGCGGAGGAGAGGCTTTGTTCCTGAGATTATTTGATGCCGATCAGAACCTCACTGTATTGAGGGCTTGCTGCTTAGAGGTGCAGCATGCAAGGGAGGAGGAGGCAGGCAAAGCCAGTGCTGGTGAGGCCAGTGAATCAGAAGGAAAGAAAGGAGAAAAGTTCACATTAAAGATACAAAGTGTAGGGCCAGGAGCCGCCATCATGGCCATTCACATGCAGGTTCGCATTGGATTCGGACAGTCGGTAAAGAAACAACGGAGCCACAAACTGGTGGGCCATAGTCTTTAATTCTAGCTTGCACCCAGCGGGCAAGTAAAAACACACACTGGGCTCCAAAACCCACTCACATTCAGTGCTCACAAAGCCACTGACTTATCCGAGTTTCCTAGAATCAAAGGTTTCTAGCTCACCAGCCTTATTCTCCTCAGTTCCCCATCTCCTTCCTTATCCCAGATACAAACTCTGTACAAACTGGCATCTCACTCAGCACTCTGCCATCTTGGCTGCTTTTCCTGGCCTCCTCCACGTGGCCTCCTTCCACTGCTGGCTCTACTCTCTCTGCTCTCTCATGCTAATCTCAGGAACCAAGAGCCTAAACTCCTGTCCTGCCCCCATTTTATAGTGTAGATTCATAACCTTTAATCCAATATACAAAATAGGGAAGTCTCTACTACAAAGTCACTTCTCTGAGGCATGATTGGATTGTACCGCCCCACATCAAAAAGGGTGGGAAAGGCTTAATCCCAAAACCAAGCCCCAGGCTACAAGGATTCTCAACACACATTAATATCACCTGGGCGACGGCCTCCATCTTTAACAAAGTGAGCATAATACATTTTATCTGCCCAACACAAAGTTTCTAGGTAGTTAAGGTACATCTCTCTCCTCTTGCCCCTTTCAGTGAGCCCGTCTCTCTCTGATTCTTACTACTGGGTGAGTTTCTCATTTGTGTCAAAGGAGTAGGAATGTTCTCTGTTGGTTATTCAGACAAGGGGTTGGTTCCCTAGACCTGACCCTAAGCGTCTTTTCCCAGGAAGGGGACTTTCCTCACTCAGGGTTGAACTGGGCTGTAGGGTTGTAAGAATAGCCAAACCTGTACAGAATTTTTGTAGTAACTTATTGGAGCTAGATAGAGGATGCACCACTAGGAAGCAAGATCTCAACAGGCTGTGATAAAATGATGCAAAGAAATAACCATCTGCAGCATTTGTATGTGGTGAGAACTGAGGGAGGGAACAGGAAGGTCACAGGGAGGGGGAAGAAAGTGAGGGGGGGGTGGATTACAGGATAGTTTATGTTATGTGCTCTCTTGAGGGTGGTCATGCTTTAGAAGGGATCTAGAAAAGGCATTTCTAAGGTGTGTTAACCCAAATGCACAGAAACAATGGGCTTGCTAAAGGCAAAGATAAGCCTTTTACTGAAGAAGTTACCTACCATGACCTGCCATGATCAGATCTCACTGTGAGGTCACTTTCCGTAGAACCCTTTTTTTCCACAGTGTTATGTGGATCATAAAGGACAGTGATGGTCAGGCACGCCCTCCCACAGAGCACACTAAAAACGTAGGCAGGGCTGTTGTAAAGCCAGAAGCCACGGCCAGGGCCATTATCACAGCCGCCTGGCCCATGCAGGTTCGCATTGGATTCGGACAGTCGGTAAAGAAACAACGGAGCCACAAACTGGTGGGCCATAGTCTTTAATCCTAGCTTGCACCCGGCGGGCAAGTAAAAACATACACTGGGCTCCAAAACCCACTCACATTCAGTGCTCACAAAGCCACTGACTTATCCAAGTTTCCTAGAATCAAAGGTTTCTAGCTCACCAGACTTATTCTCCTCAGTTCCCCATCTCCTTCCTTATCCCAGATACAAACTGCACTAACTGGCATCTCACTCAACACTCCGCCATCTTGGCTGCTTCTTCTGGCCACATGGCCTCTTTCTGCTCTCTGCTCTGCTCTCTCCTCTAATGATAATCTCAGGAACCAAGAGCCCAAGCTCTCGCTCTGCCCCCACTTCATAGCGTAGCTTCACAACCTTTAATCCAATATACAAAACAGGGAAGTCTCCAATACAAAGTCACTTCTCTGAGGCATGATTGGATTGTACCGCCCCACATCAAAAAGAGTGGGAAAGGCTTAATCCCAAAACCAAGCCTCATGCCCACAGAGACACACATTAATATCACCTGGGCAACGGCCTCCACGTGGGCAGCACTACTCTAACAAAGTGAGCATAATACATTTTATCTGCCCAACAGCTGTGTTCACTCATTACCTCATCCATTCATCAAACAACTACCGAGGCACCTGCTGGAGGGAGTGGGCATCACAAACCTGGGCAGGATTGTCACATCTGGGGAGCTCAGCTAGCACAGGCTCTCCTGACCACAAGCCTGTCCTCATCACTGCAGAGGCTGAAGCAGTCAGACTCAGAGATACAGAAATTTGGAATTAAAAAGAACTTGTAACAGTCCTCTAAGCCAGTGGTCCCCAACCCCTGGGCTGCGGACCGGTACTGGTCCGTGGGCCATTTGGTACCTGTACACAGAGAAAGAATAAATAACTTACATTATTTCTGTTTTATTTATATTTAAGTCTGAACGATGTTTTATTTTTAAAAAATGACCAGATTCCCTCTGTTATATCCGTCTAAGACTCACTCTTTTTTTTTTTTAATTATAATTTTATTTTTTTAATGGGGCGACATCAATAAATCAGGATACATATATTCAAAGATAACAAGTCCAGGTTATCTTGTCTTTCAATTATGTTGCATACCCATCACCCAAAGTCAGATTGTCCTCTGTCACCTTCTATCTAGTTTTCTTTGTGCCCCTCCCCCTCCCCCTTTCCCTCTCCCTTTCCCCCCTCCCCCCATAACCACCACACTCTTATCAATGTCTCTTAGTTTCACTTTTATGTCCCACCTACGTATGGAATAATGCAGTTCCTGGTTTCTTCTCATTTACTTATTTCATTTCGTATAGTGTTATCAAGATCCCACCATTTTGCTGTAAATGATCCGATGTCATCATTTCTTATGGCTGAGTAGTATTCCATAGTGTATATGTGCCACATCTTCTTTATCCAGTCGTCTATTGACGGGTTTTTTTGGTTGTTTCCATGTCTTGGCCACTGTGAACAGTGCTGCAATGAACATGGGGCTACATGTGTAAGACTCACTCTTGACGCTTGTCTCAGTCACGTGATACATTTATCCGTCCCACCCTAAAGGCCGGTCCGTGAAAATATTTTCTGACATTAAACCAGTCCGTGGCCCAAAAAAGGTTGGGGACCACTGCTCTAAGCCATTCTTAGGGTTTTCTGAAGTAGAAGAAAGATCCATTGAGGTGAATGGCTTGCCCACCCGTAGGTTTGACTGATGTGGCCTGCAGCCAAATCCTGCCCTTGGGCTGGCTCATGTCCCCAAGGTCAAATCAATCCTAAGCCACCAAAATAGTTATCACCTACTTCCACAATGACATTCCATTTCTCTGTCATGGAAAATCAATTTTGAATCAACCTATACAAAGAAGGGGCATTTTCTAACCTAGTATAACATAGTAGAAAGAACAGGGGCTTTGGAGCCAGGCCAGCTCATGTGCCAAATTCTTCCAGTTACCAGCTGGGTTATCTCGGGAGGTGAGCTTAGCATCTCAGAACCTTGGTGCTCATCATTTTTAAAGTGAAGATGAGCGTTCATCAGCAGTATCAATGCAGTAGTATCGTAGAGCACCTGTACCACACACCACCTAATTTTTAACATTCAAGAAATGAAGGTTATTAGTCGCTTGTAATTAGAGTAGGGTTCACTCTTCACTGACTTATGTTTAGGAAGATCACTTTCTCCGAACACTGTTTGTTGTGTACCTGATGGAGCAGGGGGCTGGAGAGGGCGCTGTGTTTGAAAAGGCAAAATGACAGGAGCAACCAAATTGTGTCATTAGCTCTTCCCAAAACCTCTGATCAGATGGTTTTCGAAAATCTGAGGATCCTAAGCTCCAGTCCTTTAAAGAAATAATGTTAAAAGTATAGTGTTAAGAAACCCAGGACTTTAAACATTTCAAATCTGTCTGGGAGGACAGATACTAAAAGCATAACTGATGTTTAATGGAATCTGTCTTTTTGATGATAATTACAGCATTCTGAAGTAGGCTTTAAACACATCTGTCTACATGAACTTCTTCAAAATTACTTGCTTCAAGGGGGCATTCAGTCTCTTGCTTAACTTTCAAGTTAGATAACTACTGTTTAAATTGATGGTAGGTGTTTGATCTATAAATAAGAGTTGTGCTTTGCACTTCAGCGTCCTGTTTACCTGCCGCACAGTGTTCATTTGCATCCCACCAGGAAGTTGGAAAGGCCATGAGAGTAGGCATCAGTGACGTGCCAGAATGTGACAGCTGAAGCGCAGCCTTAACACTTCTAAACTCTGAGAGGGATTGCTTCCCTTTCCAGAGACAGGAGGCCCTGGTGAATTAGAAGTGAGCTTGACAGGAGGTGAGAAGTAATATGGGAGGGGTGATAAGCACTAGGGACTTTGGCCAGGATGTGTGATAACCTTGATCTCTGCTAAGATAGCTTCCCTGGTTTGTTTTTATTCCGCCTCTCAGTCTCCCGGGTCACATGGCTTTAGCAGCAGCATCCTGCCCTCCTATTTCAGTTATTCATTGAGGAATTCTTCAGAAGCTGGTCCTTCTTCCAGTTCCCAGTTAGGTTCACTCATTCGAATTACAGCCTTGTGATGTGGGTCCCAGGGCATATATAGGCTAGGCACATCCATTGTGATGGCTTTCCCTTTTCTGACCCCTTCAAACCTAACACCATAGCTCAGGTTCATCCACATGCGCCACCTCAACACTCCCAAAGGCAGCGGGCCATCATGGCACAGTGCAGGGGATACATCAGTCTTGAATCAGCCCAACCGGCCTAGAAGGGAGGGGCTGAAGTGGAGACGACCTTGGCTGAAGGGCAGGGAGGTGTCCTGTAGACTTGGGCTTCCCAACCACTGGGAGAGCGCTGTCTTGTCTGTTCCCATCCTGTCTGTACATGGCCCCCCACAGTTTGGAAATGGAGTAAGGAGGATTGTGGGGAGACTGAACTGATGGGGCCACCCTCAGTATGGGTCCTCACTCCCCAAGGGAGGGTCCTCAGTACAGGTTGCTATGCAGTGAGCACACCTCACACTTGAGGAGTTCCAGACCGGGTTCTAGACTCTCAGTCCTGTGTTCTCTGAGCACGAGTCCCCCAGCCTGTGGAGGAGAGGCCTCTCCTTGGTCCCCAGCAGCGGAGGTGGCACTGGCCCACAAGAGCTGCTCTGACAAGGGAGCCATGCTCCCCTGGCATAGACCATAGGCACGAATCAAGGGTGGCAAAGCTGACTCCTACCCAGGCAGCAGGGACAGCTGTGGAGCCTGGTGAAACAGACAGTGCCCAAAGAGGGTTGCTCACCTAGCTTTGCCCCGAGACCGAAATCTTGACTCCAGTGGGAAGTTGGGGACCCCCACAGCAGCTCCCTAGAGAACCTCTATATCTTGGGGCTCTGTGAAGATGACAGTGAGAGAGAGCTCGCCGTCTATAATGAAGGCTTGACACAGCTTACTCCCAGTGCTTCTAAATAATAAATGACCAAGGAGCACTGGATATCTTGCTCCCTGGCATATTTTGTCAGTTTGGCTTAAATTACAAAAGTTCAAAAAGGTAAATAAATTATCAAGCATATAGAGAAGCTGGTGCTGGCAGCCCTCACTCCCTGCTCTTGAAGAGCTATCTCCGAGCAGTGTGGTCTGGGAACAGCCTTTGTGCGGGCCTGGCCTGGGTCCTCTTTTGTCAGTCTCCCTGTTGTCCTGATAGTCACATGTGCCTGAGCTGGGATCTTGCTTCCTAACCTCCATGAGTTTGTCTTTACTTGGTAATCCAAACAGTGGTGTCCTGATGGTGTCCCCTCTTTCTCTGTAACTGAGTATTCTGTGTCTGTTGGACAGCTGCCACCCTAAGGGAGGGAACAGCAGGCACCCCACGAAGGGGCACCTCTAGGTACTGGTGCCCGATAGTTGACAAGCACTATCCCTTCCTCAGGATGGAAAGGCCTGTGTCGCTTCCTCAGTAGACTGAAACCCACATGGCTGGGATGGGAGCCACTCAACTCAGCTGTTGGATCCCTGAGAGCAACACGCACATCTTCCACGCAGCGCTGTGTGTCCGTGCGGGGTTGATATACGTAGAGGCCTGGAGAAAGGAAAGGGGAGGGAAGAGAAAAGTGATGGGTGGTTCTGCACCGTGTTTCCTTCTACTCTTGTTTGCCTGGCAGGTGAAATCATAATCCAGTTACTAAATAATCATCGTGCCCAGGGGCACACTTGTGAGGAGTCTGGTTGTGGTGAGCAGCTACACTGGCAGCACAGAGTTCTCAGTTGTTTGGAGACTCATGACATGTCTTAAAGCACAGCCTGATTTCTTTCTGTACGGAAAATTCCGTACCAGGGTTGGCCAGCAGCCCCAAGAAGGGGCTGAGGCATGATGGGCATGCATGCACACACACATGACACACCACACACCTCAGGAACCTTGGGAAGCTTCGGAGGCCAACATACACTTGAGGAAGGGAGAGAAGTGGTCAGGTCCACCTTCCTCCACATACCCCCTCCTGCACCTGTGCTCACAAGAACTGCTCCTTTCCTAGGCAGTTGGTTCTCAGATCAACTGAAAGTGTTTGAAGGCTAAACTTACTATATCCTTTTGAATTCTCACCAAGACCTTCTAGTTTCCATCCTTGTCGGACACTCGTGCAGTTGCGTTCCCTTGTGCCCTTTTCCTTTTGCAACGATGTTTTTAAAACATCATGGAAACTGGTGGGGGATGTGTGTGTATCCGTGCACGGGTGAGTGCGTGTGCATATGTGTTTGGGGTGGGAGACACATGTCTATACCGGTGCCCAGCTCTGAGAAACAAGAAACAAGTATGGCATCTTTGGATCTGATTCTGAGAAAGAAAGCAGCACCCCAGCCAAGAGGCTTTCTCTGTTTAATGTAGTAGAACTCACCCGCAGGAAACCTGTGTCTGTATTAGCATATCATGAAAATGTGCGGTGCAGCTGCCTGGGCATGACCAGTTTGTTATTGCTGGGGGCCGGGTTACGATCTGGAGGAATTTGAATCACCCTTTACATTGTATTCTGGTCTTTTTTTTTTTATTTGGGCTGTGGCAGGAGAAGAGAACACTCCCAAGGGATTCAATTATTTCCCTTCAAAATTCTCTTGGAATCATAACTATTAAAAATTGAAGGCACCCATATCTCATGCTATTCAGCCTAACTGGTAATTAAAGTGCAATTAAATTTTTCACGATGTAGTTCATGTCTTTTTTTTTTTCCCCAGGGAAATTACGAACTCCAGGCTCTTGAGAGTGATGGGATTAATCTATAGACATTTAATAATTCAGCTTTGATCAGATACAGTCACTGATGGGTCTCTGAGAGGGAGGGGGACACTGTAAAGTATTATTTGGTTATTAATGGTGCATTTTAATTTTATTTGGTTTCTTAGAGACCAGAAAATAACTACCAGTTGGTGAGTGAAAGGCCATTTCTGAATTGTGTAATTGCTCTAACTAATGTGTGTCGGTAATTATATCTCTGCTGCTGGGCTTGCTCTCCTCGAGTACCTTTACGTGATTTAGGGTACATTCCTGACCTGTCACCGTGAACAAGGTATCCGCATTTGGCTAGAAATCAGCGGCTTAATTGGTTGACCTTTCCTAACCTTTGCCAAATGTTTTTTTTCTCTCTCTCCCTTGCTCTCCTACCTGCCTTTTTTTTTTTCTTTGTTGGTAAAAATGTTTTTTCACTTTAGGGCTGTGCTAATAAGTAATTTCTTGACTTTTGATCTGAGGCCAGTGGCCCCACAGAGACCTGGTCAGCCCCCATGTCCCTGTGCTCAGAGTACTCTGGCCAGAAGCAGAGGACAGAGCTGCCCGCTGCGGCACACGGAGAGCAGAGAGCATCCCACCTCCCAGCAGCCCTGCCACCTGCCCTGCGAGGCACTCGGGCACCAGGTGGGAGGGGACCTGACTCCGGCAGCAACAGTGGACCATACATCACTTTTGATTGGTAGCAGAGGCCCTGTTGTCAGACCCATTTCTAACTTTTGCTTTAATTTTTCTTTTTTTAAACCTCTTTTGGAAATTTATTTTAGAGAAATCATATGTCACAAATTGGCAGGGTATAAGTTTAGGACTAGATTAGTGCAATATAGCAGAGTAGTTAAGAGTTTAGGTATTAGAGTCAAATGAGTCTGTGCTGCAACTCCATTGCTTTGAGGTCTCTTGTTTTAGACATAAGTTTCTTAACTGTTCTGAGCCTCTGTTTTCCCATCTCTAAAGCGGGTTGATAATAGTACATGCCTCATAGGGTTGTAATAAGGATCAAAGGAGATAAGTTTTAGCAAGATGCATGGCACAAAATAAGCACTCAGCAAATGAGCTGCTAATGTTTAAATTATTGATCTACGGGATAGAGCATTGGCAGATTCTTTTCTTGGCAGATTTTAATTTTACCTCCCCACTTGGAGTAGTTTTAGAATACTTCTTTATACCTCTCTGGACTAGGAGTCTTTCTCTTCTCTTTTTGTCCCTTTGATCTTATCTATGAGTAGCAAAGAAGTTGAACAACTTGAAAGACTGTCTTATTCATCACCATCTTCCCAGCAGCTAAGCTGTTCCAGGGTACATAGTAGGCTCTCAATATCTAAAAGATGGCACAAAAGTGAAAGAATGCCCAAAACAAGCAAAAAGAGGGGTTAGGGAAGAAGAGAACCATCCTCCCTTCTGTATCCTTCTGTCTCAAGTCCCCATAGTCTGTCTGTTCAGATGTGGTAGTGAGGGATACAGGAGTATAAATTATGTTAAAATCCTAGCTGCACATTCTTCAATTAATGTGCCTGAGCCTGGATTCTGAAGGCATATTTGTCAGGTAGGACAGCAGCTACTAAATCACATATTAGCTCACAGGAAAATGACACAATGCATCATCACTCTGAACTGGAAACAGTACACAATTTCCTCTGGTTGTCTGGGGCTGCGGATGGGGTGGATGCTGAATATTGATTTTCAGATGGTGACTAATAGATTGCAACATCTTTTTTGGTTCTGACTCCTCCTTTGCCTATGCCACAAATTTGGGCAGTAAATTAAAATCAATCTTTATTTGCCCAAAACAGATAAATTATAGGAGAATGTAGGCAGAAAAACTTAGGACCCAAATGAGCAGATGGCTATTACGTTATGCATTGCACCTCAGCAAATGTTTAACCAACTCAGAAAAATAGACAAAACTGATTTGAAACAGTATTAGTCTAATGTTTTATTACTAAAACAATATGGGATTGTTCTGATAATTTTAATCTAGTAACAATATGATCATTTAAATTCAGTCTTAGCTCTTGACTCGTGCAGTTTTCTACAGTTCACCTAACCTCCATGCTGTGATGAGGGCAAAATAAGCTTGTTTCTCTCTTACATTCTGAAGACCTGATTGTGAAATTGCCTGATTCCTCCCTTCTCAGCTCTACGGTCGACACTAACATTGGACAAATCTACAGAAAGAGATCCCCCTCTTTGAATGGGAAACACATTCTTTTTTCCTTTACCTAGAATCTTAGATAAACAGTTTATCTGTGTAGCTACCTGGACCTTGATGCCCATGACTTTGTGAATCAGACTAGAAGCCTAAGCTTTTTTGAATCTAATGTGAAATGAGTCCTGCCTCTTATGATTCAGCTGAACATTTTAAGATAGTTTGATCTAGCATCATCAGCTTTTCTGTATATCACAATAGTTATTGTTGCGTATATGAGTAAGTATGTATGTGTTTTAATAGGAAGAACTATATCGGCTCGTGTAACTGGAAAGTCTAGGAGGCCTAGTTTCAGGCATAGCTGGACCCAACAGGACATGGTCTCTCTCCATCTCTTTACCTGCTTCTCTTGTGCTGGCTTCATATCAGGTACATCAAAGTTTTTTAAAAATATTCAAAGTGGTGGGTTTGTGTGAGTTCGTCATCTTTCCATCAATCCTTGTTAACTTTAGAAAAAATCAATTAGTTCTTTTTTAAAGAATCTTCACAAATTCTCATACTTCCATAAGATACCTCTGAAATTGTCCTTTGGTCATGTAAGAACCATTTAGCCTACATGTGCCTAGGCTTTGTGTTTGGATTGTCATCTCTCTTCTTGGTATTGTCACCACCCTTGGAGGAAGACCTGTATATAGATCTCCAGTCACCAGGGACCTTTGTGTAGATTTAACCACATGACATGATTGGTAGTCAACCGTTTTCAGTCTTTGATATTGGCAGGTCCTATGTGTCAGCCTAAACATTGCCTTTAGAATGGTCAGTGTTCAGCAGCCCCAGCAATGATGTCTGGAAAACCTTACATGCCTTGGTATTGTTTTGCTGTTGATGGTTTGTTACTGGCCTGTCTTCCCTAGCCTCCTCTGCATGATGTGTAAACAGCTGGAGGCAAGTGACAGAGTGCTTGAACATATGGCAAGGCATTCATAACTGAGCCTGTGCCCAAAATGACCATGTTTCATGTCGCAGTTGGAGGTCTGGCACGCTGTTCCGGAATTTCACCATTAAATTGGGTTCTGTGAGTCAGATAATGAGGAAAGAGAGGAGACATTTTTATAAGCTATAGAGCTTTTCTGCCAGCCCTGTGAGTCTTGCGCATTCATGCTTTTTAATTCATTTCTGCCACTGTTGGGAGGGGCGGGGAGGCAGAGGGTCCATAAACCCCCAAAAGGCCAATCTATTAATACCTGTATGTGTGCCGAGGCGAATAGCAGATTATAGAATTCCTGAGCTGGACAGGACCTGAAAGATGACCTAGCTGCAGCCTCTCACTTTACAGGTGAAAATGTCAAGTTGCAGGAAGTTAAGAACTTCGCCCAGAGTTATAGCTAGGGCGGGATCAGAACTGCCGTTGTTGCTTGGTCCTGTCTTCATCCTCTTACTCTACTATCTTAAAGAGCGTTGCTCACCTTTCAGAGCTGGGGGTCAGGTGTATTCCCCATCCTCTTCATAGCGTGAATTTTGTTGTGTTCAAAGAAATCCCAGAATTCTAGGTCACAGACAGACCAAATGGGGAGTGTTGGAAACTGGAACCATTTAGAAGGCAGAGATCTGCAGAACCCAGAGCCATGCGTAGACTACAGCCTGAAGCTGCTGACCCGGGATCGCAGAAGGGTGATGGAATTCCATCTCTAGGCTAGCATCCTTCTGCTCCGGAAGCATAAGAACTATAAAAAAGAAAAAAACACACACACACCTTAAAAACAACTAATCATTTTTTAACAGATTAAGTAACTAAAATAAAATTAATTTTTATCTTAATATCAAGTAGCTATTTTTATAATTTATAGTAAAAGAAGAAGAGGAGGCACCTTGTGATTTGGGAAGAAAGGAAGATTAGCATTCAGCTCCCTGACTTTAGGACTTATGCTAGCTAAGGGCTGTGCTGGCCTGTAGCAGCTGGCCCTGCTGAGCTATGGCTAGTGGAAACTTCTAGAACCCCATCTTAGGTACATGGTCAATACCCCCGTCTATGAGTTTTCACTAATATTTTGCTCATATGCAGGTTTACTCTGAAAACAACTCAAATTCTTTTCAATGACATAACAGAATACATTTGCAGCAATATTTATACATCCCAAAGCCAGCTCACCAGGAATCATTGTACTGAGGTTATAAAACATTCAACTTTGCTTAGCTGATGAGATTGATTGACGGGTATGGCAAAGCCTCAATCAAGATTCTGCAATGACATTATACTTTGGGATAACACCCTGATTTGGTGACATTATTCCAAGTTTGTTATTTCTCATGTTTTTGTTTGGTTTTGGTTTTTGTCACTCATTTGATTTCTTCATATATCATTGTTTTTTTGTGAACTCTTTCCTGGAGTCTTTTACTCTTTTAACTAAATGCTGGATTTGCTTTTTATTAATCATTATTAGTTTCAGCCCCATTTTTCTAACTCCAGACATTTCAGAAATCCTGATTCCATTTCTCTGCATGAAGGAAGGTAACTAACTTTACTGGTTTCCTTTACATACTTTTAGCTCATTAATTCTTCACAGTAACCCTGTAAGATAGGAATTGTTATCCCCATTTTATAGATGAGGAAATGCAGAGTCCAACGGATTAAGTAGCATGGCCAAGATTACAGAGCTGTTATCCCTTCCTCGGGGCTTTGTAGCAGCTGCGGGTTTGATAAACATGTCCTAAATATGTTCATCGTAATCATGCCAAACAGTGTTGAGTAAGTCCAGGCCAGGAATGGCCTGCTTCCAGTGCCCTCCAGGCAGGAGGGGAACAGTAATCAACATCCTCTGGGAACAGTTTTCAACCACTTAGTAATCCACCTTGTCAAACCCAATACTCTGTTTACTGACACTGTTATTGTTTTTGAAAATGCTTTTACATATAAAAGCATCAAACACATTTTTAAAAGTTGAGGTATATTAAACATCTGTAATTGGTTCTGGTATAAAATGTAGCACATCCAGACAAAAATAAACTTCTTTAAGATCAAATTCTCTAAGCGGGACCGTTTATTTGGTTTGTCCACCAGAAACTTGACTTTGAAAGCCAAGTCAGACCCAGTGAGTTCTAGTATCAAGAGGGCGTCTTCAATTCAGGATTTTATGTGATGAACAAAGAAGCTGTTGAGAACCACTAAGCCCCATGTTCTGTAGTGAGAACTACATCACATTCATTCTACTCAGTATGTCCTACTCTATTAGTTCTATTAGCCTCTGTTTCCCCCCCATCAGACAGGCAGTGCTAATCTTGAATTACAGTCTCCAAGAAATGAGTCTCTGTCATCAGCCGTCCCTATCTTTCTGATAGGTACTGGACACCTGCCCCTGGGTTTCTCTCACTTTTCCATGGGTGGTATGGGGTTGTCCACTACTTATTTTAGGGCCTTTATCACTAATTATAGAAATGTCCTAGTCATATGCTTCTGCACAAATACAGTCTTTAAGAACAAAGTTTTCATCAGCTATTATCCATAGATTCCATTTTCTCAGCCAGTAGTAGCCTCTACTCAAGTTAAGTGCTTGTTAACTTTGTCACATCTGCATGACAGGGTGGTGCTGTCTCACCTGAGGCTTCTGGGTCCACAGCCTTACTACCACTTACTAACTTCTCAAAGATGTACATAGTTATTGAGTATCTCCTATGTGCCAGCCACTATTGGACATAGTACTATTTTTTGAAAAAGCACATATGAATCCTACCACCAGGCACCTAACATCCTACGGCAAGAGGCATACCATAATGACATGATTATAAAAATATGGCATCTGGTGATGGACTGTCTTAAGAGCTCTGCAGGAAAGATGGTCTGTCATGAGACCATACGCTGGAGGGACGTGATGTGGTCTGGTGTTTGGGAAGGGAACGCTGTTCTGGGAAGGTGACATGAGTTAGCCCCAGGGAAAGCTCGCTGGCTGGCGCCAAGGCAGGAGGGAGTGTGGCACATTCCAGAACCTGCACACCCACCGGTGTCGTCAGGGGCCAGGGGCAGACGGAAGGTGGGGCAGGACGGGAGGCCCCGAATGAGGCTGGTAAGGTGGGCACGTGCTTTAGTCTGACTGTTGCCTGGTAGGTTTCTCAGGCTTTCTGTTAGCAAGTGCAGATGCCACCTTGAGGTGCCTGGGAAGTGATGCCAGCTGCTCACATGGCAGTGTGAGTTCCTGCGCTGCGGCACGGTGCGGGCAGGTAGCCAGGTGCCGCCCAGGGCTGCGGGTGCCACAGGAGTCCTGTGTGGCTCACTGATCCTCGGCAGACATCAGCGACAGCTTCCATTCAGGGCCACCGGACGCCTCCTGTCAGCACCAGCCACTGTGTGGGGACAGCACGGTGCCCTGCACAGTTTGCTCCCGTGATTAATGTTGACACTTCACAACAGGCATAAACATGTTCATTTGCATAAACTCACTCATCATATAGTCTGCTTCAGGGTGACGAAATCTACTTCTTATCTTAAATATCCCAGACTTCACGCATCCAAGCCCATAAAGCTTTCATTTAATTAGAAAGGAGAGGGGAGGGACCTCTGAAGGGGAAGGTAGTGCTTCCCGCCTGTGACACACTCGGTGTGACACACTCACTGGTGATTCTGGTGAAGGAGCTGTTTGCAAACCCTTCATGGAAACTAGTTTTGGGGGCCTTGAAAAGCGGAGGATGGGTTTGAGTGTAGGAATTAGAATTTATAGGACTAAGCCACATGTTGTAGACGTGGTAGGCCTTCCTGCTCAGCCCTCAGAGCCCCTCCCTCTCCATGCTGTGGACCTCCTAGGGAGCTCCTTGCACACCTGTGTAGGACAGAGGAGCGGACACTTGTGGATGCTCACCCCTCACTTTGCTTTCTCTGTGTCCAGTCTGATTGGGCAGCTCTCCTGCAGCTCCGATTACCCCCAGGAATGCTCACTCTTCTCAGGGGAGGCTCTCAGATTGTGGAAAGGGCTGGGGGCTGTTCCGTGAAGATTATAGAGGGTGTGAGGAGGGATGAAAGTGGAGAAGAATATGTGACAGATGGATTAAATGTGTGTGTGAAAAAGTAACAATAGCCAATTCATGGAAACAACCTAAGCTCCAATGGCAGATAAATGGATAAAGAAAATGTGACACGCTTGTGCATGCATGCACGCGTGCATGCGCACACACACACACACACACACACACACACACACACACAAGACTGAAGACTATTATTCTGCCACAAAAAGAAGGAACTCCTGCTATGCGTGACAACAAGGATGGACCATGAGGGTAATGTGTTAAGTGGAATAAATCAGAGAAAGACAAATGACCTCATGTATATGTGAAATCTTAATTTAAAAAAAACTGATAGAAAAATAGATCAGGTTCGTGTCAGGACATGACGGGGCACTGAGGCACAGTGTGAGGGGAGTGAGAACAGGGACTGAGAGGCTGTTCTGGGGGGAAGGGATGAGAGAGAAAATTGGAGAAAGAAGAAAGTGGAGAGGAAGGGCAGGAGTGGTGACCTGCAAGATTCAGCCACTGTGAGTGAGGAATGAACGGCCACCTGGTGAGGGAAGCCGGAGCCGTGGGATTTGGAGTGATGGCGGCGTCAGGACAGGGCTCTGCGCCTGCTCAGCCTTAGGTGGCGCAAGCCCAGCCTGGAGCAAACACTCTGGGGACCAGGGAGAGCTCAGCCCACAACCCTTGGGACTTTCCACTGCTCTGAATGGGCAGGCTGGGAAGCCAGGTCACTTCAGCGTGGAGAAGGCTCAAAGGGTATGTTTACGTGTGTGTGTGTGTGTGTGTGTGTGTGTGTGTGTGTGTGTGTGCATGTGTGTGTTTGGGGTGTGTGCAAACTAGTCACAGCACTTCACTCAAGGCTTCTCAGATGCAGGTCCCTGCTGGCTGGGGCCCCTGGGACTGACACTGGGAATGGCCTCTGTGGGGACTGCAGCGCCCCGACTGCTGCCCAGCACGGCAAGTCTCTGCTCAGTGATATAACAGGCCCGCTGGGTGGGGGACAGGGATGGGGACCTGGGGGCTGCAACCTGTAACAGCACGATGTGAGAATCCTCTGGTGTCTCCTGGAAGTCATAATAGCCAGTAACAGGTGAGAGTGGTGTATTTTTCAGAGAGTATGGATGTTTTTACTTTCTGGGCTGTGATTCATTCACGTTGGGAACCATTGGACATTTATGCCTGATCTGTATTTGGTCTCTGTGCCCCAAGCTACGAATCTGAGATACTGAGTGTCCTTGAACCCACGTCATGAAAAGCTTTACAGCTTTTGAAACTGGAATCCCTGGACTGTGTAGGATACAAATCACTAGAAATGAGCCCTGACAACCTCTTGGAACCCAGAGCAATTGGGTGGACATGTTAACACAGTTCTGAAACCTACCAATAGGGGGCGTTTGCAGTGAACCTGAAATCTCTTTTAAGGAAAGTCCTGTTCAAAGAAAACCCTGTCAAATTCCCTCATATTCTATATCCTGCTATTTGGTTCTTAAATAGAAAGTTCTTTAAAGTGACTGTTTTGAAAACCTTTCACTCACACTACTAAAGAAGCAATTTCCTCTCTCCCCTGACTTCTGAGTACACTAGTGGAGCTGATAGATTTCTACTTGTCCTTCCAAATTCATCATTATTTGTTAGGGCTTTGCACCTTAAATCAAGGCTTTTTATTTTTGACAGATTAGGCAGAATAGTGGTGCTTTCTATGTAGTCAGTAAGAGAGAATGAAAGAAGAAACTCTGAGACTCGTGCTTCCCCAGATGTTTGCTGTGCAGGGGGAACACTAGCCTGGAACCGTGATGGAATGGAGTAACAGAGCTCAGGCTGTGGATGGGGGAGAGGGCCACAATTCTGTGCTCCCTTCTGAATTCAGATGCAGGAATTTTGTGCATATCAAATCCCATTGACTAGCATCACTGGTTTTGAATTTATGATAATTTATGGAGGACTTGGGCTGATATTCACATTTCCAGTATCTCTAGAAGGGGGAGAAATGTTTCCTAAGCACATGATGAATATGTAGGAAATTATAGGGGAAATACTAACCCACTCATGCTGCACGTAGTCCCAAACAAACATTACTAATCATAGTGCCTCACTGCTCGTTAAGGTAGGTCCCACAGATCTCTATTCATCAGTGTTCTGGAGCCATTTCTCTGTGTTATTGGATGGGCTTATCAAAAATCAGTCTTTGTTTTACTAAAAGAATCCAGAATTCAAATTTCCATTAAACAAGACATTTCACCATCCTAATTAGTCGCAACTAAAAGGTTTTACTTTATTTTTTCTTTTTGACAAAGTGTGGAAACAACAAACTCTTTGCTTATTGGACATAATAGCAACTTCCAGATGATTCCATCCTCTAGGCAGTGGTAGTCAACCTGGTCCCTACCACCCACTAGTGGGCATTCCAGCTTTCATGGTGGGCGGTAGCAGTGCAACCAAAGTATAAATAAAAAGATAGATTTAACTATAGTAAGTTGTTTTGTGAAGATTTAGTCTGCCATACTTAATGAAAATCTGACATAAAGTACTTGGTAAGTAATTATTATTATATGCTTTAACTTGCTGTAACTCTGCTTTATAAATTTTATAAAGTAAAGTTACTTCCCTACTTTATAAATCACCATTACTATGGAACCGGTGGGCATTTAGAAAATTTTACTACTAACAGAGATACAAAAGTGGGCGGTAGGTATAAAAAGGTTGACTACCCCTGCTCTAAGGCTTGGAAAGAAAATCAGTATTTCAGCCTAGGGAATCTGCTCTTTCATATTAGGCCATTCCTCTGTACACTCTTGACTTCTGTATTTATAGGTAGCACTACTGTCAGTGTGAGCTGTGTAGGTGAGCTTTGCCAGAAAGACAGAACTGTGACCTGTGGCTTGTGACTGTTTGCAATGTGACTCTGAAGAAAATTAACTGGATACCATAATAAATACTTAGGGTGGGGGCTACTAAAAGAGAGCGGTCGACTAGGACTCTGAGAAGAGCTGAAATGTGAAGGCTGAGGATGGCATTGGGGAGAGAAGGACCACGAAGGTTCAGTGCTGGGCTGTTCCTTTGCAGACATGCGGCTGGTCTGGAGGTGAGAGTTTAGGTTGACCAGATAACTGAGGAGATGCCAAAGTTGGTGACTGGAGCACGTGGGCCAGTTATAAAGGTAGCCAGGTAATTCCTTGGTAAATGGCACTGTTAGATTATACTTTAAGTCACAAGACACAAAATTAACTAGGACAAATTAAAATGTATGGCCAGGATGGAAGCCAGGTGGACATCTCTGTGGATAAGAAGAAGTGAGATGCAGAGCAGGCACAGAACTGGAGCCACTGGCTGCACTGATGGCTGGTGAGCTGGCTCCTGTAACATATCAAGGACTAGATGCTCTTTGAAGGGGAAGCAGAGTCAGGCTCACTGCTTGAAACCAGGGATGTTTATAAGTGAGAGAAGGCACCCTTACTTAAGACAGGGGGCTGATGAAAGTGACTGCTGATCAATGCCTGGAATGATGGCTTAAATAGAACTTGTGTGGAGGTATAGGACCCCAGACACAGGATCCTGACCAGGATTTGAGACACACCACCTGCTGGCTTAGTGACTGGGTTTGCATTATTCCCATTACTAAGGGTAGGATCCTGAGCCATCATTTAAGATTCTGTACTAGAAGGGGGCCCAGGCACTTGTGGAGACAGGGACAGAGAAGAGACAGATGAGAGAGAACATTCCATTGAAAATGAACTTGCAAGTTAAAATTCTAAAACACATGAGAAAATTTAATATCAAGAAAAAGAACCAGTGAAAAATCTATGGGCAGGAGATAAATTCACTCCATATGAAAATAAAATGATAGAATAAAAATTATATATATATTTTGAGTACTTAAAGAGAAAAACTAGTATCTACTGGGTGAGTAGGGGGAGCAGACATAAATAAAACAGAATAGGAGCATGGAAACTGGAAACTGAACCAAAACCTTAGAAATGGGAAAATTTTAGTCATTGAAATAAAAATATATAGAGGGACATTGAATTTAAAGATAATTTTTAGGAATTGCTCAGAATGCAGCTCAGAGAGACAAAAATGTTTAAAAATATGAAAAAGTAGCTAAGAGGCATGAAGGAAATTTTGAGACCCTCCAATGAACTTCTGATAAGAGGTTCTATACAAAAGAATAGAGCAAATGGCCCGCAAAATTGTAATTTGCCAGAATTTAAAAAAGATGCGAGTCCTCAAATTCAAAGCGTACTCCCTAAAACTGAGTAGGATTAAGAAAAGAAATCCAAACATTCAAGGACAAAGGCTCTTAAAGCCTGGTTTCAGTTAGGTTGGCAGAACCTCTCATCACCAGCCTTTGATGCCAGAACACATGCAATGAATAGCTTCAATGTGTGGAAGATCATTGTTAAGAAAGAATTCTATCTGTAGCTAGACTATCTTTCAAAAGTAAGTCTGAAATGAAGACAGTTTTAAGAAGTATAAAGAAGCCTGCTAAAAGAATTTCTTGTAATAAACTTGACTTGTTCCCAAAGTGATCAGGATCTTACCAGTTGGTCGTTATCATTAACAAATCAATTTTTGGAGTCTACGGTGGCATAAAGAATTAGGCATATTAATTTACCAAATCTGTCTACACAGAGAGTTCTGGTCTGCTAAAAGCTGATAGCCACACAAAGGTTGTGAGTTAGCAGCAGACCAGTTTTGCACTATACCAGTTGTGTGGCTTGGGGCATTTAACTTCTATAAGCTGCAGTTTTCTCATGTTAAATGGGACCAGTAATGTTCACCTCTTGTTTTTCTAAGGATTAACTGAGGTAACCCTTATCTATTGATAAGGTAAGAGCACTCAGCACCTAGAATAGTCTTTGGCTAATTGTAAGTTCTTAATAAATATTCCTGGGAGAGAAGGAGAGAGGGAGGAAGGGAAGAGGGGTGGGTTATAAAGCCCCTATGCATATAGCATTCTTTCATCCATGTTTGAGAGCAGGCCAAGAACAATGACACAGAATTCCATAGAGCAGCCTTTTGGGAAGAAATTTACATATAACACTAACACACACAAACATAGGTGTTTAAGATTAGAATGTTTAAAAAACATCTAATCAGAGGCTGCTGTGTCATTGGGCCTGATAGTGAGATCTAATCAGAATGAGGAGAGCAGATGATGGGTGATGGGGGGGCTCAGAAAAAAGGAACGCAGTACTTCTGAAGAGAGAGATGAGAAGGAAGACAGGGACAGGGAGGGAAACAGTCAAAGAGGGGAGGGGGCTGTCCTGCTGAAGCTACTCACTGTCATTTCTTCAGTGGCTTTCAAGCACATGTGATCTCTGGGCATCAGCGGCAGTCTGGCTGTAGGCTAAAAAAGACCAGAATTTCTGTTTAATAAATTTAATTTCTACAGAGCAAATGCCCACTGATGCTCATATGAGCCATGCACATGATCTATTTCCCTCCCTTCCCCCTCCCTCCATTTCTTTCCTAAAAGACAGATAAACTTATTAACTATAGAAAATGATAGTCCGTCTGACAGAGCCCTGCTCCCCAGCCCTACTGAGGAAAAGCACAGACAGTCAGCACATGAACCTTGGTTACCGACAGAGCAATAGTGTTGCCATGCCCCGAGTTTGGGACTCCAGCCATTTCCATATGCTATTTCACTGTGTCACAGAGCTAGCAGGATAAACTGATACGTTGCATTAATAAGTGTTGCAAGTAATAACTTTGGTACCCGAGAGGGATCTGGAAAGGCTCTTGCTGCAGTTGCTGACCTCTTTGCCTAGGTGATGTCATGGGTTCCCTTTTTCCCAACTGATTTCATTCCCTGCAAAGCAGTTTAATAAAGACCTCCCTCGTGGATGAGGAAGAAAGTGGCCAGTTGGAGGAAATGATGAGTTCTTAGAGGCTGGGGAGGCATTGCCTATGTGATAGGGGCTTCACTTTTTAAAGGCCCAGCTTGCTAAAGACACAGAGTCTGGTTGATTGGCTGCTGCAGCCGCTTTCCTCTCCCTTCCTCCAGGCTTCGTTTCTTATATCAAAGACCAGATTCACATCCATGATTCCAGAAAGGGTTCATGTGTATCACCTACCTTTATCTTCCCTGAGTTTTTCAATGCAGTGCATTTTCAACTGAAATATATAGTTTACCCAGCAATATAGAGTCAATTAAGAAAAAAAAAAAATCAGTATATCATAGTGGAAGCAATTGTGACTGACGATTAGACGGAACAGAAAGCTGTCAGTCTTGCTTTCAAATTCAGCCTTATCGCAAAGTTTCAAATTTGGGTTGATCCATAATGATCCTCAGCTGTCTTTGCCAAAATAAGTCCTGTCAGTGCAAAGGATTCAAGTCACGGAGTGCACTCCTTCTTCATCCTGGCTTGTCTGTGGCAGTTCCTGCTCCAGACATTCGGCTGCCAGTCTGCCTACAGTGACTTTCTTTAATTCTGTGCTGGTGGCTCCGTCTCACTTTTGGAAAGCACTGACATTTATTGGGTGCTGGCCTGGTTTGGAAGTACGTGCGAAAAGTATAACTTCACTCAGGTCCTGGGCCCTGCTCTTGAAGAGCTTTGCCGACCTTGACTCTGGTAACTGTCCCTGGCCTAGACCTGACACATGTATGAATAAGGTGGAGAAGGTCGGATGCTGTCCTATGTCACCCCGCTCTTCACCAGGGTTGGTTCTGCTGATCTGGAGGGTAGGGGAGTGCACCCTTCCTTCCTCACTGCAAAGCAGTATTATCTATATGACCCACATCATACTCAGGACATTCTGGACTTTGTCTCAGTTCCTTGAATACTTTGAGTTTTGTGCCCAAGGACCTTTGCACCTACTGTTTCTTCTGCCCAGAATGTTCTTCCTCAGTTTAATTTTGACCTAGCTATCAGCCCCCAACTAAAATGTGTTCTCTTCTGGAACATTATTCCTGACACTGCAGTTTACAGTAGATCCCCCTAATATAGAACCCCATGGACCCCTGTCAAACCCTACTCAGTAGACACCAAACTTGTTAAAGGGCCAAACTTTTCAGTGTCTGGCCTTTCCACAGTGATATAAGCTTCATGAGGACAGAAACCATTGTTTGCCTTATTTCCCACTTTATCTCTATAGTGCCTGGCACATAACAGGTGCTCAGTAACTGTTGAATGTATATGTGGATGGATGGATGAACAAACGAACAAATTAGTAGGTAAATGGATTATCTTAGTGCAGGGGTCGGGAACCTTTTTGGCTGAGAGAGCCATGAACGCCACATATTTTAAAATGTAATTCCATGAGAGCCATACAATATGTTTAAACTAAATACAAGTAAATATGTGCATTTTATGTAAGACCAACACTTTTAAAGTACAATAAGTCTCTGAATTCTTTTTAATAACGTTGATATGCTGTTGCTAACCAATGATGAATAAAGTACTTCTTCTTTTTTTTTTTTTTTTTTTTTTTGTATTTTTCTGAAGGTGGTAACGGGGAGAGACAGTCAGACAGACTCCCGCATGCGCCCGACCGGGATCCACCCAGCACGCCCACCAGGGGCGACGCTCTGCCCACCAGGGGGCAATGCTCTGCCCCTCCGGGGCGTCACTCTGCTGCGACCAGAGCCACTCTAGTGCCTGGGGCAGAGGCCAAGGAGCCATCCCCAGCGCCCGGGCCATCTTTGCTCCAATGGAGCCTTGGCTGCGGGAGGGGAAGAGAGAGACAGAGAGGAAGGAGGGGGGGTGGAGAAGCAAATGGGCGCTTCTCCTATGTGCCCTGGCTGGGAATCGAACCCGGGTCCCCCGCACGCCAGGCCGACGCTCTACCGCTGAGCCAACCGGCCAGGGCCGAATAAAGTACTTCTTACCATTAATGCAACTTCTGGTGCTGCATGGTTTTGTAGATGGCTTTGTAGTCTGGTTGATACGTGGTGAGGTTAAGCTTCATGCAGGCATTGAGACTTCCATCTGTTAAATGTGATCATAGGTTGGTCTTAACGTTCTTTAGATGTGAGAAAGACTGCTTACATGCATAAATAGAGCCAAACATTGTCAGTACAGCAATACTCACACGCTGCAGTGTATGGTATGTGATGGGAAGCCCGTTCCAAGTTTTGACAATCAGCTGGTCCACGGGTTGAAGATTTTTCATTTCTCCCCACTTGTGTTTGCCCGCCAACTCTGCTTGCTGTCGTGCAAGTCTTTTCAAATCTTCATTCAGTGACTTGAACTTACCCACATGTCTGAGGCCTTCAGGTCAGCAGCTTGTAGCTCAAAATCTCTGACGGAGACACCGGGGATGTAACTCAGGTCGGCACTGTCCACTGCACACTCGTGTGGATGGGTGATGAACTTAAAAAGACAAGCACGCCTGACCTGTGGTGGCGCAGTGGATAAAGCGTCGACCTGGAAATGCTGAGGTCGCCGGTTCGAAACCCTGGGCTTGCCTGGTCAAGGCACATATGGGAGTTGATGCTTCCTGCTCCTCCCCCTTCTCTCTCTCTCTCTCTGTTTCTCTCTCTCTCTCCTCTCTAAAAATGAATAAAATTTTAAAAAAAATTAAAAATGTGTTAAAAAGACAAGCACACTCACGAAATTCTCCAAATTGCACTTTGAATGACTGCAGGAGTATAGATGTGAAGCCCACTAGCTTCTGGAGATCAAGATGTTGAGCAGGGTCACTTGCTGTGCATGCATCTTTAAACTCGCCCAGTTTTTCAAAGTGTAGTAAACGACCTGTTTCAATGTCCGCGATGAAGAGTTCCAGCTTGTTTTCAAATGCAAACACTGCTTGTTGAAGGGATAAGACTGTATTTCCAACGCCTTGCAGTTTCACATTGAGCTGGTTCAGATGTTCAGTTATGTCCACGAGATAGTAGAACTTCAAGAGCCACTCAGTGTTAGCTAACTCAGGATGCTCGACATTTTTCATTTTAAGAAAAGTCCGGATTTCACTCAGACAAGCTGTGAAATGGCTGAGCACCTTCCCTCTTGACAACCAACGCACATTGCTATGCAGAAGCAGACCAGGATAATTATTCCCAACTTCATCCAGCAGTGTTTTAAACTGGCGATCATTTAAAGCTCGGGAACAATAAAGTTGAGCACCTGAATGACCAGCGACATCACCTCACCAAGCTGCTCACCACACATCTGAGTACAAAGCACCTCCTGATGTAGGATGCAGTGAAAACTTAGGATGGGTCTCTTTTCATGTTCACGAAGAAGCGCTACGAATCCTCTGTTTTTCCTCACCATGTACAGAGCACCATCAGTACACACCAAAATAAGTTTATCCATTGGTAGATTTTTTCTTTAGTGAACTCAGTGAAAGACTTGAATAAATCCTCCCCTCTTGTTGTCTCTTTCATAGGCAAAACAGCAAGACTTTCCTCACATAGTGTGTCACCGACAGCATACCTTGCAGTCACACTGAACTGGGATAAATGGCTTACGTCTGTTGACTCATCCAAAGGGAGAGAAAAGAATGGTGCTGCATTTATGTCCTTCACTTGTGTTGCCTCAATTTGACTTGCCATCATGATGGTACTCTCGTGAACAGTTCTTGCCGACAGAGGCATGTCTTTTATTCGTTTGACTATCTTATCTTTATCCAAAAAGTCAAAAAGTTCATTGGCAACATCAGACATGAGTGTTTTGGCATACTCCCCATCTGTGAATGGCTTTCCATTTCTCACAATTGCTAAAGCACCAGCAAAGCTATCTGAATTCCAGTCACCTTGTTGGGTCCAAACACGGAGTTGCTGCTGACTAGCTTGCATTCTGCACAGTAGTTCTTGACATGCTTTCTTCCTGCTGTTCCCCTTTGGATATTTCGATGCAAATGTAGTATGGCGTGTGTCGAAGTGCCGCTTTATATTTGACTGTTTCATCAATGCAATTTTATCATTGCATATTAGACATACTGCAGAACCTGCTCTCTCCACAAAGGTGAATTCCTCTGTCCATTCCTGCTGAGAAGTACGATACTCCTCATCTTTTTTTCTTTTAGCCATCTTCTTCGTCAAAAGGGTTTCTGGAATTAGCTAGCTGACTACTTGATTAAAAGGAGGGAAGTTTACTTCCTGACCTCACAATGACCCGTGTACTTTACGCATTGTCCGATAAAAATTTGGTATTGTCTCGGAGGAAAGCTGTGTTTGGCTCCAGCCACCCACAACCATGAACATGAGCGGTAGAAAATGAATGGATTGTAAAACATGAGAATGTTTTATATTTTTAACGTTGTTATTATTTTTTATTAAAGATCTGTCTGCGAGCCAGATGTAGCCATCAAAAGAGCCACATCTGGCCCTGGCCGGTTGGCTCAGCGGTGGAATGTCGGCCTGGCGTGCGAGGGACCCGGATTCAATTCCCGGCCAGGGCGCGTAGAAGGGGCGCCCATTTGCTTCTCTACCCCCCCCCCCCTTCCTCTCTGTCTCTCTCTTCCCCTCCCGCAGCCGGGGCTCCATTGGAGCGGGGATGGCCCGGGCGCTGGGGATGGCTCCTTGGCCTCTGCCCCAGGCGCTGGAGTGGCTCTGGTCGTGGCAGAGCGACGCCCTGGAGGGGCAGAGCGTCGCCCCCTGGTGGGCAGAGCGTCTCCCCTGGTGGGCGTGCTGGGTGGGTCCCGGTCGGGTGCATGCGGGAGTCTGTCTGACTGTCTCTCCCCATTTCCAGCTTCAGAAATTAAATAAAGAAAAAAGAAAAAAAGAGCCACATCTGGCTCACGAGCCATAGGTTCCCGACCCGTCTTAGTGTGTCTCCCTCAAGGGTAGGGACTTTTCTTTTGTTAAAATATATGAAGAACTTTGCTTTCCAAGTAGAAATTTGAATCCCTTGAGCAGGAGAATCCATTCATTCATAGATAATCCTTAGGCCAGCAGTATTTTGAGGCTGCTAAGACAGGAGTAGTCAACCTTTTTTATACCTACCGCCCACTTTTGTATCTCTGTTAGTAGTAAAATTTTCTAACCACCCACCGGTTCACAGTAATGATGATTTATAAAGTAGGAAAGTAACTTTACTTTATAAAATTTATAAAGCAGAGTTACG
Organism: Saccopteryx leptura; assembly: GCF_036850995.1. NCBI lineage: Eukaryota > Metazoa > Chordata > Mammalia > Chiroptera > Emballonuridae > Saccopteryx > Saccopteryx leptura. The sequence continues at coordinate 178,501,845 of NC_089503.1, forward strand.
GCAAGTTAAAGCATATAATAATAATAATTACTTACCAAGTACTTTATGTCGGATTTTCGCTAAGTTTGGCAGAATAAATCTTTATAAAACAACTTATTACAGTTAAATCTGTCTTTTTATTTATACTTTAGTTGCTCCGCTACCGCCCACCATGAAAGCTGGAATGCCCACTAGTGGGCGGTAGGGACCAGGTTGACTACCACTGAGCTAAGAAGTTAGCTATCACTGTTGAGTGGAGTTGGGAAATAATGGAAACAGGTAAAATGAAGAGCTTATGAAATATGCCTTATTTTAGACCTCACTTGACTGGTGCCAGTGTATAGTTTGAAGGAAAATTTCAGAACACAGTCCATGCAATTCTACTCAGATGTAAATAAAAATAATATTTCATGGCCAACATAATAGATTTGGGTTCATTCCCGATTTATACTACCCCAGTCACTTGTTCTCTATCCATTGAATTCTCAATAATTAGATACTTTCATTGGTGTAAACTTTTTTATTGGAAGTCTTGTTTGCCCATATCTTGCAATGTTGCAGACTACTAATAACTCCAGTTCTGTGCTAAATTGTACTGTGTCCCAGTACCATTCCTGCTCCGCCAGTTTGGTTGTAGGGAAGGCCCTCATCCCTTCCGTGTAGCAGCTTTCCATTTATGAGTGAGTGGTGATGGGACATTGGCCTCATTAGGGAGCTGCCCATGAAAATGTCCCTAAAAGGAGCTATGCTTTAACAGTCATTTAGTTCCCGTAGATGGCACAAGATCATGCCACGTGAGATAGAGCGCAAGTCAGTGCACCTATAGCCACTTCTCTAGGCTTTAGTAAGTGAGCTGTCATTCCTTCTGCTCTAAACTGTCTGTCGTTCATTTTCATAATTGCACGCAAAGCACATTCCACTTCTTTCCTCTAACAGGCGTGTACCGAAAGTGTCACCTGGCCATCTCCATCATGTAAAAGATTGGTAGAGAGAGAGGAATACAGACAACAGAGCTCATAGTGTTAAATCTTTTCAAATACCAACCACTTAGAAAGTAGAAGAAATGCCTAAAGCGTGCCCTGGACACCTTTCCCCTTTTGAAATTCATTGTGGTGGAGTCCGATTAGATGGTTTCAAGCCCTTCCAGACATCTTGTATTTGCTTCCCAGGACTAAGCAAAGAATAGACATTTCAGAGCAAGGCTGAGGGCATGGCCAGCATATTGCTCACCAAGACTGTACCATGCTTGGTTGTCAATTACCACACACCCGAACCTCAACTCACCATGGTTTCTTAAAATCTAGGAGGTACTTGTACCCTCCAAATATTTTCCCTTGCCACTGATGAAAGTTCATCAGTTACTTCATTTTGAATTGTATCCATTAGAAATTCTTCTGAATAAATAAGAATTTCTACTTCAAAAAGCAAACTCCTCTACAAAATTGTCAGTCACAGCTGTAGTTTCAGCTCATAAGATTGCTTTCTTTTAACACCTTGGTGAGATCAAGCTTTCCACAAGGAAGCTTGGACAGAAAACCATGGGCGAGTTTTTCAGCGTGGGCGAAAGAGCAAAGTGTCTAGGAAACAGAATAGATGGAAAGAGAGTGAAGATGAATGGTACTTACTTCAAAACTTGAATGTGAGTTTTGGCCCAGCACTCAGACTGGCTGTGCTGAGTTGATTGTGGAAGAGATTGCCCCCACAGGAAGCTGGAGGTCCACAGCAGGGGTAGCTGCATGTGAACAAAGGCCACATTGGACCTTCAGAGACAGGCCTTTTCCCCAGAAGCATAAACAAGCCCTTTCTAGCAAGAAGAGCTGTAATTTGGAGAAGTGTTAAAAATATACTTCCAACTGTAAAAATACTGAAGGACTCAGTGCATATCAAGGTGACCATTCTGCCCTGTGAAATGATGGGATATCTTGTAAAGTGATGGGAATGGAATAAGGCATTGTGGAGCTATTGTGCTAATGAGCACAGTTGTTTGCCGGCCTTTTTTCCTGTTAGCAAATTATACTACTATATCAACTTGGTAGAACATCAATAACATCTTTTGGGAATAGCTTGCAAGAGCTGACTTACTCTCTGACAGGATTTTTGAAGACAATGTAATTTGGCACTTTTCAATTTTCTTCAATTTTCCTCAGAGAAAATAGGAGGCTGTGATAAATATTTTCCACAAATGGCACCTAAAATGGAAACACAGCTGATAGCAGCAGTCTTCTGCTGTCTATTTGGATGCTGGATTCCAGGTTTTCTACACGAAACAATGATGCTGGCAGAGGCATTGGTTTCATATTTTTCTAACCCCCCCCCCCTTTTTTCATTGTAATGGTGAATCTAGTTTTACCTGTAGACTTCTGGTGGTGAGGGGTAATGCCAGGCTGCTGGCATGTTTATGCCCAGTGGAATCAGAGCTGTGTATTAGGGCTATTGACACTGATGGGAAATGTTATAGTTGCACTGTAACAAGTTAACAAAGTGCACAGAAGCACCTAAGGCAAAACTATTGATTGGTGCAGTTCAGCGAGGCAGTAGGGGAGACAGAGGAGATTTAGGAAGCACTGCTGGGTTCAGAACCCAGCTGTTCTGTTCACTGGCTGTACCATCTTGGGCAACTTATATAGCCTCTTAGAACCTTGGGGACACCATTTATACATCTGTATAATCAGGCTAATAAACAGCACTCTTATAATTAGTTATCGGTGAAGTTGTGGATGTGAAATTGCTTGGTTGCACAGGAGGAGTTGTTAGTGTAATCTTCATTGCCTTGGTGCCCTGTCTGGCTTTTGGAGCCTCATTTACATTCTTACAGCTCGGCCACCACTGTTGGCCCCACCACCACTAGTCTAAACTCAATGCTCATTCCCATAGAGCCCTGTGCTCTGTAATAAGATGATCCCTTGCAGCCTCTGCCTTGGTCCTTTGGCACACTTGCTCTCTAGATGCTCATTCTTGGGACGCTTTCTCTCAGAGTCTGGCTACCATGTTGGAGAAGCTACATGGAGAGGCCACATCAGTATTCTGGTCAACAGTCCTGCCTGAGCTTACTCTTCAGCCATCTGAGCTCAGATGCTCGAATGAGAATGAAAAAACCATCTTAGTATCTTGCTAAAATCAAGTAGATTCTCCAGCCCAGGCACTTCAGTCTCCAGCTGCTTTGAGGCACCTTCAGCCATTCACATCATTGTAACTGAGGTCCCATGTGTTATAGTGTAGAGCTCTCCCTTTCTTACTTTCTGATGCACAAAATATATGATCATTAGAAAATGGTGGTGGTTCTATACCATTACATTTGGAATGCCTTATTATACAGCAGTAAGTAACTGAAACAACCATTTGCCATCCCTTGACACTACGATGCCCCTCCTATATTACTTCATTGGCCACGGTACAGTAGAAACCTGGGTACAGTAGAAAGTGAGCTTTCCAAGGAAGAAAACTAGGATTTACTACTTCTTTATATATATATTTTTTTCTTTTCTTTTTTTACAGAGACAGAAGTCAGAGAGACAGATAGGCAGGGACAGACAGACAGGAACAGAGAGATGAGAAGCATCAATCATTAGTTTTTCGTTGCGCATTGCAACACCTTAATTGTTCAATGATTGCCTTCTCATACGTGCCTTGACCGCGGGCCTTCAGCAGACCAAGTAACCCCTTGCTCGAGCCAGCGACCTTGGGTTCAAGCTGGTGAGCTTTTTGTTCAAACCAGATGAGCCCTCACTCAAGCTGGCGACCTCGGGGTCTCGAACCTGAGTCTTCCGCATCCCAGTCGACGCTCTATCCACTGCGCCACCACCTGGTCAGGTGGATTTGCTACTTCTGATCTTAATCACTGTCTATAGAAATGCTTGAAATTGCCTTTGGAGATGGTAGAAATATTTTAAAAAATGGATTGTGGTACTTCTTGCTGAACTGTAAAAATTCAATATTGTTCGTTTTCCACTTCCTTTGTCTTTCCATATAAGTTTTAGAATAATCTTGTTTATATCTATAAAAACTCTAAATGGGATTTTTATAGGAATTGTGTTTAACGTATTGATCAACTTGGGGATTGACAGCTTCACTATATTGAGTCTTTTTTTTTTTTACAGGAACAGAGAGAGAGTCAGAGAGAGTGATAGATAGGGACAGACAGACAGGAATGGAGAGAGATGACAAGCATCAATCATCAGTTTTTCATTGCGACACCTTAGTTGTTCATTGATTGCTTTCTCATATGTGCCTTGACTGTGGGCCTTCAGCAGACTGAGTAACCCCTTGCTTGAGCCAGTGACCTTGGTTCCAAGCTGGTAAGCTTTTTCTTGCTCAAGCCAGATGAGCTCACACTCAAGCTGGCAACCTTGGGGTCTCGAACCTGGGTCTTCCGCATCCCAGTCCGACGCTCTATCCACTGCGCCACCACCTGGTCAGGCTATATTGAGTCTTTTAATCCATGAACATAGCATATCTATTTGATTTCTTTCATCAGTGTTTTGTAATTTTCAGCATATAGATTTTTTACATGGTGGTTTTAGATTTATACCTAAGTATTTTACTTATATAGTGATTATAAATGGTATTATGTCTTTAATTTTGATTTTCATGTGTTAATTGCTAGTATATTGATATACAATTAATTTCTTTTGTGTGTTGTTTTTATCCTGTGATGTTACTGAGTTAGTTTATTAGTTCTAGGGATCCTTTTGAAATACTTTGGGATTTTCTCCATGGGCAATGACATCACCTGGAAAGAGGGACAGTTTATTTCTTCCTTTTTAATCTTTTTTCTTTTCTTGCCTTATTACACCGGCTAGTATACTTCCACTAATGAATAAGAGTAATGACAGTGGACATTCTTACCTTTTCCCCAATTTTAGTGAGAAAACATTTAGTCTTAGTACTTGGCAATGGGCATAGTATATAAATTGCCTTTGCTTAGGTCTCCTTATCAGAGTTATAACTAGACAGGTGGTTGATATGCTCAGTTCTGTAATCTAGTGGATTTTCATCAGTTAAGAACTAGAAAACCTAAATGGCATTTTCTCTTATCCTGATTCTCTGGGACATAAAAGTTGCATTGAAAACTAAACACCCAACAATGTCCTTCTGCCAAGGCTTCTTATATCTTCACCTTCACTTATCACGTTATTTAGGTTGCCTGCTTTTGTTGGTATTCATTGTGGCACACCTAGTCTTCACTCTTGGTTCTTAACCCTCTCTCTGCTCTGTTGTTGTTTTCCCTAGAAGTTACAGTCTACACATGGATAAAGGTCTGAATTGGTTAAGGAGAGAGAGGGTCCAGGATGACTGCCTTTGACCACTGCAGAAACCAGCCACACACAGTACAGGGACAGCTGCACAGGTTCCTGCTAGGTCCAGACTTGCATTTCAGGCCCATGATTCAGACAGTGGGAAGGGTCTTCCCACCACTTTCAGGCAGACAGGCTTATCCAGATAGTCTTTCACTATTCATTGCACTCAGCAGAGTTGTGGCTAAGAAGACTTTCTAGATTGGCAATAGGTTAGCTATTCTTACTAGTTTAAAGTTGTATTGTCATTTTAAAAAATGTGTATTTATGTCTTTATAGGCATTTTAATAATAAGTTGGGAGTGTTGTATCCAAAAGTAACTTTTCAGATGCCATTATAACAATGAGTCCCTGACTGATTACTGACTTGTCACAGACAGTCATAGTCTCTTTTTTAAGTGGGAAAAATTGAAAACATAATTATTCTCTTAGAAAAAAGTTTTACTAGAGGTTTCTTGAAGCCTTCAAGTTAAATCTGAATTCTCTGGCTACTTCTAAAAATGTCTTGTTTAAATTCTTGATTCATTTTCCCTTTGACAGTGGAAAAATAAACAGGTTCCCAAAGGAGAGAAGCCTTTTTGTGAACGTTTACTCTTCCCTGATCTCCTTTCCCTTCTCCTTCCCTTTGAAAAAATCCTGGGTTTGCAGTATTTATGTCTGTGTAGAGTGTCTGCAGTGCTGAAAACTGTCAGAAGTGTACAAGTTGATAAATATGAAAATAGATTAGTCATAGCTCCTGTGGCTCTCTAGAAACAAGATGAAAGGAAGTAGAGTAATTTAAGTAGGGATTTGATGCTATAATTAAATATATGAAATGCACATAATCTATAGTCTAGAGAGAGAATGATATATATTTGCTTTCAGAGGGAGAGGAAGAAGATAGAGTTCTGTGCCTATCTGGCCTTCAGAGAGTGTGGACGGAGGGTCTGTTTACTCAGTAAGCTCTGCATGCACAGGTATCAGGAAAATGTATTTTCTCTTATAGCACTGTGCAATTCAGGGAAACCATTGTTCTGCGGTCCTTCGTGCTCCATAGACCTTCTGTCTTGATCACTTTTCCTCCTCCTCAGGGTCTGCACAGCTTCGTGATCAGGCACTGATGTGGGCAGAGGCTTTACTCAAGTACCTTGAACCTCGAAGTCTTGCACCTTCTGCTGAGTGTAGGGAGCTATGTGGATTCGGTGGGAGCAGGGTCTCCGGTCTCCCTCTGCCTTACCTTCTGCTGGGCTGCTGTGCCTCTCTTGTGTATACTTGCAGTTTCTCAGCTGTCCAAGGGATTCGGAGAGTTCATCTCAGCCCTTCCATGGCTCATTTAGGTAGGGAGGTGGACAGCAATAGCCCCAGGCCAGCAGGCCACAGACTGCATTTTTATAACCCTAACTAAGCTCTAGTGGTTTGTCAAGAATGAACACTTTTGAGTTTGTTTTCTACCTTTGGTCAATTTCTCATGCCCTGAAGCAGTTGCTTCAGGCGATTTTGTTCAATGATTTACTTTTCTTTTTTTGAGAAGAACCTCTGATTACTTTACATCATCATTGACAAAGTTTACTTGCATAAGGTTGTTTTAGAATACACTGTGCTAAAACAACTAAGTTCCTTAGAACAGTCCCTGACATGTAACAAGGGCTTTGACTTGATATTTACATTATTCTCATTAGTGACAGAGACAACTGGACAGTCACATTGCCTCTCTTCGGCCTCTTGAAACTTCTTTACTATAGACCAGGTGTTAGCAAACTCTATAAAGGACCAGGTAGTAAATACATATTTTAGGCTTTGCAAGCCATAAGGTCAACTACTCAGTTCTGATGTAGCCTGAGAGCAGCAACAGACAATATGCAAAGGAGTAGGCATGGCTGGATGCCAATAAAACTATTTATGAAACAAGCTGGAGCCATAGTTTGCCAACCCCTGCCTTAGCCTCACTTCCTCATGATTCTACATCTAAGCAGTGCCAGCTGCGCGCCCCAACAGGCTGTATTTTCCTTTGAGAGTTACAAAAGAAGAGAACATCTCTGCTTCCCAGCACCACATTCCAGCACCTCCCAACCCCAGTGCTCTGGGAGCCTAAAACTTCCTCACAGCCCAAGGGTTTTCAAGAACTTGGCATCCATATTAGCTGATTTCAGTAAAAGTACCAGTTAGACTTCTAGGATATATGCTGACAACAGCACTCACAGTGTTGTTAGGTATTGACACATTTTGTTATAGCTGCAGACACACAACTTGGTAAGCTTATTGATGGCATAATGTATTTCATCTTATTTAAAACTAGATTGTGCAGCTTTTCATTAGTTTTTAATTTCTGCGAATCTCATTTTTCCTTTCAAACGATGGAAAAATAGATACATTTTTAAACCACAGTGTCCCCTCTTGATTTAACAAGATCTTTTGAGATCATTAAATCCCTAAATTATCTAGTAAACTAATTGTTCTAGTAAACTAATTATTTGTACCCAGAAATTAACACAGAACGTACAGTTTGTAAGACTATTTTACTATTAAATGTATCACACATTCCAAAGTGTATATAAATCATACATGAGTTGTTTAAAGAATGAAAAATAATTCATGTGACCATTTTATGTTCTTCCTAAATATAGAAGATTTGAATTACGTTTTCTTCCTTACTGACATACATGTTATGATTTTTGTATATTTTTTTATTTACCCTATTTTAACCTAAAAATACTGTTTTATTTGCCTGTATTTTTCCCACGTTAAACATTCTCTTTGTTCTTTAGGCCTTTTTGCACCATGGACCTTCCATCTTGGTCACTTTCCTTTCACCAGAAGTATATCCTTCAGAAACTCCTTTTTGTTAAGATCTGCCGGTGACAACATCTCAGTTTCTCTTTGTTTAAAAAATGTCTTCATTTCATCCTCTTTCTTTTCTTGATTAAGACTTTATTTTTGACCAGGCAGTGGCACAGTGGATAGAGCGTCGAACTGGGATGCTGAGGACCCAGGTTCAAGACCCCTAGGTTGCCAGCTTGAGCGCGGGCTCATCTGGTTTGAGCGAAAGCTCATCAGCTTGGACCCAAGGTCACTGGCTTGAGCAAGGGGTTACTCTGTCTGCTGAAGGCCCGTGGTCAAGGCACGTATGAGAAAGCAATCAGTGAACAACTACAAGGTCACAATGCACAACGAAAAACTAGTAATTGATGCTTCTCATCTCTCTGTTCCTGTCTGTCCCTGTCTATTTCTCTCAATGACTCTCTGTCTCTGTAAAAAGAAAAAAAAGACTTTATTTTTTTGTTGACAGCAAAATTCAGTGTAAGGTACAGTTTCCCATATACCAGTGGTCCCCAACCTTTTTTTGGGCCACAGACCAGTTTAATGTCAGAAAATATTTTCACAGACCGGCCTTTAGAGTGGGACGGATAAATGTATCACGTGACCAAGACAAGCGTCAAGAATGAGTCTTAGATGGATGTAACAGAGGGAATCTGGTCATTTTTAAAAAGTAAAATATCGTTCAGACTTAAATATAAATAAAACGGAAATAATGTAAGTTAATTATTCTTTCTCTGTGGACTGGTACTGGTCCGCGACCCGGGGGTTGGGGACCACTGCCATATACTACCCTGTGGACAAGTCCTGCCTGGGATGAGGACAACGGAGATGCAAAGACCCGACTCCGGGGACCAGGTTCAGTGATGCAGATCCACTTTATTCAGGAAGTAAGCTAGCTTATATACATGGGTTCAGCCAATAGGACGTTACAGCGTGTCCTTCATAGCCAATGGCTGAAAAGATCAGGGAGCTGCATGGTTGGCACTAAGTCACTTCCTTATAGCAGGTGAGCTTCCTTCCTGGGTATGCCGAGGAGGCTTCTGGGAGATGGATTATTCTCACAGCAGTGCATCAGCCACAGCTGCTAGGAATGCGCTCTGCGCTCCACCCACACTACCCCACACCTGCATGGCCTTCACCTATTTCCAACATTCTTTACTGTAGTGGTATATTTGTTACAATTGATGAAGCTGCTACATTGATACATCACAGTAACCCAAAGTCCATAGTCTACAATAGGGTTCACCCTTGGTGTTGTATAGTCTATGGGTTTGGACAAATGTATAATGACATTGTACCCATCATTATGGAATCATACAGAGTATTTTTAGTGCCCTCAAATTCCTCTGTGCTCAGCCTACTTATCCCTCCCCTACCCGGGCAACCACTGATTTTTTTATTGTCTCCATGGTTTTGCCCTTTCTAGAATACCATATAGTCAGAGTGTAGCCTGGGCAGATTGGCTTCTTTCACTTAGTAATATGCATTTAAGGTTCCTCCTTGTCTTTTTACAGCTTGATAGGTCATTCCTTCTTAGCATTCGATAATATTCCATTGTCTGTATGTACCATGGTTTATTTATCAGTTAGTTCACCTACTAAAGGATATCTTGGTTACTTCCAAGTTTTGGCAATTATGGATAAAGGTTCTATAAATATCTGTGTGTAAGTTTTTGTGTGGACCTTACCAGGAGTGTGATTTCTGGATCTTATAGTTTAGTTTGTTTAGTATGTTTAGTTTTGTAAGAAATCACCAGTCAGTTTCCGAGTGGCTGTACCATTTTGCATTCGCACCAGCAATGAATGAGAATTTCACTTGTTCCACATCCTCACCTGTATTTGGTGTTGTCGGTGTTCTGGATTTTGGCCATTCTAATAAGTATATAGTAGTATTTCATTGCTGTTTTAATTTGTACTTCCCTGATGATGTATAATGTGGAGACTTTTCATATGTTTATTTGCCACTGTATATTTTATTTGATGAGATGTCTGTTCAGATTTTTGGCTCATTTTTTAAATTGGATTATTTTATTTCTTATTGTTGAGTTTAACGAGTTCTTTTTATATTTTTAGGATATCAATCTTTTATGAGTGTGTCTTTTGCAAATATTGTCTCCCAGTCTGTGGCATATCTTCCCATTCTCTTAACATTGTCTTTTGCAAAGGAAACGTTTTTATTTTTTTATTTTTTATTTATTTATTTTTTGCAACAGAGAGAGGGACAGATAGGGACAGAGAGACAGGAAGGGAGAGAGATGAGAAGCATCAACTCTGTTGTGGCACCTTAGTTGTTCATTGATTGCCTTCTCATATGTGCCTTGACTAGGGGGCTATAGCAGAGCAAGTGACCCCTTGCTCAAGCCAGTGACCTTGGGCTTCAAGCCAGCGACCTTTGGGCTCAAGCCAGCAATCATGGGGTCATGTCCCACACTCAAGCCAGTGACCTCACGTTCAAGCTGGTGAGCCCATGCTCAAGCTGGCAACATCGAGATTCAAACCTGGGTCCTCTGTGTCTCAGTCTGATGCTCTATCCACTGTGCCACTGCCTGGTCAGGCAAAACATTTTTAATTTTAATGAAGCCCAGCTTATCAATTGTTTCTTTTGTGGATCATGTGTTTGATGTTGTATTTGAAAAGGTGCCACCAACCCAAAATCATCTCGATTTTCTTCTGTATTATCTTCTGGGAGTTTTATAGCGTGCATTTTGCATTTAGGTCTGTGGTCCATTTTTAGTTCATTTTTTTAGAGAGTATAAGATCTGTGACTAGATACATTTTTTTGCAAATGGATATTAAAGTTTTCCAGCACCATTTATTGGAAAGATTGTCTTTGCTCCATTGTGTTGCCTTTGGTCCTTTGTCAAAGATCAGTTGATTGTATTTATGTGGCCCTTTCAGAAGTCTGTTCTGTTCCATTGCTCTATTCCTTCACCAGTACCACAATGTTTGATTACTGTAGCTTTATAGTAAGTCCTGAACTTGGGCAGTGTCAGTCTTCCAACTTTGTGTTGGCTATTCTGAGTCTTTTGACTCTGCATATAAACTGTAGGGTCTGTTGCTGACATCACAAAATAATTTGCTGGGATTTTGATTGGGATTGCATTGAATTTCTAGGTCAAGTTGGTAAGAACTGACATCTTGATAATATTGAGTCTTCCTGTTTATAAACATGGATATTTTCCCATTTACTTAGTTTTTCTTATTTTATTCATCAGAAATTTATAGTTTTTCTTATATAGATCTTGCACATATCTTGTTAGATTTATACTTAAATATTTTTATTTCATTTTTAGGGGATGCTAATATCTCATTCTTTTTTTTAAGTATTATTGAGATTCAATTCACATGCCATTCAATTTACTCATCTCAAGTGTGCAATTCAGTGGGGTTTTTTGTATATTCGAAGATATTTGCAACCATTGCCACAGTCAATTTTGTAACGTTATCGTCACCTTAAAAAGTAATCCTGAACCCTTCAGTTATCCATTTTGATTCTTGAAAGATATTTTTGAGGATATGAAACACTATACTAGGAATTCTTTTTCCAGGGCACATTGAGAATATTATTCTACTGGCTTTTTGCTTCTACTGTTGGCCTTACTGTGACTCTTTTGAATGTAATCTGTCATTAGGAATTGGCAAGAAGGGAGGCTCCCCTATTAGACTTCACAGTGTTGGGTCCCAGGTAGACACTCTACCCAATGTGCCACCACCGGTCAGGCCTCCAGCTCTTTTCTTACCGTCAGATTAATTGTAATGTGGTCACTCAACTAACTAGTTCTGAACCCAAATCTCCTAACTTCTTCATTCTAATTTATCTACAGCAAAAACTATGTTCCTGAGCCTGAATCATATGAACATTTAAAATTAAATAATAAGCTCTTTTTATTATTTGATTTAAAGATTCTAATGCCCTGGCCGGTTGGCTCAGTGGTAGAGCGTCGGCCTGGCGTGCAGGAGTCCCGGGTTCGATTCCCGGCCAGGGCACACAGGAGAGGCGCCCATCTGCTTCTCCACCCCTCCCCCTCTCCTTCCTCTCTGTCTCTCTCTTCCCCTCCCGCAGCCAAGGCTCCATTGGAGCAAAAGATGGCCCGGACGCTAGGGATGGCTCCTTCGCCTCTGCCCCAGGCACTAGAGTGGCTCTGGTCACGACAGAGCGATGCCCCCGATGGGCAGAGCATCGCCCCCTGGTGGGCGTGCCGGGTGGATCCCGGTCGCATGCGGGAGTCTGTCTGACTGCCTCCCCGTTTCCAGCTTCGGAAAAATACAAAAAAAAAAAAAAAAAAAGGATTCTAACAATGGATCATGTACAAACAATTATAAATTATCAAACTTCTAAGAGTGAGAAAGCCCTGCATTTTCAGTGAAGGACCTATTTATAGGAAATTACAAGAAATAGAAATGTATTCTTTGTGTAAGGAAATGATCCGGCTTACTCATTTTTGGGATAAAATAAACCCAAGAAAACGCATTGCAACAAGGCAAAATTTTGTAATGTTGTCAAGTCCTGTTGTAATGTGAGGCAGAATTATAAAAAGCACTGTGAATTTCATTTTCTCATACTCAGGCGGTAGGAATTGGGGCATATGGCAGATCCATTCCTGTTAGTGATGTTGGGCCAATAACATGCATCATAAACAACAGGAGTTGAGGGTTCAATCCAGGCTAGACACCAGGGGCTTTCCAACTTTGGAAACAAGTAAGAATTAATGGTTCTGATCCTTGAGTCATCCAAAGGCCAAGCAGTAGAGGTGATGGAGAAGTCAGGACTCATCACCCTACTTGGGGACACAGCACCTTCCAGACTCTGTGAATTCATCAAGGTCATGGTAAAAAATAGTTGGAGAGGCTGTGGAGAAAAAGGAACCCTCATTCACTGTTGGTGGGACTGTAAAGTTGTACAACCATTATGGAGGAAAGTATGGTGGTTCCTCAAAAAACTTCAAATAGAACTACCTTATGACCCAGCAATCCCTCTACTGGGTATATACCCCAAAACCTCAGAAACATTGATACATGAAGACACATGTAGCCCCATGTTCATTGCAGCACTGTTCACAGTGGCCAAGACATGGAAACAACCAAAAAGCCCTTCAATAGAAGACTGGATAAAGAAGATGTGGCACATATACACTATGGAATACTACTCAGCCATAAGAAATGATGACATCAGATCATTTACAGCAAAATGGTGGGATCTTGATAACATTATAAGGAGTGAAATAAGTAAATCAGAAAAAAACAAGAACTACATGATTCCATACATTGGTGGAACATAAAAATGAGACTAAGAGACATGGACAAGTGTGTGGTGGTTACCAGGGGTGGGGGGAGGGAGGACAGGGGGAGAGTTAGGGGGAGGGGGAGGGGCACAGAGAACTAGATAGAGGGTGGCGAAGGACAATCTGACTTTGGGCGAGGGGTATGCAACATAATTTAATGACAAGGTAACCTAGACATGTTTTCTTTGAATATATGTACCCTGATTTATTAATGTCATCCCATTACCATTAATAAAAATTTATTAAAAAAAAAAATAGTTCTTGTTCTGAAGTGGCTTCTGAGGCATATGGTCTGTCTTGTCTTTCTTTGGTTTTATTTCCCCATATTAGTATCTTCTCCCTCTTTTTTACCAAAGGACAACAACAAATGTATCATATCACTAATAAGTCTACCCTACCATAAAGAGATAAATAACTTCATATAACAGGTGGTATAACTGCCTGACCTGTGGTGGCGCAGTGGATAAAAGCATCAACCTGGAATGCTGAGGTCACTGGTTCGAAACCCTTGTCTTGCCCGGTCAAGGCACATATGGGAGTTGATGCTTCCTGCTCCTCCCCCTTTCTCTTTCTCTGTCTCTCTCTCTCTCCTCTCTATCTAAAAATGAATAAATAAAATCTAAAAAAAAAACAACAGGTGGTGTAACTTAAATAGACTTGAAGGAACATCAGATGACTCTGCCTTTTTTCATGCTGCTTTTGTCTCAGTTACCTATCTTGTGATACAAAGTTTCTACACCTGAATTAAGACTTAAAGCAGAGCCTCTTAAGGTTGAGTATGAGCTTCTGCTGAGTCTGTAGTCATTGTAGCTGTCAAGTCCATGTGTCTCTGACGGCCTAAGAGAGTAGGAGAAGGCTGCTGCATGCTGCTCGTTGTGTGTGTCATTTTATTTCTCTGTGATGTCTAGAATTCAGTAAAATTCCAAAATCTTGTAAAACTTGAGGCAGTTATCTACCAGAATCAGTCATTTCTGAGGGTGAAAAAAATGTGAAAACCAGTCTCCTATATTTTTATTATGAAAAATTTCAAACATATACAGAAATAGGGAGAATAATATAATAAACCTTTTAGATAGCCAGCATCCAATTCAATAATTATCAAGACTTTACAACCTTATCTTCTAACTTCTCTGCTCCTTCTTCCTTCATTCAATTATCTTATTCTTTTTGCAGTTCTTAGCATTTATGAATCTGTTACTTGCTGTCTTTCATTACTTTTGAAAATTTTCAGTCATGATGGCTTTATATATTGCTTCTGTCCCAATCTCTCCCTTCTCATTTGAGATTCCAGTCACTATGTGTGAGACCCATGTCTCTCTAGTTTCCATTTCATTGTCTCGTCATGTTTTACAATTGATAATTCCTTTGATCTGCCTTCCAGTTCACTAATTTTTTCCTTGGCTGTGACAAATCTGATGTTAGACTGTTGAGTTCTTCATTTCAGATTTCTGTTTTTCAGTTCTAGAATTTTCATTGGTTATTTTTTTATATACTTTTTAATTTTCTGTTTGTATCTTTGACAACAATGTGGAGATTTTCTTATGTATTGACAAGGCCATTTCATGTACAGATTTCCTAGGTTGTCTCAGAAATATCTTTTTAGAGTTATTTTGTTTGAATTAAGATGAACAAGGTCTACATGTCACATTTAGTTGTTGTGCCTGTTATATCTCTTGATCTAGAAAGTTCTCCACTGCTATCTTTTTCTTTTCACATTATTGACCTGTTGAAGATCCTAGGTTAAGGTCCTGCTGAATTTCCCATACCTCGGATTTAGCTGGTTGCTTTTATTTGTTCTCTATCGTTTGTTGTTTTTATGAAATGGAATTTAACTTCATGGGCTTAAATTCTATTTCCCTCTCTCCTCACTATCTTTCCCTTGCCCCCCACACCCCCCTTCCCTCCTACTCCTCCTTCATCTCAAGGATGTTTTTTAGGTAGAGCAAAATAATTCCTATTGCATAATATTAGATAGCATGTAATGTCTGGTTGTTCTACTTTACTAATGCTAAGATTAATCACTGGATTCAGATGGTAACAACCTAATCTATCTATTGTGAAATTCTCCATCATTCTTTGATCTACAGGTTTTATCTGTTGATACCTTTTTCCTAAATCAATTATGTCTTTAGAAATTACAAAATTATTTTTCCAATTCAATTGCCATTTCATATATATCATTTAAAATTCATACACTGAGCCATTTGTCTGCTCTGAAATACAACATATATAGGCAAGTTAAGCTCTCCTTTTAAATTTAGTGATTTTTTATATCAGTTCTAAAAACAATAATCCTGAACAATAAATGGTTTTCTTACCCAATAAAAGCCAAGACTACTCTGTAATGAGGCAATGTGATTGATCTTACATCGTGTAGAAAAACTTCAGCAAAACCGAAAGCATGAGTCCTGCCATTAGGTATTTTCTTCTTTGCATCCTTTTATTAATTGATTGATTGATATTTTAGAAAGAAACATTAATTTGTTTTTCCATTTACTTATGCATTCAATGGTTCATTCTTATATGCACCCTGACTGGGGATAGAACCTACAGCCTTGGTATATTGGGGTGATGCTCTAACCAACTGAGCTACCCAGCCAGAACTCTGCATCCTTTTAACTTGAGACATTCCAGTTCCCTGACTCCAAGCTTCCTTGTAAAATACGGCAGCAGGATCCTGGTGCTTATGGGTCTGAGTTAAAACTAGTGTGCTGCTGCCCTTCTCTGCTTGTTTAAACACATTCTCTCCTGTGCACTTACAGAAGCATGGAAGGCCAGTTCTCCACTGCAGGCCCAACATTCTGGAGCATGTGACCACTAACTAGCACTGTGCCTGTGAAAAGAAAATCTGTAACACCCAAACAAGGAGCTCACCTTGTCCAGTGACTTTGGTGTTACATTGTTGCTCATGTTTTCTGTGACAGTGGTATGTTCTGGAATCTGGGAATCAGCACTGACTCTGCGGCCCCAGCAGGCCTCAAGGACCTGTGGAATCAGTTGTATGACATTATTGGCGTCAGATCCTTGTTTTGTTTTGTTTTGTTGTTGTTCTCATTACCACCATCCTCCCTAAATCTATCTGCCCTAGGGTCTCTTTTCAAATTTCCTGTGCTTTCTATTCTGATAAAATTCTCTCAGTTCCCTGCAGTGGTGGCCGCCGCCTAGAAGCCGAAGTTCATACTTCCTAGCTTCACATTTCTGTCTCCTCACAGCCTGGCCTCAGGCCCTCCTCCTCTCCTCTCTTCTTCTCTCTCTTCTTCTCTCTCCTCTCCTCTCTCCTCCTCTCCTTTCTCCTCCTCTCCTCTCCTCTCCTCTCTCCTCTCTCCTCCTCTCCTCCTCTCCTCCTCTCCTCCTCTCCTCCTCTCCTCCTCTCCTCCTCTCCTCCTCTCCTCTCCTCTCCTCTCCTCTCTCCTCTCCTCTCCTCTCCTCTCCTCTCCTCTCCTCTCTACTCTCTCCTCCTCTTCTCTTCTCCTCTCCTTCTCTCTCCTCTCCTCTTCTCCTCCTCTACTTCTCTCCTCCTGTCCTCCTCTCCTCTCTCCTCTCCTCCTCTCCTCCTCTCCTCTCTCCTCTCTCCTCTCTCCTCCTGTCCTCCTCTCCTCTCTCCTCTCCTCCTCTCCTCCTCTCCTCTCCTCCTCTCCTCTCCTCTCTTCTCTCTCCTCTCCTCCTCTCTCCTCTCCTCCTCTCCTCCTCTCCTCTCCTCCTCTCTCCTCTCCTCTCTCCTCTCCTCCTCTCCTCTCTCCTCTCCTCTCTCCTCTCTCCTCCTCTCCTCCTCTCTTCTCTCCTCTCTCCTCCTCTCCTCCTCTCCTCTCTCCTCTCCTCTCTCCTCTCCTCTCTCCTCTCTCCTCCTCTCCTCCTCTCTTCTCTCCTCTCTCCTCCTCTCCTCCTCTCCTCTCTCCTCTCTCCTCTCCTCTCTCCTCTCCTCTCTCCTCTCTCCTCCTCTCCTCTCCTCTCTCCTCCTCTCCTCTCCTCTCTCCTCTCCTCTCTCCTCTCCTCCTCTCTCCTCTCCTCCTCTCCTCCTCTCCTCTCCTCTCTCCTCTCCTCTCCTCTCTCCTCTCCTCCTCTCTCCTCTCCTCTTCTCTCTCCTCTCCTCTCCTCTCCTCCTCTCCTCCTCTCCTCTCCTCTCTCCTCTCCTCCTCTCTCCTCTCCTCCTCTCCTCCTCTCCTCTCCTCCTCTCCTCTCTCCTCTCTCCTCTCCTCTCCTCCTCTCCTCTCCTCCTCTCCTCCTCTCCTCTCTCCCCTCTCTTCCTCTCCTCTCCTCTCTCCTCTCCTCTCTCCTCTCCTCCTCTCCTCTCCTCCTCTCCTCCTCTCCTCTCTCCTCTCTCTTCCTCTCCTCTCCTCTCTCCTCTCCTCCTCTCCTCCTCTCCTCTTCTCCTCCTCTCTCCTCTCCTCCTCTCCTTCTCTCCTCCTCTCCTCCTCTCCTCATCTCCTCTCCTCCTCTCCTCCTCTCCTCTCCTCTCTCCTCTCCTCTCTCCTCCTCTTCTCTCCTCCTCTCCTCTCTCCTCTCCTCCTCTCCTCTCTGCTCCTCTTCTCTCCTCCTCTCCTCTCCTCCTCTCCTCTCTCCTCCTCTTCTCTTCTCCTCTCCTCCTCTCCTCTCCTCCTCTCCTCCTCTCTCCTCTCTCCTCTTTCCTCCTCTCCTCTCTCCTCCCCTCCTCTCTCCTCTCCTCCTCTCTCCTCTCTCCTTTCTCCTCTCTCCTCTTTCCTCCTCTCCTCTCTCCTCCCCTCCTCTCTCCTCTCCTCCTCTCTCCTCTCTCCTTTCTCCTCTCTCCTCCTCTCCTCCTCTCCCCTCTTCTCTCCTCCTCTCTCCTCTCCTCCTCTCTCCTCTCCTCCTCTCCTCTCCTCCTCTCTCCTCTCTCCTCTCTCCTCTCCTCCTTTCTCCTCTCTCCTCTTCTCTTCTCCTCTCCTGTCCTCCTCTCCTCCTCTCTTCTCTCTCCTCCTCTCTCCTCTCCTCCTCCCCTCCTCTCTCCTCTCCTCCTCTCCTCTCCTCCTCTCCTCCTCTCCTCCTCTCCTCCTCTCTCCTCTCCTTCTCTTTTCCTCTCCACTCTCCTCTCTCCTCTCCTTCTCTCCTCCTCTCGTCTCTCCTCTCTCTTCTTTTCTCTCCTCTCCTCCTCTCTCCTCTTCTTTTCTCTCCTCTCCTCCTCTCCTATCCCCTCTCTTCTCTCTCCTCTCCTCCTCTCTGCTCTCCTCCTCTCCTTCTTTCTGCACTCCTTCTCTCCTCCTCTCTACTCTCCTCCTCTCCTTCTCTCTGCTCTCCCCCTTTTCCACCAGGTCAGCCTCCTGTATACCACGAGAGCTAACCATCCCTTCCACACCCTACACACTTGTCCATGAAGCCCCTAGTCCTGCAGTCTGAACCAGCCCGGCCTCTGTGCTGTCCCTGTGCTCCTCACTGCACTGGAGCACCTGCTGTCAGAGTCGTGGTCTGGCAGCTCTCTGTGTCACTCTCACTGTGTCATGATTCAACCTGCCTTGTACCTGCAGCTAGAGTCTAGGTGTCCTAGACTATATGCTAACGAACGGCAGGGGCTCACCTTGGCTGCTCTGAGTTCCTTACAGCACTGGGCACACCTGTCATCCGGTCGGCACACCTTCCCTTCTCCTTCTCATTCGCACTCCTGCCAGACACTCGCCATCTTCAGACACTCTGATGGCTTCTCTGGTCCAGGCTCACAGGCTGGCCTTGGGGTGGGACAGCCGCGTGATTGAAGGTACTTACAGGCCCTCCTCTTACTCCGTCACTGTGACACAGGGTCAAGTCAGTGAAAGCCCTGCCCTTGGTGGGGATCATCTCCCAGCAGGAGTGAGCTTCTCCAGTTGTCCTTGGGGTGCTATTCCGGCAAGTGACCATGCTTCTTGTTCCATTTGTCAGCCGGGAGATCTCCAGAAACCACCCAGGTGCAGTCAGCTCCCCGGCCGCGCTTGCTGGGGTACTGCTTGGTAAATATTTATGTGGAAGCCCCCTCCCCCCGCCCCAGGTGCTTCCTCTTAACCTCCTCTTTGGTTTTTAGTAACTTGAACTAACCAGGACAGGGACCTGTCATGGCATAATTATACCCCACTTTCTCTGCCATCATAGAACCCTCTGCTAACTGACATGACAGGTCTCCACTTACTCGGGTGCCTATTTAGTATCAAATTACTTTTTGGCCTTTAAATTTAATTATGCCACATTTATAGCAATAAAATGAAACCTCAAATCCAGGTGTGTTTTTCAAGGAAATGTCCAGGGCAATTTCTTTCAGATGATTGTGTCCTGTGCTTGCGCCTTTTGTTGAGGGATCTCCAGAGCCTCTCCACACAAGTAGGTCATGGTGTTCATTCTCGAAGGGGCAAGGTGGACTGAGCGATTCTTGGCATACCAGGGGAGAAGGGCGCTCCGGACCCCAGGTGTTGCCTTTGTCTCTCCCCCGTTCCTCCCTCTCCAGTTCTTTAAAAGAATGGCCAACCTTGTATTGACTTACATACCTCCTTCTCAGATAGTGCTTTCTACTTTTTGGAGAGCATGAATGTAAAGTTTCTATATCATATTTCATGGGGGAGAGCTGAGGTTCAAGGAGAGGAAATGGTTTGCAGTTCGGTTCACATTCGCCAGTGAACGTGTGTCTCTCCTGGTCGGTCTTCTTCACCTCTGTTACACAGCAGCGCGAAAGCATGAGTCCGAGTTTGTAAAAGAAAACCAGCAAGAAGGACACGTGGTCCATGGCAAGCCTTGCCTGCGTCATGACTCTCAGGACTGTCCCACTGACATCTACGTGCTGACCCCATGGCCTCCCGGCAGACAGCATGTGGGGTGTACTCTTGTTTGTGCTAAGCTTTGGGGACACACTCTCTCTCTCTCTCTCCTCTGCACTCAGCCCAGCCTTCCCCCATCATCCCGGAAACCTTTGCTGGTCCCACCAGCTGTCACCTACCTCTCTGCCTTCATAATGCCTGTGTCATTGTCTCAGTTCACTGACAGCTTGAATTGAGCATTACCATGTTATTGTATTTCTCCATGTATAAGACGCACCTTTTTTCTAAAAATTTGGGGTCTATAAACTGGGTGCATCTTATATAGTGGTTGTAGGTTTTTTACTTGCATTTGACAGTGATGAAGAGTTGTATGAATTTTATGATGAATAAAACTTGAATTCAATAACTTTATGTAATACAATTTTTTTTAAATTTCAGGCCCCAAAATTAAGGTGCATCTTATACATGGGGAAATACGGTACTAAGTTAGGCATCATTTGGTCATTGTGTCATGCTCTGTTTTATAATAGTTTTAAACTGTCATATGAATGTTTGTCTGGTGTCAAATGGGGTTATTGGACCTTGAGGAAAACAGATATAGTCCCCCGGCTCTGGGAACAATCCTGCATATATAGTGGAAACTCAGTAGTCTCAAGAGTAGTGGATGTGGGGGGCAGAAGAAGCCAAACTCTACTCTTCCGTTGAATCTAATATGATAAATCCTTGTTGAATCAAATTGAAGTTATATTGGGCCTGAAACATAGCCCTTCGTTTTCATTCTTGGTCCACTACAACACCTCTTCTATTCTGTGACGTGCGGAATTAGGGAAGAGCTTGCAGGATGGGTGTAGTTCCTGGTTCCCCTCCTCCCAACATGACTGTGGAGTCTGAGGCTGTATCTCTTCTCTGTGTTCATCAGAAAGGCCCCGCCAGCGCACTGCGTTCCCGAAGGCTCAGTAGCAGTCACCACCTGTGTGGGCCCTCCTTCCATGGCCTCCTGCTGGGATGCTCCCGTGGGGGAAGGAGCCCCTGACACTGTCTGCCCTTTGCTTTCTCGCAGGATCTTCTTCCCGGGGAGCCACCCCGTCAGAGGTGTGCAGGTAATGAAAGTTGGCAAGTTGCAGTTACACCAAGGCATGTTTCCCCAGGCAATGAAGAACCTGAGACTGGTGAGTGTGCTTGGCCAGAAATGCCCTTTCCTGGTGTGGCTAGGCCTCTTTCTCGTGATTTTTAACAGTTGGCTCTACACACATGCGGCTGCATGCACATGTACACACATGTGCACACACACGTGTCCATAAACGTTCAACAGACAGCTCTAAGAACAACTGATTTGTGATGTTTGCTTATTCATGTGCTGTAAACATGTCCACCATGGTTGCTTTGAAACAGTAGCTGTAAAACCAGCTTGCAAAAATCATGAAAATTTAATAATCAGCTCTCACTGGTACAAACTGGCCTCAGAACTCACAGTGAACAAGTTGCCCTCCTCCATACCTCCCTACCCGCTATCCACAGGCCTAGTGTCCTTACACTAGTTTAGTGGGGGAAACAGACATGTGAACAAGTGATTAAATCCAGGCTGGAATCCAAGGATCTCTTCTTTTCCTCTAGACTGGCCCTGTCAGGCAGCCCCTTGACCATCGTCTGTCTGCAGTCCACCGTTGCAGCTTCCACCTCCCTCCAGTCCTCCCTCCCTGTCCACACAGCCAGTGCTCACTGGGCCGCTTGTCATTACCAGACACCCTGAACTGCTCACACTTAGGTCTTTGCAAAACTCTTGCTTCTGCCTTAAACAACTTCGCCCTGCGCCCACTCCTGGGCCTGGGAGAACCTACTGGCCTTCAAGGACCAGATCAAGTGTTGTTTTCTCCCTGTGCTCCTCCCACTCTGTTCACTCTACCAGGAGAGTGCTTATTCCATAGGAGGTCCCCAGCTTCCTGTCATGCAAGGTACCAAGAACTTAAAAAGTGTCCATTGTTGGAGGAAGGAGGGAGTGAGGAAGGGATGAGGAGTGAGGAGTCAATACAATGCTAGCAATAAGTGCCAAGAAACGAAGTGGAGGAGTTGAGTCAGTGTTGGGATGTACTGTTAAAGAGTTACAGGCTCTGGCCTGTTGGCTCAATGGTAGAGCATCAGCCCAGTGTGTGGAAGTCCCAGGTTCCATTCCCAGTCAGGGCACACAGAAGAAGCACCCATCTGTTTCTCAACCCTTCACTCTCTCTTCCTCTCTGTCTCTCTCTTCCCCTCCCACAGCCAAGGCTCCATTGGAGCAAAGTTGGCCCGGGCACTGAGAATGGCTCCATGGCCTCCACCTCAGGCACTAGAATGGCTCTGGCCACAACGGAGCAATACCACAAATGGGCTGAGCATCGCCCCCTGGTGGGCATGCCAGGTAGATCCCGGTCATACGCATGCAGGAGTCTGTCTACTTCCCTGCTTCTAACTTTGAAAAAATACAAAAAAAAAGAGTGACACTTATCCCCCTCCACCACCCCCCAGGAATCTGCACCGTCAGAGCTCCCTCTACCCTACATATGGCTTCCAGAAGAAGAGCTCACATACCCATCTGGTCCAGGATCTGGTTTTTCATGTTGAGACTGGGCTGTAGGGTTTCACAAGGAGCACCTGACATTTTAATGGGGTCTCTGGGGCCACAGTGCCCTTGTCTGCAGAAGAGCTATAAGGGAGAGACCAGGGCTTTGTAGTAGAATCTCTCACAGAGTCTCAGGGGGCTGGGTGGTCTCATAGCATGGGAAGTTACCCATATTCAGATGAGGAACAACAACATGTTCCTCATGTGAGGTTTTATTATAGCCATTGTATGCACAACTCTTAAAGGAAACATTAATTCCCTCAGCTACAAAGACAAATCTGAAAGATCCCAAACAGATATCTGGATACTCATTATGGGGTAACATGGGCTGGGCAGATGGTGCTAGCTATCACCAGCTCTTCACATGACACATTCATTGACCTTTTAAAGCCCTCATGCCCAGTTCCGTTCTCTCTTACATCCTTGTGAGGTTTCCTCATCTCCTCCAGAAGCATCCGTTGGTAATAGTTTTAGCATCTTCTATTCCTGGTAACAAAGATAAGCCAAAACATGGACTCTGATAGCTGCCAAATGAAAGATCTTGGAGCAGCATCAGGAAGTCTGCCATGAGAACTGGGGTTAAGTCACTTCCTGTTTGGCTCTGGAAAAGTCACTGAGTCTCTTGCTGGGTTCTGATTATCAACCAGAATACAAATGTGCATTCCCAACAGTGTCGTGTAGCACAAAGAGCACTCAGATTTAAGAGTTGGTAGGTTCACTCTATGGCCTTCGCCTCAGGCGCTAGAATGGCTCCAGTTGCAGGAGAGCAAAACCCCAGATGGGCAGAGCATTGCCCCCTGGTGGTCATGCCGGGCGGATCCTGGTCGGGCGCATGCAGGAGTCAGTCTGCCGCCCCATCCGCCTGCTTCTCACTTTGGAAAAATACAAAAAAAAAAAAAAAAGTTGGTAGGTTCAGGTTCCAGTCTCACCATTTACTAGTTTTGTGGCTTGAGGCAAGTCTTTTAATCCTTTTAAATATTATATAATTTTCTTATTTAAAAAATAAGAATATCTACCCTATAGAGTTGATTTGAGAAGTATATGAGGTTACGAGAGTGTTTTTGCCTGGTCCCAAGCATTTTGAGACTCTAAAGGGTTATTATAGGAACCCTCATTCTGATCACTCCCAACTACCTGGTCCCTTTTGCTCTGTTTGTGGTTTGGGTTTATACAGTGTTTCCCCTTTTGAACAGCTACTCTATATAACTGCTCCCTAGCAGGTCACATGGGTATGTTCCGTTTCCCAAGATGAACGGGAGTTCCTCAAGTAACCCTACTTATATACCTTTTGCATTGTCTGGTACTGTATTACCTAACATAGACACACATGCCCCAAATGCAGCAAGTTCTATCAAATCTGTACTTGAATAAATGGATGGATTTTTTTTAACGAATAAAAGACTTTTAAAGCCCTACTTTGGTCCTGTTTTTTCAGAAGTATATAGTTAATGGGCTAGATCTTCTCTGGACCTTTGGTGACCATTTGCTAGTAGAGGTATAGCCTGAACACATCCATCTCTTCACAAAGTCATGTGACCTATAAGTCTAGAAGCTGATCAGTTTTGTTCTGCAAAAAGCCTCCCTTCCTGAACTTTCTCAGGACCCGGGTAACCTGGAGAGGAGAAAGGGAAGATACATTCTTTGCCTTTTGAAACTGGTGTTCTCTGTAGACTGGCAACCCTAGATATTCTTTCTTGTTTTAGAAACTCTGGAAATAATGTAGTGAAATAGCTTGAAAATAACGGTTTCAAAAGCTGAGTTTGGAAGAGAAATCAGAAAAGCTTCAGAATCAGAAATCAGTTACAGATTCAGTTAGGCCCGGCCTGCTGCAGGGAAGGAATCCACTTAGCCTGGCTCTGATTCGGTTTAGGCGTCCGTCTGCCCTGGGCTCAGCTGAGATTCTGTGATTGCCACCACAGAACTGTCCTGAGGTCCCTTCACAATGCTTTCCTCCTGTCTCTAATCTACTTTCATTTCTTTCCATTTATTTCTTGGAGAATTTTGTTAGCCACTAATTTGACTTCCTGGACCTCAAGGGCAGGTGTTCTCATCAGAGCTGTCTTGTCAGTGAGCCTGTTTCTTTTCTGTGAACCCTGCCCACTGCTGGCTCCCTTACTCGAGGCCAGGCAGTGACTTTGTTACCAGTGCCTGATGAGCTGAAGTCAGGTTAGAAAAAGTCAGACTTCTTCCCTTTCAATAACTGTTTTTTATGTAGATGTCTTTTCTTACGTTACACTGTAATATTTTTTTCCATTTCCATTGCATTTTGATGAAGCATTTTGAAGATTTTTTTATCCTTTATTGTCCTGAACAGGCAGCACAGGCCCAGTCCTGGACGTTGTTCCTCTCATTCCTACACAGTTGGTGGCTACTCTCAAGGCATAACCATGCTGGTGTCTAGTTACTCCAGCCTGCACCCTGATTTCAAGCCCCTCAAATGGCTGGGTTAGAGTATGCAATTTTGTTGTTACCATTTCTTAATCTGCTAGTGATTCTTAATCTTTTTAGTCATGTTCTTGTTTGGGAATCTGATGAGAACCACTGACTCGCCAGAGAAAAATATACAAACACAACATTTTTTATATTTGGTAGGGAAGGGGGCTTTGGAGACCACCTGAGGCCTCTCCATATACTCCTAAGTGCCCACAGCCTCGAGCTTATAAAGCTCTCTTCTCAATGTGTAACATCACACCTTAGGGGGCAGATGGGAGAAAAGAAGGCAGGCAGAAGTGAGGGGCCATCTTGTCCATAATGCCTTCAAAGAGTTGTTCAGAAGTACCTGCCTCAGATACTTATGAATGTTCCCTACTGACCTCCAAATAGAGAACTTTAATTTCTGAACTAATGAAAGGAGACAAGTAAAAGAATGGTAAGTAAAATGAAAGTATAGTGATTAAGTCACATTAAAAGAAATAAGCAGAAATTTAGCTACCAGTAAGTGTGAGCCCAGCAATAACTAGGAGCCAGGTGGATAACCAGACAGATACCTCCACCTGGCAGAAACCAGGTGTCGCCCCCCCGCCCTTCTCTGCTGGAACAATGTCAGAGGAAGAAAGCCAGCTAAAACTGAAGGTCTAAATAAAATTCAGAGTCTCAATGAAATCCTCAGAGTGTTCAGGTTGCAACTGAAAATCACTCATCATACCACGAACCAGAAAGATCTCAATTTTAATGAAAAAAAAAATCAATATATGCCAATTCTAACATAACAAAGATGTTAGAATTATCTGACAAAGATTTTAAAGCAGCCATCATAAAAATGCTTCAATGAGCAAAACAAATGGAAAAAATAAGAAATCTCAGCAAAGAAATAGAAGAGATGAAGAAGAAGCAAATAGAAAATTTAACAATAAATACAATTACCAAAATAAACAGACTGGAGCTTAACAACAGAATACAGAGGACAGAAGAATGCTTAATGAACTTGAAGATAGGACAATGGAAGCTACCTAATCTGAAAAACAGGTAGATAATGACTAAAAAGGGGGAAAAACTGAACAGAGCCTCAGGACCAATAACAGAAGACATGGCACTGGAGTCCCAGAAGAAAAAGAGAAACAGGAACAAGTATTTGAAGAAATCATGATGGAGGCACCCAAATTGGAAAGTAAGAAATAAAATTATCTTTGTTCACAGATGTCATGTAGAAACCCCTGAAGATACCATATACACCAAAAAACAAACAAACAAAAACCTGTTAAAACTACTAAACAAATCCAGCAAAGTAGCAGAATATAAAATTAATGTGCAAAAGTCAGTTGCATTTCTATATACTGGCCATGAACAATCAAAAAAGGAAATGAAACAGTTCTGTTTACAATAGCATCTAACAGGATAAAATACACAGAACTAACTTAACCAAGGGGATGAAAGAACTGTAGAATGCTGATAAAAGATAAAAGACATAACAACCCAATTGTAAAATGTATGGGGAAAAAAAGGCTTGTGGAACCAAAAGGAGAATTAGACAGTAGACTGGTGGATACAACTGTAGCTGGGACAGCAGCACCTCTCAGTCAGCAATCAACAGAACAACTAGACAGAAAATCAGGACTGTAGAAGGATTTAACAACACCATCAACCGACAGGACCTAATGGACATCCAACAATAGCAGCATGTACGTTCTTTCCAAGTACCCGCAGAACTTAGACCAAGGTAGACCATATTCTGGGTCATAAGACAAGTCTCAATAAATGTAAAAGGATTCAAGTCATACAAAGTAAATATTCTGAACACAGTCAAACTAAGTTAGAAATCAGTAATATAATATTTAGAAACAAAACCAGATGGACACCTCCCAGCTCTGTGTCTGGGACTTGGTTGGCCCCTAGAATTTATCAAGTCCAACGCCTCATTCAGTTGAGGAAAATGAGACTCAGGGAGAAAACACTACTTCTTCAGGGCCCCTCAGGTGCTCAGTAAATGTTCACTGGATCTATTGAAGAGGTAAACGTGGTGACTCAATGGCAACTCTTTTACTGGAATAGCCACTCCCATGGGAAGAAGGCACATACCTGAGCTCACCATGTCCTTAACCCCTTCTGAGGTCCCCTGGGCTGCTCTGGTCCCTCTCCCACCTCTGGACAGCCCAGCTCTTTACATTTCTCTTTGTCACACATGGTCCTGCTGTAACTGTCCTCTGGCTGTCTCAGAGCTCTTCCTGGTAAGGCCAAGTCTTGTGCACTATATTATTAGCTGCTCAGACAATGTGTCATGAATAAGGCCATTTTGCCTTCCAGGAGGTCAGGTTCTTCCAGCAGGTCCTACCCTGAGTTATTCAAGGTGGAGAGCAGCATGGGGCCAGCAGGGGTGCTGCTGCCCTCAGATGGGCCATCGAAGGCTCTAGGGTTTCTGCTGCCCATTGTAACAGGCTTGCTGTGGCTCTGCAGCTGTTGTGGGTCTATGTGTGTGTCTGGCTTCTGACATTTCTTTTGGGACACCCCAGCCCCCCACCCCGTGGCTCCTCCACTCCCCTTTCATCCTGAGATGGGCAGAATGAGAAAGCCTGCTTCCATTTTTCCCTCCTGTGATCTGATCCGAGGGTCTTCTCATGCATTTATTTCTTTTCCCCCTGATTTTATGTCCATATTTAAATCGTGCTTGAGGAAGCCATTTATTGCATTCCCTCAGGCTCATGGTGGAGAGCATATGAGATCCTTGATAAGCTTAATATATTTTTATTAAAAATTAATAAGAAAGCTATATTGCTTGCAAGTTTCAATCATAATTTGATTTAATTCATTTTACTT
Organism: Saccopteryx leptura; assembly: GCF_036850995.1. Lineage (NCBI taxonomy): Eukaryota > Metazoa > Chordata > Mammalia > Chiroptera > Emballonuridae > Saccopteryx > Saccopteryx leptura. The sequence goes on from NC_089503.1 coordinate 178,529,768, forward strand.
ATAATATATAACCATAATTCTAAAATTACTTTAAAAAAAAGAGAGCTATGATGAGATTAAAATCCATGCTGGGAGCGACTTTTTTTTTTTTTAAGATTTTTATCTATTCATTATAGAGAGAGGAGGGAGAGAGAGAGAGAGAGAGAGAGAAGGGGGAGGAGCAAGAAGCATCAACTCCCATATGTGCCTTGACCAGGCAAGCCCAGGATTTTGAACCGGCAACTTCAGCATTTCCAGGTTGACGCTTTATCCACTGCGCCACCACAGGTCAGGCCCTGACTTTATTCCTGAGTGAACCCTGCCTGTCCCATGGCAGGCAGTTCGTGCTGCCATTTCTCGTGTGACATTTAGAGTCAGTACACGGGTACAGCGGCCCCCTCAGAGGCTTCCAGTGAGTCTTCTGTGGATGATTATGTGCAGGCTCTTTTTAAATGCTACCATTAAAAAAAATAAAATTTAATGGAAAGAGATAAGCTTTTTCCAGCCCAAGCTGGCCCTAGTTTTATATTTGCTTAATCTAATTTACATACTGCTGCAGGAAATTAAACCAAAATTATCCTCTCTGACGTGCGCATGTGCAGCAGCCGGGATGGGCTGAGAGAAGGGAGACAGAGCTACAGGGAACAGTGCGCTGGTTTTCAGAGATTTATTGTGAATCTCTTTATTTGGTAGGGGGTGGGGGGTGGAAGTAGCCTTTAAGGAGAGCCAGCCTGGGCCTACGGCCACTTAGGGTTTTCACATCACTGAGAACTGCCGTGCAAGTGATGCCCTGGCCAAGAACAGATTTCCTCCATCAGCAGGTCTGAGTTCCAGCTTACCGTATACTCAGCCTAATCTGTCATTCATGCACATAAGGAAGACAGTCACCGATGTATTTTGCCCTTTAATAAGTCCTACTTCTTTCTTTCCTCTGTCTCTCTTTTTCTATACCCTGCCCACCGCTCAGAGAAAATGACAGTATTGTTAATTGTATCTGCATTTAGTTTTACCTTCCGACAAGTGATGGGGATTTTTTAGTCCTCTGCCCCCAAGCTATACTCATTCCCCCTGCTTCCAGCCACCTGTGGATAAGATCTTCTAGTCTTGGTATCCCAAGCCCTATACAAATATCCAGGTTGCCCCCTGCCCCGTCTTTGCTTCCGGCACCGTATTCACCACCCAATAAGAGAAGGCAGAACACCAGCAGGAGCATGTGTACTAGGAAGACCCAGGGCTCCCACAGAGAGTCTCCGAAGCCACATCTAGGAGACCCTCCAGTCCCTGTCCTGGGTCCCTGCAGACTGCTTGATGGTGGAGGCTGCCCAGAGCAGTTATGAAAGGAGCCCTCGGTGGAGTCCTGAGAGCTGGTGCTCACCTTGGGTCGACCTCTCAGGGCAAACATGAGGACGTTGGGCCCAGTGGTCTTCATGGCCCTTCACGAGGAAGTGGGCTGGGAGGTGTGGACGTGGGGCCTGGAGGGCAGGCAGCTGTCCCCCACCCACCCCCCGCCGGCTGTGGCACTGCAGTCCCAGCATGGCTGCAGGACTGGAGGCCTCTTGTCCTGCTCTGGGATGAGTGGATCTATTCCTTTAATGACCACGAAGACTCTGGCTCAGCCACAGTTAATGTTAACTCTCGGGAGAGAGTGCAACTTATGACTGGAAGGAAGGTGGGACCTTGTCATGTTTGAAAACATGCAGATCAGGCTTATGTTGTCAGAGTGATACGAAGATGATGGTCATTAAGCCTGAGTCACGTCACAGAGAAGCCCAGATCATTCTCGAGGTGAGGAACCTGCACAAGTATAACCTGCAAGGCAATAAGCTGCTGGTCTGGGACTTGTCCTGGGAAACAAGCCAGGCCTCCCCGCAGAGGCATCCAGGAGAGAAGGAGCCCTGGCAGGTCAGGCCTGGCCTTTCTCTGGTCTCCCTGTCTGCGGGGCAGGTGGACGGACAGCTCTTGCTCCTCCTGCAAAGAGCTTTCAGGCAGTGCCGTGGCCTGTTCGTCTTCCTTTGCCAGATCACAGGTCCTGCCCTCTTGTTGAGTAGAAGGAAAGAGAACAGCTTTCAAGTGGGAGCCTTTCCCATGAAGGAATCTCTGACCTCTGTACAGTGGAGCTCTCAGACCTCAGCTGTCCAGGCCATGGAGGACCCTGGGTGGTGCCCCAGGGAGGGATGGGGGGAGAGTGACTAGTAAGACATTTGCTACCCAATGGCCTCACACTGATTTATCTTCGGCCCAGAGGGCTCTCAGCCTGTCTGCAGCCTGCAAAGTGGGGGCTACTCCCAACTCCTCCTCTCCATTTCCAGATACCCCCTCTTAGGACTTTGCTCACAGACACTGTCTACCCACAGGGCAAACACACTCAAGTTACTAGCAAACAAATCCCCAACACCCAGAGTCTCAGTCCCAGATACCTCATGGGTGTCCCCTCTGGGACATGGGATGATGGGTCTGATCATCACTACAGGATTGCTGACAGGTTCCGTGGACAGAGCTCTTTTCCAGGCGGAGTCCAGGACCTGAGATGGTGGGCCTTCCTCCCCTCTTCCTCTTCCTCTTCCCCTTCCCTTTCCCTTCTCTTCTCTCCTCTCTTTCTCTCTCTCTCAGAGCTAAATCAAGGTCCCCCTGCCTCCCTGTTTTCCTTTAGTCCAATCTAAAGGGAACACTTTTAAAGAGGCAAAAACAGAAACCAGGAACACAGGCTGGAAGCACTCAGCCCTGAGCACTGCACTTCTCCTGGCTGCAGGTTTCCCTCCATAGAATGAGGCCGTCTGACCACATGACTGCCAGGGTGCTTCCCAGTTTGAAAGTCTATGGCTTTAGAAAATGTTCACACTCAGAATTGGAATTCTAGGGATGTGTCCTCAGCAGATACTGAGCACAGGCAAAAAGTCATGTGCTGGAAGATCTACATCAATCATATCATAGTGAAAATTGGAAGTCACCTAAATTTCTAAGAGTAGCTGAGTGAATGATGGTCTGTAAACATGGTGGAGTTAATCATAAACATGATGGAATTAATTATGTACTACCATTAAAATGGTAGTTATGCTGGCTATAAATTAACATTGAATGATAGTCACTGTTGTTTGTTGAGAGCTTGTTGTATCAGTTGTTCTCAGCCCTGAAGGCACATCAGAATCTCCGGAACCCAGGTCTCACCCCAGGGGGTAGTTTGGCACTGGTGGGGTGTGGCACTGGTGTCTCGTTTGAAGCTCCCCAGTTGATGCTTCTATATAGCCATGGCTGAGGCCATGGTATTGCACACCAGCTACTTTTCAGGGCCTTAATAGCCACCAGGTAAACTTTATGTGTCTCCTTAGGGCACATTCTCATGGAACATAATGGACCTGATGCTCCTCACTTTCTTTCCACCCCCCATTTGAGCAGTGCAGGATGATACTGTCTGTCTCTAGTTTACTTATTACAAAAGCAGTCTTGAGGGTGTTCTGGTTCTTTATTGCTTTATAACAAACCATCCCAAAACTTAGTAAAGGACAACCACCACCATTTATGCTCACAGAGTATTTGGGGTACTTGGGTCTGGAATTTGAAAAGATCACAAGAGGAATGGCTTACCTCTTTCCCACAACATCTGAGGTTGCAGCTGGGCACACCGGAATCTTGGCTGTCTTCTGACTAGTGGCTGGAATCATCTGGAGTCTTCTTTGTGCACATTTATGGGGCTAGACTAGGCTGACTTGACAGTTTTGCTCAGCTCCGACTGTCAGAGCTCCTACACCTGGCCTGCCCATGCAGCTTGGGCTTCCTCACAGCATGGAGGCTCATGGTTCCAGGCAGAGGCTATGTGACCTTTTTTACCTAGCCTGGGAATTCCTTAGCATTACTTCCATTGTACTTTATTTTTAAAGTGGTTACAAGCCCATCCAGATTTCAGAAACATTTTGCAGGTACAACTGACAAGATTTAGTGGTGGACTGAACATAGAGAGTAAAGGAAGGAGTTGTTCAAATACCAATGCTACGTATCATATGACATAAAAAGAATACAAAAAAATTATATGTATATCACAATGCGCATAGATGAGGGTTCAACACTGCATGCACAAATGAAAATTTATTTTAAGCTGGTAGGAGCACGATATTTCATTTTCAGTACTACCTGATCATTTTATTAACTTTTCCTAAGCCTCTGTGACTGCTCTCCAGACCTATGCACTAAAAATCCCAGAAGATCGTTGTTGGATGGCAGACCCCAGCGTGACTCCATGAGTGAGTTCGCTTTCCGAGTACCACATTACAGTATCGCCCTGGTTGCTGCATATTCTGGCTCGAGAACCCTGGGCTGCTCACACTGTAGACCTACAGGGTACTCCCAGCCCTAGTATCAGGGGATAAGATGAGGAGTGGGCCGGGGCCCACATGCTTTGGGATCTAATCTGCCTTCTTTTCCCTTTAGGCCTTTGACATTATGAGAGTGACACACGGCAGAGAGCACAGACTCATTGAAGACTTGATTCTGCTCTTGGAAGAATGTGATGCCAACATAAGAGCATCCTAGGGGGGCCCAAGCGGGGCCCCCAGTATTGGGGTCGCACACTCGATACTCTGTTTGCCATGTGCCCCTCCCCTCCTGCAAATGCTTTTCTTTTTTATGTAGGTAAATAAGGCAGATGTGCAATTTGTAAACCACAGGAATCATTAGTTGTAGAGAAGCATGATTATAATAAATATAAAAAAATTGAGTGCCACCTGTTAATTGTTTTCTTTGCTTCCTCACTGGTAATTGTAACATTTAAGATCTTAACATTAAAGATAGAAAATCCTATTAAAAGCGTGACAGAATAAGTATTAACATTCTCCTTGGATATATATGTAGGGATAATTGAATAAAAATCAGTGTTTGCACATTTGCTTCCTTTTAGTCTTTCTCCATTCGAGCAAGAAGCAGAATTTTCAGATGTTGTTTGTATGATTTGTGTTAACGGGTGTCTGTTTCCAGATACATCTCCAACACAAGAAGTTTTATCCTGAATCCTAGAAAGAAGTAATTATAGCTGTTATTAGAAAAGGATATAGGAAGTCTTAGCACAGTGGTCCCCAACCTTGTTTGGGCCACGGACCAGTTTAATGTCAGAAAATATTTTCACAGACCGGCCTTTAGGGTGGGACGGAAAAATGTATCACGTGACTGGGACAGGCATCAAGAGTGAGTCTTAGACGGATATAACAGAGGGAATCTGGTCATTTTCTAAAAATAAAACATCGTTCAGACTTAAATATAAATAAAATGGAAATAATGTAAGCTATTTATTCTTTCTCTGCAGACCGGTACTGGTCCGCAGCCCAGGGGTTGGGGGCCACTGTCTTAGCGGAAAAGAAAAACTGGTTTTCATGTGTCTCATGGCTCTTTTGTAACTCATTCTCAGCATTTGATAAGACTTTGTATATGTCATGCTTTTCTGTCTTGAGTTTTTTTCCTCCAGTTCCCTAGGTCTGTGGTTTGAGCGTGTGATGTGCTGAGCATGGGGCTCTATTACCCCGCAGGAAGCAGGTTCTAGCATTCCAGCCTAAATCAGCCTGGCTTTCTTTCCTTCCTTAATTCTGTGTCATTCCTTAATTCTGTGGCCTGCTTTTCCAGCTTTCTGCTGCAGACAAATAATACAGAAACCCTTTTCTCCTCCACCGGAAAAAAGAAAGGTAAATTCATTTGACTCATCGATCATGGGAGCAGTTGGTCCCTCCTGCTCAGACATGACTCTGGTGGTAACTGGAGCCCTTGGACTCCTGCAGTGGAAAGATTCTTAGAGCGCCTCCTGCCATCCACACCTTATTGTGCACACAAAGGAACAAGCGACAGAGGCTGATGGCAGAATCCAGAGCAGCTCTTCATGTTCAGGATTCCCTCCATCCTGTTCAGGGCCCTCCGCACCCTCACAGGGGGCATGGCAAGCCCTCCAGCCTCGTGGCTGCCCTGGCGGCCTACACTGGCAGAATGACATGTGAGTGTCTGGTCAGCTGGAAGGAACTGACCTCGATCTGCAGCGGAGAAACCTGACAACTGGAGACTGTCATCTACTTGCTGAACACCTGCTGGTCACTGTTGTTGTTGGAACAGGCACGATCTGCATGCTGTAAGTTCAGCCTTGTCATGAGCCTCTTCTGCTCAAACCACCGTCTGTCAAGTATCAGGCGCATCTTCAAGGCACGCAGTATCAGATAACCACAGCAGCACAAGGTGGGTGTTTTGAAGCCCGTTTTATAAGTAAGGAAACCAAGGCCTGGAGTCAGGTGCTCTGACACTCTCCTGACTTACTAAGTGACCTTGACAAAGTGGCTTAAGTCTCAGTGTTTTTGAGAGACCAGTTTTACCCAGTTCTGTAAATATGGGTTGAGTCGTTACTGTGTTTCTAGGAAAAAGGGAACCGAAGACTGAATAAGACCTGCCCTAAAACGCACACTGTGGGGTATATAGCATTTACATCACTTGGCTTATAATGAATAGCAAACTACTTCAGAATAACATAAATGAATTTTATTTATGACTCTGTGTGTAAGCACTTTGGGCTGGAGAGATCTGGTTTGGCCCAGGGTCTATGTAGCCATGCCTTTGCAAAGTCCTCTTGCAAGAGCATGGATACGGGGAGAGGAGAAATTGTGGCCATCCATGCAGTTCACCACAGCAGCCCTTAAGCTATTTTGGTGTCATGGAACATTTAGTGAATTTGATGAAATCCATAGACTTTTTTTCTAGAAAAACATTTATGTATGAACAGTGTGCTTTCAGGATCAGGGACTCTTGAACCCCCTGTGGCCCCTCAGTAGACTCCCTGGGGTCCTTCGCCTAATGAAAAATAGACTTGCTACCTTTCAAAATCACTGGTAGAAATTGTTTTGCTTTCTCCTTTTAAATTCATTAGAAAAAGAAACAGGTGGGGGTTTTTCTAATGAATTTAAAAATTCATTAGAACAGGTGGGGGTGGTCTTACATACCAACTCTTTTCTGGCCCTGTGTTTGCCAGTTTTCTGAATGAAATTTATCAGTCAGTGATGATCCTGGATTAAGAGATTTGCCTTCATGCCTCCTAAAGAAAGCATGAGAGGCTTTTAAATTCTATCCCGTTTTCTTGGAAGGGGCCCGCGTGCAGCAACCGCCGTCAAAAGCAAACATTTAAGCAGTGGTAAACGTTTAGTGAGCAACTTCACAGCAGAATAATTTTGAAGAAGAGGGAAGGGGACGGAGAACACAATTTGAAAGTCACGTCGCCAGCTGCTGACGGTTCACTGCAGCCCCGGCCTGCAGGGCTGCTGTTTCATTAATCCAGGGTCATTGCAGCGCAGGCTTTCTTCACATCAGTAACCTGATGCCATCAGTCGCTCCTTGGGGATGAGAACACATCTAAACTGAAAACGAACACGCTGGTATAATTTATAGCCACGCCGTTCAAATGCTAGGAGTGCTGAGGTATGAAGCCACCTGGAAACTGGCTCCCCATAGGGCAGGCAGCCTCCAGCCAGACAGAGGGGGCAGCCACCACCTGGTGAGGCCAGCCAGACAGCCACAAATCCCAGAGGCCCCCCAAGCAGGTGTCACTGGGAGGCCAGAGAGACACGCCTTATGTGGGAGCTCTCCTGCATTATTTTCTGAAAATTTTTTCTGGCCCAACCAGGAAGTGATGTCGCAGCCTGCTGGGATCCCACGGGGAGAAGATCCAAGGCATCTTCTGTGGAGTATCATAAAATCCTATGACAAGTGACCACTGGCGGGACCTTTGAGGAACACCCCCTGGGGAGATGCCCACTTTTCTCTGTGGGGTTTGTAAGCATCACGACACTGCTGATGCACTGCCAGTTGGGACTCCCAACCAGTCCTCGGCCTTCCTGAATGGTTCACCCTCCCACTCTGCCCTTCTGCACAGAGAGAGGACCGATCTCCCTTTTTCCTTTGTCAGAAGAACGTGCTCTGCCTATCATCCCCTGAAATGCTGTGAAGGATTTCGGCCATTCTGTTCCTTTCCCAGGCCCTAAGCAGGCCGCAGCACCTAGGTCCTCAGCCACTGCAAAGACCCCTCCCTGATCTTGCCACTGTCCCTGCCTTCCATCATAGCTGCCAACCATGTCCCCAGAGTACTGATGTCATCATTTTCTCTTACATCACCCTGCCCAAAAACTGACCATAGCTCCCATTGCCACACCGCTCAAAGTTCAGTCCTCAGACAGGCACTGCTGGTCCCACGTGAGCCTCCCACACTGCTGCCCCCACCCATCTCCTGGCCCATGGCCGCTTCCTTATCGGCTCCTGTTTGGTCCATGATGACTGAATTCCCTTCTCCATCTAGCTAAACCTTATCTACCCATTCCTAAAGGTCTAGCTCAAGCCTTTTTCTTCTTTCAATTTTCAACACCTTCAAATATATTAGTTTGTAACCATAATTATTATTTTTGGGATTCAAAATGTATCAGCTTTGGCTATCGGGATCATTTTCAGGTTGGGTCCTATAGTCTGTGTGTTCCTACCATTTTGGAAATACTCTCACTCTGGGGCACCTTATACCCACCACAGCCATTGTCCTAGGAGCCCTGGTTCCTCTGTCAAGGGCAGGTATTTAGAACCCCTGATCTGGGTCTTTGGTATGCTTGTTGCCACTAGGATGTCACTGCTTTGTAGACCATTTTAAAGTCATGAGTTCACACTGATCCCACCAATTAAAATGCAGTGCCCACATTATTCTTCATCTTCCTCCTTCCATGTTGGTATTTCCCCCTACATACACACAAAATAGTTCTGAAGTTACTGCTGCACCCACTCCTAGCAGCAAACCACTGAGGAGACGTTAAGGTTCTTCTCCAGTGCTTTCTGTTCTTAGGCAAAAATAAAAAGGTTGTATTGTCAGAGTAAAAGTGACTCGTTTGATTGTTTTCTGTGGGATTATATGTAATCCAATTACTATCCAATTGGGGTTATCTGTTTCTATTTTTATTTCACTTTAGGATTGGACCTGCTGTTGATTTCTAGTGGGTATACAAATATCAATATAAATTTTGCTGTGGCAAAAGGTGGTGTAACGAAGAGGCTGGCGCTTAGGTTTTTGTTTGTTTGTATTGCTGGAGGGGTGTCTTCAGTGTAACTCCCTAGAAGTGGAATTGCTGAGTCAGAGGGTAAATGCATGTATCATTTTTTCAGATGTTGCTGGATCTACCTTGAGAAGGGTTGTGCAGCCATGCCTGCATTTCCCTGCAGCCTCGCCAACAGGGTGTGTTGTTCAGCTTCTGGATTTTTGCTAAGCTAATAGACAAGAAGTAGAACCTCAATGAGTGTCTTCAAATATTGAAAAGCCTTTGGTCTTTTTTTTTTTAATTTTTTTTTAATTTATTCATTTTAGAGAGGAGAGGGAGAGACAGAGAGAGAGGGGGGAGAGACAGAGAGAGAGAAGGAGGGGAGGAGCTGGAAGCACCAACTCCCATATGTGCCTTAACCAGGCAAGCCCAGGGTTTCGAACCGGCAACCTCAGCATTTCCAGGTCGACACTTTATCCACTGCACCACCACAGGTCAGGCGCCTTTGGTCTTTTTTGTGAACTATCCTTCCATGTCATTTGTCCATTTTTCTATCAGATGTTTTAGGTCTTTTTTTCTTTTCTTTCTTCTTGATCTTTAGTGCTTTAGGGAGAATTTTTCCTTTGTAATATTTAATGTCTAAGTTTGTCATTTATTTTTTTTGACTTTTTTTTTAACTCTTTTAATTTTTTATTGAATTTATTTGGGGTGACATTGGTTAATAAGATTGTACAGGTTTTAGGTGCACAATTCCATAATGCACCATCTGTATATTGCATTGTGTGTTGACCACACCAACTAAAGTCTCCCTCCATCACCATCTACCCCTCTCTACCCCCTTTCCCTTCTGCAATTCTTTCACTGTTGTCTGTGTATTTTTTTACTTAATCCCTTCACCTATTTACCTAGCCTCTCAGCCCCCTCACCCTACAGCTGTCAGTCTGTATCTATGAGTCTTTCTATTTTGTTTGTTCATTTACTTTATTCATTAGATTCCACATATGAGTAACATTATATGGTCCTTGTCTTTCTCTGACTGGCTTATTTCCCTTAGCATAATAACCTCTAGGCTCATTCATACTGTCGCAAAAGGTGAGCTTCCCTTCTTTCTTATAGTATTCCATTGTGTAGACCACAGATTTTTTTTTTAATTTTTTGGTTTTTTTAAAGACTTTATTCAATTTTCAGAGAGGAGAGAGAGGGAAAGAAGGAGAGAGAGAGAAAGAAGGGGGAGGAGCAGGAAGCATCAATTCCCATATGTGCCTTGACCAGGTAAGCCTGGGGTTTCGAAACGGCGACTTCAGTGTTCCAAATCTATGCTTTATCCCACTGCACCACCACAGGTCAGGCTAGACCACAGATTTTTTATTCATTGATCTACTAATGGGCACTTGGGCTGCTTCCAAATCTTGGCTATTGTAAATAACACTGTAGTGACCATAGGGGTGCGTATATTCTTCCAAGTCAGTGTTTCAGGTTTCTTTGAATATATTCCCAGAAGTGGAATTGCTAGATTATAAGACAGTTCCATTTTTAATTTTGTGTGTTAATTCCATACTATTTTCCACAGTAGCTGCACCAATCTGCATTCCCACCAACAGTGCACGAGGGTTCCCTTTTCTCCACATCCTTGCCAACACTTGTTTGGTGACTTATTGATGAAAGCCATTCTGACAGTGTGAGGTGACATTGTTGCCCTGGGTTTCTTTGGATCACATTTGTGAAAACATTTCATAAGAACTCTACTCCATGGTAAACCAGAGTCCAGCTATAAAGTTAACTACAGCCAGCCTTCCCCGTGGTTTTTGATTCTTAGCAGTTTCTGAGTTGGGCTGATACTTAAAAATTTATTCTTCTACAACCATTTTGTAGTCTTGTGTTTAGCCAGCACCTTGCCTGGTTAAGGTTCTTTACCTGGTGGAATGATTCAAATTTTAATCTTGAACTGTCTGGGTTCCTACTGCTCTTGCCTTTTTGGGTCACTCCAGTCTCCATTAAACTAGACATAAACAAATACTAGGATGTACTTCAGAGAATTCCTGGGTTTCAGGTATGGTCCTTCTCATTGCATGGTGACAATTCAATGTTGGGATCAATGGATCCAACCACAGCAGTGGTCTTCTCTGAGTGACTCAGCAGCATGAAGAGCCCAAATGGTTCTGTGCTTAGTTTTCTGAGGGGCCTCCATACTGTGGCCACAGCGGCTGCACCAGACTGCACTCCCACCAGCGGTGCACACGCAAGCGTTCCCTTTTCTCCAGCCCTCACCAGCACTTGTTCTCTGTTGACTTTTTGATAGCCATTCTGACAGGTGCGAGCTGGTATATCTCACTGTGGTCTTGATTTGTATCCTTCTAATGATGAGCCAGACCACCTTTTGTTTGACCAGACTTGCCATCTAAACTGCCTTTCATATCTGGAATCAGGGAAAAAAATCCTTTGCTGGAACACATATGGATTTGGGGTTAAAAAGTTACCATCGAAATCAAGCTGTGGGGTTGTGCTGGGTTGACCAATGAGCTGAGACTGGGGACACTTATGGGGGGGTGCTTGGCCCTTGAGCCCTGTAGGCCCAACTCAGGCATGGGGGCGGAGCACCCTCCTCTTATGTAGCCCCTCATTATCTCTGAGGCAGAACAAAATTCACTTCAACTACAATGACCAGTTCCTTTTTACTACTGGGGATGATTTGACTTTGATTTCTAAGAGGTGCCATCTTTTAGCTCAATATGCATCACGGGCCACAAGATCTCTGATTACCAAGGTGACCCTTAGGACAATTTTATGGCAAATTGACTCCCACATTACAGCCCCTGCAGGGGTCCGCATCTATAATGGCCAGTAACAGTGGCAGCAGGGGGCCCGGTGCCAGGTTTCATCGCAATCAAGTAAGATTCCTAATGTAACATTTCAGTAAGACCAAGAGGAATGTATCATTAAGACACAAGCTCTGATCTCCTTTCAAAAAAAGGAGTGCTTGAGTAACCACAGACACTCCCGGATTATGGAGTAATGAAGACAGAATTATTTTCACATGAATTGGGATTTCCCTGCCGCTGAGTTAAGAGGCATGGCCTGCTGTGAGTGAATTTGAATGACTTTTCCTTTTTTAATTTTTCTCCAAAGGATCAACCCCTCTGATTGTTTCATTTCTCCTGTAGGCATTTTCCTTCTTAGCTGTGAGAAACCAGTGCCTCTAGGATAATAGAGTCTGAGGACTTGGAAATTACCGAGTACAACCTGTAAAGGTAGCAAGCATCGCCCATAGAATCCTGAGAGATGTCAGAGTTTGAATGTGCTTGTACATAGCAAGGTGCTGAGTTGTTGTAAGGTGCTGGCTAGGAAGGCTGGTAGTAGGTTATGGAAACCAGACATTGACGTCAGTGTTCACAGGACTGAACATGCATTTACTATCATGAATGTGAAATAATAACAGGAATTAGATAAGGAAGTTATTGTGCCCTGTCAAGAAACGTTCCCTGGGGGATTTAGGTAGTTTCTTGTACATTAAATATTGGACAGTTACTGGATTTTTACAAGATTTGGGGGAACATTGACTTGTCACATTTCAAGGACATGTAAAATCTATGCTCTGGGACTTCCTTCTATGGGCTTGTACTTTCTATATGTAGAGTATCCATTTCTAGCTAATCTATAAGATTACATATTATCCACTTCTTTGTTATTCTGGTTTTCTGTAAAAAAGCCAGGCAACCTGCTCTGTGGCTGTTGAACCCATTCACCCATTGAAAATCTATGTCCTCTGCCAGGCCCTGTGCTGGTGTGGGAAGAAACAGACATTGTGTGTACAGTCAGAAAGTCGCCTTCCTTTCCTCCCCTTCCCTTTCTCTCCCCCCTTCCCTTTCTCTCCCCCTTCCCTTTCTCTCCCCCTTCCCTTTCTCTCCCCCTTCCCTTTCTCTCCCCCCTTCCTGTTCTCCCCCTTCCCTTTCTCTCCCCCTTTTCATTCTCTCCCTCCCTTCCTGTTCTCTCTCTCCCTTCCCGTTCTCTCCCCCTTCCCGTTCTCTGCCCCCTTCCCTTTCTCTCCCCCTTCCCGTTCTCTCCCCCCTTCCCTTTCTCTCCCCCCTTCCCGTTCTCTCCCCCTTCCTGTTCTCTCCCCCTTCCCGTTCTCTCCCCCCTTCCCTTTCTCTCCCCCTTCCCTTTCTCTCCCCCTTCCCGTTCTCTACCCTCTTCCCTTTCTCTCCCCCTTCCCTTTCTCTCCCCCTTCCCGTTCTCTACCCTCTTCCCTTTCTCTCCCCCTTCCCTTTCTCCCCCCCTTCCCTTTCTCTCCCCCTTCCCTTTCTCTCCCCCTTCCCTTTCTCTCCCCCTTCCCGTTCTCTACCCCTTCCCTTTCTCTCCCCCTTCCCATTCTCTCCCCCTTCCCTTTCTCTCCCCCTTCCCGTTCTCTACCCCCTTCCCGTTCTCTCCCCCCTTCCCGTTCTCTCCCCCTTCTCGTTCTCTCCCCCTTCTCGTTCTCTCCCTTCCCATTCTCTCTCCCCTTCCCTTTCTCTCCCCCTTCCCTTTCTCTCCCCCCTTCCCGTTCTCTCCCCCCTTCCCGTTCTCTCTCCCCTTCCTTTTCTCTCCCCCTTCCCTTTCTCTCCCCCTTCTCATTCTCTCCCTCCCTTCCCATTCTCTCCCTCCCTTCCCTTTCTCTCCCCCTTCCTTTTCTCTCCCCCTTCCTGTTTTCTCCCTCCCTTCCCGTTCTCTCGCCCTTCCCGTTTTCTCCCTCCCTTCCCGTTCTCTCCCCCTTCCCTTTCTCTCCCCCTTCCCTTTCTCTCCCCCTTCTCATTCTCTCCCTTCCCTTTCTCTCCCCCTTCCCTTTCTCTCCCCCTTCCCTTTCTCTCCCCCTTCCTGTTTTCTCCCTCCCTTCCCGTTCTCTCCCCCTTCCCTTTCTCTCCCCCTTCTCGTTCTCTCCCTTCCCGTTCTCTCCCCCCTTCCCTTTCTCTCCCCCTTCCCGTTCTCTCCCCCCTTCCCTTTCTCTCCCCCCTTCCCGTTCTCTCCCCCCTTCCCTTTCTCTCCCCCCTTCCCTTTCTCTCCCTTTCTCTCCTTTTCTCTCCCTCTCTCCTGAATTATTGGAGAATAAGTTGCTGACATGGCAGAAAGTTTCTGAGTTTTCTATAAAGGAGGCAAAGATGCAAAGTGACTTGGAGAGATGAGCATCTTAAAAAAACAAGGGATTGTTGAAAGCTCTTCCTGAGAACGAAAATGCAGGCATCGCCCGGGGATGTGTGATGTAGAGAAAGACAGGAGCGGCTGGTGTCCCATCTCTACCCTAAGATTTGTGACCTTGGAAATGACCTTTGCACCCACTGACAACCGAACTCAGTAAATAATCTCTGAGCTGGCTTCCAGCAGAAGCATTTTGTGATGCTGTATCTGAGTGGCACTTTTTTCTACCATGAGATCCCAGGGCAAAAGCAATTTAGTCTTGCCCACAGGTGCCAAATACCCTTGCCAACAGTTTTCCCATAGGTTTAACAGCCCGAGCTCTCTCACAGAGCACCCAGCCTCCTGTCCCCCTGTGAGCTCCTGTCCTCTGGTCAAGCCAAGTGCCTGCCAGTCCTGTTCTCTCCTGTCCCTGTGTCCACACTATTTCTGTTTCAAATGCCCTTCTCTCTTGGCTCTGATGACCCTGGGAACTTTCTGCTCCTTCTTCCTGATCTTCCTCTGTGCTGCCTGGACACCTGTTCCCTTATTCCTGACCCACCCCACCCCTACCCCATCGCCTCAGCTACTGGCACCAGGCCTGGCTCATAGTAGGTCATCATTGGATAAATATGCCTTAAGAAAGTGGACCAGGCATGATGTTGGGCTGGGTGGAGAATGATCCTGTCCCAGGCCAATAGGGGGAGCAAGGTATCAAAATAGGCAAATACTGTGTAAGGGAGGGTGATCGTGATGGTGACAGCGGTAAGCTTCAAGTGATAAGGCAGCTCACAGGAGTGCATCTTTCAAAACCAGAAAGCCTTCCATCACGCTGGGCTGATGTGCACTTGGACATGGCCCACAGCACCCTGCAGGGGCATGCATTGAAGTGTTTGCTAGACTAGAAGCTCCATAAGGGTTTGGACCCTATCCGCCGCACTCACCATGGTCACCCCAGCTTCCAGCCTCTCTGACACATTGTGGGAGCCAGTAAATACTTGTGTAGTGACTCTTGAGTGAGGCACCTTTTCATCTTCCCTCTTCCTTTCTGACTAGTCCTTGTCCAAAGGCATGAGCTAATACTTACTTCAGTGGGGGCGGTGCTGAAGATCAAAGGCAATGCTAAATATGAGGCCCTGGGTAGAGTGTAAAGTGCTCTGTAAACACGCATTACCACTCACGGTTTCTTCCCTTGCAGGGGGCACACTGGGTGAAGCTGTGCTGGGCTGACCTGCTTGGGGTTCAGCTGCCCTCAGGACCTGTTTATGCTCCTGTCAGTGCAAACAAGACTCAAATATTCCCAGTTTACCATTCCTTAAGAAGTTTTGTGGGTTTTAATAAGGACCTTCGAGATTCCTTTCTCTGCAACTAGAGAAGGATCATTCAGGTGCAGTAATTAGGGTTCCCGCAGTCACTGCTCTGCGGAGGGTCCTAATGAGGGCTTCTCTTTATCAGACTCTCCCAGAGGGAGCTCTTATCGGAGGAGGAGACCCGCGGTCATGGAGGGAGGTAGCCTGTGTTAGCCAGGCTCCCCAGAGGGGGACCAGTGGGGTGTGTGCGCGGGTGAGGATGCTGGGTCGATGCACATGACCTGGGTCACACAGGAGTCTGAAGGGGGCTGAGCCATGCTTAAATAATGGAGGAGCCAGGAGAATGGCTCAGGAGGCTGCAGAGAGGCACATCTTCGAGCCTAGTCCTCATCTTGTCTGTGTTCTAGTGGCTTACCCTGCAACTTTAGGGAGGGGAGGAAAAGTTGGCGAACATGTTCAAGGTGCAGGAGCATGCTCCCTTGGGCAGGAGGGAGGAGGTGACAGCAAGAGGTGTGAGCACTCCAGGGCTTGGCGCGGCCCCTCCCTTCTAGCCAGCCACACCACTGACTGTCTGAAGTGCTTGGGCAGTTTGCAGGCTCCGCCTTCCTAGTTACAAACCATATGACACTGAGCCTGCTGGGAGAAGGAATGGAGTGCAAATGAAACTGCTCCATCCCTGGCTCCCCAAACACGTCCACAGGGAGAAAGGGGACCAGCTGGCAATTGGGGTTGTTGGTGAAGTCAGTTCAGCTCTTCTGGTGTCCAGAAAAGAAACTGGTGAGGGCAGGAGCCCAGGGGCCGAGGGAGCCCCTGAGGAAGGTAGAATGCATCTCCTCTCAGCCTTGGGTCCTTTCTCACCTCCCCCCTTCTCCTTTCTACTTTCTGTTGGAAATCCAGTGCCCTCCATGAGCCTGCCACCCTGCGGCCAGTCTGCTGCTGGGCTGAATGCTCCCCTCTAGGGCAGAAGCAGTCGCAGAGACGGCAGCCTGGCCCAGTGCCTTCTGCGGTGCCCAGGGCCGGTTTGCACTTACAGAGGGGGCGTTACCCTGTGTGCGGGGCTGGGGGATAGTTAAAAGTGTGCCAAGTGGACTTTAGGAGCACTGTGTGTTACAGTCGTGTCCCTGCTGCCATAACCTGGAGCCTCTGCTGCCCTCACGCCCTCTGGACACAGAGCAATGGCCTGTAGCTCAAGTGTGAGCACACTCCGTCTGTGCCATGTCTCCCATCTCCCTTCCCTTCACACCTCGGGAGGTTGACTCTGAGAAACCCAACCTGGACCACCTCCGTGGGGCCAAGGAGGGCCCTGGCGTGGGTGCCGTTACTTCTATGAGTGGATGCCTTGTCTCTGCAGGTGGCCACACGTCCCCAAGGGTAGGCATAGCCTTTCTTCTGACAGGCATGTGTGAACACAGGTGTGGTCACTCTGTAAAACATTATCTCTTAGTGAAATGTGTTAGTGAAGACCACCACCATCTTTGCTCGGTGTGGAAAATGGTGGCTGCAGGAAAGGGTACATGTGGTAGCCTCGTGACCTGCCAACCCAACACTGAGGTCCAGGCTATGACCACTGGTGCATGCCAAGCAGGTCGGGCCTCTCCCCAGCACGGCAGCTGTAGCATGAAGACTGTTGTATCATCTGGGTGGTAATTTCTTTAAAGTGTTTAGTATAGACCAGGGGTCCCCAAACTTTTTACACAGAGGGCCAGTTCACTGTCCCTCAGACCGTTGGAGGGCCGGACTATAAAAAAAAAGCTATGAACAAATCCCTATGCACACTGCACATATCTTATTTTAAAGTAAAAAAACAAAACAGGAACAAATACAATATTTAAAATAAAGAACAAGTAAATTTAAATCAACAAACTGACCAGTATTTCAATGGGAACTATGCTCCTCTCACTGACCACCAATGAAAGAGGTGCCCCTTCCGGAAGTGCAGCGGGGGCCGGATAAATGGCCTCAGGGGGCCGCATGTGGCCCGCGGGGCCGTAGTTTGGGGACCCCTGGTATAGACAATGGTGTGTGTGTGTGTACACGGACTTGAATGTCCACCATAGGAGTTGTCAGCTTGATTCAGGCGTTTGGGGTCTGGGGACCCAAGGGTCGGAGACCCACTGTGGGACCTTGGCTTTGTGCTGGCTCCATTGTAAGCCAGCGTCGATTTGAACGTGAGTTTCTTCGTGAGATGGTGAGATGGAGTGCAGGCTACTGCCCTTCAGCAGAATCTGCTTCCTTTATTGAGGTTCATTTAATTGAGGAGTAGGGCATTCAGCAGGGCAAGGAATGTTCAGGATCTTTGTGGAAAGGGGTGGGGATTCCTCAGAAGAGCTCTGTTGGCCATTTTGTGTCCTTATACAGGCTGTTTCCGCTCATGGTGTCTGGAAGTGTGTTGTTTGGCATGCTCATGTATTACAATGAGTGCTTAACAAGGCTAGCGGTAGTGAAATTAGTAAGTGAAATCATAACTGGTAAGTGAAATTAGTCTCCATGTTGGGTCGAGCTGGTCTCTGCTGGTTCTAAGCCATAAATCCAGTGGAGGGGGAGTGCCTCATTTCTTGTTGACAGTTCCTGCAGCTTCCCCTGTAGATCACAGCCATCTTGTTACATGTCCACATCACGCCCCTGAAGCAGTAATCTGGAACCCACCACCCTGGAGTAAGGTTGGTTAGCCTGTAAAGGACCCTGAGCAGGAATCCACACTCCGGAAGTCCCCATAATAAGCACTTTAAGTCTCATGAGCTAATTCCAAACAAGAGACTCATGAATGAACACTGCAGGGGTTGTCAAACTTTTTATAAAAACCACCCACTTTTGCAGTGCTGGTCAACCTGGTCCCTACCTGTGCAACCAAACAGCGCCAGGATTGGCCCATCATGAAAGCTGGAACGCCCACTAGTGGGCGGTAGGGACCAGGTCTACCAGCACTGCAAAAGTGGGCGGTTTTTATAAAAAGTTTGACGACCCCTGAAAGGCATTTAGAAATTATTTTACCAAGCACAGTAAGTGGAATTGATGTGGTTGACTTGGAAAATATTATAAGCTCCACCGTCCTTGCCTGAGGGGGGAATAGGAACCCAGCAAATCAGGGCCCTGTCCCCTTTGGAGCTAGGCCCTGGGCTCCCTATGCTCAGTGAAGGGCTGGAGGATCTCCCCGAGGACCTGAGGACAGAGGGACTCCAAGACTTCATGGAGCTCTTGGGAGCAGTCCACATGACCATGGCGAACTTGCTGACCAACAATGTTGTACATGTGGCAGAATCCTGCCTGAGATCTCATTAACCACCTGGGAGCCAGGTTTAGGGACTGGGGGACATGCAGCCCAGCTGCTTCTAATGGGTGGAAGCCCCTGATAACTACAAACCAACGGACAGGCCTGAGGAGCACAGGCCCTGGGAGCGTCTTTGTTCTAATTATTAAAACGAATGTCTGTCACTCTGCCTGCCACATGGCGAATGCTGGCAGATTCTGACATACAGCATCGTCTTTCTCCTCAGCATGAGCCTGGGGGAGCCAGGCAGGACGGCTGAGGCCACACTCCTCCTCCAGGTAAGGAGTTAGCCCAGAGGTGCTCGGTGTCTCCCTCAACATCACCTACAAGGTGTAGCCCTCCGACCAGCACCCGGGCTCCGGGACGCCTCGGCCAAGCGTGACACCATGTGCCAGGCTCCTCCGTAACTTTCTGAGAGTAACACCCCACCCTCTGTCTCTTGTATCTGAACACTGAGCCCAGTGTTGTGCTAGACACTGGGGGCCACAGATGAGCTTCACTTCTCATGTCTGGAGAGATCTGTACCAACAGACCTTGTGAAGATAGCTCTTTTTTACCCCCCCCCCCCACACACACATTTCAGTTACTTTTCCACAGTTGCTTCTCTTTGTTCAACCTAGTATAAGCTCATTTAGGTTTTGACACTTCTTTGCATCTTCTTTGAATGTTCTCGTGCCACATAAAACTTATATTAAATAGAATTATGTGCTTTTCTCCTGTTCATCTATCTTAGGTCGAATAAATTCTCAGCCCCAGCCGAAAACCCCAAGAGGGTGGAGGTGAGGTTTGGCTGCCCTGCACCACCAGCAGCCTGGCATTTAGGGACAAATACATGCACCCTACATTGTGATTCAGAGCACTGTAGGCTAAGAATTTGGAGTTGTCCCAGTTTGGAATGCCTTAATATATATTTGTGGAATACAGAAAATGTGTGAATCGATACAACAGAAGGTCAGAGACAGAGAGATGACTCTCTTGGAGGCCGTGGGGCTGGCTCCGTTGTTCTGGGTGGACGGCTTGAAGCCCAGCCACTCTCAGCATGTGGAAAATGTCGTCTTGCATTACTCTTGTCACAGCAATTTCACTTCGAGGAATGCATCCTAGGGGATTTGTCAGGGAGGTAACAAAGAGATATATGCTCAACATGTTTATTATGGTGTAATTTATCACAGCAAAAAAGTGGAAACAATTTTAAGGCCCAATAGCCAGGAATAAATAGTGCCTAATGACGGCCCATCTACCTGATGGGATGTCCCGCAGCCATTAGAAGGCAGGTGGAGGAGTGTGGACCGGCTGGGAAGGGAATGTGCACGGCAGGTTCTTGAGGGAAAGCAAGCAGATTCCAAAAGGGTTTGTCCAGGACGCCCCAGAATTTGTAACACAGCGTGCGATGGTGTGTGTTTCTGAAAAACAATCAGAGGGCTTCTCCCTGGAGTGAGATTAAAGGTCATTTTTATTTCTATTTCCAGCCTTTCAAAAGTCAAGTTAAAAAGGGAGAAAAAATGCCTTTTTCTTGCCCGGTATTCAGGGACCCTGGGGGTTCGTGGATTTCTGTGGTCTGGCGGAAGGCCTCTATTTTGAGTTTTCTTCTGAGCACACACAAGGTGACATAACGTGTGCATCTGGACCAGGGACCACTGGGGAGGAAAGGGGTAGAAAGGGTGGCTGAGCAAGGGCGATTTAACCATTTTAAAACCAGAAGCACTGTTTACTCCACACACGAGTGGATCCCAAGCACGAGCAGCTTCCTCAGGTGGCCTCTGGGTCTCCTTCCCTGCAGGGGAGGCCGGGTGGTGTGGGGAGACAGCCCCCCCTCACTCCCTAAGCCTCACAGCCACCTGGATTCTTCTGGAACTCTTGGCAAATGCAGGGAGGACACTTCTGAGGAAGGGTGGGAGGCCCCCAGCTGAATGGTGTGGCGAATGGTGTTGGGAGACATGACCTGGCCCTCCCCTCTTCCCCAGCAGAGGCCTGAGGGAGTGATTACCATGGGGTGGTGACTTCCACAATGACCTATGCTTGTTCTCCCTCCCTCCCTCCCCGTCCTGCCCTCCCAGCCTTAAGAGGTTGCTCCTGGAGGTGGAGCCTTGGCATGGTGAGAGATAAGGGGGCACAAGTTGGGCATTGGTGGGAGAAGCCCTCGCTCTGCATTAAGGCGGCATCTGTGTGCCTGTTCATCATGGGGTTTGTTTGCTGGCCAATCTTGCTGACTTGAGTTCTCAAAGCCTGAAGTCTGAGTGACTCAGTGCCAGCTGCATTTGGGGCAACACGTGCTCAGTCAAGGCCGGTGTGGACATTGCCTTAGACACGCTGACTAGGAACCCAAGGGCTGCACACAGCTTTTTCATCTCTTGGACAGAAAAATGCTTTAGGAGGCCAAGGCTGGTCAGTGGTTGGGAGGTCAAGGTGATGTGAGTAATAAACCAAGGGCATGGGCGTGACCCGGTGTGGGCCTGGTCCCCCTCTCCCCTGTGAATTAGGGACCGATTCCCTGCTGGGCATTGGCTGGTGCTGACCTTCGGTCCTTTTGTTAAGGGAATCTGCAGAGTCTGGCCCAGGCTGTTTCTTTTTCCTCTTCTCACAAATTTACCTACTCCTTCATTCCTTTGGCTGATTCTGTTTGAGGACCCTTGCTGCTCCAGGCTTTGTTCTGGATGCTGGTGCCGGGTATAGAGGAACAGGAGACAGCTGTGCGTGCTGGGAGCACACCAGCTGCTGACGGGCCAGCAGGCCAGTACGCTGACACTCCCGGTTCTCTGGGTATTGATAAGGGGCTTCTAGAAACAGAGCTTCAGCGGGCAGAGCAAGTGCAAGGAGAGACAGGCCCTCAGCAGGCCTGGGACGCGTGTCTCCCTGCAGAGCAGGGACAGTCAGCTCTGCGGGAGTGGTGGCCCCTTGCCTTATTATGTCCCTGCCATCCCCAGGGGCACCCAGAAGAGTGTGCCATGGTGGGTAGAGTATCAGTGTCCTCCTGCAGGTATAAAGCAGGGTTGGAAGGATGGAAAAAATGGAAGTAATGATTTAATACACACGTACAATTCGGATTAGATAGTTTTCCTTAAGGGGAGAGTGGGGCTCAGAACCAGTTCTGGATGCTGCCTGCCTTGTGTTCGGTCCCCCCAGGGGAGTGGCCAGGGTTATCGGTGGTACCTCTACTTGCTTTTCTTTGAAGGCATTAGTTCTAGAAAACCCTTATGGCTTTTGCTAGAATGGTCCAAAGGGGCCCAAGAGGATCTGGTCTCCCTCAGGGGAGAAGAAAAGTGGGGAGCCAGGGAGGTGGGCGTGTCTGGGCCAGCTCAGCGGAGGAGGATCTGGAGCAGGGCCCGGCCAGGAATAGTATGTATTTGCTTTGAGTGGCCACAGTCCTCTCTTGGGACTGTGGAGCTCCCAGTGATTGGATGGATGTGGTGCCAGTATCTTAGAAGGTGGCCTCATGTGGCCCAGGGGAAAGTGTCAATGGGAAGAGTTTGTCCTTGTGTGACGTGGGGGGGGGGGGGGGACACCTCCCCTGTGTTTGGACTGGTTTTGATCTCTTACCTGAGTGTGCACAGTCCCAGTCGAGACCAGCACCATGATGGGCCACATGCCCCAGAGAACGGCCCATATTCTGTGGGGACTCCAAAAACAGTGGACTGGGGAGGGGGGCTGTCACTAGTTCAACAAAAATATCACCACATCAACACTAAGCTTGTTGACGCTTTTCATGTGTGATCTCCAGCCCAGTGCCTGTCTCTCAGGGACACAGAACGACACGGGGCTCTGTGACTCACCCCACTGCCCCCATCCTAGATGGGCTTCTGAACTTGCTGGAGGCCAGCCCCACAGTGGGACTGGGCAAGTGTCTTCTAGAAAGTCCCTAGGGGCCTGGGAGGAAGATCTTGGCTGAGGCACTCATTCCCCAGGCCTTGAACTACCCCCCCCCCCCCCACACACAGAAAGATAAATTGGAAAGAGGAATTCATGACTCTCAGTAGAATAAAAGTGAACATTTAATGCCACTATAATTTGATTCTTTTTAAACACCAGATTCTTTTTTGACAACATTTTACACCTTATATGCCAGCAAACAATGTCTTCACACTGGGAATGGCACACAGATTAATGGAGTCAGGTCACCAGTTTGTGTGAACTATGACTTTCTTTTCCAGACTGTTCCCAGAGAGCCTGCTCCTGTAGAGAGTGCGATCAAGCCGACGACTAACTTTTCCATAGCCGTGTAAAGGGCCAGACCAAACCTGGCCTCTTTGCAAACAGGCTGTTGGGACCTGCCCAAGTACAGAACAGCTGAATTTCTGACTTTATCAAATTAACTTTTAACAAATGAAGTTTATTAAAGTTCTTTTTAACAGCAAACACTTGTAAGCTAAGAACTTAACGTTCAAAACGGCACCAATCTTTTATCCAGTTAAACACTGAATTTCAAACAATGACATTAAATACTACCATTGAATTTTAAAACAGGATTTCATGAACTTGTTTGTGAATTTTCTGTTTCTGACACAATAAATGCACTTGGGCAGGCCTTGACTCCAATTTTTAAATGGGCCCATTTCTACAGATAAGCATATTTATATATACATAACATACACACCAGAGCTGAAGGGACCACAATGATCATTTAGCACAATGTCCTCATTTTACAGATGAGAAAGTTCCAGAGAAGTCAGATAATTCTCCAAAGCCATAGACTACTGTCAGAATGGGAATTAGAACTCAGGTGTCCTGTCCTGGGCTCCTCACCATGGCCCATACCTTCTGTACACATGCACCCCCTTCGCCCCCATGCACACACACATCAGTCCCTAGGTGTGGTGTGTGTTCACCTCTACACACACCAGGTGCAACAGCACCTTGTGGGAAGAGTCCAAGATGCTGGACTGGAGTCCCACTCCTGCTAGAAAACTACTCTGGGAACTTGGGCCAATCTGTTGACTTCAGTTTCTTCATCTAGAAGTGATTGTCCCCAGCACCTAGCAGAGCCCTAATTTCTTCAAAGCACTTCCCATCAGCTACACCGTTTTCTCTTTACACTCCCCCCCCCGAGGAGTCTGCCACCAGGGAGACTGAGGCTCAGCAAAGTAAGCAACTTGTCCAAGGCTGCGTAGCAAGTGAGGACTCAAGCCTGTCACCTCCCGTCCTCATCCCAGCTCAAGGCTTTTCCTCCTGGGTTTAGCTGCCTCTCAGATGAGACGGCTGTCCCAGCCCCTCCCACCCTCCCTCTAGAGATCCAGCGAGGGGACAAGATGCTTAAAGTATTACGGCTTGTGAGACTCACTAAAGTGCTTTGGTTTCTCCAGAATAAACACAGGTACTGTATATACCCAAGGTGAGGAACTCCAGTTGCTTTTCTAATCCCTCTAGAAGCACTGGAGGGTGGGGTGGGGTGGAGATTTTAGGAACAAGAACCTAATACTGTCCACATTCTTCTCAGATTTTTTCAGTGAACCAGCAGGCAGAGGTTGGCTCCTCCTCCCCCAGGCCCCTGAAGGCTGATTTCCAAGCCAGTTATCATAAAATTCAAAGGTACCTTTTCCCTTTTAGCTACTTACTATAGAAACAGCTTAGACTTTGCACTAAGCCCATACTCTAAGGACTGGATCCTAATCCCTGTTCTCCTGATTTATCTATCTTTCCTTCCCTTGGCCCATGGCTCGCTAGAGGGAGGGGGAACCAGATACAGACAGACCTAGCAAACTCACACATGGATGGCGGTTCCCACCGTGATGTACAAATAAAGCATAAAACATGAGCGATGCTCTACAACAACATCCTGAGTTTACAAACAAATGGTAACTTCACAGATTGCATATGATAGACAACGTGGGATGTTGCTTAGCAATATGGAGGATGCAGAGAAGGAGCCTTTCCAGTTCTGACGGCAATTTCTGTGTCCCTGTAACAGGTGTATGAACGCCAGCACTCACCCTGCACACACGGCCACTAGAGAACATTCACTATATGCAATGGAGCTTACGCATTCCTATGCCCACTATTATGACATCATCTCCGGTTCTAAGTAGGGCCACCCAAAAGCAAAAGGTATGTTTAGGGATGGATAAAATGGGCTTTTAGAATTTTCAAAACACTTTTTTGTGAGAAGATAAGTTTGAAGTTATAAGAGCTTCTGGATTGGAGCCATGATTTTACCTGGGGAAATGATGAGCAATTTATAATAGAAAAGTGTATTTTTGTCAGGAAGATTGCTAAGTGACAGATGATGAGTTTTTACCTGTGGATGTTGTCAGATTTGCTGGAAGAGAAAGAGATAAGACAATCCAAAGAGAGATTTCTACCACCAGTCCCCCGACCACACCCCAGACGGGAGACCACTTACGGGCAGTGTTGGGAGGCCGGCCGGCTGGCCTCTGTCATGGGCAGTGAGGGCTCATGGGTAGCAGCTTGGAGAGTGTCCCTCTATGGTGCACGGGCTCCAGGGACGGTGGGAAGAGTTTCTTCAGCAGCGACTAGTCACGAACAGGGCCTCAGCGTGGTCCTCACTGGCGTGGCTTTGGGTATAAAGCACGTGGCCTTTAGAAGTGAGGAACTCTTCCAGGATATGCTCAATGAGGGGGCAGTATTCTAGCAGGTAAGAAGGACGAGCAAATTTCTGATTCTTCTGGTTTCATTTTGGAAAAGAACTCATCTTCAGTAACTTCTCTTACAGCTACAAAGCCTTGTGAGAAGGAATTTAAAAGCATTCACTACATCATTATTTTGGGAGTGATGGACCCATGGTGGCCGACGATGTGGACAGTAGTGTGGAAATCCAGGTTCAGGCAAGCCCTGCCCTCTGACACCAGGAGCCCAGGCTGCATGGCTGCTCCCACACACTGACACCTGTGAGAATGCCTATGGATGAGCCAAAATGCATGGTCCACATCCAAGCCAAAGCCCAAAGGGCTTCTTGCCCAGCTGAAAGGGAATGCAGAGGACCAGCACCAGGTGGTGAGTGTGCAGACGACTTGGGGACACACACCCTGGATGCTGTCTGTGGCTACATTGCAGCCGGTGCCACCTTCCAGGGACACATTCTTTAAGCTTGAGGCTAACTTGTGACAAACTGGGCCAGATTCCTGCCTGCTGTGGTCCCCACGCCGGGCTGTATGGCTTTGTAATCGCAGCCTCTATCCCCTCTCCAGCTTGGGGTCCCTGGTGTGAGCCCCACCTGTATCAACACAGGACCAACCCGGTGTTACATCTCAATTCCCTGTGCTCAGAACAGCCATCAGAGATAAAACGGCAGGCTCCAATTTCAAATCTGGAAGAGATGGAAGTTAGCAACGACGGGGGGGGGGGGGGGGGGGGGTCAAGGACAGGAAGATCAAAGGCAGCAGCTCTCAGGTGGGGACGCAGGGCACGGCCAGCCCAGGATAAAACGGCATGACTATCACCGTGAAATGTGGTCCAGATTTGCTCCTGGGAAGCAGCATCAGTACTGCTGTCTCCCGTTTTTGGGTCCAAGTTCTGTTCTGTTGCTGATGCTTCTATGTGTGTGTGTGTGTGGGGGGGCAGATTTCAGACAAGGAATTCAGGCTTCCGTATCTAAAAGTTCATTTCAAATTAGCGGTTTCTGGTCCCTTTGTTCGTGGATATGGAATGGAAATGGGTTCTCTGTTACCAAAAGCAAAAGGAGAACTGGGCCCACCTCCCCCTGGCCCGGGAAGGAGACCAGTCCTCAGTTCCTGAGACAGCTTCAGGAGTGCTCCAGGCCTGCTGTCCCCCGTGCCAAGGGACCGTCTTCCGTTTGACCAGCTCGTCGTACAATAGGAAGGATCACTGCAGCACAAAATTCCCTTCTTCACGTGGCTTATCAGCACTTGGTCTAGGGAGCTGTCTGTGGTTCACTTAGGTTAAAAGAAAGCACTGAACAGACAACCTCCACATGAGTTGTTTCTCTGTGCCACCACGGACAGCATCCTGAGAGCCATGCATCCCACGGTGTGGCGTCTGGGGACTGCCCAGCTGACTTGGTGAGGTAGGTAGCTCCTGGTTCACTCCACCCTTCTGCTAGCTCACAGAGGCTCTAGAGCAAGCGTCCCCAAACTACGGCCCGCGGGCCGCATGTGGCCCCCTGAGGCCATTTATCCGCCTCCCCCCCACCCCCGCACTTCCGGAAGGGGCACCTCTTTCATTGGTGGTCAGTGGGAGGAGCACTTGTATGTGGCAGCCCTCCAACGGTCTGAGGGACAGTGAACTGGCCCCCTCTATAAAAAGTTTGGGGACCCCTGCTCTAGAGTGAGATAGTCAGGTGTAGGCAGTGGGACCCAGAGGCCACCCCCAGGGAAAGATGCTACTGATGAGACTTGAAGTCTGCAGCTGTTCTCACTCAGTGCCAGTCCTGGAGCATGGCAGGGCCCCTGTGCTGGCCAGCCAAGGGAACCGGCCACCGTGGTGACCTCAGGGCAGGTGGAGACATGCCGGGGCAAAACCTGTAAGGACACTAATTGCTGATCAAGACAATTTGTTTCTAACAAAGGCTAGAATACTTACCTTGGACAACCCCCCAATTGAAGGCTTTAATGAAGCAGTATATTTGAAACCAACAACCGAAAGGGATGCCAGATAGAAAACTCAAACTCACAAGACTGGGACCCTTTGGGGTCCAGAAGCTTTCCTGATGGTGCCATTGAACAAGCCTATTCACAGAAGTGCTGACACCAGAGGTGTGACAGAGCCTGGGCCGGGCCCTGCAGAATAGGATAAAGGCTAAGGAGATGGGGAGACCCTGCTCCCCCAGGTACAGAGGCACCTGTCAGCATGGAGGGGAACGGTCTGTTCCAGAGTAACCTTGCACCAGGTGGTGGCACCTTCACCTGTCAGATGTGAGCTCCGCACAGGAGGGGGCTCTCACAGAAGGTCAAGCCGGACTCGCCATCCCCAGAGCCTCTGTCTATGGGGCTGACTTCCCAAAGACAGCTGACAGGCCCCTTGTGTTCTGTTCTGATAGGAAAAGATCGGGGCTGAGAAACTCTCAAGACTCCAGCGCCTCTGGACTGAGTTCGGCTGCACAGACCACTACACCCGCTGTGCCGGGCCACCTGCACCCAGAGATGCATTCACAAATGCAAAGGTCTTCTTTCCTTGGAGTTGGTTAGTGGGGATTGTGGACCGTGGAAACAGGCTTATGAGATATGCTGCATTTGAGGGCCAAAACCTCTGTACAACCCTGAGCCCCCGTGGCAGTGGGCAGACCGCAGGGGCCGGGAGAGGACCCTACGCTGGGAGGTGGAGGATGCCCTGCTGCTCCACAGCTGGCACAGGACAGTCCTCCACCTCGGGTTCCTGTCACTAAAATGGGTATAATAATAACCAACAGGAACCGTAGCCCAGCCTTAAGAATGAGGTCCAAAGTTCCCGGGTGCCAAGGCCTGTATCTCCATATGCATGAAATGGTGAATGACAGGAAACCTCTCTGCCCCAGGTGCCCAGGTAGGGGGACAAGCCTGGTCCTTTTCTGGGATGGAGGCTTTGAGACACAGGAAAACTGGGCCGTCTCAGAGCTAGGCAGCACCCTGGAACGCAGGAAGTAGGTGCGACCCCATTGGCCTTTTCTGTTCTAAAGCGACACTGCTGGCCTCTGAATGGGACAGAACCCCCTGCCCTAAGAAATTCACAAAACTGGGGAACAAGAACTGTGACTCTGGTGAGCTAGTTCAAGCTCTCTGTCCAGAGCCTTCAGAACCAAAGACTCGAGGGCCATGAGAACCCTGGACTAACGGGTAAAGGAGCCCAAATGTGCGCAAGGACTTGGAGGGAAACTGGATATGAAACAGATGCCTCGCCCACAGAGGCCCCCTTTCCCTTAAAGATGAAGCCTCTTTCCTCTCATTCTCTCATGCTCACGTGCACCTGCTCCTGCACGGACCTTATGACGCTGCCTGTGCCAGTTCTGAGAGGAGGCATCGAATGCCCCCTGCTGCTCCTTCTTTGGACCACCACTGGCTTGTGCCTGTGAGGTCTCCGTGTCCTGTGTGGGTGGCCTTACTGGGAGAACTGTAAGACAGTTAACATTTATTCGTATGCAAAACTGGTTAGGAAATAGCGCTACAAACACAACTTAGAAACAGCAAGTCAGAAACAGGATAAAATACCAAGAGAACACGAGCTGTAAATTCGTATCAGAAATGTGTTCGGTTTTCGTGTTTGTTTTGTTGTTTGCATCTTGACTAGCACCATCTGTACACGAGGGAGTAGGGATGTAAATGTCTGGACAGTAATAAAGATTTGCAAGGCACTTCGTCACACTTTGTTGTTTTGTCTCCGCTTTCAACAGCAACCCCCCCATCCGCCCTCGCCCCTTCCCATGAAATCAGGGGAAGAGGGAGGTCTCGCCTACCGGTTGTTCTTACATACAAACAAGTTCTAGAAAGTTCCTCAAAGTGCTTTTTCAGTCTCATGGAGCCTCCACATCCCTTGTTTTCTCCTCCCATGCGTGTTGGGTGTTTTCACCTTTCCTACAGAAAACACGACTGCTCAACGTCACCGCAGACCTGCCACCAACCTTCCTCCTACTCCTGTGGTCTCCACGCTGCTGGGCCGGCCGGCCCCCTCACCGGCGCCTGGAGGTGATGTCGAAGCAGGTGATCATCATGAGGTGGGCCTTGCAGAAGTTGACGCGGCTCTCCAGGCGCTCCGTCACGCACTCCAGCGCCTCCAGGTACTCCAGGGAATCCAGCTCCCACACCTGCTCCAGGTCGACTGCAAGGGAGAAGAAGCGCTGGGAAGACGGCTGGCACTGTCCTCGCCCCCTCCCAGTGAGAGTGGAATGCTCTTTACATCTGCAGTTACACCGGGCCTTCGTTCCAGCTAAACTGCTAGATCCCTTAGTTTTACTGAGACTATACCAGGGGATAAGGTGACATTCAACTCTACCCACTTGCCCCCATCTCTGTCACAGGGCTTGAGACTACCAGCTCTGTTAAGTCTAAAATAAAGAAATCTTCCAGTTGAGGTGGGAGAATCTTTTGCTTTTGGGGGTCCTGCACTACTATCTAAGCAGGTAGAGAACCTTATCTCTGGGTACTTCTTGGTTTAGTTCCCATACTCACTGGTCATTCAGAAAATATGGTGATAATTAGTAATTTCTATTAATTACTAATTCTGTTAATTACTGATCATCATTAATAATTATTGTAGATCGCTATATTAAGTAAGATTTGTTGCACTCAGAAGACAAACTGAGGTTTAAGACCCAGCTGCCAGCCCTCACTCAGGCCTGCACTGAGGAAGAAGTCTGTTTCCCTCAGTTCTTCAAGAGCAGTTGTCCAGGGCCACCCCCTCCTGGCCCCAGGACCCCTACTTAGTCCAGTGGTGACTGGGCTGGGGCTGCTGGCCGGGGTTCCCGGCCGCTTCAGGGTTGCAGCATGGGAGGACAGGTGACTTGTCCCTGACCCCCAGGTGGGCAGCACCTAACCTCTGCTGGCACAGCTTCCTGGAAAGGCAAGTGAGCTGTAGCCACCACCCTGCCTGCCCTGCCTCGTGGAGCTGCCAAGAGCAAGAGTAAAGCCGAGATCGTGGAGGTGACCATGTCTGAGAGCTGTGACGGGCTGGAGAGCACAGGAGCAGCATCGAGGCTGCCTCCTCCTGGCGAGTGAGCGGATCGAGAGGGTTGAGGTCACCTGCTCCGAGGCACAGCCAGCGAGGCCTGGCGCTGGGAGGAGACAGAGGTGCCCGGGTACCAGTCTAACACTTAAGAAACAAGCAAACAGAACTCACCACGCAGGATGCCCTCAGGCTGCACGCCCGGACCATCTTGAATGTGGCGCCAGAATTAAAACATAACAACACATGGATGCCAGCACGTGTGTGTCTGTGCCACACCCAGGGATCAGTCAGCATGCAGCCTCCCTGAAGGTTTCTTTTCAACTCATCTTAAAGGCCTAGTCTGTGTTTCTCTTCTCAGGAGGCCTTCTGTTCATTCCTTTTCTCAGCATCAAAGAAGTTGCCAATTCCCAACACCAGCCAGGGCACGAAGGCAGCCGGCGCCCCCTGGAAGTGTCTACACTGCACTGACGTTTACATCTGCTCCCGTCCTGGCAAGATGGGGACAGTTTTCCAGCCCGCCTTAGGCATAAACAGCTCTCAGAGACTAAAATGCTAATGGACACAGTAAGAACGAGAGGGTGCTGCCCCTATGGTCACCCCTGGAAAGGCTCAGAGTGGTTAAGCATCTGACCCAAGGCCCCACAGCATATATGGGAAAGCCAGCACCCAAAATGGGTCTGCAGGACCATGGTCATCTGTGGCACAACTCAACAAGGTAAGCTGCCTCATAGACCGGCCACCATGCTTGGTCCTTGTGTTCTTTTCTTTGACCCTCACAGGGACTCGGGGGTGCTATCACCTCATTCTTAGGGGAGAGAAACCACTGGAAGACAGGCTCATGAGTGGCAGGGCCCAGCTGGGAGGCTGCAAGAGTCTGTCACCCAATCTTTCCTAAACCTCCATCTCCACGCTTGGCCAGCCATGCTCCCCCCACTGGTCAGGGAACATTGGCGACAGGGTGGTGTGATGTGCAGGGGACCACCTTGGAGAGGGAGGGAGGCATGGGGGGTGGGGTTAAAGAGCAGAGCTGGTGCAGGTACACTGTCTTCCTGCACTGCGACCTGTCAGTGTCATAGTCTGGGGCCATGTTGAGCATCATAGTCCGTGTAATGGTTAGAAAGAAATGGGAGGTAATTGAATCTGCCTTTCAATAACAGAGTTGTCACTGTATTGTCCCTGTCATCCTGGGCTTTCTATTAATGGAAATGACTCTGCAAATGCTATTTTTTCACTCAAAAAATATTTCTCTGACTTTCTGGATCCTCTGTGAGGCTTTCCTAGGACTGTGCCTTCTACCAATTAAGAGCTGTATAAATTCCTATCTATTTCAGGCCAGACGTGAGGTGGGATTCTGTGGCCTGGGAGCAGATCTGCAACACAGACTTCACGTCTGGGTAATCCTCACGTCTGGGGGATCTCATTTGCAGGTGCTTTGGACTGAGACGCATAGGAAATAATCTTGCAAGAGCAATCCTAACCACCCCTTTGCTGCCCCGGCCAACCCTGTTTGCCCTTCGGCAAGCAGGACTGTGCTCTCAGCCTGACTGTCTCCATCTGATGGGCATTGGAGGCCCCTGGAATCAGACACAGTCAATCTATGTCCACTCTCCTCCCTTAGCAGGGGACCCCAGGGGTCACCGTGGCGACAGGACCAGGGCTTACACTCTCTGAGCCACTTGCCGGGGTCCAGCATCAGGTACTGCTTGGTTGTCTCCAGCTCCTTCATCAGCCACTCGTACTTGGCGCGGACCTCGGCGATCCTCTGCTGGCGGTGCTCCAGGATCTTCAGCTTCGCGTTGAAGCATACAACCTCCTGGGGGCGGAGAGGAGGAAGAGAGAACCTTCAGCTCCGATCCAGCCTGACTGCCTCTTCTAGAAAGGCCTGCTGAGGCATCGAATCTGCGGAGAAGGAGCTGGTCCCTGGGGAACAGTGCAGGGACCGGGCAGTCCCAGCCAACTCTGTCCAGACAGAGGCCACACAGAGCACCCACCACGGTAGGGCCATCTTAGGCATTTCTTATATTTAGAAGCAACTGGTATTCTAAGCTGGAGCCAGAAAATCCCCAACTCCACCAGCCTCTCTAGGCTGGGGGACGTTTAGGTGGGGACACACAGAATTGTCCAGTCCTGTGCTGAGACTGAGCCGCGACTCCCTCCCACACCACAAGCTCACTGGGGCATCTCCTGGGTCTGAGCGCCTTGCCCCAGGACCCTGCAGGGGGAGGGAGAAGTCCTCACCTTGCTGTTGCCCCCTCGTCGCCGCTGCAGTCGTTCCACGTCATCAATTTCATAGACTTTAATCTCAAAAGGCTCCCCAAGGCCCCTCTGTGTGCTGCGCAGGGGGCCGTCCACCCAGCGGACTCCGGTGCCACTGGCCGGCTTCCTCATGGGCGAGGGGGTGTCGAGGGACAGTGTGGGGATGAGCCTCCGTCTTTGAGAACCTAAGGGGATTAACCAAAGTTCATCTTTTTGAGTTTCAATCTTTTAAATAGATTTTCTTTTGCTGTAAGCAGTGGGGCATTGGCAGGAGCCCCGGAAACGCTCCACCCTGCTGCCAGCTTCCTCCCACCAGCCATGGTCTTAACACAGGGATGCTGAAAGGAGCCACAGACATCAGGGATGAGGGAGAGGACAGCCTGGGGGACTGGACTGAGTGACAGGAGCCAAGGCCACTGCTGGTGGCACTGCCCGCTGGGGTTTTAGCTGGAGGGTGAGCTGTTCCCACGCTGGAGGCACAGGGCAGGTGCCCAGGGCCACACTGTTTTGCTCTAAACAGAGCCATAAGACCCTAAGGGATGATATTAAATGACCAAACCACTGGTAGGTATTTACTATGCTGTACTTTTTACCATTATTTTAGAGTATGCTTTTTTGTACTTATATAAAAATAGTCTGTCGCAGCCTTATATCTCGTGTCTGCTGTGTCTCTCAGGCACGTTGTTTTCTCCTGTGCTGACTTCTCTCGCGTGGTTTCCTACAGGCACAGGCTGATCAGGCCTGTAGTTTGGGAGCCGTAGGCGTCCTTACAGCCTGGGTGTGCGGCAGGTGTCACCATCTGCACCGCACACAGCGAGACTGCACTGCAATGTTCGCACAACAAACTCACCCAACAGCGCGTTTCTCAGAAGGGATCCTGTTAAGCGGCACGTGACTATAACGACAGTCCTTACAGATGCTGTCTGTTCCACGTGCAATCCGATGTGGGCTCATGCCTTAGTTCTGTCATTGCATCCATTAGGATAGCACCCTGTTAGCTGACTCTCACGCTAGCCCTGAGGCCACGCTCTTGCTGCCCGAGTATGTGCTCCCAGCCCTGCCTCGGCTGGCCGTGCCCACCTCACTCTGCCTAAGCATCCTCAGGGCTGAGCCCAGTCCCTGGTTCCAGCCACCTCCTCCTGTGCTCTGGACTCTCCTGTCATCGAGCCCTTCCTCTACTTCCGTCCCACTTGACCCCTCAGTCCTCGGCGGCAAGCCTTGGCTCACGGTTCTGTTCCACACCTTTTGTCTTTCCAGTTAGATCAGACTTCTTACAGAGGCCTGTCTTCTACATGCCTGTCCCTGCCCCTCCCGTAACGCCTGAAATGTCCAATTCCCCAGCTCTGAAAAAGCAAACAGGTGTCCAGATCCCTACTTACCAATGGAAAATAAATCTGACTACAGACTGTCTTATGGAAAGGAAGTCATGCTGCCACCAACCTTCGAAGTTGTCCCCTAAAGGTCAGCCAGCGTAAGCCCCTACGCCACCTGCTGTCTAGCTCAGTCTTTTCACTGCCCCAGGCCATGGCCCAGGACAGGCCCGATTCCATGCACTGTCCTCCAACACAAGCCTCCAGGAAAGCAGAGCGCACTGACGTTCGGTGGTTTCTCCCGTTACACAACACAGCACTCAGAGGTCCAGGTTGTCTTCCTACTGTTACATTTCCCATCTCCTTGGTAGTTCCAAACATCGCTAGTGACTGTCAGATCCAGCCAGGAATTTCCTGCAAGGAGTTTTATGGCTTCTCTTAAAGAAGGTGCTTTTGAGTTATGCTGATCATGTCTGACAGCTAGCATTTCTCTTAATAATAATGATAAATAGAGAGAGATGATGTCAGAGTAATGGCGGGGTAGGAAGCGATACCGATAAATCTCCCCCAAAACTCAACAAGATCTTCAACCAGAAACAGAAAAAACTATACTTGGAGCCTCCAGATGCTTCGCAATACACCCAAAGGTATGGTCGAGTGAAAAATTGGCTAAATATATAACCAAACCCCGAAGGAAATAGGGAGTAAGAAATGCTCCGCCTTCCTCACTAACCTAAACAGGGCGGCTTTCTCTGGTAACTGTGAATATAGAAACTGAGGCGGGCAAAGGGAGTGAATAGATCCAGGCTGCGGCACAAATGGCCGAACCAGGCTGTGGCACGGAGATCCAAGCCGAGGAAAAACTGATCCTGTGGCAACCCGGGCAATACAAGCTAACACTCGCGCCAAACCCAAACAAAGAAAGACAAGCGGGGCGGCCATTTTACCCGGTCTCCTGGTCGGGGTGCGTGCAGTTATTGGGCAAGAGATTTCTTCCTAGGCCCCGGGAGTGGGTGCCCGTGTTGCCCCATGGAGAGGCAGGGTCAGAGGCCTTTCTGTGGGCCGAGGGCAGAGTCTCTGGGCAGCCCCAGCGCCCTGGGAAAGCCACGCACGGGAGGGAGTGAGAACTAATTCCAACGGTGGAGATTTTCCGTGCTGGAGGGGGTTTCACTCAGAGGGAAACGTGGCCGGCCTCAAATCCTGGTCTGCGCGCGCAGCTAGTGAATGAGAGATTCCTCTGAGTGCCTCGGCAGTGCGCGCCCGTGTTATCTCACAGAGGGGCAGAGTCAGGGGCCTTTGTGTGGGCCAAAGCGGAATCTCGGGCCGCCCCAGCGCCTTGCAAAAGCCGCGCACGGGGACGGAGCGAGACTCAATTCCAACGCTGCAACTTTTCCCTGCGGTTGGGGGTTTCACTCAGAGCGTGAGACTGCTGGCCGGATATCCTGGTCGGCGCGCGCAGACAGTGAGTGAGAGTTTCCTCCAAGCGCCCCGGAAGTGGGCGCCCGCCTATGTTACCGGACAGAGTGGCAGAGCCAGAGGTCTTTGAGTGGGCGGAAAGCCCGCCTGATTATGCTAGCAGCTCTGACTGACTGAGCCTTACCCAGAGCCCTGTGCTGAGTGGAAATAGAGTGGGGAGTTGCCAGCTCTTTGAGCCTCTTACTATCCAGGCAGAGGCAGCAGCAACCCCATAGTTGGATTATCAGGCTACTAATTGAGGAAGGAAAGACTAGGAGAAAGGCTCCAGGAACACGGACTCTCTCACTGTCGGAGCCTATAAATGCTAATGAGCCTCGACTGCCAACGAGACTAAAGCACACTACATGACATCGCCATAGAGACTTATCAACTGCAAACCTCTACCTGAGCGTGCCAAAGGGGCAGAACCCGGGGTACAGAGTCACCGACCAGGAAGAGGGAGAGAAAAGAAAAAGCAAGAAGATAACCTCTCAAAATCAAGAATAATCTGCAGACTTTATAACCTATCCCATTTTATTATATTTGTTCGTTTGTTTCTCTTATCTTCATTCTTGATACTTTTTTTCCTCCTCCAATTTGGCTGATTAACTCTCTGCCGGTCTTACTCTCTCCTCTCCTTGAACTACACTACCCATAAGTGTTACATCTCCCATTATCTTTTCTCTTCTCTTCCTTTCTCTCTATGAGGGTTGCACTCCAAAACCCTTAACTCTCTCTCTCTCTCTCTCTCCCCTTTCTTTTTTCTTCTTTTAGTGGTTCTCTCTTTTTTTCTCTCTCTCTCTTTCTTTTCTCCCTCTATATTAGTTCCTTCCTTTCTCCTTTACATCTCCTCTCATTCAAACCTCAATAACAAACAAATTATCTTATCTGGGACACAAACTTATGTTTGTGGCATTTTGGGGGGTTTTTACTTCACCTTTTTAACTCACTAGCAGTGCTCCCATCCCTGGCTCTCCATTTTATCTAGTTCTTGTTCCACTAAATACAATAGTAATTTTTTAATTTGTCCCCCCATTTTTCCG
This sequence comes from Saccopteryx leptura, assembly GCF_036850995.1. NCBI lineage: Eukaryota > Metazoa > Chordata > Mammalia > Chiroptera > Emballonuridae > Saccopteryx > Saccopteryx leptura. Next base: position 178,566,095 of record NC_089503.1, read on the forward strand.
TTTTCCTCTTATTCCTCTCATCATAACTCTTAGACAACCAACACCTAAAAGCAAATCATTTTATTCTTGACCCAAATTTTTTCCTTATTTGCTTTTTGTGGGTCCATACGCTCTTTTCTTTTCTTTTCATTTTTTTTCTTTTTTTTTTTTTTTTTGCCCCTTTATTTCTTTTCCCCAATTCAGGCCCTCCATCACAGGCATTGTTTGTTATAATTCACAGTTCACCACAAGATTTTCTCAAGAAAGAGGGGAGAGGAGGGGAGAGGAAAAAAGGAGGGGGGGAATAATTTCCTTTTTTTTAAATTTTTATTTTATTTCATTTTTCTTTATTTCATTATTAATTTTAAAAAAAAACAACTCTTTTCGATTTTTTATTATTTTTATTATTTTTTTATTTTTTTAACTTTTTATTCTTTATTAAATCTCATTAATACTATCAACAAAACCACCCTCAGATGCCATTAAGGAAGAGAAAATCGAATATCATGGATACAAAAGAAAGAGAGGTAACACAGCTAGATGAGGAAAAATCTATGGAGAAAAAATTTAATATATTGGAAACCTTGGAGCTAAATGACAGAGAATTCAAGATAAAAATCCAAAAATCCTCCGAGATATACAAGAAAACACAGAAAGGCAATTTAGGGAGCTCAGAAAACAACTCAATGAACACAAAGAATATATGTCCAAGGAAATTGAAACTATAAAAACAAATCAAACAGAGATGAAAAACTCAATTCACGAGCTGAAAAACGAAGTAACAAGCTTAGCTAATAGAACAGGTCAGATAGAAGAGAGGATTAGTGAAATAGAAGACAAGCAACTTGAGGCACAACAGAGAGAAGAAGAAAGAGACTCAAAAATTAAAAAAAATGAGATAGCCCTACAAGAATTATCTGACTCCATCAAAAAGAATAACATAAGAATAATAGGTATATCAGAGGGAGAAGAGAGAGAAAATGGAATGGAGAACATACTCAAACAAATAATAGATGAGAACTTCCCAAGCCTGTGGAAAGAACTAAAGCCTCAAGTTCAAGAAGCAAACAGAACTCCGAGTTTTCTTAACCCCAACAAACCTACTCCAAGGCATATCATAATGAAATTGACACAAACCAACAGCAAAGAAAAAATTCTCAAGGCAGCCAGGGAAAAGAATACAACATATAAAGGAAGGCCCATTAGATTATCATCAGATTTCTCAGCAGAAACTCTACAAGCTAGAAGAGAGTGGACCCCAATATTTAAAGTCCTGAAAGAGAGGAACTTTCAGCCACGAATACTATACCCATCAAAGCTATCCTTCAAATATGAAGGAGAAATAAAAACATTCACAGATACAGAAAAGATGAGGGAATTTATCATCAGAAAACCCCCACTCCAGGAATTACAAAAGGGGGTTCTCCAATCAGATACAAAGAACAAAAAAAAAAACAGAGCCACAAGTAAAAGCTCCAAGAAGAACACAATAAAACCAAATTTAAACTGTGACAACAACAAAAAGAAAGAGGGGGAGAAGATGGAGATTAACAGTAGCAAAGGACGATGGAGTGCAAAAGTACTCACAAAATAGTTCGCTACAATGAACAGGGTAGGGACCCTTTTCACTACTCAAAGGTAACCACCATTGAAAAAACCACCACAGAAGCACATGAGATAAAAAAGATAGCAACAGAGGAAAGATGTATGGAATACAACCAAATAAAAACAAAAGATAGAAAAACGAAAGAGAAGGATCAAACAAGACACAAAACTAACAGAAAGCAAGATATAAAATGGCAATAGGGAACTCACAAGTATCAATAATTACACTAAATGTAAACGGATTAAACTCACCAATAAAAAGGCACAGAGTAGCAGAATGGATTAAAAAAGAAAATCCAACTGTATGCTGCCTACAGGAAACTCATCTAAGTCACAAGGATAAAAACAAATTCAAAGTGAAAGGCTGGAAAACAATACTCCAAGCAAATAACATCCCCAAAAAAGCAGGTGTAGCAATACTCATATCGGATAATGCTGACTACAAGACAGGAAAAGTACTCAGAGACAAAAATGGCCATTTCATAATGGCTAAGGGGACACTGAATCAAGAAGACATAACAATTCTTAATATATATGCACCAAACCAAGGAGCACCAAAATATATAAGACAGCTACTTATTGATCTTAAAACAAAAACTGACAAAAACACAATCATACTTGGAGACCTCAATACACCGCTGACAGCTCTAGATTGGTCATCCAAACAGAGAATCAACAAAGACATAGTGGCCTTAAACAAAACACTAGAGCACCTGGATATGATAGACATCTACAGGACATTTCATCCCAAAGTGACTGAGTATACATTTTTCTCCAGTGTACATGGATCATTCTCAAGAATTGACCATATGTTGGGCCACAAAAGCAACATCAGCAAATTCAGAAAAATCGAAGTTCTACCAAGCATATTTTCTGATCATAAAGCCTTGAAACTAGAATTCAACTGCAAAAAAGAGGAAAAAAATCCCACAAAAATGTGGAAACTAAACAACATACTTTTAAAAAATGAATGGGTCAAACGAGAAATAAGTGCAGAGATCAAAAGATATATACAGACTAATGAAAATGACAATACGACATATCAGAATCTATGGGATGCAGCAAAAGCAGTGATAAGAGGGAAGTTCATATCACTTCAGGCATATATGAACAAACAAGAGAGAGCCCAAGTGAACCACTTAACTTCACACCTTAAGGAACTAGAAAAAGAAGAACAAAGACAACCCAAAACCAGCCAAAGAAAGGAGATAATAAAAATCAGAGCAGAAATAAATGAATTAGAGAACAGAAAAACTATAGAAAAAATTAATAGAACAAGGAGCTGGTTCTTTGAAAATATCAACAAAATTGACAAACCCTTGGCAAGACTTACCAAGGAAAAAAGAGAAAGAACTCATATAAACAAAATCCAAAATGAAAGAGGAGAAATCACTACGGACACCGTAGATATACAAAGAATTATTGTAGAATACTATGAAAAACTTTATGCCACTAAATTCAACAACCTAGAAGAAATGGATAAATTCCTAGAACAATACAACCTTCCTAGACTGAGTCAAGAAGAAGCAGAAAGCCTAAACAGACCTATCAGTAGAGAAGAAATAGAAAAAACCATTAAAAACCTCCCCAAAAATAAAAGTCCAGGCCCTGACGGCTATACAAGCGAATTTTATCAAACATTCAAAGAAGACTTGGTTCCTATTCTACTGAAAGTCTTCCAAAAAATTGAAGAAGAAGCAATACTTCCAAACACATTTTATGAGGCCAACATAACCCTCATACCAAAACCAGGCAAGGATGGCACAAAAAAAGAAAACTACAGACCAATATCTCTAATGAATACAGATGCTAAAATACTAAACAAAATACTGGCAAATCGAATACAACAACATATTAAAAAAATAATACATCATGATCAAGTGGGATTCATCCCAGAATCTCAAGGATGGTTCAACATACGTAAAACGGTTAACATAATACACCATATCAACAAAACAAAGAACAAAAACCACATGATCTTATCAATAGACGCAGAAAAGGCTTTTGATAAAATACAACACAATTTTATGTTTAAGACTCTCAACAAAATGGGTATAGAAGGAAAATATCTCAACATGATAAAGGCCATATATGATAAACCATCAGCCAACATCATATTAAATGGCGTAAAACTGAGGACTTTCCACCTTAAATCAGGAACACGACAGGGTTGTCCACTCTCTCCACTCTTATTTAACGTGGTGCTAGAAGTTCTGGCCAGAGCAATCAGACAAGACAAAGAAATAAAAGGCATCCATATTGGAAAAGAAGAAGTAAAGGTATCACTTTTTGCTGATGATATGATCCTATACATCGAAAACCCCAAAGAATCCACAAAAAGACTACTAGAAACAATAAGCCAATACAGTAAGGTCGCAGGATACAAAATTAACATACAGAAGTCAATAGCCTTTCTATATGCCAACAATGAAACAACTGAGAAGGAACTCAAAAGAATAATCCCCTTCACGATTGCAACAAAAAAAATAAAATACTTAGGAATAAACATAACAAAGAATGTAAAGGACTTATATAATGAAAACTATAAACCATTGTTAAGGGAAATCGAAAAAGATATAATGAGATGGAAGAATATACCTTGTTCTTGGCTAGGAAGAATAAATATAATCAAGATGGCTATATTACCCAAAGCAATATACAATTTTAATGCAATTCCCATCAAACTTCCAATGACGTTTTTTAAAGAAATAGAGCAAAAAATCATCAGATTTATATGGAAGTATAAAAAACCCCGAATAGCCAAAGCAATCCTAAAGAAAAAGAATGAAGCTGGGGGCATTACAATACCTGACTTCAAACTATATTATAGGGCCACGACAATCAAAACAGCATGGTATTGGCAGAAAAATAGACAATCAGACCAATGGAACAGAATAGAAAGTCCAGAAATAAAACCACATATATATAGTCAAATAATTTTTGATAAAGGGGCCAAGAACACACAATGGAGAATAGAAAGCCTCTTCAATAAATGGTGCTGGGAAAACTGGAAAGCCACATGCAAAAGAATGAAACTGGACTACAGTCTCTCCCCCTGTACAAAAATTAACTCAAAATGGATCAAAGATCTAAACATAAGACCTGAAACACTTAAGTACATAGAAGAAGACATAGGTACTCAACTCATGGACCTGGGTTTTAAAGAGCATTTTATGAATTTGACTCCACAGGCAAGAGAAGTGAAGGCAAAAATTAATGAATGGGACTACATCAGACTAAGAAGTTTTTGCTCAGCAAGAGAAACTGATAACAAAATAAACAGAAAGCCAACTAAATGGGAAATGATATTTTCAAACAACAGCTCAGATAAGGGCCTAATATCCAAAATATACAAAGGACCCATAAAACTCAACAACAAACAAACAAACAATCCAATAAAAAAATGGGAAGAGGATATGAATAGACACTTCTCCCAGGAAGAAATACAAATGGCCAACAGATATATGAAAAGATGCTCATCTTCTTTAGCTATTAGAGAAATGCAAATCAAAACGGCAATGAGATACCACCTCACACCTGTTCGATTAGCTGTTATTAGCAAGACAGGTAATAGCAAATGTTGGAGAGGCTGTGGAGAAAAAGGAACCCTCATACACTGTTGGTGGGAATGTAAAGTAGTACAACCATTATGGAAGAAAGTATGGTGGTTCCTCAAAAAACTGAAAATAGAACTACCTTATGACCCAGCAATCCCTCTACTGGGTATATATCCCAAAAACTCAGAAACATTGATACGTAAAGACACATGCAGCCCCATGTTTATTGCAGCATTGTTCACAGTGGCCAGGACATGGAAACAACCAAAAAGCCCATCAATAGATGACTGGATAAAGAAGATGTGGCACATATACACTATGGAATACTACTCAGCCATAAGAAATGATGACATCGGAACATTTACAGCAAAATGGTGGGATCTTGATAACATGATACGAAGCGAAATAAGTAAATCAGAAAAAACCAGGAACTGTATTATTCCATACGTAGGTGGGACATAATAGTGAAACTAAGAGACATTGATAAGAGTGTGGTGGTTACGGGGGGGAGGGGGGAATGGGAGAGGGAAAGGGGGTGGGGAGGGGCACAAAGAAAACAAGATAGAAGGTGACAGAGGACAATCTGACTTTGGGTGGTGGGTATGCAACATAATTGAACAACAAGATAACCTGGACTTGTTATCTTTGAATATATGTATCCTGATTTATTGATGTCACCCCATTAAAAAAATAAAATTATTAAAAAAAAAAAATGATAAATAAGCAAGACAAGGTCACCTAACCCGAAAGGAGCACATCTCTACCGCCACATCCATTACCGAGTCCCGGGCCCGCGGCAGCTGCTCACCGAGGTCCAGTGCCCTCGGCACTCGATATTAAATCCCATCTCTGGCTCCTATCCTGGCGATTTATTTTACACCGTTTCCCTTTAATGGCTAAGCTAATGAGAGGCCCTCAGAGGATAGCGTCTGTGAGAGGAGGGGGCACTAGAGCAAGGACACATGCAGAGCCTGCTGTCTACTCTCCAGGCGGTGACTGTACAGTTTTCCTTCCTCTGGACTCCCACGTAACCGGGCAACCAAAAAACACGAGTCATGCAAAACGAGTAAACGGTCTTGCAAGGCCGGAATGAACTGTTAGATTCAGGCTACAAAACCAGTGCCCTGGGCCCTGGCTGGTTGGCTCAGTGGTAGAGCGTCGGCCTGGCATGCAGAAGTCCCGGGTTTGATTCCCGGCCAGGGCACACAGGAGAAGCGCCCATCTGCTTCTCCACCCCTCCCCCTCTCCTTCCTCTCTGTCTCTCTCTTCCCCTCCTGCAGCCAAGGCTTCATTGGAGCAAGGATGGCCCAGGCGCTGGGGATGGCTCCATGGCCTCTGCCTCAGGCGCTAGAGTGGCTGTGGTCGCAACTGAAGCGACGCCCAGGATTGGCAGAACATTGCCCCCTGGTGGGCGTGCCAGGTGGATCCCGGTCGGGCGCATGTGGGAGTCTGTCTGAATGCCTCCCTGTTTCCAGCATCAGAAAAAAAAATAAAACAAAACAAAACAAAACTAGTACCCTGAAAGCCCTTGACCACACAAATGCACACGCCACACGGAACATGTCACACAGTCTGAGCTCTGACAGCCAAGACTGGTGTTGGTGCACTGTGTGTGTGTGGGGGGGGGCACCTTTCAAGCCCACTGGTGAAGCACATACATACTGGTTCATGGGGGTGTTGGAGGAGGGGTGGGTAGTTGGGAAAGGCCCTCCTCAGGACACTTGCAATGAAGATGAAGTGACTCGTCCCCTTTCCAGAGAGATGCTGCCCTGGTCTTGGGGGCCACCAGCCCCACCATTCAACCTCTGGAGTCATTATGTCATGAGGATTGTTACTCTGACCTGACCCCTCGGGAGGCTCTGGGCAGCCCTAGTTTTGGTCCTGCGCAGACAAGCCCCCTCACAAGGTGAGGGAGGCCACAGGGGAACACTAAACCCACAGCCGGTGAGTATGGCGCAGGCACTGCAGATTGCTCCGCCCCCTACCCCATGTCTCGCCTTCCACCAGGCTGATGACCCAGGGACATTCATACCTAGATGAGAGACCAAGTGCCAATTCTGCCAGCCTGGACGCCTCTCACCGCCCACAGGGCAGGGCAGCAGCAGGGGTCAGGCCCTGTGCCCTCCCGGCGCCCCTGTGCCTAGATGCCTACCTGAATTGGAGCGTTTCTTTGGGGTCTTGAGACTCCGGCACCTCCCACCCACGGAGCTGCTGTTCTCACTCATGGAGTCCTGGGCGGAGGACGCGCTGCCGGTGGCCTCGCTGTCACGCATCATGCTCTCATAGCCGCTGCTGCCCCCGCTGTGGTAGAAAAGCGCCGTCTTGCCCATGGCTGGCGGGAGCTCCCCACTCAGCACGCTGCTGTTGTCGCTGCCGTGGCCGCTGCTGCAGCGATGCGGTTTCCGTGGTGGTGTGACCTTGCTGTAAGGCGATGGCAGCAGGGGTGCGGGCGCCGGCTTGTCGTCCTGGCCCCCAGCGCGCTCCTCGTCCGGCCCGGTGCGCGGCTGCAAGGCTCGGGGCCCTGCGCTGCCCTGGAGCAGCTCGGAGATGCGTCCGTTGACCGCGCGCAGCGGCAGCTTGGCGGCCAGGACCGAGCCCCGGCTCCGGCTCAGCGACTGCGTGGACCAGGACATATGCTTCCCGCTCGGCGCTGGGTTGGAGCTCTGGCCCACGGACTGTGGCAGGGACTTGGTAGAGAAGCTGAGCGTCTTGGTGGTGGAGGTGGACAGGCTGCGCGCTTTGGGGCTGGCCAGGAGCAACTTGCTCACGGCTGAGATCTTGGACTGGCTGGCCTTGGGCGAGGCACCGGCTGACTGCGGGGACGCAGGGTTGGTGGGCGAGGCCCCGGGGTTGCGGCCCAGGCTCCGCCCCGCGCGGGGCATGGTGCTGTCCTTGCCCATGTGCAGCCGGGAGCTCATAGAGGACAGGCTCTCGGCCCGCTCCAGCGACAGGCATTCGTAGTAGCTGACTGTGGTCCTGCCCAGAGAGTTGGTCCTGCTGGCCAGCTGCTCCAGCTTGGCACTGAAGAGCTTGCTGCTGCTGGCATCCTTCATCTTGCTGCTGGGCTCCTCTGGGAAGCTGGCTAAGAAGGGCACAGGCTGGTTCAAGGGGCTGCTGGTGCTGCTGCTGCAGGCACTGTGCTGGGGGCTGGCCCGGTTCTTCTGGTCCAAGCTGGACTTCCGGACAGGGGGCAGAGGAGGGGTGCCTTTAGGCCGAGCTAGCACACAGTGCTTCGGTGATGCCACCTTCCTCTCCAGGGTTGTCTTGGAGGACTGGCTGCCCAAAGTGGCACCGATGCCATTGGTCTCGGGGGCGCAGTGGTAGAAAAGGCCATCCGGCTCCTCCTGTCGGCTGGCTCTCTGGAAAGCCCTGGGCAGGCTGCTTGACTTGAGGCCTTTGTTGGGATGCACAGGGCTCTGGGCTGCTGTGCTGGGCAGGGCCATCTCGCAGCCATCCACAACTCTCCGGAAATTTTCGGTCCCAGGGGAGACAGACACCTCACAGCTGCTGCTGCTCAGCCTGTCGCCTGGGCTGGCCTTCTTGTCCTGTTCCCGCCCAGCTCTGACCTCGGGCTTTGCGGGGCCTGTGGCTGTCTCATGCCTCATCCTTTCTTCACTGGGATATGTGTTCTCTCTCTTGACCTCCTCCTCTCGCTTTAGCCACGGGTCCTCAAATGTCATCTCTTTCTTTGCACTGGTTTTCTTGCTCTCCTGGGACTGGGCTGCTTTGGGGACAGTGGCAATGGCCGCCTCGGGCTCTGGGACAGGCCGGGGGCTCATGGCAATGCAGGGGTAAACCGTAATGTTGGTCTTCATGGGGATGTACCCCTCGCAGCTGCTCAGATTTGCCGTGTTGGAGATGGTGACCATGGCCTTGCCCAGGGTGGATATCTTGCAGCCTTTGATGGGGGTGGCTTTGTTGAAAGAGTCTTCTCCCACTTCAGACAAGATGAACACATTGTCAGGCCCTGCCTTGGGCGTCTCCTGGCATACCATGGCAGCGTTCTGGATGCCGCTGTCAAAGTCTGAGGCCGGAGGGTCCGCCATGGCTTCCCCGTGCCCAAAGCACGTCTGGGCTGTGAAGCTGTGGCAGGACTGCTCGCCATCGCTGCTCGTGCTCATCTCACTCAGCCAGGAGCTGATGGAGGACCGCCGGCTCCCCGCCCCCCTCCCCTTCTCGTCCAGGCTTAGCTTCGGCAGGGGCAGGAACTGCGTGATGCTGACCTCGGAGACAGGAGCCATGCTGGAGTAGCACTCCAGGTCCTCGCTGATGCTGCCGATGATGCTGACGGGCCGGGAGCCTGAGGCCAGGGCCTGCACTGAGCAGTCGCTGTTGAAGCTGATGATGCTGGTGGGGCGGCCGCTGTCCAGGACCCCACTGATGGTCAGCTCCTCCACCAGCGTGAACACCAGCTCATCCTCACCGTTCAGCTCCAGTGGCTGCTGCACCGTCACCATCGTGGTGCTCAAAACCTCCTTCTTGGAGTCTGGAGACATAGCTGCTGGGTGCTCATCCTCAGCAGGGGTGTCAGGGAAGCCTTCACTCCCAGAAGACATGGATTTCTTCGAAGCCTGGGGGCTCATCCCGACCGGGGGGGTACGCACCTCAGGCTGCATCAGGGACTCACTGGATACCATGCCTGAGTCCTTGTTCAAGGGAGGCAGGGGGGCGGGGGAAGGCAGGATGCCCTTCTGGGTGTAGACTTTGCACCTCTGCGAAGGAGAGCTGGCCAGCTTGTACTCTGAGGTCTTGGACAGGCTGGCAATGCCCAGCCGGGGGGAGCCCAGGGGCCTGGGCTTGCCTTCCACAAACCCACAGGAGTTGAGGCTTTCCCGGCTGCTCTGCAGGCCGGGGCTCTGAATAAGCTGGGTGGGGTTGTGCTGGCTGCTGCTGCCGGGGACGCTGCGGGGCGAGGCGAGCGTGGGGCTGCCGGCCAGGGGGGCAGCAGGGCCAGGCGAGCGATTCCTCGGCACCCTGGAGGCCTGGGGGTCGGCGCCCTCTCTGCTGGTCGGCAGGCTGTTGGAACCACTGTCTTCCTTATCGGACTCGCAGAGCAGGTTGGCCCCAGCCGCTTGGCTTAATGGGGGACACCTGCTGGCCTGCTCTGCCCCAAACTGGGCTGGCAGCTCTTCGAAAGGGAACTTACTGGGCTCTTCACTGCCGTCGATGCAATCCAGCCGCTCCTGCAGCTCGGCAAACGTGTTACACTTCAAGCAGTCCCTCTCCGGCTTGCTGGCCGTGGCCTCTCCAGCCTCCGCGGGCCAGCTGTCACCTCTGGGCTTCTGCAGGGCTGGCACGATGGGGACAAAGTCCGGGGGGCCCTCGTTGTCTGTGAGCTCCTTGTCAGAGAGCGCCATGCCGTTGGGCCCGATGTAGATGACTGTGTCGCAGGACTGCTCGCTGCTGGAGGAGTAGTCGGGATCACTGGACAGGTGAGGGAGGGGGAAGTCGGACTCCATGGCCGCCCTGGTGTGGAAGGGCCTCAGCTGCGTGGGCCGGCGCATCCTGCCCTCCTCACAGGAGCTCTCCCCACCGGAGGAGCTCGACGTGTACTGTGAATGAGAGGGGAGCAGTCAGTGTGGGCAGCCTTCTGGGACGGCCTCCCAGGGGCCCGCCCTGCTGGCTATACACAGGCTCTGCAGGCCCCCTGCTTGGCTGCCCTGCATATGGGCTATCACCTGGGCTGTGCCAGGCCAGCCCTCCACATGATGGCCTCCTATACAAAGGGGACCCCATGTGGTACATGGGGAAACAGAGACTGCTGACAAAGGGAGGTGACCAGTCCAGGCCCTGTCTCAGCTCCTAAGGGCAAAGTGGTCACCAGGTTGACACACCCAAGTCATCTGTGGCACCTTGTACCACGGAATGCTGTTTGGAAAGACTTTTGACTTAAAAAAACCACAGAAAGGAAGGAGGAAAGCCCCACACATCACCAACTGGCCCTGCATCAGGACTACCATAATAGTTACTGTCCCAAACATTCTTGCCATGCCACCATGGTCCTGGCTTGGCCCCTGCTTCATAAAATGAGCCCGGCAGTTTCTAGCAGACCCTTAGCCTCAGCCAGAAGAAACCACGGAGTTAACAGGGTAGAACCGAGCCTGAAAACGGCTCCTGGAAACACAGGGGGAGGGGTGCACCTGAGCAAGAACTTAACAGTCCACATGGGGGGTCAACCAGCTGAAGGACACAGGACACAGCCTTGGTCTATATCAGACCCAGGAAGGTGAGAGATACACTGTCCATCTCATCCCTCCCAAATGTTTCCTCTCAAAGTAGCAATCCATGTGAATGATGTAAAGTGGACCAGCACATCTAGTTAGGGCTGGATGACCCAACTGTGGGGACGGAAGTGACCTTCTGCATCAGCCTGAAGTCTTTCCTGCCCCCAGGTGGGCACCGAGCCCTGGGCCCCTGCCATCGGGGACGGACACACTGGTTTGGCTTTTCCTGACTCAGTTTTGCCAAAGCTCCTTCCCCGCACAACCCCTGCTGGCACCTCACCTTCGTTTTCTTCTTCTTCATCCTCAGGACCCTCGAGGCGATCTGGATGGTGGACAGGGTCTCTGCGTAGCTCCCGGCCGCAGCCGAGATGTGCGCGATCATGGTGGTGCGGCAGTTCACGTTGCCCAGGGACTCGCGCAGCAGCATGGTCAGCTTGCTCTCCCTGCCAGGCAAGGGGGTTAAGGCTGTGTGAGCAGGCCGTGCCCGACTTCTGGTGTCAGGCCTTGTGGGCAGTGAGGGGGGTTGTTTCCATTTTTTAAAAAGGGCATATTAATTAACATCGTTTTCTAGCACAGGGCTATTTGTAGTTGGCAGCTGAGCAAGCGATTCTAACCCCAAGGATGGACTTCCTGCAAAACCTCTCCCTTGGCACTTGCATCCTGGCTGCGTGCATGCACAAGACACTGCATGTAATAAGACCTGGGGATAGGGATGAGAGGAAGACAGCTTGTGACCAACGACTTGCCATGCTGTCTGCACACACGGCCCTTTCTGCGAGTTCCTGCACATGGGCTGTCCCTGCCGCAGAAAGGAGTCCCCAGTTGTGAACTTGCATCAACAATCTATGTGTTTATAATAGACGCAAAGCTCCTTTTGCCAAGGCATGACAGCCTCTTCGTTATTGCTATTGTCTCTCATATTTGCACAGATAGTAACAAAGGGTGTTCATGTTCCTGAGGACAAGGGGCGAAACACAGACATAGGCCCTAGCACTCACTCAAGCAGCAACAGAATGTAGAACTTTGTAGAAAAACTTCCTCTAGGGACTTTGCAAGTGCCCTGAGTTATGAGGCCAGGACTTTATAGACTGTGTTGCTAGGCCCCCTAAAAACTGACCTGGAGGAGTGGCTCCTGTGTCCCCGTTCTACACTCATCCCAACATCCTTCCTGCCTTGCTTTTAAAAGGTCCTGCTTACATCACCATCAACACGCATCCTCTCAGGTGCTGCCTAACATCACTTCACCTCCGGAGCCCTCCATGACCCTGAAGGTGGAGGCAGCCTCATGTTTCCCAGGCCCCGTGTTCACAACCCTGTGTGTGTTCATCAGGTCAGGTGGGAGGGGCTGGTCTTCCAGTCTGCATCTCCGCCAGGCTTAGTCAGCTGCCCCTGTGGAGGTCCCTGGAGAGGGGCTGTCCATCCAGCTCGGCAGACTCAGTGGGAGATGCAGGCCCTTGTCAGCAGAGATTAGCCCTCAGAAATGGGGAAAACATTTCACACGTGACCTGCGTCAGCCTTCAGGGAGGAAAGACTGGCATAAGGACAGTAGTTTGTTCCTTTCCACCTGGGACCAATTAACGTATCAATTTGAGGCTGGTGGGCTCACTTGGCTCAGTTCCAGAGCAATTTAAATATATACCAGGGTTTCCCTTCCAGCAAAATAATCAAGGATAAAGGGGTGGCGGGGGGGTGGGGATTATGACAGAATGTCTATGTCCTCCCCAAGTTCACTTGTTGAAATCCTGCCCCCAATGTGGTGTTAAGAGATGGGGACTCTGGGGGTGATTAGGTCATGAGGGTGGAGCCCCCATGAACTAGATTAGTGACCTAATAAACAAGACTCCAGAAAGCACCCTCACTCCTTCCATCACGTGACTTTATAGCAACAAGATGGCCATCTAAGAACCACGAGGTGGCCGCTCACCAGACACTGAGTCTGCCAGAGCCTTAATCTTGGACTTCCCAAATTCCAGAATGGTGAGAAATAAATTTCTGTTGTGTAAGCCACCCAGCCTGTGATACTTTGTCATAGCAGCCCAAATTAAGACAGAGAGGTAAGGGGGGTGTAGCAGAGGTGTGGGGCCTGGCTGTAAACATTTAACTCCTTCCAAAATGTATCCAGAAGGGATATCACAGACACCACCAGAGCTGACGACCAGAGTCCTGGTCGATGTGCTTAGCAAAGACCCATTAGAGTGCAGCTGTGATCACACACAGTCGATTCTCATTATCTGTGGGGATGAGGTTCTATTCCGTCTGTGTGAACACTGACTTGGTGACTACGGAGTCACTGCTCCTGGACAAACCCATGGCTGAGGCTCCTGAGGGCTGCTAGCCACAGCACTTTGTCCATCGGTCAATACATAACCTTGTTTCATATGCATTTCTGTTTGAAAACAATATGTTTCTTACACATCATAAATTATAGGCACTAATTGATTTAGAACTAAACAGTAGCTGAGACGGGTTTAACATTTCCCTGACCCTGGGTAACATGACCATAAACTTTGGGTGTGAGCTTTCAGCCTCACACCCAAACTGCCTACTGTGCTTTCTTATTTACTCAGCCGTTATCTGTAGATGAACTTACAGGTCTACCCAGCCACTTTCCCACGGCTGCGTCATGCACGTTAGACACGACCCCTCAGCACTTCCCAGTCCCACCGGTGCAGAGATCAGTGAGTTTGCTAACGTCCTTTTCCTGGGTGCACGTTGTTGATGTTTGAACATGACATTCACGCCAGCAGCTGAAGGAAGCCCGTCACACAAGGCCCAACGTTCCTGCACTAAGGGACTCCAGACAGCACCACAGCGCTGCACGTGGGAGGGCATTGTAAACAGTGAAATCACCAATAACGCGTCCACAAATATAAAAAAAATAATAAGGCGCTACACAGATTGTAAACAGGACAGTTTACACTGGCAGGCATCCCCAAACTACGGCCGCGGGCCGCATGTGGCCCCCTGAAACCATTTATACAGCTCCCGCCGCACTTCTGGAAAGGGGCACCTCTTTCACTGGTGGTCAGTGAGAGGAGCACTGTATGTGGTGGCCCCCCAACGGTCTGAGGGACAGTGAACTGGCCCCCTGTGTAAAAAGTTTGGGGACCCCTGGTACAGGAAGAAGGGAAGGAAGAGGACAGTCGACCTCAGCTGGAACCACGTCCACTGGGCAACTCAACACTGTCACTGCACGCGTCTGCCAACGACAGTGAAGTGGCACGAGGCCTCATTGGGTGACAGATTTCAGCAAGTAGGCAGATTTGCAACGTGAAGTCTGCAAATGACAAGACTTGACAGTCCTGTGAAATTTCTAATGGCAAGTCTTGTTAATTGAGTGCACTTTGCAGGAGACACAGTCCACTGATGTCACCACCACGTGACCGGGTATGAACTCTCAGGTGCGCACACCCAAGTCAGAAAGGAACAGGTATAATGCTGTTATAGCAAACTGTTTGCCCTGTGCGTGTCCACGTGACCTCCTATTCATGAGTAATCATAGGGCATCTTTTCTAAGTCCTCACTGTGGGAGGAAGCTAGGGCATGCGCGTCACTTGGCAACTAGCGTTTTAGCTCTCCTCATGGAAAGCCAGAGAAAGTGCTCGAGAGACTCAGTCACCTAGGCCCTCTAGACCCTAACACACAGCCTCACGGGAGTTAAAAACGGTGGCAATAAATCTTCGGTTTTCCCACCTTTTCGTAATGATCCTTTAACTGAAAACAGACAGTGACGCTGGGGTTGGGGGTGAAAGGCAGGGCAGGGTACTGAAGGCCACCAACTGTAGGTTCAACTCAGTGTCTGCTGGGAAAATAAACAGGTCAAAGGACTTTCAAGGGCAATGGGCAGCATGGGGTCAGTCTATACCTGTACATCAAGACTGAGGCCAGAGGAAGAGAAGAACCTGGTGCAGAGAAGCTGCTCCCCAGGACCCAGGGCCAGGCTGGGGGAGGGGTGCAGAGGCCCAGGGGACATGTGGGAGGGGTCCTGACTTGGCAGGACAGGTCAGGCAGGAGCAGGAGGGGACAGAGTAGAGCCATTGGGGTCTGGGGAAGGGCAGTGCCACTCTTTCAAATAGCCCTGTTTTATCCACACACACTTCACCTCCCTCCTGCCCCAACTGCACACCCCTTTCACAAATGACTTGGAAAAATGTCTCACTTTTTAAAATAAGTCGGCCTTTTACCAGACACACAAGAGAACTCAATAAGAAAAGAATGATGAATAAATCGTAATTAATAATAATACTTTTAAATGAACATGAAAGAACAATTAGTACTCTAGGACAGGAGCTGACAAATTAGGGCCTGTCAGCCAAATGTGGCCCACTGCCTGTGTTTATAAATAAAGTTTTATTGGAACCCAGCCTACTTGTTAACACCTACTTGTTAACATATCACCCTGGTTGCTTTCACACTACAAGAGCAGAGCTGAGTAAGCTGTAACAGAGTCCATATGGCCTATAAAGCCACAAATGTTTACTCTCTGGTCCTTTATAAAAAAAAGTTTGTTGACTTGTGCCCTAGAGCAATGACATAACATGGAATCGTCCCAGACACAGTGCCAAAGAGTCACCACCTGGGCACCTCCTCCATTATTCAGTAACCTCTTTCTGATTTGATGCTTGCTGCCTGTGTTGTCTCTCTTTTAGTTCAGATGTGTCCCAGAGGGAGAGCTGGAGTCAGCACCAGGAAGAGGCAGAGGGATGGAGAAGTTTCACTCATTAGAAACCACTTGAGCACCCGGCACCTCTGAAGTGACCACCCAGACCCTCTCGACTTCATGCAAATGCAGAAGCAGAGCCCCTCTTTCCAAAAGGGCTGTGAGCTGCTCACAATCACTCAACTTGCTAACTCATTAGTGTTCACAGCGGCTCATTCAAGAAGAATTTGGTGAGTGCTGACCCTATGTAAGGTGCCTGAGAAAGCATAAAGAAGAGGGACTGGACGGGACTCCAGGGGCCCACCATCTGGTGAGGTACACAGGCATGCAAACACACATTGGGATGTCCTTGGTTAAAACTAACAACAGAAGAACAAATCTAAAACAGCCCACGAAAAGGAAAGACCCCTTGAGGCGGGAGGATGTCCCCATGGTCACTGCAACTCCTTTTTAGGAAGTTATAGAGATGCTGTAAGGGTGCTTAATGACTTAATAACAAAACCCTCTGCACTTACTGAGCACGTAGATTGGTCTGTGATAAATGTATACTTGCGATTTAATCCACCTTAAGGACCAGATTAGGAGTAATACAGTAATAATGTTGCTAATGTTATGCAATTTAGAATGTAAATACTACTCTGTCATTTCTCCACATTATCTGAAACATCTCTTTCAAAGTTTATTTGGCCCCAGCCATGATCATTACTTATCAATGCTTTGCAATAGACATCTCTCTAGCCCTGTCACTCTTTAAACAGTGGTTGATGGCAGCCTTGCTGAGGGAGTTGGATAAGGAACATCTCAATTACAATGCATTATCACCATGATGCATCTTTTGAGTAAAATTGTGTGGAAACTTAGCTATTCTTCAACTCTAAACCATCCTCAGGCTTAGGAGCATATTTTAATCCCACTGTCAAAGATCTCCATCACCCAGAAAAGAGAGTTGGGCACCAATGGGGGATACAGAGGGAGTCAAGAGTCAGGTTGTTGGCCTTAGCTGGGGAGCTCAGTTGGTTAGAACATCATCCTGGTATGCCAAGGTTGTTGGCTCGAGTTCTGATCAGGGAACATAGCAATGAATGCATAAACAGGTGAAACAACAAAGCAATGTTTCTCTCTCTTCGCCCCTTTCCTCTTCCTCTCTCTTTAAAATCAATCAATAAAAAAAATTTTAAGAGTCATGTTATCACGGTTAACCAGAGCCTCTTCCCTGATTTCTGCTCACCCCTGTCCTTTTTTTGTGGGTTTTTAAAGAATTCTCCAGCTGAAAGAAAATGAAGATTACAAATGGAATTCTTCATACAATGAAACCCTGCTCCTGCCTGGTGCCTCTTCTCAATCTCACTGTCTCCTCTGTGCTGTTCTCTACCCTTCTGTGCCACTTCAGGGATAAACTTATCTTTTCAGAACATTCTCATCCTTTTCCATGAGTTTTAATGTTTGCTTCAGGTTAAAAAAAAACTAACATACATGAAGCTTATGTTTGATGTGGCATTCTAATCCTGCCTCTTCCTTCAGTGCACCCGTGACCACCCTGCGGGGTGACATTAGAACTGTGTAGAATCCAGGTTTTGAAATTCTGTAAGCATAGGTTGAGTTCAAAAGAAATGTGTTTACAAAAGGGGGGGACAGAAAAACATCCAAAAGAGTCTCATCTACTTTTTTTCACCTGCTCTCCAAACAAAACCCGAAGATGACAGAGCAACATGGGTGCTGGGTGTGAGTCACCCTCGCACCACATTCCTAAGAAAAGTTGAAACGAGGTTAAGTAGCATCAGACCAAAGGTCTAGGCATGATGATTACACTGGATTACAGTCATGGCTATAGCCAGTATCCAGAGCTCAATTTAGCTAATTCCATGCTTTCCCTCAATTGAAACAAAATAAACAGACAAGATGCAAATATAAGCCCTAAGTAGCCCTTTCATTTACATGTACTTGCCTGTGTTCCAATCTTGTGCACACAGAAGGCCGAGGTCTAATCTCTGTCTGCTCAATCAGACCTCATATCCGTGGGCACCCCTCGTGCTATAGGACAACCTTCCAAGACAGAAGGCATAAGCTGGCTTACTGGGCAAGGCCAGTGGTACAGACTGTCATCCTGTCAGGAAGGAGTCAGACCAGTCCTTGGGAGGGTAGATTAGAAAATTAATTGTGCCCCTTCCTGTGATCTCGAGCTCACATGTCTGCCAGTGTAATGGCTTTTCTTTGAAGGAAGCAGCAGCACGAAGTTTAAAACAGGATTCTGATGGTCAAAGTTAGGACAAGCCATTCGTGCTGTCCCCTTCCACCTGGGCCCCTGCTTCTCACCAGAGGCCTTCCCAAGACTCAGCTGAGGTTACTGGAAGTGGCTCTAGGAGGGGGTGAAGCTCCCTAGCCACCAAGTCCACTATTCACTGAGACGGGCACCTTGGGTACTTGTCCAGGGTGCCGCTGACCAGCGTGACCATGGCGCCTTATGTGGTGGGATTTGGGAGGGTTTTGTGACAAAGCCTGAAAGTACCTAGCCTCACTCCTTTGCACTAACAAATACTAACAAATATTTGGGGGTGGTTCACCCAACAAGCAGGTATTAAGAACCCAGGACATAGGCACGCCCTCTATGAGCCCTAGAATTACAAACACAAATGGGACATGACTCCTGCTCTATAGGGCTTTTAATCAGAATAACCATAGGTCTTATTATACCCAGAAAAGTCTCAGTTTATGCCTATTATACTGCATCCCATCTGATGTATTTTTTCCTGAAATTTTTATTTTTTAAAACAATGTATGATTATTCAGACTTAAAAAAGATAAGATGGGAAGACTTAGGCAGAGCTTCACTTTCTATTTCTATGGTCTCATCTATAATAGTAATGTGTTCAATAGATGCAGTGAACAGAGTTCACACTGTAAGACACAATGTTCCCACTAAGTGGAGACATGCTGAAATGCACTTATAATTTGGTTATCGCACACAGTTCTATTTCTACCCAAAGAAATACAAGCCGTCTTCAAAAATCTACAAAATTTACATATATAGAGTTAGAGAAAACGAACTACAAAAATTCTGTGATGAAGCTTATGTTAAATAAGAACTATTTCATTGGAGGAGTGAGCAGTTCTTTCTTGGCTGCCTGTCATCAATTGGATTTGGGAAATGTTTGAGATTTTAAAGAACTAGTTTAAATGATATAAACTTAAAAACTGACATTGGGCAGTTTTAACTTTCTTTTTCAGTTTTTGCACAACAAAGGAAACCACTGACAAAACAAAAAGACAGTTTTAACTTTAAAAGATATTTTATGAATCTCCTTAAGTGTCCTGAAACAAAATTATTGGAGTTTTGGAAACAAAACTACATTTTGACTGCACTTTGTTCAAAATAAGCCACAAACCCAGAATAAAGTGCTGAACAAATAGACCACAAAAACCAATGCCTCCAAGGCTTGCAAGAAACTGCAATTATTAAAAACAAAACTTGCAGCCCTGGCCAGTTGGCTCAGTCAGTGGCAGAGCACCGGCCTGGCATGTGGATGTCCTGGGTTCAATTCTTGGCCAGGGCACACAGGAGAAGTGTCCATCTGCTTCTCCACCCTTCCCCCTCTCCCTCTCCTTTCTCTCTCTCATCCTCTCCTGCAGCCAAGGCTCCACTGGAGCAAAGTTGGCCCAAGCACTGAGGATGGCTCCATGGCCTCCACCTCAGGCGCTAGAATGGCTCCGGTTGCAGCAGAGCAATGCCCCAGAGAGGCTGAGCATTGCCCCTGGTGAGCATGCCGGGTGGATCCTGGTTGGGTGCATGCAGGAGTCTGCCTCTCTGCCTCTCCCCTCCCCCCCCCCCCCCGGCTTCTCACTTTGGAAAAACAATGAAAAAAAATAGGGACAACCCTATAACATCTTCCTAGAAAAGCAAGGAGGAAATGAGTGTCAGAGAGCAAAATACAAACACTATGAAAGAGTCCATTTTGAAATTCTACAGTTGTACTCCTGAAATTGACTTGGGGGAAGACCTTTTGAAACTCGAACACATCACATTTGTATGGAACTGAGAAACTTATTCCAGTGCCATGAACTTGAGTTGGTTGTAGTACACACAAAGTCTTAATTATTTTCAACCAGACTATGCTATTCTATCAAGAGGAATAACTCGTTTTATATGTTAACATGCATGCACATACATATACGTAAACATATAGGTAGGCAGTTAGAGGAAAGAAGAAAAATGCCACAGCTCTAAGAAAATACTAAAAAATAATTGTCTAAAGAAAAATACTATTACACGATACTAGGTATAGACACTGTGAAAACCATTAAAACACACAAAGGTGTCTCAAGAATAATTATTCTACTTATTTTGTTTTAATGTTATGATAAATAATATAAAGAAAGTTTTAATTTTTTTACTTTGGTGCACATAGGTTTTTTTGTAAGAAATTATTTTATTTTTGAGGCTAATTTTGAATAGAACTATTTTATAGGTCCACTAATAGAAATGGATTTGTCAGAAAATTAATACTATTAATTAAGTATCCCTTTTCACTCTCAAAAGCTTCCAGGTTTGGATAGTAAATTATATGGTTCCCTTAGTTACAACATAGACTAGGGAAAGATGTGTCACAGAAAAATACAGAAAAGTAGCAAAAAGCAATACAGTAGTCTAGTTACCTAAAAAGTCCTTTAAGTATCAAGTGTAATTAAACATGTGTATAAGATATTTTCACAAATCCTATCAAATGCATTGCTGAGCTTGTAAAACAGTAATACACTTTCTGGCAAAAGAATAAATGACTTTGGAACTCAACAGAAATAAGCAGAACACTAACACTTGCTTTTATCCTGAAGACATTTGCCAAACCAGGTAACAGCTTGATCTTAACTTTCAATAGTCTTAAATGGTGTGGAAAACAGAAGGCAAAGGCCAAAACCTGCCCAACAGGAGAGTTTTAATAAAAAAAAACCCCTCTACAACAATTGCCCTTCTCACGTCTACAAGACATGACTGTCTAGGAATTCAGCCCTGAGCAAAAAAAAAAGAAAAGAAAAAATAGAAATCATCGCGAGAATTTGTAACCACAAACGGGATTAATGCAGGTTGCTAGCTTTAATTCTCAGTAGCTAGGTGGTCCAAAATATTTCAAGCTGAGAATGTAATGCAGACTATCTTCAACTGGTAGTGATCCCAGGCAGCAAGCAGAAGTAAATACAAAAGGCTAAAATAAACCTTGTTTATCCCGGGTCTGAAAGAAGTCTCACAAATAAAAGTCCAATGAAAATGAATACCCCCAAGGAAAAATAAACACACTACGAATGAGGCACCATGAGAAAGACCCAGCAGAAACAACAGATGGCAGAAGGAGATGTTCAAACACAGATTACAAATAAACAACAAAAAGTTGATTAACATGTAAGTAAATTAAGATGTTTAAAGAAATACAAAATGATTGGGAATGATCAATTTCTGCTTCTGTCAATGCTGGAAACATAGAAAATAGATTTAACTTTTCAGACTTAAATAACTAGAAAACCAAACTAAATATTAGAAAAAAAAATGAGTATTGGATACCAGGCAATAGCAGCAGAGAAAACAAATCTTTGAGAGAAGGGAAACATATTATGTGAGCCTTACAAGCACCCAGCTCACTGTGGAGAGAGGGTTTGTAGGGCAAAATAACAGGAAAATGAAAGGAGGGAGGGTGGGAGGGAGACAGAGGAGGAGAGAGGGAGAGGAAAACACATCCATGGGACAGAAATAATTTGTGTTCAAGCAGACAGAGTGAAAAGACCTCATAATACATGAGGGTCTAGACAGAGTGCTTAGAGGGGGCTAATACTACTACTAATGATAGACCCCCTCTAATAGTATGGAAAAATTAGCCCTAGATGCTGTGTACCTGCTCCAGCAAAGCCCAAATTCAAGGAGGTAAATAACTGTGGAAAATAGTAAATACTTCAAAATAACCCATAGATAAAAAAAATAATTATAATGGAAAATAGAAACCATTTTGAACTAATGATAATGAACATCATTATCATTATCAAAACTTGAGCAGAAGTGAGCTGGTACTATACAGGGGTGGGCAAAGTAGGTTTGCAGTTGTAATACAAATAAACAATACAGTGATTAATAATAATATAAGAATAAACTCTGTTTGCCACACTCACAATGGCAAACCTGTATAGAAGTGCTTATGTTATAGACCGAGAAAGAGTGAAAACTGTTAGGCTCAGTAGACATCTCAAGTTGGGAGAGAAAGTGTAGGAATGCAAACCCAAGAAGGTAGAAGGAAGGGAATAGTAAAGAGCAGAAATTAATACAATGGAAAACAAACATACTACAAAGAAAACTAACAAAACCCAAAGGATGAAGATAGTCTGGTGTTGGCACAGGAATAGAGCCCGGAAACTGACCTGCACAGAATTGGACACATGCTTTTGTGACCAAAGGAGCATTTCAGATCCATGGGAATCCAATAAATGGGGCCAGGGGAAACTATCTGCAGAAGAGCAGAATCAGAGTTTATGAAGAATTTCTATGACTTGATTAACAAAAGATAAGCAATGCTTTAGAAAAGAGGCAAAAGATATGAACAAGAGAATGAACAAGAGATAGCTCACAAATATGAGAGATACTCAGCCTTATGAGTGATTACGGAGGTGCAAATTAAAATTACTATACTATTAAATACCAACCAGGTGGCCCAAAATTTTAAAAACCAGACAATACGAGTATTGATAAGGTTGGGAAGAATGGGAGCTCTCATATACTGTTCGACACTTATTAGATATTACCATTCTGATTTGACTTCCCAGAGCACATTCCCTTACTATATATACTGTAGCACGTGAGACGACCCACAGGAAAGACAAGGGTGATATAGGGAGAGAGTTAAATGAGACCTATGGTACTAGGAGCTCCTCACAATGGCACAACCATGAGGATGGGGGACAGTGGCAGGCACTGGGCATTTCCGGGGAGCATAAAACTATGGGGCCCTGCGGAGGGCATGAGGGGCCACTCATTGGGAGGAAGAGGCACCAGCACTGAGTGGAAAGATGGTCAGACTTTGCCTGCATTTAATTTTGTTTCTTACCAGCTCCACTAACAGTGGCTAAGTCAAGTGTGACTCCAAGATCTGTTTCTGCATGCTCCAGGCTGCTGTGACAAAGGACATTTGGAGTAAACCTCCTTTGGCTGATTTCTAGTACTGGTACCACTGTCCAGCATCGTGAAAGAGCACTGGACCATGTACGGTGAGCTCAGGAAAAGAGCAAAATACAGATTTAAAGTACAATTCCCACTGAATGCATATCGCTTTCACACCACCATGAAGTGGGAAAATTGAAACTCGGATCTTTATAAGCTGGGACGGTCTATACTGAAAAAGTGGCTGCTTGCTACTCTTACTGCTTTTGCAAAATGCACATGGTCCCAAGACCTCCTGAAGTGGGTCCTCAAGAGGGTCCTTGAACAGAGGTCTTACTGCCAAAGGGAGAGTCTGACTCCATCCAAAGGCTTTAATGGTAATAATCTTTTCATTTACAAATTATAGGCTGAAATGAATGACTTTGGTAAGGAAAACACTTTTAGAAAGGTCAAACTGTATGACTTTTAAATGTGGCCGCTCTCTTCTTCCAGAGAAAACTGTCAAGCAGGAATCTGGATGGTTTTCATTATTCCAGCAAGAAATCAAGCAGGGAGATTTGCTTTTCAGAATCTGGTCATCAAGAAGGCCATGGCTCGGAAGGCTCTCAGCAGTGGACTTGTACATCTCCCTAGAGCGGATGGAGGTTAAATTCACCAGAAGTGAGAAGGGACTGCCAGCCTCTCCCTGGGCTTTAAACAAGAGAAACTACCATCCCACTTCCTGCAAAAAGTCAATCACAAGGGCTGATGGCACCCCATCCTTCCTTAGCCTAAGTGTCCTTGGAACCAGGGTACACAGTCTTTGAAATGTAACCCAAAATGTACAGTATTGTCAAAAGACGGGCTGCCATTCCCAACTCTGGGGACATCAGCCACAACAACAGCCCTTCCTTAGAGTTCTAGTGCATTCCTGGAACATCGTCACATGTAGGTCCTCAGAGTCCCAACTCCAAAGCCATGCAATAAATGAAGAGGTAGTTTGAGTAACAAAACCTCTTGAATGAACTCAAAGACTTACTTTTTCTATCAGATTCTAGACATTTAGGGAGTTGTAGTAGTAAATAAGAATCTATGTTATATCTTGTATTTATTGTTTTCATTGTTATTTATTGTTGCCATAGAAAACATGTTTACAGATGACTTACTGGAAATTCTTCTCCCTTGAACACACTTTATAATGTGACTTTTAACTGCTTTATGTATGCCTCACACTCTAATTTGCGTTATACATCATAGATGCTTAATAAATTGTCACAATAACCTGGCAGAGTTAATGTATTTTTGCTACGTATTTCATTTGGAAGGAGGGCCATAACTCCAGTGCCTTGCCACACCCCAAACAGCTCTCACAGTGATGCTGACATGGCCAAAGGGTGCCATCCATAAAAGCTACAGAAATGGTCAACCAGGAAGTGAGACCACCCCCCACTGGATTTATGGCTTAAAAGTGGCAGAGACCAGCTCAACCCAACATGGTGACTAATTTCACCTATGGTAAGCCCAGCCTCATTTTGCACTCATTATAATATATTAGCATGCAAAAACCACACACCCTGCCCCTGCCATGATTGGAAACAGAGAGCCCGTGCAAAGATACAAAATGGCCCATGGAGCATTTCCAAGAGGTCTCCACCAATTCAGAAAGATGCCAAATATTCCTCCTCCTATTAAATGACCTGATGAAATGAATCTCAATAAAGAACAAACCCCACTAAAGTGAGGTTGCTCTCTGTCTTACTGTCTCACTAATAAACTCATTTCCAGTTTAAACTCAATGCTGGCTCCTGTTTGAATTCTTTCCTGTGCAAAGCCAAGAACCCACAGTGGACAGTGCACCTTTGGGTCCCTGGGGCCTAGAATGCCTGTGTTGCCTCTACCACAATAGGATATGCTTCATACTGGTCGAAGATGGGGCTCTGGTGGCCACAGAGCAAGCCTCATGTCCCAAAGGTGCCCTCCAAGTATGAGGCAGGCCACCAAAAAGTTCTAGGCAGATGTTGGATCCGTATCTGCCACTGAGGAAGCAGGGTTTGGTGCAGGTAGATTTAATTCAAATTAGTGCCAAAATAATAAGGGACCTGATGGAAAAGACTCTAATATTATCTTGATGAGCCTTTATTTTAGGAGAAAAAGTATGTAAGCAAATAATTGAAATATAACATCAGTGCATACTCTAAAATACCTACACAATGACATAGGGGTTAGAACCAGGAAATAACTTTCCTCAAGCCAAACACTGGGAGGGAAGAAAGGCTTCAGAGAGGAGGGAATCTTTGAAATAAGCCACAACGACTAAGTGGGAAGGAATGTGAGGGCTTTCAACCTTAGAATATTGGATTAATGCAATATGCCATCATTCCAGGGTCCTGCAGGAGGAAAGCCACGTGATCATCATGAGCTGCAGAAATGCGTTAGACAAAATTCAACAACTGATTTTCTAAAAATTTCTTAGAAATCCATCAACCAATATGCTGTGATATTTTCCTACCATGGTAAGTCACACATCGATAAATATTAATAAACTATAGCTACTTACATCAGTAGAGATGTCAAAAAGGAAATACTGACTTGGAAAAGCAAGTTACAAAAGGGCCAAGAGGAGAGTCTGACTCCATTTATGTGAAGGCCCCAAATGGAAAAAACTAAACAATACATTTTAGGGGCAGAAATTTAGGTGATAAAAGCATAAAGCAAGCAAGGGGACAGTACACACAATGGCATGGCTGTCACCTCTGGGACAGGTGGGAGGGCAGTGTCATCACAGGACAGCACATGGGCCTTCTAAGGCATTGAGATGTGGTGGGTGTTGGGCATGCAGGTGTTTGATTTGTTATCTATGGACTGGGCAGATGGGTTTCTACATCTGTACACATGCCACACTTCACAGTGAAAACATGTTAGAGAAATAGGTAGAAACTACGTGGAGGAAATCCGGGACAATTCTGGGAGAGAGCGTATTCCTGGTAACTGCTCACTGACGACTGAATGAATGAACAAGACCATTGTAATCTAAGCAATTCACGTCTCATTCAAAGCACAGGGGTGTGAAAGGATGGGGGTAGGGGTCAGGAGAGACTGGACATAGTTCTATGATTAGACAGGTAGGTGTGGCCTAAATTCTGAAGAGCTTTATGGGCCATAAAAGGCTTTGAACTCTATCCTGTAGCCAACAACAAGCCATTGAAGGATGGAAAGAAAGGGGTGATCTCAGATTTGCATTTTCAAAGGGCATTCTGGCACCCATGTGGAGGGTGTGAGATGAAAATCTCTGCTTCACCCAAAATAAACCTAAAAAAAAAAATGTAGCTCTGGGACTTTCTCTTCAGGAAGGGAGTAATGTAATGAACTTTATTCAGAAACGACATAAAAATACTCTCAACACAAATGACAACTGCCATCAGTCCTTAATGTGGGGTTTCATCCTTGGAGATGGCAAAGTTCATGGGAGGAAATGAGCCTGGTTAAGTGCTTTATAGGGACCTTGCGCCTCAAAGACAGGCATAGTTAACGCTCGGAAATATCGGCATGCCAGGGCACAAAACCGGGACAAGTGTGTGCTCGTTATAACAGGGGACCCCAACACTTCCTTCCACTCAAACCTAGAAGCCCCCGAAAATTTTGACTGATATGACTAGTAGGATAAGAAAAAGTGATAAGGACAAATTTAAGTAGCAATCATAGGGGGTTGTTGCCCCAAAAGAGTGACTATAATAACATCTCTTCATACCCTCTGTTCTTAAACTAGCAACACACTTACTATAACCACCTGTATTTCCTCAGTTCTGTCTTCCATCAAAATGAAATTCAGCTCTGCTTTAGTTAAAGACTTACTAGGTATGTTAGACAATTTGGTACAATTTAACTGCTGCATGAATATAACTATTTGAAAATTGTTCAATTACACATGAAATGAATTATGACTTCATTTGCATGGACAAAAAAAATCTGTTAATGCTCAATTGAGCCTGAACCAGTTGTGAAGCAGGTGAGAATTTATGACTGGATACTCTGATTGAAGCTCTATTAATGTCTAAGACAATTTTTTAATGAATTAAGCCCCAAGTCATTCGTATGCTCCATCCCTTCAAATGCGTAATTGTGCCTAAATCCAGCTATCTTTGAGTAATCCTGTAACCCTGTGAGTGTCCACAGGCATCTTGGGCTCTCTGTGCACTGACCCCAAACTCACGCAAAGCCTCCCCGTTTGGCTGTTTTCTTCTGGTAGTGACAGGACTCGTGATATGATGATTAGTTCTCATTAAAGATAACTGTCAGCCAGGGACCCAGTCCTGCGTTTGGCTCAGTCGTTTATCATGATTTGCATCAGGCAATATCTACATCATTCTAGCAAAGGACAGAACAGCTGTGAATGGCTCAGGTGGTTAAAGGGAGGACAGTGGGAAAAATCTGGAAAGCAGAGATAAGCAAGAACAGAGGAAGAGTGGGAGTCGACAAGGAGAGGGTGCCAGACCGCTACCCATTCCCAGATGGCCTCTGATCTTTATGATCCCACTAACCTAACCTGAGCCTTTCTTTCCACGAGGGTGGGTAAAACCCTGGTATTCACTTATTATCAGGTAGAAGACTTGGTTGTTCCTGCCTATATCTCTACTAAAATGCAAATTGCCTAGGAGTAAAGATCATCTGTATCATTCTGTTATCCCCAGGGTATGGAGCGTATTGGAGGGGGTCCGATCAATATTTTTGAATGACTAAGTGAATGAATAACTGAAGCAGTAAAAGAGCTTATAGGCATTCTGCTATGCATTTCTCAAATCACGTCCTGTATCTGTTTGGTACCTTCGGTCAGACTTGTAACAAAACCAGCCACTTAAATTCCTCAGCCAGATCTGTTGGGTGATCAGAGCAACACTGAGCCCCATGAATGATGGAGTTACACTTCACATATCTCTTGGGCTCTGAAGCATAAGGTGAAATTTATACTAAGGTTAGCCTTAAAAAGCTCTCATCAAATCCAACCTAGTCAAGTTCTGTGTTGCTGTTGGACCATGTCCCTGTCCCTGGCTGAGCACCAGAAGTACTTGGTTTGTATGTCAAGGCCAAATTATATGAATAATTCATATCTTTAAATACGTGTATCATGTGCTAGTAGTGGGTACACGGATACAACTGAGGGTGTAGCAGCGTGGCTCCCTCATGTCTGCTCACTCTCAGGCCCCAGGGACAACTCAGGGGAGGAAGTGGTGGGTAGAGTCATTCACTTACTCAGGAATCTGTTACTTGTCTGTCTGTACACAGCACTTAGGGTCGGATTCTCTTATTAAATGTCCATACATTAGGCACCCAAATTCTTGTTGAAAACAGCCTGAGGCTTCCATTTTCACAAAAGGGAACAATAATCCACTTGACCAAAAGAGATACATGCTTTGAAAATCAAGGAAGAGGCAAAAAGACACAATGGTACAGATCGACCTGGATTAGAACATTTTAAAATCCAGTAAAACAATTGTGTTTTTGTCCTTGAGGCACGTTGCTTTAAAGGGGCTCCCACACACACTGTCTCAGGGGGACCTGCCACATTCCGGAGTGAGAGAGGAAGGGAGTAAGGGTATTCTGATTCTGCGGGTGGAGACGGTGAACTCAGGAAGAGGCTGCGTGCATGGGGTTTGCGGTGGGACACACGTCTCCCCATCTGAGCCCGGAGTGAGCTCCTCCGCCCTCTGCTGCAATCACCTGTCTGAGCAGTCACAGCTTCCTTCTGCACACACTTCTCTGGGAGCCCAGCCTGAAGGAGCTTCCCAAATTCCAGCTGCTAGACAGGCTATCTTATCTGCCATGTGTGGAAATCCCCAGAGAGTCTATTATTAGCCAGATGTTTGAGGGAGCCCATCATCTCAACCTCTGACAGCCCCATGGTGTTCTTGCCTCCTGCCTCTCCTTCCTTAACTTTCTTGTGCTCCGCTGCACTTCAAGACACAGATGGGGTGATAACCTCTCCCTGTCCTGACAGAAACCTCCTCGCTCCAGAATGCCTCTGTGTACCTATGGGACACTGCTGCAGGCAGAGGCGAGGGCTACAAACTGCATTTTATCAGGAGGCCATGCCCAGTCTGCCACCTCCTGTGTGGGAAACGGTCACCATTCTCAGCTGCAGCCCACCCAGCAAGACAGAAGGGCTCCCAGGGGCCCTGAAGCCCAGGGGAGCGACATAGTAACCCGCACTTTCTCCTAATGGGGGACATGAAATGTCTCCACAGACTTTCAGTGAGCTCAAACATAAGAAAGATCTCAGAAGTTGGGAAAGAATAAAAGAGGTGTGAGATAGGCTGAGATTTGCTGAGCTCACCCACTAGTGGTACCCAGATATGAGATTCTACCTGCTGGGTGTCCCTGAGAACCACTGAATGAGGGGGACCCAAGTCCTGCTTTCTAACCTGCGACTCCAGGCCCTGCACTCAGGTTCTGAGAAGGAGAGCCCCATTCATTTTAACATTCTCGTTTGGTATTTCTGATTCAGTGCTGGTATAAGTGGCCGAGGTTCTGAAAGGGAGGTTCCTCTTCCTCCTTCATCTTTCCTATTTCACAAGCACTCAGCTGGCTGAGCTGTCAGAGAAAAGGTGAGGCCCAGAGACAGACCCTGAATGTCCACCTGGCCACAGACGCCCCACCCCGTGGATCTGCAGCTTCATGTACAGCCGATGACACTTATTTAAGTCCTGCGGCTACATCTGAAATGAAATACCCAAAAAGACCTTAGAACAGCTCCCGCTTCTCAGTGAGAGAGCAGTAGCTGGGAGCTGTTACCACTACATTCCGGTCATGGAAGAGCCTGTATCTGGGGCCATTCGTGCACCGTGTAAGTTACCAGGTACATGGAAACCTAGAGAAAAGTTCTGGGAATGATGTTCCACCTTCTCCCTAAGACCCAGCAAGTCTATATAATCAGGAATCTCTCTCCTCTTGGAAAAAATGAGAAAAAGTTCCCACTCCTCCTTCTGTCCTTTTGTTCACGTCTTCCCATGGGAGCTGGGGGTGTGGCTGGCGAGGCTAGTACCGTGACCCTGACATGGCTGGCCCCGTGTCATCGGTCTCCCTGTGGGTGACACACATTCCTCCTTTGAGCCACACGGCTCTCTGGGTAAATGGCTTCTCTGTTGTCATACTCTGCCCCTTCCTGAGCCCCAGGGTCTATGTTTGTGAAGGGACAAGAAGGGACCTCCTTCTACTCTGCTAGGATTAAGCAGATGGGGGTTTCCATTCCTGATCAGATGCTTGTATTTATCTGCCAATTGCTTCAGAATTTAGTGAGAAGACAGTTGGATTAGTAATCTCAGAAACTGAATATAAAAGAAGAGAACCTCCTGACAATCCAAAGAGAAGTGAAGATGTCTCCTGACTTCAACCCACTCCTCAAACCAATAGCCCATTATCCAAGCCCCTACCCATTGGGGACAAAGAACAATGTATGCACCTGGTTTTGCTGCTAAGCAATGACAAGCAAGTTGGAAGTCTGACAATGTGTTCCCCACTCCATGAGGCTCTCTGAGGGGCAGAAGGTGGCTCTTAGGGACAAAAAAGATGATGTCCAGAATTTGCACATCAAACCAGTGGTGGAAGGACCCACGCTTGTGGCCCACTGGCTCCCGGACGGCCTCACTTCTCGCGAGTGATCTGCATGGTTCAGTAATAAACCCGGCAGACTTCATTGACTAGGAGTTCATGTACTGCCCCAACTCTTAATAATCCCAGTGTCTGGAGCTTCCACATTAAATATGAAGATACTGCCAGCCAGGGAAGCAAATTGAGGTAGGAAGGAAGGATAAAAAGGAAGGAAGATGCTGAAACCTCTCACAACAGATTTCTGTGTCCTGATGATTTTCTGAACTCACTTTTCTCTGCATCCTCACAGTCATTAAAATGTAGAAAGATGAGTATTTTTGAAGCAGCAATACTAAGAATTATCATTGCTGTGGTTGCTTGGCAACCTAAGACTTCGGTTATTTTATTTCTAAACAGGGAACGCTATAAAGTGGGATCCGGAGTTTGTGCAAATAGTTCTAAATGGATGTTCTCCCTGTAAATCCGGGGGAGATAATACAGCATTAATGTGCATTTAGAGGTAGCTAAATACACCTATGTCCATGTGTGTGTCTCTATCAGACACGCACATGCACACAAACACACATGTACACACACACTGTCTTACACCAAGCTCTGTGCTATTACACACTGAATTAAGTAAATCTGGAGCATTGATATTCCTTTGTATTATTCCTGGAAAATGTCTATTTAATTCTATGTTAAGCATAAATAACACATTCAAGTCCAGAGGAACTAGCCTGTCATCTCCCATGTGAGCCGCCAGAACATTGTACCTAATATCAACCACTAGCTCCTGCCAGAATTGAACATTGTACCTAATATCAAACACTAGCTCCTCTCTCTCGCATCCCAGACCTTGAGTAGCTTTCCAGTTCTGAGACCGTAGAGAAAAACCCCAGTATCTAAGCAGCTCCTGGGAGAAACTGCCTCTCCGAGCTCGGACGAGGAGAGCCTGCGTTGTCAGAGACGCACGCTCTGTAGCGGCCTTCTGAATCTCAGACCTGCTGCCGTGGGTACTGCCGGTGGGTTCTGACACTGCACACACTCAGAGATGAGAAGATGTTAAATTTTTTAAAAGTGCCTCTGTTTAAAATGTCCTTTCTCCACAAGTCACTGAGTTGATTTTGCGCTCCTAGGCTGCTCACTGGTTTGAAGGAATGACTGTGTTCTGATGCTGCTCCATTCTCAGACGACCCCAGTTCCTGACTCCTCACCGGAGCTCAGGGAGGAAACGTGCTCCTGCTCCAGACCTGGAGGACCAGTGTCCGCATCAGTTCTGTGGACCAGCGGCTTCTGGAAGGGACCCCCCAACCCACAGTCAGATGTGCTTCAGTCTGAAGCCTGTGGTAACAGACTGCTCAGGCTCCCCCTGTGTCTCCCAGGAGACTGACCAGAGAGAAGGGGGCCACCATGACGTCAGTGACTGCCTCCAACAAAGGATGATCAGGTCTGGGGCTCAACCACAGCCCAAACCATAAAAGAGAGACATCAAGCCTCACTAGTGCCAGGGGACTGTCATGCACAGCCACATTCCAGGTGGCCTTGGACAGAACGCCTCAGACACACACAACATGAGAGGGTCACAATGATTGTCCATGACCTCTTGTTAAAGGGAAGCCAGACATTTTAAAATACCTGTCATTTAGAAACAGAGTACAAACATCTTGTTAGCAAATAAGCAGATAGATGGTTTGACCTATTCAAGTAATTATTTCTCCAAATGGAGTAACAGTTATAAATAAAGGTAAATGTCACAGGGTTTCAAGTATAGTTATGGGAAGGATATACTTGCTAAGAATTTGTCCCTCTCACAAGACAGCCTCCCAAAGGGACCAAAGAGTCTATTTTGGGAGAACTGGGTGGTGCTGAAAACTTCCAAGTATCTGAAGACTATAGTCCCCCAGATCAGCTGGAACATAGTAGCACTTTAGCCAAAGCCAAGTTCACACTGACAGATCCCTGTGGTGGCCCCACTGGGATCAGTGTATGTGTTTACAACTCTGGTCTTTGGGATGGGAGTCCATTTTAATGCCTCTGTCTATTTTCCCTTATCTACCAAATGGGAAGACTCCTGTTACCTTGGTGGCCAAGAAGTGATGAGGAACAACAAGTGGCTATAATGAGCAATGGAGAGAAATTCACAAGTGTGTTGTCCAAAATGCTAAGGACTACAGCAGAGTTCCCCAGAGCAGTGTTTCCCCAGAATTTGAGAGTTCTTTGTGCAGCCTGTCAGTGCAGGACTGACTAGGGCGTTGGAGCCCTTGGTGGTCTCCCAGCTCCCTTCCCGCATTCTTTTCTGAAGGGTCTGCCATTTGAGATTGATTTACGGTGCTTGGATTGGCCAGAGAACCTGTGAGGTGCAATGGCTGAGGCTGGGAACCCAAACACGCCTGCATCAGTCACATACAATGGCAATATCATTTGTAGGACATGGCCCTGGCTGGTTGGCTCAGTGGTAGAGCATCGGCCTGGCGTGTGGAAGTCTTGGGTTCAATTCCCGGCCAGAGCACACAGGAGAAGTGCCCATCTGCTTCTCCACCCCTCCCCCTCTCCTTCCTCTCTGTCTCTCTCCTCCCCTACCGTAGCCAAGGCTCCATTGAGCAAAGTTGGCCTGGGCACTGAGGATGGCTCCATGGCCTCCACCTCAGGCATTAGAATGGCTCTGGTTGCAATGAAGCAACACCCCAGATGGGCAGAGCATCGCCCCCTGGTGGGCATGCCGGGTGGATCCCGGTCAGGCGCATGCAGGAGTCTGTCTCTCTGCCTCCTTGCTTCTCACTTCAGAAAAAAAAAAGAAAAAAAGAAGCCAGGGCCCTGCAAACTTCAGTGTGTAAATGAATTGCTGGGGGTCTTGTTAAAATGCAGATTTGGGTTCAGTAGGTCTGAGCGGGGGCCCTTGATGATGTGTTTCTAACAGACTCCCCAGTGACTGACCACACTTTCAGTAGCAAAGCTCTAAGGCACCAGTATTGCTCCCTCTTACCTCTGAGCCTTCATACATTCTATTCCTTGTGTGTGGACTCCTCCTCCTCCCCTCTGGCTCTTCATTTGGCTAACTCCTTATCCCAGTGGTTCTCAAACTTTTTGAAGTTAGGGCACATTTAAAATCCTACAAATAATTGTAGGCACACTATACAAATTTCTGAGAAATATGCTATAATAGTTAAGTCAAATATTAAAGAAAAAATTATAAAGTCCAAGTGTGCTTTTATGGTAATTAAACAAAATAAATATGACAAAATTAAATTTATTGACACTAAAAAACATTTTTATGTTACATTTTTTGAGTTATGCTTTTTAAAATTCACAAAAAAGAAGGGTTAAAAAATAAAAAACGACAAAAAAGTTATCTTTTTATATATATAGATATATTCTTAGTAAGATGTAGTAAATTTGGCAGGTCCCAGCGTGAATGTGTTAAGTTTTTTCATTCTTGTGTTTATGAGAAACATGAGCCTGATGTGTCCTAGCAATTTCTTCAATGTTTGGGCGTATATTTGAAAGGCAAACTCTCATTTTCTCATCAATACATTGAAGAATTCCTCTCTTTTACCCTTAATTGTGTTGAGTGCAGAAAACTCCCACCATACATATCATCTTAACTTGACACCAAACAAAGGATAGAAGAAACTTGCCTCCATTCTTTCTGGGGAACATGGGGGGTAGTGTAAACAATCCAGCACCACAGCTTAACAGCCTTTTGCAACCTAATCAGGCAAGTGAGGTTGGGCAGACTGTCAGCTTACAGCCAATTCCCCACACCTCTGTCCCCCAAAAATCTAAACTCCAAAAACCCTGTTGGTTTATTGGTCCTCAACAGGTACATATTTCTCTAGAATACCATAGGGAGCACCTGGAAATCTTCTAGGGCGCACCAGTGCACCCTGGCACACACTTTGAGAACCACTGCTCTAGGGTGACAAATGCAGAGGTGGTGGGTTTTGGGCGTGTCCTGGAGGGTGAGGGCGGGTATCCAATGTAGAGTTTGGTTTTCTGTTTCTCTCCTGTGAGGGAGTGGGAGTAACAGGAAACTACAAGAGCAGGAAACTCCCCTCCAAGGAACTTCTTGCAAAGACAAGGTTTTGCCATGTGAATGATATTTAGTATGCTAGTAAAATGCTACATAATGCGGCTTTAGAATTCGAATGAATTGATAAAAGAAATCTGGGCCACCCTGCTGTACTGAAGAGTCAGCCCCCCTCCACCCCATGCTGTGCAGAGCAGAGGCAGCCAATATATTACAAAGCCTGCCAAGGCCAGAGTGGATTGGCACCTGGGGCTCAGATACCAAGGTCTCTGAGGCTGTGGAAAGTGGTACAGTTTGATCCCACCACTGATGGGCTGGGTGACTTGAGTATCTCTTTGCCTTGGCTCCCTGTACCTCGAAAGAGGAGAGTTTCTAGTTGACTAATTGCTTTGCACATGACACATATTGAATACACAACTGTGGCCTAGAATCTGAGCCACTATTCCAGCAAGGGACGGTCCTGTAAGATCTCCAGAACGGTCCTGATGGTTGGAGATAACTCTATGACTGGGTCTTGCTCAGACATTGCATTTGTGTTAAGTCTACACCTACGGCCCTGGCCGGTTGGCTCAGCGGTGGAGTGTTGGCCTGGCGTGTGGGGGACCCGGGTTCGATTCCTCGATTCCCGGCCAGGGCACATGGGAGAGGCGCCCATTTGCTTCTCCACCCCCCCCTCCTTCCTCTCTGTCTCTCTCTTCCCCTCCCGCAGCCAAGGCTCCATTGGAGCAGAGATGGCCCGGGCGCTGGGGATGGCTTCTTGGCCTCTGCCCCAAGCGCTGGAGTGGCTCTGGTTGTGGCGGAGCGACGCCCTGGAGGGGCAGAGCTTTGCCCCCTGGTGGGAGTGCCAGGTGGATCCTGGTCGGTCGCATGCAGGAGTCTATCTGACTGTCTCTTCCCGTTTCCAGCTTCAGAGAAATACAAAAAAAAAAAAAAAAAAGTCTGCACCTACTTCAGACATAAAAACACTTTAAGCATTAATCCCCAGAGCCAGAATGCAAGGAAGGGAAGGAACTCCCTGAACGGAGGCAGACAGACATCTGCAGAGAACCGGTGGGTGGAGGTCTCACCACTTGTCAGTGCCCCCAAGGGGCGAGTGCCTGCCCGTTATGGCTAGCTGATATTACATACATTTAATTTTACAAAAGACCTAGAACAAGTAATACAAACAATTCTTAATATTTCCCTATATGCTTATAATAAAACCCAACTCTAACGAAGTTACTTTCTCTAAAGCAAAAGTAATTTCGTATGCTTAGCCTCATCCCTCATTCCCAGCATCAGTTCCACAAATATTTATTGAAATCATAAAAGCATGTCACTCTACAGAAACAATGTGAGAGATCGACAAGTAAAATACATACTTAATCAGTGACCTCAATAGGGTGGTATTTTGAGTTTTCTCTACATCATTCTCTTAAGTTACCACATTAATAGACATGTTCCCATTTCTATGAACAGGAAACCCAACCTGGGTCCCTAACCTTTTACTCTCTAAGGTTTCTGCTGTGACAGTACTAACCCAGACCTCTTCCCTTCCCCTTCTTCCTTTCTTCTATTCTCTCTCTCTCTCTCTCTCTCTCTCTCTCTCTCTCTCTCTCTTTTCTAGTAATTACAAGTTGGGTTTATTCAACTGCAGAAATAATATTGGGTAAAACTTTATAAACCTTCCACTTAAATTATTTTTTCTCAGAAAAGGGCTGGGAAAACCATTTCTAGGTTTATCCAACCAGGATTCCATATTTCGAGGACTGAAACAGATAGGATTATAATTGCCACTTAAGCACCTGACGTCAAGTCCAGCACAACCCTCCTGGTGGAGGATAAAATCAGAGTGTTGGCACCAACTTACGGCAGGGGAGAAAGAGAACTCAGGGACTCATCCCACATCTTAGGTATTGTAGAACAAACTGTCTGACTTACCTCTTTCCTCCACACAACAGTAAATCATATTTTTAGGATTTTACAAACAAAAGAAAAATGATTCCATGCATATTTGCTTAACCCTAATGGTGACTCCATAAGGCAGGTGTAGTTTCCATTTAAATCAATGAGGAAAGGCTTAACAGGATTATTCTTATTAGTTATTGGTTTCAGTGTGCCAAATTTTAATAAAAAACTTTCCCATATCATTCTGAGTCTTGATTCCTGTGGTGTATGTAGACAAGCTGTATAGCTGTAACTCTCCATTTACAATGACTGAAGGTTCATGAAGAGGAAAAGAATCTTAAAAGTGGAAAAAACATTTGCACTAGATGGCAGGTGGTAATTCCCTAAGCTTTATAAGCTCTCCTAAGTAGGATTTTTAGATAAAACAGATTTCCCATATGCCTCATGCAATATTGAGGGGCATATCTATACTAAATATTATTTGTTGTTTACCTGAAATTTAAATTTAACTTGGTATCCTGTCGTTTTATTGGTTAAATCGGCAGCCCTAGCCCTAAGGGGTGGGTAAGCCAGTCTTCTGCCCCTCGCTCTCACCACAAGGAAACAGATACATCTGTACAAGGGGTACAATAATCCACCAGCGGCAGTTGTGACTGGAGACCTCAACTGAGATCACTTCATACTTCCTCTGATATGAGCAGACTAAAGTTAGGACTAGGGTAGATTTCAGTATTTCCATAGCCTTTGGATTTGGAAGATCGTGCATTACATGACTGTTAGTGAAGGTGGTTTCCAGCACTGAACAAACAACATGGTCCAGGCCGCCCATCTATATCACACCTCTCCCCAGATGTCACTGGGCCTGGAGTCCCACACCCCGCCCTGGCACCACACCTACCCTCCCATTCTTCGAGTAGAAGAGTCACTTACTTGTACGGGATGTGTTTGCTGCCATTGACAAGAGCCAGGATGACGTTGCCCAGAGCAGACAGTGAGAGGCACAGCCCTGAGCCTCCTTCCCGATTTTTGCTGAGGGCTTTCACACAACTGCCGAGGTCAATGAGGTGCAGACGGCTGCGGCCCCCGGACACTGGCACGGGAGAGAAGACAAGAGAGAGGGGGTTACATTCTGGCAAACACTCATCTGTTCTTCATGGAGCCACTTGGAAAATCTGAAGGAAATAAAGAAAAGGAAACGAAAAAGGTTGAAGTTCATGATCTAGTCGGAAATCCCAACAAAATCACGCTGGGGTTACAGACATCATGGCTCTCTTAACCCTTTGAGTAGTACAAACATTCATGTATGTCCTCGTGCCTCCTGACCATCCAGAGTATGATCGATTTATTTTAAAAATGTGTAAGGCAACATTAAAAAAAGGCAACTGTATGTTCTTCTTGTTTCCATAGATTGATCATCAAACAAACATGATTTTAAGTTAATAAAACTGTAACTGAAACTAATTTCATTTTTTGGAAAAAAAAACCTCACTCCCAGTTTTTTTGTCAGTGAGCACGAAAAAAACTCACTACTCAAAAGGTTAAATTCTGTCTAGCACATGTCCCTGACCTTCTACCCTATCAATAAATGGATAATTTCTGTAGGTTGAGTTGGATGAGATTCCAGAGAAGTTAAGTACCTAATAAAAGGAGAACAAGGTATGTCCCTACATGTCCTCTGGGGAGTGGAATTCTGAAATTGATCAAGTTAAAGCCTAAACACCCCATGAGTGATCATCTGCTTTGGCTGCTCATCGTAGAGACCCTGACCTAATGTTCAGGGACCAGGTTGATGACCCCAGGTAAGTTCAGGGAGAAGCAACAGCCAGGTGCAGAGATAGGAAAAGACCCAGGTGTTTGCTGAGTATCTGCCATGCACCAGGTGCTGCACAAACATCGGTCCCATGAGATCCTCACGGTAAACCCGTAAGCTCACTACTCACGTCACATCTTTTTGTAGATGAGAAAATAGAAGTTTAGAAAAGTTAAGAAACTAGCTCATGAGTCCTTCAGTTAGGCCTCAAAGAAGAGATAGGGTTGCAGGCAGATCTTCTTACATGAACCAACTAAACCAGAAACACCACAAATGTTCACCAGCAGGAGAACGAATAGGCAAATGGTGGGATACTCACCTAGAAAATGGACTATTACTCAGAAATATAAAGAAATAAACTACTGATACACACAACAAAATGATCAAATCTCAAAAACAATTATGCTAAGTGAAAGAAACCACACAAAAGTGTACAGACTGTATGACTGATTCCATTTGTATAAGGTTCTGGGACATGCAAGTTAATGTATAGGAATGATGGTCATTCTAAGGGTTGGGAAGACTGGAGATGGGAAGGGAAAGGGGAAGGAAGAGGGGAAGGGAGAGGGGAAGGAAAGGGGAGAGGAAGGGGAGGGGGAGGGGAGAAGAGGGTGGAGGGAAGGGGAAGGGAAGAGCAAGGGGAGGGGGGTAATAAGGAGAGGGGATGGGAGAAGGGGGAGGGGAGAAGGGGGAGGGGAGGAGGGGGAGGGGAGGAGGAGGGAGAAAGGAGGGGAGCTGGAAAGAGGGATTTCTAAGGTCCTAAGGGACTTTTGGGGTGATGGGTATGATCATTACCTTCATTGTGGTGATGGTTTCTGGGTATACACATATAACAAAACTGATCAAAGTATATACTTTAAATATGTGAAGATTATTGAATCTCATGCAAATTTCATTGAACCTGTTTAAAAAAGGAAAGGATCTCACCCATGAGCTAGCTGTCAGCTAGGCCTCACACCTTCAGGACCTGTGCACTCCATCCTGCACCACGTGACCTCAGCAGGTTTCTGAGATGGCAGGGGCTTCAAGGCTGCCTTTCTGCCCCAGGCCCTGCCCTCCCAGATAAGTGTGGCCCTCAGCACAGCACCCTGGATCACCTTCCTGCCCCCATCACTCCCCAGGCACAGCAGACTCCCGCTCCTCAGGCCTCTTGATCCCACCTTTCTAGGGCGCCTACCTCCCACTGCTCCCCACTGCTGCTGACTACCCTTATTCTGCACAGAAGGAACACAGAGGAGGTAGCAATCGAAGCTTTCTAGAGCTGCTGTGGATGCTGGGTCATCTGGGGCAAGGTGGAAAGGGGTTGGCTGAAAGAGCTGATGTGGGGGTGGGGTGGGATGTGGTGTCTGGGTCCTGGTGGACGTGCTGGGCCATGCAAGCAATGTCTGGGTACCACCTGTTTGCAGGTAGAGCCAAAGGACAGTGTTGATTTGGGAGTGTGAGGGGCTCACACTGTAGGATGAACACACCTGGGGACCACGTCCTAACACTAACCTTGTCTTCCCCACCCCACCCCACCCCATGCTGATGTCCACCTCTGATACTGAGAAAAGAAAAGGTGGTGAACGTTTATGGCAAGCTCAGCATTTCCACCCATGCTCTCCAGTGACCTTGGTGCATCTATGGCAAAGAACTGTCCTCATGAAGGACGTGATATCTTGTTTACCTTCCACTATCCCCAGTAAAAAACAAACAAAAAAAAACTTAAAAGGGAATATATAATATTACTTCTCCTTTATCCCATTTTGTCTCATGCAAGATCAGATCAAGGCAGTGTGCTAGGGAAATAGTTATTTCTAAAGCAAGATATCATCTGTTTGGCCCTGGCCGGTTGGCTCAGCAGTGGAACGTCGGCCCGGCGTGTGGAAGTCCCAGGTTTGATTCCTGGCAGGGCACACAGGAGAAGCGTCCATCTGCTTCTCCACCCTTCCCCCTCTCCTTTCTCTCTCTCTCTCTCTTTCCCTCCCACAGCAAAGGCTCCACTAGAGCAAAGTTGGCCCAGGTGATGAAGATGGCTCCATGGCCTCTGCCTGGGGCACTAGAATGGCTCCAGTTGCAACAGAGCAACGCACCAGATGGGCAGAGCATTGCCCCCTGGTGGGCATGCTGGGTGGATCCCAGTCAGGCGCGTGCAGGAGTCTGTCTTTCTGTCTCTCTGCTTCTCACTTCAGAAAAATACAAAAAAAAAAAGATATTGTCTGTTTCGCAACCTAATTATATAGACAAGGGGAAGTCCACGTGTACAGCAGATTAAAGGGCAAAGACAGACCAATTTGGACGCTCAGACCATTTGATGTCATGGAATAAAATGCATAATGTATGCGTAATAAAACAATGCAGAGAACAAAGGCACAGTTTAAACTGAGCTGAAGAACAATATTATAAAATACCTATAATTATACCTGCATGACTCAAAATGAGAGTCTCATTTAGACAATGGAAAATCAACTCTGCTCTATACCCACTGGAGTTTCGGCTGTCACTAAATTCTGAATTTCTTGCATGGCATTTAATCTGGGAGGGCGCAAGGTGAGTGAGCAAGGCCATTTCCTATTATCAAGAGTTTACGTTTCTCTAGGTGGCTGGAGAGACAGCAGTTCTGTGATGGATGAACAAAATAGGTGATAATTAATAGCAGTTAAGAAGCAGGTCCCTTACAGACTTTTGGGATTTTTGACATCACAGCTGCAGGGTTAAAGGGATGTAGCTCAGTCTGCTTTGACTAATCTTTTACTTATATTCCTATATGGATATTTTAAGTCTAGACTTTGGCCAAACCAAATGACACACACTTTACGCTCCCCACAGGAAGCAACATACTAATTTTACCTCATTTCTGAGTCACTATCCAAGGTGCTCACTGAGTACCTGGGAGGTACCAGGAAATGCTAACTGCTCCTGAGATCACTTAGTTCTTACAGTGATCCCCCGTGCAAGACTCGGCTCCATTTTACAGATGAGGAAGGTGAGGCTCACAGATGTTAAATAAATTGTCACAGAAAATTAAGGCTGAATATAAGATGAAAGCCCAGAGCCTTCTAGAAAGCATGTCCCTCTTTCAACTCACTATCATTTGTCTTAGTGGCTCCCAAACTTTGCTGCACATCACAATCACCTTGGAATCTTTCAAAATAATACAGATGTCTGTCCCACTTCCACGCTTTGTAATCTGATTGATCTGGAGTGTGACATGAGCATTGGGAGTCACCAAAAAGCTTGTTGGGTGATTCTCATGCACGGCAAGGTTTGGGGACCACTGCCTCATCATCTGGCCAGGTTACCAATGCTCTCCAGGGTGACCACGGCATGCCAAATGCTGGTGGCCAGCACTGGTTGTCCTTTAGTGAGTCTATACACGTTTGCTATCCCACAATGAGCTATAAAGGTCAGCGGGGTTTCTTCCTAAGTCCAACTATGCCCCTTTTACGTGGTATTATAGATTAAAAATGAAATAGAATATGATGTAAACCAATAATATGATTGTGTAAAGATAGTTAATGTTTCAAAATCAAATCCAATGCTTTGGAAAGATGTGATAAAAATGAGCTGTTGTTGTTTTTAAGATGCTAAAATAGATATGAATGAGAAATTATAAAGTGGAAAACATTTTAAGAATCTAGAAAAAGTCTGTACCCAGTTGCTACCCAAATATATTTTAAGATCCTGAATCACAGAAGAAAATTAAAGCAAAAACCAGATTATTAATATACATGTGCTTTATGAAAGTCAGAACCTTAATTTGAAAAATCATCTCAAAGAGAAAGCCACAGCCCTGTATCAGAAGACTGACTAAATGTACATTTGTATGTTATCAGCTGAAATAACATGTTCATGACATGCATGTATTGTTTAATAGGATTTCCCTTTTTTAACTAATTTTCTCAGTTAACTGACCAACTCCTAGCTGTTTGTAGAAAAGTATGTCTCTGAGCTTACATCATCTGCCTGTATGAAAGGCGACTGGAGGTTCCTTCTAAAACATAGCTCAACCGGATGGCAGAGAAACGCATTTGTTGTTAAAATACAGCACATAGCCCATTTGATTTAACATAACGACCAAGCACTGGTGTGTCAGGCATGCAAGCAAGCCTCAGGAGGATCCATAGATGGACAAGGTACTCTGTCCTCAGGAAACTTGTAGGCTAATGAGAGTTAGACAAGCTCACAAATGATGGAAGTCCAAGGTTGAACACGGCAATGGTGTCAGTCCCCCAGCCTGGGGACCTAGAGGAGATGGCTCGCACAGTGGGGATGATCTGAAAGGCTTTTATGGAAGAGATAGCTCAAGGGGGAAAGCGAGGTATACACAAGGTTACTTTATTGTTGATGTCACTGTCCCTTCCTCTTTCTTTCCAAAAGGAGGCAGCCCTGACCTTGGTGGCAGGTGAGATCAAAAATAAAAGTGTGAAAAGACAAATGACAGAGTCCCAAAGGACGAGGTCCCAGGATCAGGGGACAGGACAAGGAATCAAGGAGCCAGGAAGTAGCAGGCGTCCAGGAGGGGATAGGGAAACCGAGGCACAGGGACAAGGAGGTTTTGAGGCTAAGAGGAGAACGGCTGAGGCGACATGCCAGATAAACTTTTTCTTCTCCTTAGACAGGAAGCTGGTTGTCTGCTACGAGTGGTACAGTGGGGGCATGAGGTTTCAGGAGGGCTGGAACAGCTGCTCAGATGGAGGTGACCGAGGACCACGCGAGATTACTGCAGCAGTCCCAGGCTACACTGCCTGGAATACTGTTTCCCGGCCAAAGAATTTAAAAGTTATGTTACAAAAATCTAAAAATATAAAACTGTTATTTTATTATTGACCAAAGGGGAGATGAGAGCTTTGTAGCAAGCCCCCGTGTGGCTGTCCTTAGCGTATGGGGATTTGCTATGATGGACAGCAGAGGCTTGGCCACACCTCCCTTAGAAGGCATGGTTTTCCCTAGATCTCTTGTCCCACATCCACCACCCAAAAGATGGATTTCTAGAGTCCTGTGGACCACCCAGCCTGGATAGGGCATGAGCTCATTCAAGCCATTCCAACACATATAAAGAAAGAGCGGTTGGTTGTCAAAATAAAACTGAGATTAAGGAAATAGTCTGATCAGACTTGTGAACAGATGAAAGCCCACATGCACATACACTCAGTCCACACAGCCAGCCCAGCCCACACTTGGCCTCTAAGCTTTCCGAGGACACAATCAAGTGAATGAATGAATCAGAGACCTATGGTCACTCTCTTTACTCAACAAAGGGATGCTTTCAAAAACCATCCTTATCAACAGGGGTTTAAAAGTTCTGTATAGTGAACCTATTACCTGGAAGCATCAATAGGGCCATCCTGCTTGAGACTTGTAGAGCAGCTTCTGATCATAAGGGCTTTAGGGCCCCTTTTCCCAATGCAGGGATTCCCGAGAGGGTCCCTCAGCCTCGGTAGAGTTAGCTTAGCCAACCAGGAGGGGCTCCATGTCCATTGAAGAATCAGTCCCACCAATGCTCCAACAACTTCGTAAACCAGTGAATAGTTTAAGCTTAACCTACTGCAGTAGCAAAACAGTGATGCATTAACACAGAATTTTCTGTTCTCTCTTGACTGGACACGTGTGATACATTTTTGTCTACTTCCCTGTGGATCGGGGTGTGTGTGTGTGTGTGTGTGTGTATAAAATGCATATATGTACATAAGACTCAGGTGCATATACACACGGGGTATTTAGCTCCTGCCTCAGAGACCTCTTTGAATCTGACATCTAAGATTCAAATGGCCAGTTAACAGCAACAAACTCTGTTCTCTCCTTCCCTGCAGGGTGGCTAATTAATCAATTTTCCCTTAATTGAGTTCTGGCTGCCAGATCTACAGGGGTTATTCCTTACATATAAGTAAACAAAATTTCCATTTTAAACAATACACCAAGTCTCCTCATTAAATTTTAAACAGACATAAATGTACAGAAGTCAACCAAGCCGTGGGCTAGGAGGCCATGTGCGTTCCGGTGTTCTGGCCTGGTTCCCTTCCCCATAAGA
This sequence comes from Saccopteryx leptura, assembly GCF_036850995.1. NCBI lineage: Eukaryota > Metazoa > Chordata > Mammalia > Chiroptera > Emballonuridae > Saccopteryx > Saccopteryx leptura. Next base: position 178,610,546 of record NC_089503.1, read on the forward strand.
AGCCAGGTGCCATTGCAGGCAGGTGACATCTCTGAGGCCTGTGGGTCCCCTCATGTCCACCTGGCCTCCTGCTTTTCTCTGTTCTCATCTACAGACACATTAGAAAGCACCCAAAGAAGTTCGGGAAGCCATTAATGGTACTTGCCTTTTTCTTTAACCCAAATTTATTATTTAAAAGCAATTTGCTTCCAGAATTTATAAAGAGAAAAAAGATGAGTTTGAAGTTAAATATTTAATACGTGCCCAACACTGGTCAGGTACTGACTGGGGCAGAATGTTGGGTTTAGGGACTGTCCTCGCCTGCACTTTTGTGGAAGCTGAGTTTTAAGTTCTTACAGTTGAAATAATTTCATTAAATTCTTCTTTGTTTTCAAGAGTTCTCCCTACTGTTGGATTCCCAATTGAGAGCAGAATTATGAAATAAAAAGTGAAAAATCAAAAACAGAGTTGTTTTCAGCTCGCTTTACGATCTGCCAGGAGGCAGAGGCCCTCCACCTCCGTGTCCCTCCTCTCAACACCATTTGGAAGCCACTTGGCTCAAGATTCAGATCTTTTGTGAGTCACCCTTTGCTGAAAGTACAAGCATTTACTGCAGTCTCTGATTAGTATTATTGTTGTTATTATTATTGACAGCTTAAAAGAATAAAATAAACATCTTTCAGACTCCCACACTCACGCAGCTGAGGGCAGGGTTTAAAGCAGCTCGGAATGCTGGGAGAAATGTGGGCGCAATCCTGTTCCTGCCCATCAAGGTCCGGACCCCGTCATTCTGTTCCTAATCCGTGTTTCCTTCTTCACAAAAGTTGTTCTAAACAGAATTTGCTGTGCATGGTGTGAGCCCTACCTTGAGAACCAATCTGCTCTGAAAGAGTCCCATTCAAAATATTTTACTGGTTGCCAAGAGAGACCAGGTCTGATGATGGTATGCCTCCCAGGCTGCCCAGGGTATGAAAGTGAGGGCCAGAGCAGGTAGCCGAGGCTGATGGGGACATCCATGAGGGCTAGCCTCAGGGAATGGGACTCCTGGCTAGGCCAGGGTTCATGGTGAGATTTCAGTCCTGAGGGGAGGGGTACAGGTGAAGTTTTTAGGTCCAGTCTACACTAGATGAGGAGGCAGCCAGAAACATAAGTGAACAACTAGTACATGCAGCAATGTGGATGAATTTCAAATGCTTCATGGAAAGAATGAGACACACAGGCCACAAATGGACCACATGATGCCATTCATAGGATATTCTGGATAATGGCAAAACTCTAAGGACAAACATTAGATCAGTGGTCTTCAGGGGCTGAAGAGAGGACTGACAAGGGACAAGAGGGAACTTGATGTGGTGATAGCTTGGTTCTATATCTTGATAGTGGTGACGGTAACATAACTGTATAGATTTCCCAAAACTCATCTAACAATTCATTAAAGGGCTATTAATAAATGTAAATTATGCCTCATTAAACAACTAAGAAGTAGGAACAATGGTAGAAGACTGGGCCAACAGAGGCGTTGGGTTGGCAGAAGGGAAGAACTTCCACTTGGGGGCAACAGATGTCCCCAAAAACCATCTACAGTATATTGGCTTGCAATACTCTGGGCCACAAGGAGACTTGGGGAGCCAAGGTGGATGTCTTCATTCCAGGCTCCACCACCAATCAGCTGAGCTGACTGCCTTCGTGCTAGCTGGTTAGCCTCACCACTTCCATTCACCAGAGTCGGTCTGCTCACTCGGGGTTCCTGTTTGCTTGTTTTGGCATCAAGCATCCTTGAGACAATCATTCAGAAAGCTCTGGGGGCCAGCTGGCTGTGTTTTAAATGTTCTACAGAGGTGGACACTGAGAGACTGTGAAAATGGCTGCCTGGCCAGCCCAGCCTGTGGCCCACCGCTGGCCTTAGAAAGCCCAGTGAGGTCAACTGACCACTTTGCCATGGTCCAAGATCCCACCTACATACTCAGCTGAGCACTGGCACCCACCCACTGGGCACAGACATACATTACTTGACAGTCAAAGGCTAGAGCACTGTACCAGGCCAGTGAACTTTGAAAACATCCAGGAGTGGCCTACACAACCCAGAGTTGGGTTCCTGGTAGTACAGCTCTCACAGAGATGGGCCTGGATTTTTATAAAGAAGTGTCACTGACGGGCACTGCCTGACGGAGGGACACAGCCAGAGCCTGGTTAGTCATTCAGATGTCTGATTTATAGACTACTTGGACAGCATGACTTGGTATGATTAACCAGCTCATGATTAAGAACATGTTGCTAGGGCACTTTGGTGGATAAAAGTTGGCCTTTGTGGTGAGTACCTTTCAAAGTTTGTGAACCAAAAGATACCACTGAACGGCTCTTGTGCTTCTTAACTCTGTTCTCTCACATCCTACAGTAATGACATTCATAAATTACCTTGACCAAAGCAACTCTCTTCTCTTAGACAATTCAAAAGTCAACTTCAGCCCAGACTCAGCGATGGTCTGGAACCACAAATCAGTGGACTGCAGGCTGGTGAACAAAAGACCATAGTCACCCTGATTCAGGGTGGGCTTCTCCCTAGCGAGGGCGGGAGGACCCAGAGCCTGACTTACTTCCCCCTTTCCCACTCTTCTCCATGCGGTACTGGTAGATGTGCAGCGTGAAGAGCATGTGGGAGTTGCGGTGGTCTTCCTCGTCGCAGTCCTGCTGGTTGCCACGGCGTGAGGCGATGGCGGCGTCCAGGAAGAAGGCGGCCTTCTCCGCGGTGGGCGCCCGCAGCTCGCTCTGGTTCTGAAGCTGGAAGACACAAGCGAAGAGCTGAGGCTGTGGGGCGAGGGCTTGCCACCCCCCTGCCCGGCTGCCTGCTCAGCATCTTAAAGCTACCTGCCTTGCCAAGGCCCAAGTCCTTCTGAACATGGCCTAGACTCGTGTACAATTCTCAGCTTACTCTATGTACCTCTGAAGATTCACACTGAGCACATTTATTGGGGGACACCTAGTGTTCCCTGTTTTACCATTTAAGTAGAGTCTGAAAATAGCAGATATGAAAGGCAAAGGGACGGGACCAGAGGACCGCTCATTACCATGCTGGGCAGCCCATTTCCCTAAGAAAACACAAGGGATGGGACTGTGTTTGAGGGATATGCCAGCATCCAAGGGAGGAGACTGTATCTGAGGGATGGGACTGCCTCCACTTTCCAAAGACTAGATGGCTGCAGACAGGTAGGTTGCAAAAATACGATTTTGTCGATAGCTTTGATGTCCCAAAGAAGTGAAAGAACTTGGTTAGCTTTAACTCAACTCCCATTTTCCCCCAGCTTATTTAATTAAAGCCAATTTTAGACCCCATTCCCTGGCATATTTATGAACAAGAAGGGTAAAAAATGTATGAAACCACCCAATACACTTGAACGTCTCATCTACCTCATTTAAGAGATATCTAGCCCTGGCCGGTTGGCTCAGTGGTAGAGCGTCGGCCTGGCGTGCAGGAGTCCCGGGTTCGATTCCCGGCCAGGGCACACAGGAGAAGCGCCCATCTGCTTCTCCACCCCTCCCCCTCTCCTTCCTCTCTGTCTCTCTCTTCCCTCCCCACAGCCGAGGCTCCATTGGAGCAAAGATGGCCCGGGCACTGAGGACGGCTCCATGGCCTCTGCCTCAGGCGCTAGAATGGCTCTGGTTGCAATAGAGCAATGCCCCAGAGGGGCAGAGCATCACCCCCTGGTGGGCATGCCGGGTGGATCCCGGTCGGGAGCATGCGGGAGTCTGTCTGACTGCCTCCCCGTTTCCAACTTCAGGGGGAAAAAAAAAGAAAAAAAAAGGGATATCTATTTTTCTCATTAGTTACTAAATTCATGTGCATGGCATACTCATTGATTAAAGAAAGCATTGTGGGCAGCGTGGCTAAACCCTTTGAGATCCCTGGGCATCACAGTAAACCTTCATCAGAACAATATTATCAGAGTTTCACCAGTACTCTCTTTTTGGGGAGAGAAAAGGAAATTCATTAATTCTGATTTCTTATGGAAATGATTTGCAGTATATGTTTCTGGGTTGGTTGAAATTCTGAAAATTTTCTATTCTCGCCATACCTATGATTCTGGACTCTGAAAGCTGATATTTGGGATCTGAGGCCATAAAAATCTTCAAACTTCAAAAGGAGATTCTGTGGTGCTCACTGTATGCACTCAGTCTGGCCAAAGAATAAACCAAAGAATTTTTAAGATCTTTCAACAAGAAAAGTTAATCCTCTTTTTCACCTTTGGTTAGCCAGACCTCTCACCTACACAGAGCTTCATCAGTGGAGAAGGGAATGAATGTCATAGCGTATCTAGGTGTCTAGGTGATTCTCGGAGCAGGAACAGGGAGCAGGTGGACACTGATTTCCACCCCTGTGCTGTGTAGTTACCATCAGAGCATGTCTTACACTTCAGAACAGTGGTTCTCGAAGTGTGGTCTCTGGACCAGCAGTAACAGCATCACCTGGGAATTTGCTAGATAGAAAGGCTCATTTTGGAGCTCCAGCCCAGGACAACTGCATCAGAAACTCTAGAGGAGAAGCCCAGTAATCTGTGTTGTAACAAGTCCTATAGGTGACTCTGATGAAGACTCAAGTTTGAGAACCACTGGATTAAGGTTTTCACAACCACCAGTTTATATTCTAATTAGGTTCCACATTCAAATGGTATCTGATGCAGCTGTTAACACTATGAACCGCTAATTTTAGTCAGACATGGTACCCAACCTGTGGGTGTTGCTGAGAACAAATCACACAATCACAATATAATTGCTGTGGGTGTTCTAGTGACCTCGGGGGAAACATCTAAGAGGGCTTCCTGGATGATGTAACATGTAGCAGAGGCCTAAAGGAAAAGGAGTTAGCCCAGTGGTCGGCAAACTCATTAGGCAACAGAGCCAAATATCAACAGTACAACGATTGAAATTTCTTTTGAGAGCCAAATTTTTTAAACTTAAACTACATAGGTAGGTACATTCCTTATTGAGGTAGCGACCACACATGGTATTTTGTGGAAAAGCCGCACTCAAGGGACCAAAGAGCTGCATGTGGCTTGTGAGCTGCAGTTTGCCAACCAAGGTGTTAGCCAGGTGAAGAGCCAGAGGGAAGGAGGAGGAGTCCACACACAAGGAATAGAATGTATGAAGGTTCAGAGGTAAGAGGGAGCAATACTGGTGCCTTAGGGTTTTGTTACTGAAAGTGTGGTCAGTCGCTGGGGAGTCTGTTAGAAACGCATCATCAAGGGCCCCCCGCTCAGACCTACTGAACCCAAATCTGCATTTTAACAAGACCCCCAGCGATTCATTTACACACTGAAGATTTTCAGGGCCCTGGTTTCCTTTTATCTTTTTTAATTTTTCTGAAGTGAGAAGCAGGGAGGCAGAGAGACAGACTCTCACATGCACCCGACCAAGATCCACTCAGCATGCCCACCAGGGGGCGATGATCTGCCCATCTGGGGCATTGCTCTGCTGCAACTGGAGCCATTCTAGCGCCTGAGGCAGAGGCCACAGAGCCATCCTCAGCATCCGGGGCCAACTTTGCTCAATGGAGCCTTGGCTGCAGGAGGGTAAGAGAGAGATGGAGGGTAAAAGAGAGATGGAGAGAAAGGAGAGGGGGAAGGGTGGAGAAGCATAGAGTTGCTTCTCCTGTATGCCCTGGCTGGGAATCGAACTTGGGACTTCCACATGCTGGGCCGATGCTCTACCACTGGCTGAGCCAACTGGCCAGGGCAGGGCCCTGGTTTCTTTGAGGACTTAAGTGCAATTAAAGAGGCATGGCAAGAAGGGGAGTGGCCTTGGAAATCTGGAGGAGTTTAGGAATGAAAGATTCATAATAGGAACAGAAGGATCTGAGCTGTGGGAAGAACATGGCAGGTGGGAGAAGAAGGGAGAATCCTCATCTGTGGAAACGATCCCACTCGGGATGAGGCAGGGACAAACTGAACAGGTGCCTACCTATACAAGGAGGCCTTGGCTAAAACTAGACAAGAAAGTCTCCTGCTAGAGATGGGAAGAACTGATTATTCTGGATGTGAACCAGGCTGCTCCTGAGCCATACCGACACCCATAGTCACACAGCAAGACAGAAACGCTCAAAACAGGCATGACCTCCTAAAGAGGCAAACTGGAGTGTCTCTTGGCTTCCACAGTTCTAGGAATTCTACCACAGTTCTAATTAGAAGGTGGTTATTAGTTTTTCCTATAGCATTACTAATCCGACTGCAGACCGGTGCCAGGAAACAGTTTATAGAGCCATAAACAGCCCTAGTAATGGCTGTAGCTATTTGTGCACAGCAGTAAATATTTCGGTTTGTTGTTAAACAAAAGAAAGATTGTGCTTTTTTTTGCACCCCCACCCTGAAAGGGGTGTAAAGAAAGTAAATTCAATTTCCTTGCAATGCTACAACAATTGTGATTCCTGCTCATTGTCAATTAGATTCAAGGTACAAATATTTAGGTTGGGCGAGCAGATGGCCCCACAGCTGGTGGCCATAAAGTTCCAGTCCACTTTAAAGTAAACACGAGTAAACCTCCTGGTTTACATGTTAGTCACTGGTGGAGTTGCCCCTGCCTCAGAGGTAAGGAGGAGCCTTCTCAGAGCTGGCCAAGCTCCAGAGCAGTCACCTGTGTGCCGCAGATGGGATCCTCGCACAAGTACACGCCCGGCGACTGGCCGTCCTGCAGGCTACCCGTGGCCACCTCGGACAGCAGGTCCCTCAGGTTCTCTTCTTTGCCCCACACTTCCACGGCTGAGATCCGGACTGAGAAACGGGCCCCGGTTTTTTCTTTCCGTTCATTTATCAGCTTGAAGAGCCAGGAGATGGCACAGGGGATGATGCCTAGGTTTTGCATGGAGTCATCTTTTCCGATCATGGTGTAGGATTTTCCTGGGAGTGGAGGGGCGGGAAAGAGAGAATGGCACTTTGAGCGTCCCGGCGTTATTCTGTGGTCTCAGGGATAGACATCATGGATGCGGGAGAAAGGCGTGGAGGTGCGGGGGAAGGGAAAAGAGGACATGAAAAGGTGAGCAAAATACTCAGTACTTGGTAACCACAGAAAGGCACTGCCTAGGACTTCTGATTAAATGGCTGCGATAAAGAGCCCTGGCAAATGACAAGGTTAAATGACAATGGACCTCCAGGAGGATCCCAAAAATCACAGGCTGCCTGGTTCTTCATTGTTCTACACATAGTGGAAAGGCATTGTTCTACACATAGTGTTCATCACTGTTATGGTGTTTTTATCATCACCTCAGATTAAATCCACACAGTTAATACTTTATAGCCCTTCTCAAGTTAAATGCTGTCTATATTTTTAGAGCATGAGCAAAGTCCACTAAAATCAGGATCACTGCTTTCATCAGAGATGGAGAAGGAAGGAGTGGGAAGACAGTGTCAGAGGGATGTGAAGGGCTTCCTGTCCCAGCCTGGACTTGGGCCCCCTCATCTCCAGGGCCTCTGTGGGCATCTCAGCCAAGGGACATGTTTTGGAGCTTCCCCCAATTACTAACTTTTCAGGCACAGAAGGTAAGACCTGGTGAGCAGATGGCCATAGGTCAGGATGAAGAAGGCACCTTGTCAGGGTGTTTAGCTGCCTCCCTCCCAGGGTCCAGCACGAGGACACCCTGATGTTGGGAAGCAAAGGATGGCTGTCGGACTCTCCCCAGCCAGGTCCAATCACGGTTCTGGGCTTTGCTTGGATCTGCTCCTCTGACTCTTATATTGGCTCTATCACCACTCCTCATGAGGGGACAGGGGGCCCTTTCTGTTTCCCAATAGCCCCTGCTAAGGAAATGTACATGTTCCTGCTGGCTTTCTAAGGATGACCTTAACCTGGACCAAATGGGAACCACCCCACTACTCCTCTGATCATCTCTGGACCTTGAAGGCCTTCCTAGACAACTGGGTAGCTACTTAGATATCTACATTTCAAAAGCAGAAATGATAATTCATGGTTATTTAATTCAATCCCTAAGGGAAACAACCTTTCCTTTCATCTGAGGACTCTGGGACAATGCAGAAGAAGGAATAGGGTGATTGGGGATCCAAGGAACAGAGAAACAAGTCCGGCTCTCACTGACCCAACTTGGCATGGCCGAAACAGAACACGCAGCCATCTGCCCCATTGACCACAGACTGGATCACCTCCGCCACGGTCCCAGCACACACTTCAGCCTGGCGGACATAAGAAGAGACAGATGCGGTGAGCAGACCATTAACAATGGAAGTGGGAGCTGCTTCCCTGGGCCTCAGGCTCATGGCGTCCCCAGATGGGTCCGCCTCCGGTACCTCTCTCTCCACCAGTGTGAACACAGTAACTGCAGCTCACCCTTCTGCTAATTTCAGGTATATTTCAGCTGCTCTCTCTGCAGACCAGGCAGAAACTGGTCGGAATGGGAACAGAGGGTTCTTTGAGGGACCTCATGCCCTCATCTGCTGCTATTCTCATTCCCGGACATGAGAATTTAAACTTTCCATGGGCTTTGCTAACTAGATCCTTCCTTTACACACACACATATACATACACACTCCTTATACAATGGGCCAGGCTTAGTAGAGGGAAGAATGTGACCCGCTATTTCAGGAAAGTGACCTTGAGAAATACTTTATTTTAATATAAGCAGCAGTTCCGTGATGTCGGTGTCTCCCAGTCTCCTTCCTCTTTCTCACTTGGCATCTCCTCTTTTCAAAGCCAGACTTTCCTTTCTTTCTCCACAGATACAGTGAACGTCTGCAGATCCTTCACAAGTAAAATGCACTACTCCCGTGATGGGCCAGGCTCCTGACAACTTTTTGCATTTCCCCATTAACACTCAAGCATATAGTGCTGTGTGGACCATAAGGACTCATCAATTTTGTGGGCCCATGTGGAGGTCTGGGGACAGGAGAACAGACTCATCCTCTGTGTGCTGCTCCCTCCTCTCTGCCTGTGCCCGGAGCCAGGGCTCTGGGAAGCACTCCAAGGCTGTGCAAATGGGCTCACAGTCCTCAGAGCACCAGGCCCCCCAGTGGGACTCTGAGACCGGTGGCCTCAGCAGTGAATGTCACCATTCAGTGCCAGGCTGCAGCTGCATAATGAACCTAAGTGTTCAGAAGTCAATTTTTCTCTCCCAAACCAAAATGGAAAAACCACATCCCAACAACTGTGAATTGTTCTGGTGGTCGCCTCAACAACTCTGCTGGGAGTACCTCCCAGGTGAAGGGGACATCAGGACAGGGCTGCCATGGGGACCACAGGACCAGGCAACACAAACCTGGGGTGAAACCCCAAGACAGGCTCTAGGATCTTGATTCATTTGCCAGAGGCTGAATGAACTATGCTTTCTTTGTACATAAAGAAAGATAGGGGTTAGGAGGCTGAGAGCTCACGCTGATTTGTCCTTAAAAGAAACTACATTAGATTCAAGGTCAGCAGGGAGAATGTTGGTTGTGCATGGACCAAAATGCTGTCACCGAGTCACCTGTGCCAAGGCCCGACAGAATCATTTCAGGAGAGACCTCACATGGCACAGGGCAGGAGGTCTCCCCGGGCAGAGTCCCTGTGCAGTGCACACTGGGAAGCATGGTGAGTGAGCCGTCCATCTGGAGGCCCCGTGCTGCTTTTCTGGGACCCAGAGAAGCCAGCAGCCTCCTGGGCATGGGCCCCGTGGCAGGGCCACATCTGCAGGAAGCCTCTGCTGTCTCGCAGGTCTGAATCCTCCCACTGCCTGGCCTGCTAAGGACTGAATTTGCCCCCTCCAAAGCTCACAGGTTGACACCTAATGTGAAAGTCTGAGGAGATGGGCACTCTGGGAGGTGACTAAGTCATAAAGGTGGAACCTGCACGGAAGGGATTATGAAAGAAGCCCCAAAGAGCTCTCCAGTCCTTTCCTCTGTGTGCAGACACAGCGAGAAGACACCGTTTATGAACCAGGAAGGGGCCCTCACCAGACACCACGTTTGCTAGCACCTTGTTCTCAGACTTCCAGCCTCCAGCACGGTGAGACATCAATTTCTGTTGTTTATTTTGTAATCTGTGCTGGTTTGGTATGGCAGCGTGAACAACGGACAAAGTCACCTCCGCAAAGCCAGACCCAGCAGCGGTCGGCCCCCAGCAGCGAGAGCTGGCGACAGCCAAAGCTGCTTAAGGATTCTAGGAACAGCTCATAAGGGCAAGGGGAACTATTCTAATCGCTCCTTTGCTTCGAAAAGCTGATATCCTTAGACACCAAGGGAAAGTAAAATTCCTAACTGTCCGGGGCCACTAAGGCAGCTGCCACTTTACAGACCAACAGTAAGGACCTCAGAGCAGAGCCCCGCCCCCACCCCAGACATGGTTGGGCTTCGCCACTTTGGAGGCTCAGGCGGCACTCACCCCTTGAGGCTGAGCCTAGCCATGGCCAGCAGCATGATATTAGTATGAACAGTGGTGATTTAATATTAAAAATAGCTCACATTGCCTGACCAGGCAGTGGCACAGTGGATAGAGCGTTGGACTGGGATGCAGAGGACCCAGGTTCGAGACCCCGAGGTCACCAGCTTGAGCGTGGGCTCATCTGGTTTGAGCAAAATCACACCAGCTTGGACCCAAGGTCGCTGGCTCCAGCAAGGGGTTACCCGGTCTGCTGAAGGCCCGCGGTCAAGGCACATATGAGAAAGCAATCAATAAACAACTAAGGTGTTGCAATGCACAGTGAAAAGCTAATGATTGATGCTTCTCATCTCTCTTTGTTCCTGTCTGTCTGTCCCTCTCTATCCCTCTCTCTGACTCACTCTCTGTCTCTGTAAAAAATAAAATAAATTAAAAAAAAAATAGCTCACATTTACTGAGCACTGACTATGCTCTAAGTACTTCATGTATCCATTCAATGAATCCCCACAGCCTTAAGGAGGTACATTTTGGTTCTGTCTCATTCTACAGGTGAGAACACTGAGGCCCAGGGACATTCAGTGACTTGTCCAAGGACACATTCCTAGGAAATAGTGGATAAGACACAACACCAACCCTGGCTGGGTAGCTCAGTTGGTTAGAGTATTGTCCCAATAAGCCCAGTTTGGAGTTCAATTCCCAGTCAGAGCACATATAAGAATCAACCAATGAATGCATAAATAGGTAGAACAAATCAGTGTTTTCTCTCTCTCCCTTCCTCTCTCTCTAAAATAAATAATTTTTTTTTTAAAGAACACTATATAGAACAGTCTCAGAGAGGTCAAGGGGAAGAATCTAGAAAAGATGTCAACTCAGGAAAGGGGTTATAAACAAGAGACTCCAGCTTTGAGTCTCAGTTCTCTCATCTGTGATGTGAAAATGTCAATACACCACAGAATTCTGGGAAGAATAAGTTGCATAGGAAACTTCTTGAAAACTGTACATTTTTCCAAACTATAGTTCAGTACAGTATTGGAAATGTTAGCAAACCTAACGCATCCTAAAGTGAGTGCTTCTAACATTGAGCATGCGAGCTCTGCAGCCGGGTATGAAACAAAAATAATACTAACAACAAAAATGGCTCCTTTTTCTGGAATAAATTTAAAATGCATTCATAGTCCACACTGAATCTAGGGTTTGCTTTGGAATTCTTACAACTTAGGGAGATTTGCTTTTATAAAGTTTTAACAGTGCTAATTAAATTATTTGTGGGCCATTTATTGGCCCCAATATCAGCTTTAGATTAGTGAGCCCATGGAGTGGGACAAAACACAAAAGAAATGCAATGATCGACCTGGAAATGCTGAGGTCGCCGGTTTGAAACCCTGGGCTTGCCTGGTCAAGGCACATACGGGAGTTGATGCTTCCAGCTCCTCCCCACCTTCTCTCTCTCTGTATCTCCTCTCTCTCTCTCTCTGTCTCTCCCTCTCCTCTCTAAAAAAAAAAAAAAAAAAAAAAAAGAATAAATAAAAATAAATAAAATAAAACCTTTAAAAAAAAAAAGAAATGCAATGAAGAGGGAAGCCATTGAACTGGTTCATAAAGTATTTTGTCTTTTCATGGTAAACTCTTTGGAAACCACATGCTCAGCCTGTTAATGACAAAAGCCTACAACATGTGCTATCTGCTGACGGTGTGATGCAGGCACCTGCGTGAACATCACATCTTCCTACCTGAGATGCAATACGGAAGAAGTTAACAGAAGCTGCAAATGCTAGCTGTTTTGTCACCAGGTTCCGCTAGAGGGTATTGGTCACTGTATTGCACTGTGTTTTGTATAAATCTTGGAGAGTGCTAGAAATTTATCAGGAAGGTGCAGGTGTCTGATGTCGAAATGCAGGCAAAGCAGGCATCTGTGTACCTACAGCCTGGGTTATAGATTCCCTGAGAAGATTTGGTTGCACCAGTTCATTGCACATGAGTTGCCCCAGATGGTGCAACTGGATCTTCTATGAGACATCTGTTCCTACTGGGATGGGCTCCAGGAGCTTTGGGTTAGGAATTTTGGCACCCCGCACTCCCAAGATTATATTCATAGCAGATTAATAAAAAATGGTCACAGTTATCCACCTTTCCCTGTGTGTATGCCCCTTGCAGTGTGACTTTGCAGCCCCTCCAATTAAGAGGTGGAGTCTCTTCCCCACCCCTCGAACCTGGGCCAATAGAACACAGCAGAAGAGATGGTGTTTTGATTCTGAACCCACATGCTTGGATCATGCCATTGCCCTGAGGGGAAGTCCAGCACAGCCTCTTGGTTGATGAAATGATGTGGAGAGAGATCAGATGACCTGGCCACCGCCATTCTAGACCACTCGAAGGCCAGCCAACCTCCAAACAAGTGATAACATCCAGCCAAGATCAGCAGAGCCACAGAATTAAGCTGAGTTAGGGACAGAAGAGTGCTCAGCTGACCACAGACTCAGGAGCAGTAATAAATGTGTCTTATTCTAAGCCACTGAATTTTAGGGTGGTTTGTCATGCAGCAGTAGCTGACTGACAAAAGAGCTATCCCAGCCTCCCTTCTCCCTCCACTCCATGTATCCAGGCCACAGGACTGTGTGTCCACCTCCGTTTCCCTGCCTATGTATGCTCCAGTTTCTCGCTAGGACTACAGACTTGCCCTCTTCAGGGTTCTAAGATCCTTATTAATTCTAACCCATGTCCTGGAAGCGCTCTTCCCCTCTTACCCACACACAGACCAGCTGCCAGCACCTAAATTAGGCTTAACCCTCCTTCTCCTTAAGGGCAAAGGGCATATTTTGTTGAAATCCCAGCACGATGGTCCTGCCCATGGTATGACACCAGCTATTCATAAGAATGAAACTGTTCAATGGAGCTCAAATTGGCTTCTAAGCATCACGTAGTTGGAGTAACTGGTCCTTCAGAGTGCTCTGCGTGACACCGAATGAGTCACCAGGTCCCAGTGAATGATTAAAATTGCCTGGTCAAGGCACATATGGGAGTTGATGCTTCTAGCTCCTCCCCCCTTCTCTCTCTCCCTCTCTCTCTCTTCTCTAAAAAATGAATAAATAAAAATAAAAATAATTAAAAATTAAAAAAATACATCCTTAAAATGAATTAACACTGCCTGCCCCCAAGGGGAGTTCATATTTACCTGAGAAGCATCTTGTGGAAAAACCGCATCAAAAGCAAACATCTTAGGAGGCACCTGGTTGCCCCTCTTTTGGAAGGCATTTTGACCTCCACACATCAGGGGGTCATACAAGGTGATCTGCTTCTTCCGTGGGTCCACCTTTAAGAAAGAGCTAGACTCTGAGGTATCGCGGGCCAACGTGGAGCAGATGCGAAGCATGACTTTCACCTGTGAAGACACAGGAAATGGGACTGAGGTGGATTATGCTGGAGGCGATATGATGGAACACCCTTGTGTACTCTGGAGACTTAAGCATACATGGTTGCATGGAACCTTCACATGGTAAATTATGACAATGAGCCCAATGAATTAGCAACCTGCGCCTCAATGGGTTATGAGAAAACTTATTTATAATTACCAGGTAGAATATTTTGATATGTCTGTTACTTCATTATAGAAATGGCACACCATGTTCTTTGTCTTCCTATTAATATAAATGGGAAATTAACTGTCCCCTGGTGGCCCAATTACATAGATGAAAAGGTACTCTGGACTACCACGCATTCGGGCTGGTGTAGTTCCCGGAAGCTCACAGATCAATAAACTACGGACATAAAAGTGCCCATAATTTACTTCTCGCCTCTCTCTGCTCATGAGGACTCTTGGAGAGAAAATCCAGTTATTAGTGTCATCGTTAGAGGCCTGTGCAATGGCCTGTTTTTAATGGCCAGCATTTGAGATGTGTTCCAAGGGGCAACAGCGATGAAAGATGTGTGTAAACCATGTTATCTGGCATCCCATTGAGTGCATGGAAGTTGACATTTTGGGGAATAAAAGCACATCTCATTGGGAAACAGGAGGCAGCACCCCTCTGACCCACCTCCTGAGAAACTGAACATGGACATTTCTAGTGTCTGTGACCAACCCAGCTCCACCCTCACGACTGAACGTGGTGCTTATGGAAACACATGCCTTGCCCTGGAGTCCTAAGGTGAGCAGAAGTCAAGTTGAAGCCACACACACAGCTCTGGAGAGTTGGGTCCTGGGGAAAGAGCCAGCATTGGGTCCCCTGCCGGCTCTTTGTTACTGTGTTGCTAGTTCAGTCCAACTGTGTTGAGCAACTACTATGTGCCAGGTACCAGGCTAGGCACTGGGAATACAAAGACGTGTCCTATATTAAGTGGCAGGCAGAGATAGACACAGGCACGAATCATTTTGTGCTATGATATGGCCAATTCTGAAGCCCCATACAGGATACTTTTTAAACTCCTCACTGTGTCTTGTCTTCTTCAGCTAATCAACAGGCAGGTCTGATGAAATCTCAGTTATGCAGTTTTGGGGAGGAGGCTGTACATTTTTAAATAAAATCTGTCAAACACACAGAAGTGCTCAGAGAAGGATCTATAGTGTCTAATGGAGTGGAGTCGTCCTCCTGACTACCTCAGCCTTGTCTGCCGTGTGGGAATTTGTTTACTGTGTATAATCTGACATGCAAAGAATTTTGAGGGCACTGGGCTCATCAGATATCCCATGCAGTGCCCAGCTGCTCCTGTTCTCACCCCTGATGGACAGCACTCAAGTGTGGGTCCATGGTGGACGGAGCATAATGCTGGGATGAGACCCACCTCCCGGGGTTCCAATCTTGGTTCTCCCACTGTGAGGTCACACAATGATATCTACTATTTCCTGAGGCTGTTATGTGTTAGGTCCATGCTGTTACCCACAGTATTTTATTTAATCCTTCCTAGCCTGGGTGTAGGCATACTTGTCCAGATGTTACAGAACTTGTCTCACATCACTGAACCTGTGGATGGTGAGGCTGAGATCTCACCCTACCACTGTCCAGCTCCCAAACCTGTACTTTTCCATTATGTCAACTTCCGCTTGCCATACACGGTCGAACTTCTCAGAGCCTCAGTTTTCTCACCTGTATAATAGGAACAACAATGCCTATCTCGTGGGATGGTTATGAAAGTGAAAGGAATTGACATGTGAAGTACTGAGTGGGGGGGGGGGGCTCCATCCCAGAGTGGGTGAGTATTGCTCTCCCTCTTCCTCTTCCTCCCTATACATGCTCCCTCTGAATCATAAAACCCTGGCATTTTCCAATCACAGTGTTAATGATAAGGTTTGGAACTCCTTGTCCTGGACTCTGGGCGCCACAATTCACAACAGGACGGGATCACTGCCAACGGAGCTTGGCCTTCTTTACAAGGCTCCTATTCACGGGACACCATCAAGTCCCACAGTCACTCTGTATATGACAGTAACCACCATGTATGTCTACATCTACATCCCATTAGGGCAATTTCTCATTCACTGCGAGTGCCTGCAATCTTATTTCAGTTCTATTCATTCATATCGATTTGTCCCAGTTACACAGCAGGTGTGGTAAGAGCACGTCTTCAATTTGCAACCTTTGGGGGCTGTCTTGGGGCCTCCAGGCTTTCGGTGAGCAAATCCCTCCAGCCTAGCCTCTGAATGGGACTAGTCAAGGCTGATACAATGCCAGGCAGAATTGATGGAGTCACATGGCCCACTGCTTTCCCATCTCACAACTCACATGCAATTTCTGGGTAACTAGAGGTGCTGAATGTAAAAGATGAGCTAAGTCAGGCATGGGCCTATGAGGGAAAGCAGGAGAGAGGGGACTGAATTAGTGAGTCATTTGTCAAAGGAGGAATTCTCCTGCATCTTAATGAAGTTCTAAGCCTGCAGTTCAATTTCTGTAGACAGGCTGAAGATACCAGCACTGGTCTGGCCAAGGAGATACACAGTTCTTAAAAAACCATCAAACCTTGGGCTAGGGGAGATGCCGCACTCCATTCTTTTCTTTGCAATTGATTTAAATACATGGATCTTTTTCCCCTTTAAGGAAGGAAACTGGGTTTTTCTGCTTCACCTCCTTGGTGTCATTATTCCTTTAGCCCAGTACTCCCCTTCCTGCCTCGTCCTCACTAATTAAAGTGCTTAGAGGAGACCACTTGTGATCCAGAAAAGACCCTGGACTCCTAGCCAGAAGTTCTCACTTTTGCTGCAAACCCTGGTAGTTTCTTAGCAACACTGACTTCAGCCCTCCCTGTCCCTGCTGCTCTGTTACCATGCACTGCCTCTCCCCAGCACTCAGGGTGAAAGAGACAGTCACTAAGTCACTTCCACTGGCAGGACCAGAGGAATGGGACTTAGAGGGCTAAAGGCACAGGGACAGTGCGGGGAAGGAGGGCCTGACCCCAGTTCAACCAACAGCAGGTCAGCACTGTCTCCCGCAAAGACCTCCCTGGGTGAGACCTCCTCTGCCATACTTTCCTAATTACTCCGTGGACACTACAAGATAGCGGGTGCTCTGGGCAGCAGTGGTCTCTGTGACCTGCTCCTTCATCATATGCACACTTCCTCCTGGGCCACATGCTGGGGGGAGGGAGGACTTGTGAGACACTCAGGAGAGCGGGAGTGAGAGCCCAAGTGCAAACACTCTATCATGTCGAGGCAACTACATGGCCTCAGGGGGCCAGTGAGTAGTGGGGCCCCCAGGTGCTCACTGTTGCCACCACACATGATCACATGGACAGATAGATACTCCTGTCTGTCCCTAGCCACAGAGTACAAGCACATGGCACAGACCCAGGGAGGCTGTCCCTCTGCCCAAAAGCTGGCCAGTATGGGGCTGACTATACAGTTCAGGGGTGCTTGGGGTCTACTTGACCATTTGAAGGATTCCTTTCTATATCAAATTAATAACACCAGAAGACTTTCTCCTAAGCTTAATTTTCAAAATTAAAGCAAAAGACTATGTAATGTACATACACATACACAGTGAGAGACAGAGAACAAATTATTCTCCCCCTGCCGTTTGGTTTGCTCACCAAAACAGAGTCAGATTACTACATAGAGAGCAGGCTGACAGCTGTTGGGGAAAGGGGAGGGCAGGGGGGGGGGGGAGAGAATGAGCGAAGAGGACCAAAAAAAAAAAAAGAGAGAGAGACTCATGGACACTGGCAGCAGTGTGGTGATTGGGGGGGGGGGGGGGGAGGTGGAGGGGACAAAATGGTGTGAACACACAATACAGTGCACAGAGATGTGTTGTAGAACTGGGCACCTAAAACCTGTATAATTATGTTAACCAGCGTCACCCAAATAAACTCAATTAAAAAATATATATATGGTTTGCTTACATATTTGTAAAGGTGAGAAATCCATATCAAATTTGATCTGAGCATCTAAAAACTAAGTGTGGCCTTTCCCTTATTTTTATCCCTTTCTTTCCTGTCTTGATCAGATGTGATGGATGTGCTCACACTGTCTACTTACGGTACATTAGTCACTTCAGGAGAATTCTCCAACCATTCTAAATAAGGTGATTGGAGAGACAGGAACGCTAAACAGTGTATGTATTACACTCGCTTTTCTGCTCTACCAAGAAGTTAAGCAACACTCCACATCCTTCTGTGCTTAGGACATTCTGGCAAAACTGTTGTAAAAGATTTTGATGAAGTGCTAATTTCAAAAACACACTGCAAGAAACTAAGGGGGCAGTTTTCCAGCCATTATTTAAAGAGCACTTTGCTCTTTATAATATGAGATTCCATTGCTAGCCCACCATGGCACACTGAACCCCGTAAGTAAGACCACTGTGCTCATTTAACCTGACGTGGGAGAGAGACAAAGATGTTCCGAGGAGAAGCACATTCAAATTGAGTTTTACAAAAGGAGGTGGTTTACACATTTGTCTAATGAAATTTCTAGAAATGATCTGAAATTACTTTTTCTGAAGGAAGATCTTGATGGTTTTGGAGGACTGAAAGGTTCCAAAAGTTTTTTCAGGAGTTCACAAGAATCATCTGCCAAGTAGTAATGGTCTTGGGGGTCTCAAATAACTCCAGTACCAGGAAGTACAGGCAGGGGGGACAAGGAGGCCGTGGGCCCACATTTCCAGAGGGAGCTTTTCAACACATCTCACAACATCAGTGTTCCATGAAAACACACTTACTGTTAAGAATCGCAGATCCATACGAACGGGACCCCGGAGATTCTAGCCACCATGTAGAGTTGTTAGTTATAGAATAAAACAAAATTAGGTTGCATTTCTTTGCATAAAACACAGTGATGAGCCTACTTGACTAAGTCAAAGACCGCGGGCTGTCTTCACCTGGGGGAAGTCAGAGTGGTTTGGGGGTGCAGTGGGAAAGAGCAGAGCATTCTGGGTCTATTCTGGGACAGCGTCTGCTCTGCGGACAAAAATCAATGACACAGTCAGCCAATCAACCCTCTGCGCCACAGCCATAATGTCTTTAAAAGTTTCACCAGTTTTACATTTACAAAGGCCTCTCTTTCTTCCATCTGGCTCCCACAACAGCTTTGTTAAGGGCATATTATTACAATTATAATGACCTTCATCCCTACTTTAAGACTCAGGAGATTGAGGTACTTCAGTGACTTGTCCAGAGCCAGTCACTTTGCAAAGGTGAAAGGGTACTAGCCTTTGACCCGTTCTCTCTGCAGTGAGTGTCCTGGTCAGACCCAGAAGAGGGTTCCCCCCCACCTCCGAACCCAGCAGGGCCTGAACCTGCTCTGTCTGTGGCTGGGCCAGAGCCAAACCACCTGAAAGGAGCCAGGCAGGGGCTGTCCCTGCGCCTCTCCCTGCTCTGGGGAACCCGGATCCTCAGAGGTACCGACGAGTGAGCTCAAGTGGTGCCAGACAGCAAGTAATGAGCAGCAAGGCTGTCGGAGGGAGAAGGGTTACAGCAGGGGTGGTCAACCTCTTTATACCTACCGCCCACTTTCTATCTCTGTTAGTAGTAAAATTTTCTAACCACCCACCGGTTCCATAGTAATGGTGATTTATAAAGTAGGGAAGTAACTCTACTTTATAAAATTTATAAAGCAGAATTACAGCAAGTTAAAGCATATAATAATTACTTACCAAGTACTTTATGTTGGATTTTTGCTAATTTGGCAGAATAAATCTTTATAAAAACAACTTACTATAGTTAAATCTATCTTTTTATTTATACTTTGGTTGCTCCGCTACCACCCACCATGAAAGCTGGAATGCCCACTAGTGGGCAGTGTGGACCAGGTTGACTACCACTGGTTTACATGATTAAACGTCAGGCTGGGCAGGGTGATAAGTGATGGCCCAATGAAGTAAGTGTGAGAGGATGTGTGCAAGACCAGCCCACAGAGCCCGGTAATGAGATGCAGTCAATAAAGGAGTGCTCCGGGGAATGGGGGGGGGGGGGCGCATTCCCAAAAACTCTTCATCCCCAGGCGTCTGTCACCAGGATGCAGCTCTGGAGGGAGTAGAAAGCCAGGGAAGCCGTCCTCCCGCTGGGCACTGCTCAGGGCCAGCAGCCTTTGGGAGAAGGGTCCCTCACACCAATTAGCAGGCTGGGGAGAAGCTATCCGGGCTGTGAGAACGGAGACAGGCACGTTTCCAGGCCTTGTCTATTAGTGGAGACCGAAACTCTGACAGCAGCCTATTAGAAAGGGTCTCATGTCCTAGCTCATCGCGTGGGGGAATTGATTTTAAATGTATGAGCTGGCTGAAACATTTGTGCTAAGACGCGGGCTTTCTCAGGTCAGAAGTGAAGCAGGAGGTGGGATTCTGTGGAATCCCTGGCTGACCCCTTCAATATTAAGGACACTGGATGTCAGTGCATCCTCCCCTGTGACCATTGGAGTTTGGCCTGGAGCTGGAGAGCACACACTCTGGAGACAGGTGGCCTGGGTTTGAGTTCTGGCTGTGCCTTTATAGATGTGTCTCTATGTATAGTGATTTTACCCCCTGCAGGCCACATCTACAAACTAGTCATAGTAAGAGTAGTGCCTAGCAGTGCTGTTGTGATCATTAAAAGAGCAGATGTTGGTAACACCTCTTACAACAGTGTCTGTACATAGCGTGTGCTCAATAAATGTTATCTACCGTATTTTCCATGTATAAGACACTCCCATGTACAAGACGCACCTTAATTTTGGGGCCTGAAATTTGAAAAAAAAAAAAGTATTACATAAAGTTACTGAACTCATGTTTTATTCATCATTAAACAATGAGTGCAAAAACAATAAGCATGATAAAGTGGGAAATGCAAGTAAAAAAATCTACAACCCCTGTATAAGATGCACCCAGTTTTTAGACCCCAAATATTTCAAACAAGGGTGCATCTTATACATGGAGAAATATGGTATTATTACTTTATAACAATAATAATTATTATAATTTTAATATAGCTTTAGTATCTTTAATATTTATAAATTTTACAATTATTCTCATTATCGACAATATGACTCTGCTGGAAAGAGCAAGAACATTGGAGTCAGACAGATCCTGGCTCTTTCTAGCTGTGTGACTAGACAATGTATAATTTTTGCATGGTTTCCACATCACTATAATGGGAATAATAACCCAAATCTGGAAGGGTCTACATGATTATTAAGCAAATAATCTGCCAAGTCCTTGGCACAAAGTTGGTCCTTGATAAATAGTAGTTACCAGCATGCCCATGTCTTCAGAAATCTAAGAGATGATCCCTGTTGTCCCTACATCCACCTTGGACCTCAGAGGTCAGGAGACCTAGTCACTAGATTCTTAATCATTTTTATCTACATGACAGCCCTCGAGGGGGGAAATGTTGCCTCCCCACACTGTACAGAAATAACGCAGGCTGCTCGCTTGCCCAAGGCTGCCTGAGTTTTATGGACTCAAAGTTAATGTTAAGTCTTCCCACTCCCACCCATACCCTCTCCTGCTTCATTATTAGTAACTCTTGGGTAAGCGATAATCAGAGAAAAACTATTGTGATTAGTTTGTGGTCATTTCATCTTTTGACACCCCTCCCTCCAACGATAAAAGGGTATGGAAGGCATTTCTGAGGAGGCAGCAGTGGTCACTCCTTACACTAGAATTCTTCCAAAGGGGTTCGGTCTGGATTTTAGGACTTATTCTTAATAAAGGGCCCATTCACTGCAAAAGCCCATGCGCGTACTGTGACCGGAGCACAAACAGATCTGTCATTAAACAGCAAACACTCCGGAAGTGCTGCCCCCACCGGTGCAGACTGTCTGTCACCACAGAGATGCTGCTGGCTTGACAGACAGCGGATGGGGTGTGCTGTTTCTCTTTCCTGCAGCCCACTTTATTATAAACACGGAAACTCCAGCCTGCTAATAACCTGACACCTGATTCAGTGTCTTCTCACCCCACCACCAACTTCTCCTTGGTCCTGGGAATTTCAATGTCCTATTGCTTCTGCCCTTCAAACTATGTAAATTAATATGCAGGAATCTCAAAATAAGCCAAGACGACTGTCTAGAAACACCAGCTACTCGATCTACCATGGGACTGTGGAAAGCACCGTACTAAGCAACCTCTAAATCAAAAGGGCAATGGCCGTGATCCTCTAATAGTTAGGTCTGTATTTTCCTGGCAGTCATCACGTAAGTGTATGTTCTTTGTACAGGGTTCCACGCACAACCTGGGGCTATAAAGAGCTTCAAAACCAGTTCTTGTCTTCAAAGGGCTTACAGTATAATAGCTAAGACAAAAACCATGTAAGAAAGTGTTACAAAAGACTTCTGTCCCGGGCAATAATGAGCACCCATATGGGGGCGAGGGCATTCCCATTAGGGGAGCCGGGCCAGGACAGGATTCCTGAAGATGTTCAATGAGACTTGAAGAGGAGTCGGTGTCAGTCAGACACCCAAGGCAGGGCACGGCACACCGGGCGGAGTGAGTATGTGGGTCAAGGCATGAAAGTGTGTGGTTGGAACCTGCAAGTAGCCACGGGGCCCTGGGCCAGGTTTCTTAGCTTCTCCGTGCCTCAGTTTTCTCATCTGTAAGCTGGAGATGGGAGCAGTGCCTCCACCTCATGCGAGTTGTTATGAGAACTGCATGAGATGATACATGTGGACTCCTGGCAGAGAGCCTGGCACAGGGGAAGGGCTCGGTGAGTGTTATTTGACGGCTTTACTCTGATGCCATTTAGAGTGGGCAGAGTGGAGGAGGGGTGAGAAATTCAGCTGGGAAAGTAGGTGGATGTCAAATTGCAGAGAGACTTAATTTCCAAACTAAAAAGTCTGTACTTAACCCAGACCAGGGCCACTGAGGACAGAGAAGGACGGTAACTGG
Organism: Saccopteryx leptura; assembly: GCF_036850995.1. Taxonomy (NCBI): domain Eukaryota; kingdom Metazoa; phylum Chordata; class Mammalia; order Chiroptera; family Emballonuridae; genus Saccopteryx; species Saccopteryx leptura. The sequence continues at coordinate 178,633,147 of NC_089503.1, forward strand.
GAGGGAGGTGCCCACTGCTGCCTGCAGGACACAACTCAGCACTCACAATTTCTCCATCTGGAAAACAGTAACAAAACACTGCCAACTTCTTCCAACTGGGGCTGCTATGAACTCAAGGGGAAAAGTGCTTGTTCAACTTATACTTGTATAGCATAACGTTTAAGAATGTGCTGACCACTTGCCCATGTGTCTACTGCGGGGCCTGTGTCGACGGCATGGCTCTGCAGGGTTAGCATCTGCTGCGTGCGTGTGCACTTGGTGCCTGTATCTGCCATGCAGCTCGACAAGGAGAATAACGAAATCAGTCATCAGACAGACAAATATTTATTAAAATGCTAATAAGCTTGACTCCTCTTACCTAGGGGAGCAAGCATGCCAAAATGTTTGCATTCAAGAGAAGAGCCAAAGAAATATCTGCTCCAGAAGTCTCAAGAAGAGAATGTTTGTTTTATAGCCATGTACGTTAATCCATAGGACAGAGATGGCTCTGTTCTGCCCACAGAACAGACGACGGTGGTGGTCGTCAGGAGCTGCCTGATACAGAAACATCTCTTTCCCCCCTGCTGGAGGAGGACTAGAAGGGCTGGATTGTGCATTAGCTCACCCACTGGACATTTCTCTTCCCTGGGTCTGATGCCTATCCCTGGTTAGTGACTGGGTTTCTATCACACAGGTGAACAGAACAGACTCTTCCCTTTGTAAACTTTTATGAGGTAATTGGCCATCTAATATGGCCTCCAGAGGCACATTTTTGTTTAAGTAACTACAGATTCCAGGGAATTAACTCCACACAAGCACACAAGAAAAGCTCCTGTTTTCTTCCTCAAGGTCAGCAAACTCTTCCAACTTAAACTACTTGTTGCAACCCAGACTGCTGGAGCCCCTCCCAGAGTTTCTGGTTCAGCAGGTCTGGGTGGGGCTGGAGCAGTCACGCTTTCAGTGAGTTCCAGCGGCTGGTCTGGGTCTCACACTTCTCGGGAGGTACGGTGGCTTCCTCCTCACGGACGCTGCGCCACAAACCCCACTGTGAATCACAATTCATGTGACTGTCATGCGCTGGGGAAATGAGTCTGATTAATCTGAAAGATCCTAGTAGCTAAAGAAAGGATGTTTTTGTACTGTCAAAACAGAAGTGGCTTCTGCTTCTATTCCACAGCCCTACTTGAGGGAAACTCTTGAGTTCTCAAGTGAAATAAGATGTGTCAACCTTCAAAAAAGCAAAGCAAAGCAAAACACAAAACAAAAAAAGATGTGTCAACCTTAGGAAGGGTCAATAGTTTAAGGAACTTTTCATCTAAAAGTATCCCATATCCTGCAACCATACTGGTTTGGTCCTCTAGTTTTTGCCTCCAATTGTTGTTTTTTTTAAATTATGATTGATTTTTTTTTTTAGAGAAAAAGAGAAATATCAATTTGTTGTTTCACTTATTTATGTTTTCATTGGTGATTCTTGCATGTGCCCTGACTGGGGATTGATCCTGCAACCCTGGCATGTCAGGGTGATGCTCTAACCAACTGAGCTACCTGCCCAGGGCTCCAACTGCTCTTATTACCATCATGGAAGCATAAACTTCCCACAATAAAATCTAAACAAACTCTTCCTTACAGATTCTTTTCTTCTTTCCTCAAACAATTACTAGGGACCTGATTCAAATTATATTTCTCAGAAAATCAGTACTAGAGAAAATCAACAGTTGTTTTGAGACCATTTTTCCCCTAGAGAATACTACACTGGGTCTACCACATGTGGGTGTCTGTGTGCAAGAGTGTGTGCACGAGTGTATTTGAGGGTAATGTTTAACACTTCCATTTAACATTTTCTAGAATCAATAAGTATGTATAGTTGAAAAGAGTGGTCAATATTTATTTCAGGTAGAAAAAATAGGTATTCAAATCAGAAGACTTAGGATCATTTCTGTTTCTAGGTCACAATTTACCCAGAACAATGTCAAATTTGATGGAAGTGTTTCAGAATCAACCAGTCACTAAAAACATGAAACACTTATTGGATGAAACAGAGAAGATTTTGCTTTGCTGGGTGCATAGACACTGGCAACCTTGCAGCCATTTTGTCCCCCAGTTTTGACACACTAAAAATGAGGATGATGATGCAACCCAGATCCACCTTGAAGGCCATTTAGGTATCAAAAGATCTTATTATGACACTATCCACCTATAACAGCCCAGATGGCAAAGGGCCCTTGGGCAGCATTGGAGAGGGCTTGAGAGACCTTCAGTCCAAATGAACTGATTTAATAAACTCTCATGCATGATAAGAAGCATTCATCTATAAAAGAGAGTAAATGAGACTATAATGAATTTTCCCCAGAAGGTCGAGTGAGGGTAGGGATGTCTGGGTGGAGACATGCCGGTGGTAGCTGAGAGAGATGTATAGCCAGTGCTAGGCCACAGATTTGGTGATTATGCTCCAGGCAAAAAGCCCCTCATATTTGAATTTGTAAAACTGAGTGCTTTGAAGGACAGCCTGCATCTTATTTATTTATACCCCCAGTATCTCTGAGAGTACCTTCCAGCCATCGGGAGCTCAAGTCTCAAATCTGAGTGTTAGAAAATGGCGATGGAAGTATTCAGAAATGGGATTTTCCTGGGAAGGTTCTAGATGAAACCATAAGGGGAAATGAAAGGTGATGTGAAGGAGGAGGAAAAGGGCTGTATAGACAATAATGACAAGTTAGATCAGGGGTTGGAAATGTTTTAAAAGCCACCAGATTCTAAACTCTTACATTTTTAGGGGACGAGTAGGAGGTGGGCATTATGTGGACTGGCAGGATAGAGGGTGTATCTTCACTTACAAAAGATATGGAAAGAAGGGTATTCTGACTGCTGGCTTCTCTAAGGGATAGGGTGGTGTGCAGAACTTTTTGTGGGGAATAGACAATGCTCTCAACCCTTATGCTCAATGTCAACTCTTGCATGTGGTTCCCATGTCCCTGTCTATCAAAGTTGCCTACCTGGGGGACAAGGCAAGAAGACATAGAACCCTTTAGACCAAGCCCAACCTATTGCAGGTATAGTGAGCACAAAACAGACCTCCCACTGAATATATTTACGGTTGCTTTGGCAAGTTTAATGGAATGCCCCCTAAAGTCACTTTTTCCTTGTGCTGCTGGGCTTCAGCCTGCGGAAACATATTTCATTCCTTTTAAAAAAGCACAGGCTATGATTAAGTATATTTAGGGACTTTTAAATTAATGGCCTGATAAGTTGTAAAACAACTCAAAATTGTGTAAATGTGTATTTGGGAATTTTCAAAAATTGTAAGTTATTGACTCAACAAGTCTTTTTAAAATGTTCTGCTCTATTATTCAAATCTTTACCATGTAGTTTATTGACAGGTTGCTGAATACAATGACTCCCCAGGTGGGCGCACAGTAAATTCACAGCATGTGTTAGCCCTTCATTAAGAGGACCTGCTAATCACTCACTGGTTATATGGGGCAGGACTCAGGGTGGTACTAGAGCTGCATGAAATTTAACATCCTTCCTTCTTCCCTTTGTGTCCAACTGATCTGGCTTCCAATGGCCAATAAGGTCTTTGCTCAAGTCTCAGTAGTTGCCCAGATGTAACGGTTACACCTGTGTTATGTGCTGTTGAGTCAGCTCCCATTTCTGGCCACCTTATGAATGAGTGATGTCCACAACATTGTGTCCTTAACAGCCCTGCCCAGCCCCTACAGACTCACATCTGTGGTTCTTTTATGCAGTCAATCCATCTCCTGTTTGGTCTTCCTCCTTTCCCACTGCCTTCTATTTTTCCCAGCATTACTGTCTTCTCCAAAGAACCTTGCCTTCTCATGAAGGGCCTGAGGTAGGACAGCTTCTAAAATGGTCAGGTCACTCTGAAGCTCAGCAGGACAGCAGCAGCCACTCCATGTTACTGTCAGATATACAGATATCATGCCTGAAACCCAAAGAGCTAAAGTGATACACCCCAGTTCAATGCTTAGATGTGAAGCCAGTGTGGTGTCTACACCACTTGCCTCCCCATTTAATGGTTTTCCACCTGAAGGCAAGGTATTAATGAGTCTGTGGTGTGGACTCTTAAAAGAAGACCCCGGGACTGAAACCCCATTCAGCCATCTTGACCATAGAAGGCATTCACTGAATATAGGTCAAGGCAAGAGAATGGATGGCTCTAGGCAAAGTGACCTCACTGCTTAAAACACTAATCTATCTATCTATCTATCTATCTATCTATCTATCTATCTATCTATCTATCTATCATTATAATGCTCAAGAATGCATTTGCAAAGAAATTCCATGCTATTCTAATCTAGAGCAAAGTCTCATCAATAGCTCTTGGTTTGAACTTGGGAAAAAACTGGAGGTAGAGAGCTTGGTGACTACCTTGTCAAGTAGCATCAACTCTTGCAGATCTCTTGGATATCAACAATGGATCTGAAGAAACAATTGTCTGAAGCATGAGTTTACTCAAGAGGGCCGAAGGGTTGACACCCAAAGGGCATGCAGTTTGAGATCTCCCTACAGGTGGAATCTGCATTTTAGCAACCTGGCTGGTGAGGGGACCAAAGCCATCACTTGGCCCCTGCGTACCACATAGCCTGACTCCGGTCAGACAGGGCTGCTGAGAGAGACGGTCTGCACTGAGGAGGATGGATGCACTGAGCTCAGAGTAAAGCCTGCATTGTAGGTCCGTGTCACTCTAATGGCAAGACAAAGCTCATGCTGTTAGCGGCAAAAGAGATTATCTGAAATAGCCTCTCATGCCCCCATCTGCTATTACAGCATGGAAGAAGGAATGAGGGCAGCACACAGGATGGAAAATGACAGGGAGGCAGGGGGTGGGAGGTATAAGCTATCTCCATCAGGGACAAAGAGGGATGGCAGGAGAGAAAGCAGAAATGTCTTTCTGTCTCAGTGAGTGAGGAGGGCTCTCTGGAAGGAATTGATCTGATCCACGCTGGGCCAATTTCCCTCCGTGCCCTGCAGATGCATGTTCTGCCCTCCTCCATCCTGCTCCGTACCCAGGGAGGCAGGGCTGCTGGACCTCATCATGCTTGGGAGGGAGGAGGGCCAGTCAGGAGGCCCCTGCACACTTCCGAGTCTTGGGCTCAGACCCTGCTCCTGCTCTGACCCCTCACACCTAAGGATACTGGCTCTCTGCAGCAACAGCCCTGGGCCACTGTCCTAGTTTCCTATACCCTATCCATCCTTGTGTAAACAATCTTATCATGAAACTCTTCCCCAAACATCCAAGTTGAAAATGACACCTTTTTGCTGTCAGGACCCTGACTGATACACCTTGGATGCTCAGGTAGCATCTTTATCATGTTTCCCTCACTTTGCAGGCAATGGCTGCTCATGGGGGAGAGAAGGGGGAAAGAGACCCTGGTTTCAATGTTCCACTGGCTAAGGGAAGACTGTAATATTAAATACTGGCTGAGTACGTTGGGCTTTGGGCCTTCTACGGTCTGACTTTCTTCTGTAAAAGTCAGAGTCCTTTTCCAACTGTCCAGGTGGCTCAGAGCACTGACTCTGTCATAAAGGTTGACACAGCTCGTAGCCCACGGGGCAGGGGGGTCTGAGGGCCTCCCACCTCGGCCACTCAGGACTCAGACACTATGGTTCCTCCTCAGAGGGAAGTCTTCACAAATACAGGCTGGTATCAGTGAACTGCGAGGCTCCTTTCTAATTGATTGGCTGCTACTATTTTACCCCGTAAGAAATTTTGACTATGAAGATAAACATGAATTTTTCTCTGTTCAAAGTTCCCAGAATGTTCCTCCTTTATGTGGTAGAAAACAGAGCACTGTGGTCCACATGTGAGTGGCAGTGAAATACAGCTCACAGAGCCAACTAATTTGTTTTTCCCTTTGGATGATGACCAGGTGGCTGGGAAGGAAGTAACTCAGAAACACAGAGAACATTGTTCATTCAAAATATTTTTTAAAAAAATAAAAAGAAAGAAATAGCACAAGAAAAGTTGAAAAAGGACTTTTCTCCACAGCAATGATTTCTTAGAATAAAAACACACATTCTAACATAACCAAAACCTGGCATTCCTCAGTTCATTAACTCAGTTCTTAGAACCCACTTAACTACTCAAAAGTAATTTCATGCAAAAGTTCAGTTTCCACTTCTAGCATCCTTTCAACAATAGACTCAGAGCACTGAGTGAAATCTGTGCTCCGCATGTGGGCACGGTCATCTACAAAATCCTGTTGGTAGAGGACAAGCCCCTCAGAGCAGCTCCATGGAGCCCTTGGGCTAAGGATTGAACAGTAAATGGACGTGAACACAGTCTCCATTCTAACCTTTACACTGTGGAGACCCAACTCACAGGAGGGCTCAGAACCAGGTCCAGCACAAGAACTTCTGTGCTCCTACTTGTGAAATTCCTGGTCATTACAACTGTCCTTCACCATCAGAAAGTGGCAAAACCCCACGGCCTCCGTAACTGCCATGGTGCACCTACTTAGTGCTATGGGTGTCCTCTACACCTGTGCCCACAAGAGACAAGTGACACCAATTTAAAGGAAAAGACAGAAGGGAGCCCTGTACAGATTAGATATGTGTTACAGCTTAGGAAGACATGCCAAAGACACCATGTGAACCAGGACTTCCACAGAGGGGAAGGGGATCAGAGCCAAATGGATGTCCACCTGGCTGGGAATGAGTTACGTTCACTGTCTGAGGCCAGTGGAGTCTCTGCCATGGGGCTAGTCCCTGGATCTGGGTGTGTGGATGGTCTGTGCACAGGGACAAATATTCCTCTGCCTCCGTATTCTTCCCCCTAAATCTGTTCACTCTGGACACACATCTTTTTTTTTTTTTTTTTTTGTATTTTTCTGAAGTTAGAAACGGGGAGACAGTCAGACAGATTCCTGCATACGCCTGACCGGGATCCAGCCAGCATGCCCACCAGGGGGCGATGCTCTGCCCATCTGGGGCATCGCTCTGTTGCAACTAGAGCCATTCTAGCACCTGAGGCAGAGGCCATAGAGCCATCCTCAGCACCCGGGCCAACTTTACTCCAATGGAGCCTTGGCTGTGGGAGAGGAAGGAGAGGGGGAGGGGTGGAGAAGCAGATGGGCGCTTCTCCTGTGTGCCCTGGCCGGGAATCGAATCCGGGACTCCTGCATGCCAGGCCGACGCTCTACCACTGAGCCAACCGGCCAGGGCCTGGACACACATCTTATGAGCTCTAAGACATACGTCTAGCAGAAGTTCACGTACAGAAAAGCTGAGTCAATGAATCACCACGCTGGGTTCTATCAGCAGATGGGAGGTGGGGTAGAGGAAATGCACCTGCCCAGAGCATCATAACACTGTCCCTTGTGCTTGGTTCCTTAGCCACCTATGCCCCCCTACCTCCTTCTGTTGCCCAGCTTAGACAGGACGCATCTGGGAGTCAGGACACCTGGGTCCCACTCCTGACTTTGTCACAACCTACCTGTGTGTTTACCTCTAGACCAGTGGCTCTCAATTGGGAACACTGGCAATGTCTGGAGACAAGGTCACCATTTGGGGGATGCTACTGGCATCATAAGGGTATAAGCCAGGGATGCTACTAAACACCCTGCAATGCCCCAGGCACCCCCACAGCACAGCTAGGTGGCCCAAAAAGTCAACAGTACCGTGGTTTTCTAATCTGCAAAATGAGAGGTCTAGATTAGATCATTTTAAAAAACCTTTTTCAGAGACAAAATTCTGAAATGCTGATTAAGTATTTGGGCAAGTATACAATTTTGGAACAATTTAGACACAGATCACATCATATATGATGCTGAGAAGCAAAACTTAGTCCTGCAAAGTATATAAATGCCAATAAGGTTGCTTATATGAGAAATAATAAGGAAATGTGTCCTGGAGGCCAGGGCAGTCCCTTATGCTATAAAGATGTGAAAAACTGCTCTGTGTCAACAACCTACCCAACAAGGCATTCATTTAGAGGGCAGAAAAAAAATTTCAAGTTCCAAATCCCAAGCTTCTACTTAGGAGAGTCTGGTGGGAAGTGATACATATAAAGTCCTCTTTGTCTAAATAATGTTCCAAACAGAAAAAGGCCAGAGGTGACTAGTGTGGAAATGGGTTTTAGAGGAGCTGCAATAAAGTGCCTCCCTTCCCAAAGCCCTGAAGAAAGGCTCACCATGTGATTACCGTAACAAGACAAAGAAGGCCTGGGCAGGTCCCCGGGAAACCTACATGATGCCCAAACACTCCGCGTGCAGGTTCAGAGGTGGCCAGGAGGCTTTCTGACCATGGCATATGACAATCAGCTCACACATCAGCTCAGGGAAACTTCTCCCATCTGGCTGTTTCACAGACATAAGTTGATATTATAGGTCTCTTTGGAAGGCCTCGGGGGTGGCATTTATCCCTAAATAAGTTGCTAAATCCTCACAAAGACAACTGACAGCAAGTCTGATTATTGGGAGTCTGGGGGAACTAAGAACAGAAAGAAAGAGCCCAGCAACAATGGTGCCCCAGGCTGAATGGGTGCTGGCCGGAACAGGCAGGCACAGAGCAGCTGGACACGCCTGTCGGGTCTCTTCAATGACAACGTGCGCTTAGGAGTCCTGGAGGCTTCGTGTTTATGTTTCATTCTCTAATTTTCCAATTGAGGGAAAATAGGGCACATGGGACTCTAAAAATCAGGGCATGAAGAGACTGGCTCTTAGAAGGTGATGGCCATCCTGAGTCTCCCCGAGCTGCGTCTGCAATGGCCAGTGCCGGGATGGAGCTCCCTGACGTTTGTTACCTGCATGTCTCGGCATCTATCAAGGGCGTGCAAGGGTAGGCGGGAAGGGTGCAATCCTGAATAAACTCAGGCAAGCAGGAAGGGACTCAGTAAGCGGCATGAGAGTGTTCACATCATACACTCTCTGCTGACAATGGGTTCATATTTATAACTCAATGAAAGTCATTCAGGGAAAATGTCATACAAAAACAAGTTGGATGGAAAAGGTAGCTCTGTTAATGGCTAGTTTCCTCCTAGGAACATTGATTAAGCTGTTGTATTGACTGCGCTAATAACATTATAGATTTTAAATCTTCATTTCCCCAACTTCATCATCCATATGACAAAGTGTTTTGAACAAAGTCACTCTCTGATGGGGATAGTTAGAAAATGCAGGCATTGTCTAACTAATGATAGTCACCAGCTCCCAGAACCTGACTCATCTGGGAGTCGGAGTGTAGAAAGAGTCTAAAAACATGGCAGTGAGAGAAATCTAACTTCCACCTAGCCAGGAAGAGATCATTGCTTTTATTTTTATTTTATACTTTGAAAAATACACGAGAGAGAATCTTCCTCAGACATCACTTGTCTATTTTCACCATTCTTTGAAAAGGAGGTTGATAATGTGCAAGAATAAGAAAAAGGCATGTCTAGGACAAGAGAAAAGCCCCCTGCATCCCTCATGCCCATGATGCTGGTGTACACAGTACCTCCCCCTGCCCTTTGCAACCACCGAAACTGAGATAAGAGAAGTCAATGGCCCTGCCACAGAACAGGAAGGCAAAGGGTGGGCCACTAGGCAGCCTGACCTCCAGTTAACGGGAAAACACCAGCCCTGATGCAGGATGGCTGGAGTGAGCCTCCCTGAACCTCCCGGACACTCCCCACTGCTCCTCAGCCGTAGGCTCCCTCTCTAGCTGTGCCAGAAGCATCTCCCTGGCCTCAGACACTCATTCAAATTAAATGGTCTCTAAGAACTAATGAGGTTTGATCTAAAAATGGCCCCAAACCAAAGCATGTCAATCTTCATTCTCAGAAAGAACTTACAAAAGCAATTGATCTTTTTCTTTTCCTTACCCAATTTTCAATAAGCAAGAGAACACCTCTGAATGGGGAGGGGTCAGTGACATAGCAAATGAAAGAACGAACCGAACAGGCAATAAGATGACAGAGAAGGAACTGTCTTGGGGGGGGGGGGCGGGTAACGTTCATTCAATACTTTGAAAAGCATTGTGGCCTCGGCTGACTTTGGGGCTCTCATCTGAAAAATAAGTATTTTCATTTACATAAAATCTGCATCTATAGGTTCCACCATAATCATCCCAGGGACGAGGGCAGAGTGCAGCCCTTTGTTTCTTATTTGCGGTCTCAGCATTTCTGGTTTTGTTTTTGCATCTTATTCTGTGTGCATTTCAGGCAGGTTAGAGAGGTTTTTATTTCTCCTCAGGTACTGGGCCAAGTGTCAAGAACTCTATTGCTGTGTATATTTATAAGGAGTATTACTCTACAGGACCTCGGCATTCAGAGTGGTGGTAGGAATGGTGAGGGTACATTTTGTCCATGTCTATGTCAGGTAGACACATCCATCTTTCAAATGGGGGGGGGCATCTCCTCATAGACAACACACCCAAGCCCCCAAAGTACCTTCTACTTTGGGACTGCCTTCCACCACATGGCATTTCAAGGGGTCACACTAAATAAAAACAAACATGTAACCCATGTACATGACATACCTTGAAGGAAACCCAGGCATTAGATTGGGATGGATGTGGGTGCTAAGAAATATTTAGTATTTCTGCGATGATTCCTTCCAGGACATCAGATGGAATATTTAGTTTTTAAAATTTAATTTTTTAAATTTAAAAGGGGGTAGTCATATCCTGGAACTCCTATGGGTCTACCATATCATGCTTTTTATATTAAAAAAATAATAATTTAAATTTCTTTTGAATGCTGATGAACAGGAGACGCCAAATCTTTTTCACCTGCAAACTACTACCTTCTTTATTTTATCCAGCTAATAACACTGTTTCGTCTTTTTCCAAATAGCTCCAGATATATAAAAAAGATTTATATAGGTGGATGGGGATCCTCAAACCCCTCAGCGAGATCTTCTGAGCATGGCTTTTAAGATACCTAGAGGCAGAAAAAGCCCAATAGAGATCAGGGGAACTACCAGCTTTTAGGATATGCCCTTAAAGGCTCCAATGCCCCAAAGGGGTCTCATAGGATGCCATCTGGGTCCTGCTTCAATAGTGGAAAGGAAGGTAACTGAGCGAAAGCCTGCCAGACTTACATGCCTCTGCTGTGAGGAAACAGGGACACTGGAAGGTAGGCTTCCCCCTCGCTCCTCTAAGGGAGGGCTCAGTCTCTTCCAGCCCTGCTCCAGCCACCTATGACCTAACCTTGCCCAGAATGCTGGGGTTTGCCACTGAAGGCTGAAGGTGCCCAGGGCCGTCAGCCCCATCTACGATACTGTGGACGAGCCTAGGGTATTTCTTCCAAGAAGCAGGTAAACTGATCTCATTTGCATAAGGGCCACTTAACTATGTCTTGCCTGAATAGTCAGGTTTTTTATTCTTCCCTCGAAGATCTCTGTTGTGGGTGTTGATAGTCCTATTTTCTGCTGCTTTGTTTAATATATAGTGTTTCCTTTATTCCTCCTACCTCAATGCCCCACTCATATTTCAGGCTGGGACCTACTCCTAATTTAGAGCTCTCTTTCCCCCTTTTGCCAACTTCTATTATGAATCTACCTTTGCCACCCAGCTTAGTGTATTCCAAAGTTCTCTTTACCAAGCCACAGTCACAGAGCTCCAGGGAAAAGCAACCTGGTCTCATCTCTCCAGGCAGAGGAGAACAGAAGCTCCATATCCACACATGCTACAGATGGCTTTTCCAGTCTACCTGAATCATTACCAGCAAGAAGCAGCGGTCATTGGGACTTGGACGTGAGCTGCAAAGTATAGAATTGTGACAACAATTCCAGTGCCATGTGGACTTTTCCTGGATGAAAACTTTTCCTGGACTCCTGCTCCTTGTGACAGCTCATAACAGACTGAACTGGGGTTGGGTTGCATTTTTCAGGGATTTGGCATGGTGTTGGGGCCAACTTGGACTTGGTGAACATGTTAAAGACACTACTCTTTTATGGATTCTTGCTGTATTGGCCAAGAGTTTGCTTAAAGGCTTTAATCACTGTAAAAAAACAAAAACAAAATAGAAGACTAGATAAAGAAGATGTGGCACATATACACCATGGTATACTATTCAGCCATAAGAAATGATGACATCGGATCACTTACAACAAAATGGTAGGATCTTGATAACATTATACGGAGTGAAATAAGTAAATCAGAAAAAAACAAGAACTGCAGGATTCCATACATTGGTGGGACATAAAAACAAGACTAAGAGACATGGACAAGAGTGTGGTGGTTACAGGGGGCAGGGGGAGGGAAGGAGGGAGAGGGGAAGGGGAAGGGGAGGGGTACAAAGAAAACTAGATAGAAGGTGATGGAGGACAATCTCTCTTTGGATGATGGGTATGCAACAGAATTGAATGATAAGATAACCTGGACATGTTTTCTTTGAATATATGTACCCTGATTTATTGATGTCACCCCATTAAAATAAAAATTTATTTATTAAAATAAAAAAAATTTAATTTTTTGAGGTAAAATTCACTTAACATGACACTTCCCACCTTAATCATTTTAACAAGTACTAATCAGTGAGTTTTTAAAAAGATATGCTTATCATATTATACAACAGTTTCCACTTTCTCTCTCCAGAACATCTCTATCCCCCCTCCCCAAAAAGAAACCCAATACCTGTTAGGAGGGGCTCCCAAATCCCCTCCTCGGGCACCCTGGCAACCACTAATGCACTTTCTGTCTCTATGGTTATGCCCAAGAATGCATGCTGAGAGGGAATTCCAAGGGCTGCCTGTTTGTCAACATGTTGCCCAGGCAACATCCTGTTTGTCCTGGGAACAGTGATGCAATGAGCAGCCAGGAGGGTGGGTTGTTCATGAGCGGTGGGAGGGTCCTCCGCATGAGCAGTGAGGACTGCAGTGCCCGTCTATGAAAGTTCATGTCTGAAACAGTTGGGGGGAACAGAGGCACATCCAGACCCCTTTTCAGGGTTACACCCTCCCACCAGCCACTCCCGAGCAGCAGCCCCTCTGTTCCCAGGACACATCAGCAGCTAAGTGTTGAAGTCCAGACCTTCGACACCTTCACTGTCTGAAATACAAAAACATCTGCCTCCTTCCGTCTCCCAAAGTGGTTATGGCCAGGAGAGCCATCACCAAGGGCAAAGGGAAATGTGGAACATTCTGGGCCAAATGACAAATGGTAAATAGACCCTCCTGCCCACGGCAAAGCCCTCCAGGAGGAACAGTGAGAATCAGCCCTGCGCGTCAGAGCACACACACAGGCCCCTGGTCTTGCAGCCTTTTCAAATCGAGGTCATGGAATCAGGCCTTGTGTGCACTTGCCGCCCTTGTCATACTTAGCAGATAAAGGCTATTCCTTGAGGATGTTGTTCCAACAGAATCCTCCACTGCTGAAGCCAGCGGCAGGCTTGGCTGATCAAGGAGGCAGCGTAAGCAGGAAGCCGGCCTACGGATCTGTTATTTGGATGATTAGCCCTTTGGTGATAGGTACCTCTTGAAAGCCTGCCTCTTCCAAGAGCCTGATTTCTCACCAGAAGATAATTGTCTTATGTCTCTCTATATAGGGTATAGAGGGAGGAACGTCCTTACAGGGCAGGATCCATGGGCTCGCAAAGGAACCTGGGTATACACACTCAAGATACCCAGTAACCTATGACTAAAGACAGATCCCAAACCTTCGAGAGACAGAAGGGGCTACAATATATTATAGAATCCATTGCACACACATACAGCATGTCAGAAGGACTCCTCCTCTAAGCTTCTGCTTATTTTTCTAAAATCAAGAGAAAAGTTTAATTAATTGTGTTACTTCAAGTATTTAGAGAGCCTAACAATTGGTATCGAATTTCGGAACAGCGTACAGGGTGTGATCTCTGATCACTCTCTCACCTGTGAAGGCACAGTAGCGCTGGGGTGACAAAGAGGCTCCATCTGTCTGGATACCTGACGTAACTGCTCTGCTCCTCTATCCAAAGATCAAAGAACTTTGCATAACTGGGGAGACCTCGCACAGTCAACAATGTCTGGAAGCCACATAGGGTCGTGATATAAACACAGTAGGAATTAGGAGCAGGAGCCCCATTCAGTCAGTCCCAACACCATTAACTGTCCCCCGGCACATCATTCATATCAAGTGACACAACTCCTATAGGACCAGGGTATAAGTACAATGCTTTCCACATACCAGGTACTGACTTGATATCTTATTAAGAAACTGAAGACACGAACAAAGACAGTTCTTTGTCATCGAGGGACTTACAGTCTGAGTGAAGAAGATGGTATGATAGAAACAAAATATAATAGAATGCAACTCTTATTTCATACAGTGAAAATGTGGATTACAAGGTAGGCAGTATTAGCACTCTAATGACACATTTCAAATTATTGTGACAGATTGAAAAATATGAGAATTAACTAAGAGTGGCTAAAAATCACTTATAATGAGATTTGGAGACATCTGCAAAGTAACGCAAACATGATATAACAAGTATGAGTCACTTCCCCTGAGACCCAGTTTGCAAGGAGACCAGTGAATCCTCTTTCTGAGAACACAAAACAATTTCAGCCTGAGCTTTCATGGACCTTCGTGACCTGGTGTTTGGTGATTGTTTAACACTGAAGGAGAAATATAGATGCATGCAGCCGTATGTCTACTCCAAACAAAGCTCCACATTCCAAAATAAACACTGAGAGCTGTTGTGAGCCAGACCTGAGAGGCAAAGGGGCACAAGGATGTTAAGGAAGCTCGGAAAAGCCTTTCCTGTCACAAGCTGCCTTCACCCTGTGCCCACAACCCATCGGTGCTGCCAAATGCACAGAACAAATGTGGATTCATGTTCCCAAGATCCAGAAACTCGGGGAAGGTGTCAGGAGGCAGCAAGACTGGCAGCTGGAAGGTGGTGTAGGAAACCATTACGGATATGGAGAGAAGACACCACATAACATTACAAGGGAAGAATTAACAGAATTCGGTGATGGACTGGATGTGGGATGCGAGGAAGAAACACAAAAATGATGCTACCGTTTCAAACCTGGGTGACACGATCACTTGACACCCTTGAATCTCAGTTTTCTCATCTATAGAGTGGAAATCGAAAACATCTGTTCCTAACTCACAGGTTTACTGCAAGGGAAAGAGCATTTGAAAAGTGTTCAGATAAAGACAAAAAGAACTCTTATTCAAAGAGGGCCTAGGTCAGGAGTCGGGAACCTTTTTGGCTGAGAGCCATGAATGCCACATATTGTAAAATGTAATTCTATGAGAGTCATACAACAATCCGTGTACATTACGCATTATCCAATAAAAATTTGGTGTTGTCCCAGAGGACAGCAGCTGTGATTGGCTCCTGCCACCTGCAGCCATGAACATGAGCGGTAGGAAATGAATGGATTGTAATACGTGAGAATGTTTTATACAGTGTGTCCATAAAGTCATGGTGCACTTTTGACCAGTCACAGGAAAGCAACAAAAGACGATAGAAATGTGAAATCTGCACCAAATAAAAGGAAAACTCTCCCAGTTTCATACCTATTCAGTGCAGTGCGATGTGGGCTCACACACAGATTTTTTAGGGCTCCTTACATAGCTATCCCTTATAGCCTCTACAGACTCATCACTGACTGAAGGCCTACCAGAACGGGGTTTCTCCACCAAACTGCCGGTTTCCTTCAACTGCTTATCCCACCGAGTAATGTGATTCCTATGTGGTGGCGCTTTGTTATAAACGCGCTGATATTCACGTTGTACTTTGGTCATGGATTTGAATTTAGTGAGCCACAGAACACACTGAACTTTCCTCTGTACTGTCCACATCTCGACTGGCATGGCCGTGGGCTGCTCCGCTGTGTACACGGTGTTACGTCATCATCTGTGCATGTGCACATGCTGCCACATCATCCTACAGAAACTGGAGGATTTTCCTTTTATTTGGTTCAGATTTCACATATCCATCGTCTTATGTTGCTTTTCTGTGACCGGTCAAAAGTGCACCATGACTTTACAGACACACTGTATTTTTAATGTTATTATTTTTTTTATTAAAGATTTGTCTGCGAGCCAGATGCAGCCATCCAAAGAGCCACATCTGGTTCGTGAGCCATAGGTTCCTGAACCCTGGCCTAGGTGGATTCCAGTTCTATGACCATGAAGGGGACGTTTTCCTTAAAGCCCAGTGGGATACTCTGGAAGACACCCAATACACAGTGGGGTAAATTTATACAAAGAGAAAAAAGAGAACTCAAGTGGTAATTTGCCTAATCCTCTAGCCCCCAAACCAAAATTCACAGAATTTCCAGGATGAGGCTCTGTACGTTCCTGGTGGCCGATCACATTTATTCATTGACTACAGGAATTCTCTTCTTCATACCTAACCAAACCCTCTTGATGTACCTTAAACCAATTTCTCATTGAACATGGAGCAGAACCAATCGTCTTCACCATCTGAAACTTGACCATAGCAGTATCCTCTCTTGGCGGCTAAGGAAATCACAGAACTTGATCTCCAGTTTTCACACCACTTGTACTGTACTCCTCTTGTGTCCACTCTGGTTCAGCTTAATTCAAAAGCCCAGCTTGGATGAACAGTATTAAAATTCTCAAAATTCATTGAACTCTTGGGGTTGTTTATTGTTTCTCATATCCTTGACCCTTGCTATGACACTGAGTGAGGGGAGCTCACAAAATAAACCAATTCTCCAAGACCTCAGCTGCTTCTAAGAACTCCCTCAAGGAACACTGTGACCTCAAAGGCCAGAGTATGACATCATTGGTCCAGACCAACAGCTACTCTGCGAACACTCCCTGTAGTCCCTGTTTCTTCTGAGGCCTTTGCACACAGCAAAGAGAAAGCCTCAAATTATGTGATGTTTCACATGCCTTTCAAGCCTTAAAAAATTATTCTTTATTTATTGATTTGAGAGAGAGAAGCATCGATCTGACTGAGGATCAAACCTGCAACCTTTGTGCCTCAGGAGAACACTCTAACCAGCTGAGCCATCTGGCCAGAGCACCTTTCAAGCCTTTTACACAAGGCTTTGAGAGCCTCTTTCCCCTTTTTATTCTAACCCAAGACTCTGAATTTTGGTAAAAACTTTGTAACAGGGAATGACGACGAAGAACAGAGACAGAGATGTGGCCCCCCACAGCTCTGTCCTACTTGCACTTGTAGTATTTAAGGGAAGGAAATTTGGTCCAGACATCCAGCTACACTGCTCCCCAAGTGCGCAGAGGTCAGCTAATAAGATCCACTCAGCAAACAAGACAGTTTATCAGAGGTTTTCACAAAGGACCACTGAAATATGATTATGGTTTGAAGAATGCAAGACAGCCCTGCCAAGCAAACCTCTCTGTAAGGACAGTTCAGATTCTTGCCATTGGTCATTCCTGGATGCCACTGGAGACCACAATGAATTGTCACCTTTTGTTGAGGATGGGATGGGTCACTTCAAATCAGGGTTCTCTACCCCCTGGACTTACTCAGAAGTTCCTGGGGGTGGGTGGCGGGGAGGGGGCTTCAAGTGGGAACAGAGGCTGGAGAAGCCAAAGTCTGCCATGTCACCGTTTGGGAAGGTGGGACTCTGAGGTACAGCTCTGTCCACCACCGGATGCTGAAAGGGTGGCCTAATCAGAAGCCTTGAAACAGCTCCTGAAGAAGCATGGGGGACTTCTGCGGGAGCTGCTTGCACAGAAAGGCTGCCACCATGGAATAAATCAGCAGCAGGAAGGGCGCTACGGCAGTTACCAGGCGCATCCAGAACATCTCGGGGAAATGCTAATTGCTGGCTTTGTGGGTCTGGTCTACGGAGACAAGAAATGTGGACTGAGACAGGAGCCATGTGACTAATCACCAGTCGCTACTTCTGACCCTTTGCCCTGGCTGGGGGGCAGGACTGTCCACTCTGGGAACCCAGGACATAGGCATTCTAAGTTTGACCCTGTGCTCTTGGCTAGAGAAGGAAGCAGTAGAAGTTAGCGTGCTTTTGAGGAAGGGAAGGAAGAGAAGTAAATACTTTTGCCCTTAATCTCCCGCTCTCCCTTTTTATTTCAATGTCAGCATTAGCAATTGTATTTGGTCTTTATTCATTCATTCCCTCTTTCATTCGTATTTTACCTTATTCCAGAATAGATTTTGTGCAGTGCACACAATTATCATTTAATTAGCCATTAACTTGCAGGATCCTAAAGGAATGGAACATTAATGGTGGCACCTATTTGGGGTAGGAGGTCGTACCCAGATGGGATGGAAAACAGGTAAAGGCTAAACCACAGAGAAGAGAGGCACTGCAATCAAACTTAACTGTTTCACATCTGGCCAGGGGCTGGCAGCAATTGCAGAAAGGATTCACTGACCTCAACGTAAACATACAAGTCATCTCCATGAGCTGCCTATGAGCATCTTCAGAATAGGACCACATTGGCAAATGAAGTAAGTCATCTTTGTTCCACGTAGATACATTTCAGAGGTTGAATAATGTCGTGCCCTTAACATCTCACCTGAACAAGAGCTCACACACGAGGAACGCTGCACAAATGACTAGCAAGAATCTGTCAGAACCCTAGAATTTAATGTGTGCCAGGGGCCCACCGATAGCTACAACCTTCCAGACAGTGATGTCTGAATTAATATCTTTCAACACAGTAAACTCCAAAAAACTGCAAATTCAAATTCTGTTCTTTATAATGTTTTCCTAGAAAGGAGGCTAGTCCCTGGAACCTGTGGCTTCTGCTGGGATGGGAGGGGGTGTGTCTGTACCTTAAGGTCTGGATTTCAATGGACAAGCCTTTGTTACCAGCCCTGGTGTAAATGTGCACAGCCCAGGCAGCCCTGTTCTCAGCTCTCCGAACTCCTGCAGACAGTATTCATCTCAAAGCTTTCACACAGGTGATGTTGGCCCCTCCACACAGCAGGTAACCTTCAAAAGGAGAAGGGAAACAATGCCAGCATCATGATGGTAGTGTCCCATGGCACAGGTTCTGCCCAGAAGATCTTAGTGGAAGGGAAAGCGGCCAGAAAGCAGACCATCCCAGCTGAGACAGGGAGAAAAGGCAGGCACATTCTGCCAGGTGGAACTGGCCCACCACATGAGACCGGTGAGAAGCTCATCGTAACATAGGAACAGAGGCAAAGACTCAGAGACAAAGAGGGTCTGGCTTGTTTAGGGGACACATGTGGCTGCAGTACAGGGGAGGTGGCATTTGTGGGTAGGAGGGATGTTGGGAGCCTAACCCGTGTTTGAGTTTGGATGGTGCACAGCCTAGCATGACCTGCTTAACTATTCAACATAACCCAGCTATTCAGTGTGATGATGGCATTTGGGTTTTAGGAATCTGACTCTGGCTGTTGGGAGGACACTTTGCAGAAGGAATAGAAACAGAGAGAGGCGCCACCAGGAAGATAAACCAGGGACCTGCGATAACATCCCCGTGAAGGACGCCCTGGGACTCGGGAGCATCTTTAGAAAGATATGCGAAGGGGCATGTAAAACAAGGCATTTGAATGTGGCCGATTTCCACTTTTAATAGACGTCTTTCAGAACCATTCCCTCATGAGCTCACATCCATTCCTGGAACAAACATGCTCTAAGTGCCTCTTCCCGTGCTTGGTAGTGGGGGGAAGGCAGGGTACAGAGATGTGAGGCGGGAGTTTACCAAGCTGTCCTGAGGAATTCATTGTCTGAAGGGGAACCTGGATAAATGATGAGAAGACAGCGTGACAAGGCCTTCAAAGGGCTTTCGGGGCACAGAGGATGGTGACTCCACAGGGTCTCTCAAGGACTTCCCAAGAGCAGGGGCTGGCTGGGCAGAGGGCAGAGAGCAGAGTTTGGATGAAGGGGCTGGGGTCTCAGCCAAGTGCAAACAGGTAGATCTAGTAACTGAGTTTACAGAATGGAAATGTATGCAAATAGTTATGTTTGTAAATAAGTTAATGTATGCAAATGATTATATGTAAATGAGTTAATATATGTGTTATGGGCTGAATGTTAGTGCTCTTTCCAAAATTTGTACGTTGAAACCTACCCCCCAATGTAATGGTATTTGGATGTGCAGCCTTTGGAAGGTAATTGGGTCATGAAGGTGGGGCCCGCATGAATGCCATTAGTGCCCTTGTAAGAGACACCCTGTGAGCTCATTCAGACTGCCCACCGCATGAAGACACAGGAAATGAAAGCTGTCTATGAACCAGGATGTGGGACCTCGCCAGACATGGATCTGTTGGCACCTTGATCTTGGACTTCAGCCACTAGAACTGAAATAAATGTTGGTTGCTTAAGCCCCTAGTCTATGTGTTCTGGTATAGTAGCCTGACTGGACTAAGACAGTATGCAATATACATATATGTAAATGAGTCAACATATGTAAGTGTTTGTGTGTATTATAAATGTAAATGCTTGAGGTATGTAAATGAGTTAATTGCATAAGTGTGTCCTGTATGTAGATGACTTCATGTACATGAAGCACTTAGAGGAGCATTCAGCACACAATCTGTGCTAACTGCTCTCATTAGCTACTATTATTACATCAGAAACAGGAATGCTATCCCCTTTTTAGCTGGGATTCAAATATCAATGCTGAATCAGATTTACAGATTCAAGGGGTTCTCTCCACAGGTGACTCCTCAGCTATAAAACCCGGTCACTAAGCTGGTTCATGTGTGTGGATGACATCGCCTTTCTCTTGGCAGGTTTGCTCTCTTCCCCAGAAGAGAAGCTACAAATACTAAAAGGCCTCTCTGGTATCTGCCGCTGCTCAGCTGTTCCCCAAATGTCCAAGTCGCGTCTTCCCCCACCTACCAACTGTCAGATTGTGCCTGCACTACTGCCAGCAGGTGAGGAATAAGCCAAGCTCAGGCTGGGAACAGCGTTGTGATGCTGGGTTTCAGCACCGCCTCCTGTCTGCTGGTGCCTCTGGCGATCAACAGCCTCCCAGGAGCTGAGAAGACTCCAGCTCCCTAGGGCACCTGGCGACTAGCCTGGGGGCAGCACTCATCCCACTCCAAGGTGCTTTGCTTTCTCTTAAAGGGACCAGGGCCACTCTCTGTAGCTTCTGCACAGGCATCCCAGGGACTAGATGGGTGTGACCTACATTGTACCTGAGCTACCCTTGGGGTTGTGATGTTGAAGGTGAGACCACAAAGTCCAGAATCAATTCTCTCCAGAGCACATAGGAACCCAGGGCGGGGGGGGGGGGGGGGGGTCACCCGGGTGGAACAGGGCCTGTGCCCTGGGCACCACTGTCTGAAGAAAACCCTGGAGGGACACGGAGGAGGGGTGGTGACAAGATAGAGCTGGCAGTTGGAGAGAGATGTCTTCAGGGAGACAGCTCATCTGACAGCCACGTAACAACCTGAGATTCACCTGTCAGACGTCCGGGTCGGGAGAGACTGGCAGGTTGACAGTCTACACCTCCCTTTCCCAGAAACAGGGCGGATGTCTGGGACCTCCAGAAAGCAAGCGAGATGTTTTAAGCCTCTGTACCCTGTGCAAGCCCCACAAACCCCCAGGTCCCTTTCTGCTATTCTTCTAATATAACTAAGAACAGACTCATAAAATGAATTAACATCTGGCGGTCTCAGTATTTTAAAGCAAATATAATGGCAAAATCAGAACGAGGTAATATTATAAGCTATACTTCTCTTTCATAGGAAAGAAACAGCAAACTGTTGGATGCAGCATTGCAGGCCTGGCTTGACAAGCCTCTCTTTTCTCTCCAGAAGAGGAAGGTTATTTAAAGGTAACATCTGAAGATCTGTTCCTTGGGGTACCTGGGTCTCCATTCCAGGAGGGAAAATGGAAACCAGCAGATCTCAGTGAATTAAAGCCAACAAGCATGTGTATGCAAATTAACCAACACCAAAAGGGGAAGATACAAGTTCCCTACTCAACTTGTGGTCTGTCTGGGGTGTGTGCACAAGGCGTGGAGGTAGGGCAGGTGTAGGGGCTGCAGTGGCAGGTTATGTGGGGCTGGGCCACAAGGGATGGGCAGCATCTTCCTAGGCCAACAATCGATGGAGAGATGAGCATCCCTGGCAGAAACAAGGGCAGATGAACAGACAGGGAGACAGGAGAGGACCTGGCATATCAGTAGCATAGGACATAGCATTAAACCTCCTGTCTGGAGCCAAAATGTTGACAATATTGATTGAAAAAAATAACATAAATGGACCCAAGAACAAATCAAAATACCTCTTTGTTACTCAATGTCCACTGGGCAGTAAAACCAGAATTCCTTAAATTTTCTTTTAAATGCTATGAGCTTGCAATTCTTTTTATTTTTTTTATTTTTTATTTTTCTGAAGCTGGAAACGGGGTGAGACAGTCAGACAGACTCCCGCATGTGCCTGACCGGGATCCACCCGGCACGCCCACCAGGGGGCGATGCTCTGCCTATCCGAGGCGTCACTCTGTCGCAACCAGAGCCAGTCTAGCGCCTGGGGCAGAGGCCAAGGAGCCATCCCCAGCGCCCAGGCCATCTTTGCTCCAATGGAGCCTTGGCTGCGGGAGGGGAAGAGAGAGACAGAGAGGAAGGAGAGGGGGAGGGGTGGAGAAGCAGATGGGCGCCTCTCCTATGTGCCCGGGACTTCCACACGCCAGGCTGACGCTCTACCACTGAGCCAACCGGCCAGGGCTATGAGCTTGCAATTCAAAAAGGCTCTGAGAAAACAGAATAGCATCTAGCATGTGTAGTGTGATGATGAGTTGTTTTCCTTATATAACCTGACAAGGATTCTGCCTTGGCTCCTGTCAAAGATTTGAGAGCATCTCTCATACTACTTAATCACCTAGACAGAAATGCATGAACTAAGCCTCTCCCTTATCACCACTTCACAAGCCCCAGGGGTAAGGAGACACTGAGACCAAGCTCTTCTAAGTGACACTGTCATGCATTTTGCCTTGCAAATAATTGTGCCTTTCTCAAGCATGACGTTGTTACTCAAGTAAATACTGACTGAAATGATCAAACAGAATGTTCAGAGAGTGCAGGCAGGGTAATGACACGGAGTGTACCCTGTCCTTATACCTTCCTGATCTCTGATCCTGAGTGAACGAACATAAGCCAGCCCCTGTCATATGTGGGAGGGGAATGGGATGTGGCGTGGTCAGAAGTCATTCCTGCCCTCAGAGAACTCTTGGAGGAAGGGAAGAAGCCAAACGCATCCAAAGGCAAGCCTGAGAAAGATAAAGAGTGAAGGAGGAAGATGGGGGGGGGGGGGGGGGTTGAGACCAAAGGCCTGAAAAGAGGAGGAAGTGTGTCCTTGCGGGACAGAAATCCGTTCACTGGAGTCCAAGGGGGCAGTCAGGGAGGGCAGAGCTGGAGGGCAGGGGCAGCCTCATGCAGCCCTGGGCTGAGTAACCTGCAGTTTCCACCGAGGGCAAGGACCAGCCAGGAAGAGCTTGAAGTGGAAGGCGTGTGGCTAGCAGACAGAGTGAGTGAAGAACTTGGGTTGGAATGGAGGCAGGGCAGTCACTGGCATAATCCAGGCTCAGTTCCCTGATGGGCCTGGGAACCACCCCTGTCCTCAACAGAAGCCTACAAAGCCACTGCTGGCCCTGTCACTAGGCAGTCATCCACTCCATGCTGCACTGGCTCTGATCCCAGGACCCGAATTTTCTATGACTCAATGGTCTTAGTATCCAAGATGGACTTCTTATCCCTGAAATCCAAGGTCAGTGACCAGTGTCCTAATAATAGCTGCTGTTACTTCCCTCAGTGTCACTACTTTACCCCTTGATCTTGGAGAGCTGCAGACTACATGCCTCATTTTTGGTTGGTTGGGCATTCCCTAGGATTCACCTCAATTTGGACCTTTAGGCAAAAATATCTGTATTTCACCTGTTTTGCTTCTCCATAGGTTTAAATCCTAGTTTGGGTGCCAAATATGGACTCACATCCCCCCACCCATTTCATTTTACACTTTCTCACCCACAATATACAGGTAAGCTCAGTCCCAGCCTTTCCTGGTTTGGAGGATCCCACCATGGCCAGAGCTCCACAGGACCCACAGAGGAGGCATTCACACAGCCCACATTGGCTGATGCCTGCTTTCTCTAACACAGCTATTGGAGCCTTGCAATTTCCCTGTGAGAAAGTACGTTTAGTTTATTCAATTTGCAGATAAGAAATTTAGGCTCAGAGAAATAAGTATATTTCTGTTAGGGTCTCAGTGTTTGTGTCCCCACCAAATTTATATATTGAAATCCTAAATCCCAGAAGTGATGGTGTTAGGAGGTGGGGTGTTTGGGAGGTGACTAGGTCATGAGGGTGGAGCCCCCATGAGTGGGATTAGTGCCCTTATAAAAGATCCCACAGGACCCACCAGCCCCTTCCACCATGTGAGTATATAAGAAGTTTGTAGGTTGGAAGAAGGCCCCCACCAGGCCACACTGGCACCCTGATCTTTGGCCTCTAGCCTCCAAAACTTGGGAGAAGTATATTTCTGTTGTTTATAAGCCGCCCAGCCTGTGGTATTTTGTCATAACAGCTTGAACAGACTAAGTCACTTCCTTAGGGTCACACAGCAAGCAAAGGAGGAGAGCTGGGATTCTAAGACACATCCTCTAATTCCATGTTCCTTCCACTACACAGCCTTGAACTTCATAAGCTCATCACACTGCTGGTGGTGATGTAATGGACAGAAGACAGGTGGCGAGAGCTTCCCTCTGGTCGCCCCTCTGCAAGGAGATCTGCATTATCACTCAGACTTCTAATTCAAGTCCACTTAAAAATCTATGAACCTGTTCATATTTTTGGCCAACAGAGAGACTAATATATATGAACACCAATTATTTATATTATTCAAGTTATTTGGCAAATTCTAGAAATCTAAAAAATAGCACCAGCATCTGTTTTGCTTACACTGCATAGCAGGTATCTCCCACACAATGCTTGGTACTTCTGAGTAGGCATTCAAAGTGTTGGTCGGATAAGTGTTGCTTGTATGATATGGTGAGTTAGATTGAGACACATCACCTACTACCTTGTCCCAAGTGTATGTTTCACAGTGTAACTCTTAGGCAGGGTTAACTGCAGAGATTGGGTTCTTCTGGCCTTGACATCCATCCTGCCAGGAAATGGGATGCCTGTGGTGAGCCATGGGTGGGTAGGGGGTAACAGAAACAATACATTTTTGCAAAGATTAGTGTGCTGAAATTTGGGCATTTTTGTTCTACAGACTGAGCAGGGCATGGCCAACCTTAATTGGTAGAGGTAAGACCATCTGTCTGAAATCAATGCCCCCACAAGCCAGAACTCTGATCTCTTTAGAGAGAACCACAGGGCTGTTGGTGTCCACCTGCTGCAGGGGGCTGAGGTTTCCAAGGTCTTAGATTTTCCTCTCAATGCACATCTCCCCACTTCACTCCCGGGGCTAATCTCTGCAGTCTCTTTTCTCTATGCTTCCTTGAATACGAATGTCACTGTTCTCCCGGAGAAATGCCTAAATGATTATGAAAACAGCAGTCCAACAGAGGAACTCCAAATGAGATCTTCATTTCAAAAGCACATAGTAAATGCTCAGTAAACACTGACTGGTTTGATGTGGGCCACATGTGTATATGAGGCACATTATCCTCAGCATTGAACTTTCCTCCTAAATGCTCATCAATACTTCCTGTAAACCACCTGAAAATTCAGAGGTGACTCTGATTTGTCTGCCCAGCCTTCTTGAGGGTGGCATCTCGCTCTCCTTGGACATGATCCTCCTAACTCCAACGCTCTCATGGCAGTGGGAGCGGCCACTTTCTTTTCCACAATGAATCTTGGCCAACCCAGGCCCATCCCTGGTATTCTGAGCTGAAGGCAGAGAAAACAGGAGGCTGTCCAGTATGCTGATGGAAGCCCCAAGGCAGGACACTAGAGCAGTCAGTGCTGTGGGAGGAGTAAAGCTGGTCTGAACAGAAGAATGAAGCTAAAATGTGGGAGGAAGCACACGTGACAGACGGGGAGCGCTCAGTAGCTCCTAGATCCGGGGCCCCCTGACTTTTGGTCAAGTTTCATGAACTCCAGTACTCCTTCAGTCATCTCCAGTATCTGACAGTTTGAGTTTCTGTGGCTTGAAACTAGGAAGACTTTTAATCAATACAAAACCCCTTTTACTCTTCTTTACCCCCGTCTTCCATCGCCCTTCCAGACTACACCACCTTCAAATACACACAGTTTCCAAGACAACTTCAGAACTTCACCTATCTTTGGTGCTAAACTCATATCTTAACAGAAGCATCCTCCAACACTGGGATTTGGAAAGGTGGGAAGTTTTTTCCTCGATAGTAAAAGCGGAATGGATAATGCACAGAGGATAAAGAGGATGAGCCGAATGGTAGACTTTTGCATGACCTTGAACAAGCCCCTTGCTTCACCCCACCTATGTGGGAGGGAGTACAACTCCCTTATCATACACATTCAGGGGAAGTCTATCCAACAGCAAAGGATGAGAGTTCTCTTAAGAGTCTGTATAAATACGAATGTTTTGCATGCCACTGTGATTCATTCAGATGAACTAGTTGCAGGAAACTTGCAGGCAGCACAGCAAAGTGTCAAAAATTAAACCAAAAAGAACTAAACAAAAGGCCATCTCCTCCCTGCCTGTGACACTATCGGCTGTCGTCACAATGCAATGTGAATACTGTAGGGACATTACAGTGTACTCAGTAAAAAGGAGAAAACTCACCGGGAAGCCAATTATCTTGCACAAATTTCAGCCCTAGCTGCCATGAGAATCCAGAGTAATGATAATAAGAAGTATTTTTAGTTTGAGTTGTCTACATAAAGGATGACTTTTAACTCTCTCAAAGAGCGATTTCTGGGATTCTTAAGGGCAGTGACTATTTTGAACTCATTTGTGTATCTCAAAGTAACCAGCACACAGCAGGTTCATTATACACGCCTTATGAAAGAACTGATGGACAGACACGTGGATGGAACGATGATGGATAGATGAATGAGGAATGGAGTCAGCAAAGACAGGGCAATGATCCTAAAATGATTCTGTTATACTATATGTTAATGTCTTTCAATTTAGGGAGTTCTGCCTGGCTATCATATGGCTAAGCATCTAGGGAATATGAAAGCCGCAGAAACCAAGGTCCCCACCTTCAACACACAGTGGAGATGACAAACTGTACCCATAAACCATGAGTGCAATACTGCATAAAGTAGTAAATGGTTAATGAGAAGAATCTGTTCTCTGTGGTACGAACATTAGAGAGGCTAGGGAGTTGGTTTGGGGATAGATATGCATGCTGACAAAAGTGGGCATTTGGCCAGACGCGGAGGAGCAGGTAGGTATGAACACGGGGCATGGTGGGACCCACAGTGGAAGAAGACGAAGAGCAGAGGCCATTCTGGTTCAGGGAGTGCCACCTTTCCTTGCATTCTACCCATGGACCACAGCGCAATAAACACACACACATACACACACACTTCTTTCAACAAAAACTGAAATACAAACATTTCTATTGTCACTGATCTTGTATCCCAGACATAGAATTCTCCATGGGTCACGATCAGCCAGCTGGCTCAATGCAGTCTAGACGGGATTAAACACCAAGTCAGCTCCAGGGGCCCCAGCTCCCCCCCCCCCCACACACACACAGTGGTCCTGAGCGCTCACTGCTCTGCAACAGGGCTAACTATGAATGGCTGTTTCTCTCACAAGACATAGGACTTTTTGTTTGTTTTGGCCTTAAGAATCATTTTGGATATTAATTTACTTTCACTGTATGCTCGCTACATAAAAACATGAGGCACAAAGTGGTTCATAGAATTATAACTTTCAATACAAGGGATAAAACAACACAAAGACAAATGGTAAAGCAACACGGTGACAATGACAAAGCTCTCTGCCATGATGAAGGAAGACAGGAGGTGGGACCCTGGCAGCAGTGGACAGCCCAGCCTCAGGCTCTGTGCCCAGCACCCAACAAATGCAGCCACTGGTGTTTGCTTAATGGGACACTTTGGAAACTTAAAATGTCTCCATAGGAAGTGTGCAGAGAGCCAGTATCGTGAGTATACAGTCCAGAGAACCAGGTCCGGAAATGGGGCCCTGTAAGGCCAGGAGCTGCCATCGTGGCCATTCACATGCAGGTTCCCATTGGATTCGGGCAGACGATAAAGAAATGGCAGAGTTGGAGGATGGTGGGCCATCCTATTTATTGGTGTCTCACCAAGACAGGCAAACCACAAAAGAAAAAAAGGGAAAAGCAGAAAACCAGCTTTTCCCATGAAGGGCAAGGGATCAGGGAAGCCCCTGCAATTGTGATAGCAGGAACTGTGTGAGCCAGCTCCTGGTCTGTCTCACTTTAGAGTGTAGAAAACCAAAAACCCCTAATCCAATATACAAACAAGGAAGCCTCCGATACAAAGCCACTCATCTGAGGCATAATTGGATTCCTCATGAGAGTGCACCACCCAGATCATACAATCAGTCAGGGTGTGGGGAAAAGCCCCGTCTTAAAACTAAACCCTAGGCTACAACGACCCTGCCTGCCCACAGTCCGTCCCCACACCCAACACAAACCACAAGTGAGCAAACACATATATCATATTTACAAACTCATTTGACCAACATTCCACCCCTTTTGCTCGCTTTACAATCTAAACCACAGGTATCTTCCATGATGGTCACTGTGCAAGGAGTGGGATACATTACATAAACAGGGATAGTACAAATACAGCAATAGGATTAACAGATCAAAAGCTATGGACGAAATGAGAGAGCTGTCAGCGGCACCAAGAGAGGCAAATCTTTTCCCTCTGGCAGAATACAGGCCAGAGTTTTGTCTGCAGACAGCACCGTAGCTGGCACCAGAGGCCGCCCTGAGCGGGCATACCAAACCTTATTGGCCAATACACCAGCATCTGCTGGTTCTATGTGTAGTAAAATAGGAGAACTCATTATTGGCCATAAAGAAATTACAAAGGTGCCCTTCAAAATGCTGTCCCCTTGAGCACTCAGGGATAATACACTTCTACCTTAGGTGGCCAGGTGTTGGTTGCCCAAGGAGTTAACTGGAGGTCCACCTCTAACCCCTTTCCCCATGGTGCCAACAAGGCCACTCATCTCAGATGGGGGCCTGTACAGTCCAGGGCCAAGTCCATTGAAGCCATTGTCCTTTAAGAAGGGCTGTTGGTGGCCCTGGCCAGTTGGCTCAGCGGTAGAGCGTCGGTCTGGCGTGCGGGGGACCCGGGTTCGATTCCCCGCCAGGGCACATAGGAGAAGCGCCCATTTGCTTCTCCACCCCCCCCCCCTTCCTCTCTGTCTCTCTCTTCCCCTCCCACAGCCAAGTCTCCATTGGAGCAAAGATGGCCCGGGCGCTGGGGATGGCTCCTTGGCCTCTGCCCCAGGCGCTAGAGTGGCTCTGGTCGCAGCAGAGCGACGCCCCGGAGGGGCAGAGCATCACCCCCTGGTGGGCAGAGCGTCGCCCCTGGTGGGCGTGCCGGGTGGATCCCGGTCGGGCGCATGCGGGAGTCTGTCTGACTGTCTCGCCCCATTTCCAGCTTCAGAAAAATACAAAAAAAAAAAGAAGGGCTGTTGGGGCAGGCAAGAGCACGTTGCCCTGCTGTCCAAAACCTGGCTTGAGTAAAATGTCCTTGGTGCATATCTGCAACTGAATGGGGGCAGCTGTCCAATGCAGGAGGGCTTCTACTGGAGCTGGGCTCCCCCGTCGAGGTCGCTCATTCAAAATCCAAAGTGCTGTCCATAAGCGGCGTGTCCATCTAGTAAGAGAGCCGGTGCCCCCCTCCTGTCACAGTCCCTGCTTTAAGAATCCATTATAACGCTCAATGATACCAGCAGCCTGGGGGTGGTAGGGAACATGGTACTTCCAGTCCTCCCCCAGCTTTTGAGCCCATTGCCTCACTGTTGAACCAGTGAAGTGGGTACCATTGTCACTTTCAAGGACCAGCAGTCGCCCGTATGTAGCACTCAGGTGGTCCAGAGCCTGTATGACTGCCCTCTGGTCAGGGTTACAAGCGGGGTAAGCAGCAAGCAGCCCGGTGGCAGTATCTACACAAGTGACTGCATACTGGTACCCTTCTGACTTTGGTAAGGGTCCAATGATGTCTATCTGCCATTGTGTCAGTGGAACATGACCCCTCTGGATCTGTCCAGGTGACACCAGTGGTCTCCGAGGGTGTTCCTTGGAACATACTACACATTGCTCACAGGCTGCAAGTACCTCTGCATAGGACACAGGCAAGTTCCAAGCCTTAACCGTAGCCCACATAGTTTTCTGTCCTGCATGGAGCAGGCACCGGTGGAGCCACTGTGCCATATCACCTGCAGGGGCAGTCTCCAACCATCGCACCCTTGCCAACGTATTTGCCTCATCATTCCCAGGATGGACTAGAGGGGCATGCCCTGTGACATGATATACTGTCACCTGCTTCTGGTGTCCTATTTCCCATAAGTCCTGCCACATGGCCTGACCCCATAGTGGACGGTGCATTACCATCCACTGGTTAATGTGCCAAGTAGCAATCCAAAGGGTCAGTCCACGATAGACAGCCCAACTGTCAGTACAGATCACCAGAGGTGAAGGTTCATTATGGGCAACTAGCCAAACAGCTCTTAATTCTGCCCATTGGCTGCTTTGGCCTGTACCCGTGTCCATCCAAATAGTCTCAGTGGCTGGATCGTAGGTGATAGCCATCCATTTGGCAGGTTGGCCCCTGCTGGAACCATCAGTATACCAGGCATCTTCGGGGATGGGCACCCGCCCCTCCTGGTAGGGACTGACCTCAGGTTCTGCCTCCTGAGCCCCAGTTGCACCTGACTCTAAGGTCGCATAGGTGACTGGACCCAAGACTTCCTGCAGTTCTGCCCTCAATGGGCTGGTGCTAAGAGCACAGCGTTGTTGCAGATAGGCACCCCACTTGGCCAGGGTAGACATTTGGGCCATACCACTACGTGGTTTAGTTGCCCAATCTCTCACCCATCCAGCTATAGGGTATGTTGTTTTGACTGTAACTGGTGTTGTGGTTGTAATACTCTCAGTTGCCAGGAGGGCAGCATACACAGCTGCCAGCTGCTTCTCTACTAATGAATAACGAACTTCAGCACCTTTCCACAATTGGGACCAAAATCCAATAGGTTGCTGTAGGCGCTCTGTCCGCTGCCACAAGCCCCATCCAAACCCCTCCGAGGTTACATGAACATCCAGCTCACAGGGCCTGGCAGGATCAAACACATTCAAGGCCTGTGCCACCTTGACAGCTCTCTTAGCAGCTGCAAATGAACCTTGCGCCTGCTCCCGCTGACTCAAAGCCAATCCACCAGCACGGATGCTGCTGCTCCTTTGGTGACCGTTTAGGCTCCTGTGGCTGCTGGCTTTTGGCCAGAAGCTGAGAGTTGAGCTCTTGAATCCGCAGTTGTTTCTCCAACAACTGCCGGTGAAAACGTTCAGCTTCCAGGGTAAACTGCAACTCGCGAACCCGTAATTCCTTCTCCAGTGCTTGCTCCAATTCCAGCCTTTTCTGCCGTTCTATTTGCAATTCATACTGAAGCTTTTGACCTCGGGCAGCTTCTCGCACAGAACTCCTGGTTTTCTCTTGAGTAAAAAACACATAGCCCATGGCCCCTAAAAGGACAGCCATGGGGAGCCAGAGCAGCAACCAGTACTCTATCCCACCCATCAAGGGTGGCGGCCCCATACCAATCTCTGAATCCTGCTGGAAACTACGCCACTTGTAAGGCCAGGAGCCGCCATCATGGCCATTCACATGCAGGTTCCCATTGGATTCGGGCAGACGATAAAGAAATGGCAGAGTCGGAGGATGGTGGGCCATCCTATTTATTGGTGTCTCACCAAGACAGGCAAACCACAAAAGAAAAAAAGGGAAAAGCAGAAAACCAGCTTTTCCCATGAAGGGCAAGGGATCAGGGAAGCCCCTGCAATTGTGATAGCAGGAACTGTGTGAGCCAGCTCCTGGTCTGTCCCACTTTAGAGTGTAGAAAACCAAAAACCCCTAATCCAATATACAAACAAGGAAGCCTCCGATACAAAGCCACTCATCTGAGGCATAATTGGATTCCTCATGAGAGTGCACCACCCAGATCATACAATCAGTCAGGGTGTGGGGAAAAGCCCAGTCTTAAAACTAAATCCTAGGCTACAACGACCCTACCTGCCCACAGTCCATCCCCCACACCCAACACAAACCACAAGCGAGCAAACACATATATCATATTTACAAACTCATTTGACCAACAGGCCCATGTCCCAGCTCCACCACGGAGCAGGTAGGTGACTTTGGGAAGATTCCTTAAATCTCTTTCAGCTTCTTCAGATGTCCAATGGGGGTGATTATAACAGACCCTCCTCACAGAGTTGCAGAGAGGATTTCACAAGGTAATATACCTGAAACACTCAGAACAGTACTTCGTACAAGGAAGTGGCCAATAGATGGTGTATGATCAGGAAAAGAACACACGACACAAAAATGTGGTGTCTCTCCATCCACTCTGAAAAGCCATGTCACCTCTGAGAACTCTCTTGCTCTCTCGAATCTGTCAGCAGAGTGCCTTTGGACTCTCCCCAGGTCTCCAGCGTGCCAGCTTACCCTACAGGTTTTGGACTTGCTAGTCTGCACAATTGTTTTCTCTCTCTCTTTTTCTCTCTCTGTCCTCCCCCACCCGCACAAGGCTTTCCAGCACTGTGTCTTGCCCCTGGCAGCTACTCCATCAGTACCAGGTCACTCCTCTGCCTTCCTCCCCAACCTGAACTGCTCCAGCCCACTAGTGTGTCTGCAGGTTTTCAGATACAGACAGGGTCCTAAATGCAGTGCAGATTCTGGTGTTCTAGGGGAGGGGTGAAGCTTGGGTGCTGGGCATTTATTGCAGGGCTCTGGTGGTCAGCAGGGGCAACTGGGAGCACCTGAGATAGAGTAGGTAAGCACACCTCTCCCCACAGCAGGCTGGTTATGAGTTCACACTCCAGAGAGAATTGAACTTACAAACCTAAGAAACTAGTGTTAGAAAATGGAGACCAAATTTATCATCCTTGATTTCCACAGAAAAAAACCCCTCTTATTAACAACAGTTGGTATAGTACCCCATTAAACAATCCACCAAATGTTCATTGTTAGTGGTAAAGAGATCTCAACTGAGCTATGAGCAGACAAAATGTCTATCTGAGTAGTTGGCTCAGACATGGAGCACAGAGCAGACCAAGGGAACAGGGGGAAAAACTTGAAAGGACTTGTCTCTAGCACTAAAAGCTATTATACTGGTTCTATTTCCGATTCTTTCATCTGGAAAGTCAAAAATTCTAATTTGATAACTGAATTTAGAGGTCAGTGTTGTGGATTGCATGTCTGTGTTCCTCCCAAATTCCTATGTTGAAATTCTAACCCCCAAGGTGATAGCATTAGGAGGTGGAGACTTTGAGAAGTGATTAGGTCAGGAGGGTGGTGCCCTCATAATGGGATTAGTGCCCTTAGGAGAAGAGACTTTCTCTCTTTTTGTCTCCCTTGCCCCCTCCCCCTCCATCTCTCCTCTCTAGCATATGAGCTACAGCAAAATGATTACCGTCTTCCAACCAGGAAGAGATCTCTCACCAGACCCCAGGTCTGCCATCACCTTGATTTTAAATGTCTCAGCCTCAGAACTGTGAGAAATAAGTTTTTGTTGTTTTGGCCACCCAGTCTATGGAATTTCTGTTATAGCAGTTGGAATGGACTAAGTCAGTATCGCAGAGCTAAGACGGACTTATACAGCAATATGAGAGAACATAGAGGGCCCCATGTTGTGGCTCTAAGAAACTCAAGGATTTGTCATATCAGAAACTATTGAAAAACCTAAAGAAAATTATATTTTGCTTTAAAGAATGTATAAAGATGATTCCCTCTCCATGATGATACGTTTTAGATCAATGAAGCATTAGAAAGGAATTCAAATGTTTAGTTATACAAGTCATTCCAATAGACAAGAAGAGCATTTTCTACTCTAGAGTCACAAAGGAAAAGTTTCTAATTAACTCAGCAGTTTGTACTCACCACTCTTTATAAAACATTACTATCAGACCCATTTTAATGGGATAATTACAGCAAGTCATGATTAACTTCCCTTTCATCCATTAGCAAGAGAAAGACATAGAAAGATAAGATGCTAGAATTGTTAGCTTAAAACCTACCTACCATTCTCCTTCCCTTGATTATCAGTAATTGTCAGATTGTGCCAAGTCTCACTTGTGTTTTTTGAACAAAGAATGATCAAAAGCCCTATTCTGGTGTTCTAATCCATCTTATTGCCCTTTGGTTAATTGAGAAAGTGGCATTTATTCCAGAGAGAATTCCCTCATTTTATCTTGCGTTTTCATTCATAAATCAGGATGCTAATTAGGGATTACAGGTGTTCTGGGAGGCCCCAGAATTATCCTCCAATTATGGTAAAGGTTTCTAGCCTTTAAAAGTCTCTTTAGAAAAATCACCTTCCTGTTCCTCTTTCCTCACACATGCACACACATGCACACACACCACACCTACCATCACCCCTTAATAGCTAAAAATATAGAGCCAGAAGAGTTGAGGCTGAAAGTCACAAAATGGGGGCAAATGATTAAGAATCTTTCACATTCTGCCCTAAAGTCTTCATAAGTGATCTTCTTTTACATTCAAAAGTTAAAATCCTCCCATGCAAATGGGTCAGCAAGTTACTTCATTGTACTGGGCCTCAGTTTCCTCATAATTCAGAATGAGACGATTGGACAAGATGACCTGTGAGCAGACTCCTCTCTTGCTCTTTGCCAGCATGCCAGTGTAGGGCAGCAACTTCTCCCTGACGTCACTCTCCCAAGGTAGCTCACATGCCTAGCGAGACCAAGGGCTGAAAACCTTGTCATTTTGATGTTCCTGGTGTTTCTGCCTCACTATCACAGCTTCCCCATGCAGGATGGATCCTCCACAGTGTTCAATACCCCATCAGGACTTCACAAGTACTAAACAGAATCATGTCTAAACAGGCAATGTTTTCGAGTGTCCTTTGTGTAAGCTGGCACTGATAAGGTCCAAGATGAAAAGCACATTGTTGGGCAGATAAAATGTATTATGCTCACTTTGTTAACGATGGAGGCCGTAGCCCAGGTGATATTAATGTGTGTTGAGAATCCTTGTAGCCTGGGGCTTGGTTTTGGGATTAAGCCTTTCCCACCCTTTTTGATGTGGGGCGGTACAATCCAATCATGCCTCAGAAAGTGACTTTGTATTAGAGACTTCCCTATTTTGTATATTGGATTAAGAGTTTGGACTTCTACACTATAAAATGGGGACAGAACGAGAGTTTGCGTTCTTGGTTCCTGAGATTATCATTAGAAGAGAGAGCAGAGGAGAGCAGAGAAAGGCCACGTGGAGGAGGCCAGGAGAAGCAGCCAAGATGGTGGAGTGCTGAGTGAGATGCCAGTTTGTGTAGAGTTTGTATTTGGGATAAGGAAGGAGATGGGGAACAGAGGTGAATAAGTCTGGTGAGCTAGAAACCTTTGATTCTAGGAAACTCGGATAAGTCAGTGGCTTTGTGAGCACTGAATGTGACTGGGTTTTGGAGCCCAGTGTGTATTTTTACTTGCCCGCCGGGTGCAAGCTAGAATTAAAGACTATGGCCCACCAGTTTGTGGCTCCGTTGTTTCTTTACCGACTGTCCGAATCCAATGCGAACCTGCATGTGCCAGGCTGCTTTGATAGTGGCCCTGGCTGTGGATACTGGCCTTACATTTGGCGTAGTCTGTGGCAGGATTCGATACAGATTGGCAAGGAGCCTTTGAGCGGTGGAGTAGAGGACTGGCTAGTGTTAGGGTTCCCCGTGGCTGTCCTTTTGGGAATTGTAGGCTGGCTGACTTTTACAGCCATGCGTGAGGAAACGGAGAGCTCTGTGGAAGAGGCTGCCTGGGACCTGCAAACCGAGCAGTGGAAGGAGCTGGAGCAAACGTGGGAGAGACAGATGCTGACCCTGGAGCTGAAGGAAGTGCTGGAGGAGGAGGCCGACCAGGTTTGCGAGATTCGCCTGGAAATGGAGCAAACGCTGGAGGAGGATTCAGAGGTTCGTGAGTTACAGATTGCCCTGGATGTGGTGGAAAGCCAGCAGCGGCAGGAGGCCAGAGCTGAGGCTGAGGCTGAGGCTGAAGCTGAGGCCGGGTCCGGAGCTGCAAGGTCTGCAGAGCAGAAGGCGGCAGCGGCCAGGGGCTCGAGCCCGGCAGCCGGAGCTGGTGTTTTCAGTTCCTCTTTGGAGGATGAGGAGAATCGGGCTGGAGTTGCAATCCACAGTCTCCGGAAGGTGAAAGCCCAGCTGGAAGCAGCACCTAGTATGGCCCTGGTAGGTCTGCGATTTTGGGATATAGGGTTGGACGCTGTCATGCTCTCTGGAGCAGAGATGGAAATGCTGACTGCCATTGCCACGTGCTTCTCTTTGGGACAGTGTAAGACCTGCCAGGATGGCAGGAATGAGGGGGGTGGCTGACGCCCTATGTGCGTGGACTGATTTTCTGGACTACGACCGGAGTGGGCATTGGCTACTTTGTTGGATGGACTTACGGATTACGGATTTTGGACAATGAAATACCCTGATGGGGTGGGGGGGTGGCTTTGCTGGAAGCACTCCCCTGCCCCGGGAAGCTTCTCCCATGGCTAGAAAGAAGGCCGAGGACATTTTGCGCTTTGGGCAAAATGCTCAGAGACTGGTGAAGTGTACCTTTGTAATTGTTGAAACTGTATGATTTTTGCTGTTGTAATTTGTGTAATGTTCTAATTTCCTTGCACAGGGATGCCAGTGGTATAGATTGTGGGTAGTAAAGTGAGCATAGAGGTGGATTGTTGGGCAGATAAAATGTATTATGCTCACTTTGTTAAAGATGGAGGCCGTAGCCCAGGTGATATTAATGTGTGTTGAGAATCCTTGTAGCCTGGGGCTTGGTTTTGGGATTAAGCCTTTCCCACCCTTTTTGATGTGGGGCGGTACAATCCAATCATGCCTCAGAAAGTGACTGTATTAGAGACTTCCCTATTTTGTATATTGGATTAAGAGTTTGGACTTCTACACTATAAAATGGGGACAGAACGAGAGTTTGCGTTCTTGGTTCCTGAGATTATCATTAGAAGAGAGAGCAGAGGAGAGCAGAGAAAGGCCACGTGGAGGAGGCCAGGAGAAGCAGCCAAGATGGTGGAGTACTGAGTGAGATGCCAGTTTGTGTAGAGTTTGTATTTGGGATAAGGAAGGAGATGGGGAACAGAGGTGAATAAGTCTGGTGAGCTAGAAACCTTTGATTCTAGGAAACTCGGATAAGTCAGTGGCTTTGTGAGCACTGAATGTGACTGGGTTTTGGAGCCCAGTGTGTATTTTTACTTGCCCGCCGGGTGCAAGCTAGAATTAAAGACTATGGCCCACCAGTTTGTGGCTCCATTGTTTCTTTACCGACTGTCCGAATCCAATGCGAACCTGCATGGGCCAGGCTGCTTTGATAGTGGCCCTGGCTGTGGATACTGGCCTTACACACATAATTCCTGCTCTCAGTAAGTTTACAACCGAGGAGAAAAACTTGAAAGGGACATTTCACTGGAAATGTAAGGAAATAAATGCTAGCTTGCCCACAGACACCTCTTATGCTGATGGCTATAAATATCAGTATCTGGGGGGCATTGTGTCCCTGAAACCTGAACCAGGAGGTTTTCAGAAGACCCCTGCTCCTGACCTAAACCAGGCAGGGACACTTAGAGAATTGGAAAATGCAGACTCTCCATCAAGAAAATGGATATAAAACCCTCTTCTTCTTCCTGTGCTTCCAAAGCTAAGATAAGGAACCTGGGATATAAGGCAGGTAACTTTCTGGGATACGAGACCAAATAGTTTCTCCCTGCTCAGCCAGGAGTCTTTTTATCTGGTTTGCTCTGTGTAGATATCTTGGGCAAAGAAAGCCAGAAATGAGTATTTTCTATACAGTAATGGGCCATCCAATCACAATTAATTAGGCTGAAATGTGCTGCTTACCCTTTGAGTTCTCCATTTGTTGGGCAGATAAAATATATTATGTTCACTTTGTTAAAGATGGCGCTGCCCACATGGAAGCCCGTCGCCCAGGTGATATTAATGTGTGTCTCTGTGGGCTGTGGGCAGGCAGGATCCTTGTAGCCTGGGGCTTGGTTTTAGGACTAAGCCTTTCCCACCCTTTTTGATGTGGGGTGGTGCAATCCCATCATGCCTCAGATAAGTAACTTTGTATTAGAGACTTCCCTATTTTGTATATTGGATTAAAGATTTTGATTTCTGCACTATTAAGTGGGGCAGACCAGGAGCTTGTTCTCTCGGTTCCTGAGATTAGCATTTGACAGGAGAGCAGAGAAAGGCCATGTGGAGGAGGCCAGGAGAAGCAGCCAAGATGGTGGAGTGCTGAGTAAGAAGCCAGTTTGTACAGAGTTTGTGCAGAGAGGAGATGGGGGACAGAGGTGAATAAGGCTAGTGAGCTAGAAACTTTTGATTCTAGGAAACTCGGATAAGTCAGTAGCTTTGTGAGCACTGAATGAGTGGGTTTTGGAGCCCAGTGTGTGCTTTTACTTGCCCACTGGGTGCAAGCTAGGATTAAAGGTAATGGCCCACCGGTTCTTGGCTCCATTGTTTCTTTACCGTCTGTCCGAATCTAATGCGAACCTGCACGGGCCAGGCAGCTGTGATGGTGGCTGTGGCTACTGGCTTTATACCATCTAACAATAAAGACAATAGAAAATCACACCCATACAACTTGACCAGCAGTATTAAAGGCAGTCAGTCATACTAATAATGAGGAATAAAATGGCACGGCACTTCCTTTAGACATGGTTCACCACGACTTTTCTGCCCAGTGTGCTCTAAATGGAGAACATCCTCTGGATACGTCCTTTGGTTTGCAAGACTGAAGACTGCTCAATCCAAAGGTGTAATGGCAGCAGGTGCAGAAAATAAACCCCGGGACTAAGACCACTCAGGTTGGCCCTTGGAGCAGCAGCATGTGCATTTCTGAGCCTCGGGTTTCTAGGATGGTGCAGCTGCATACTGCGCATGTGTGGCCCAGAGGTGGGTGGGCACTGGAACTGTGAGGACCCCTCTGCCTCCACGGGAAAAAATAGACAGTGAAGATTAATGAGTCAGAACATTTTCCCCAAGTCTCCTTTCTCTTGAGATAGGAGTT
The DNA here is from genome assembly GCF_036850995.1 of Saccopteryx leptura. NCBI lineage: Eukaryota > Metazoa > Chordata > Mammalia > Chiroptera > Emballonuridae > Saccopteryx > Saccopteryx leptura. The sequence goes on from NC_089503.1 coordinate 178,672,188, forward strand.
GGAGGAGGGGTCAAAATAAGAAAGAAAAGGAATTTTTTAAAAAAAGAACACAAACTCATGCTACATGACCTTAGCAGACTCAACCAAAACCAACCGAGCACATAAAAGAACAACTGTAATTAGGGAGAGAAAGGTCACAGGAGTTTACTTCCAGAAGGGCTGACAATTTAATTTGCAAAGCGATCAGTCTAATTATCCTGATGAATGTGTATGTGTACATTTACACAGTCTTCACCCCGGACATACACACACTAAAATAGAAAACCCACAATTCACTTTTTCCAACTGTACATTTCAGGATGAGTAGTCACCAGTGAGTGAAAAGTGGAATCCAGAAATTTTCCAGCACACTGGAATTCATTATTTCGTATCTACACAGTGATACCTTGGTTTTTGTCGATAATCCATCCGAAAACAATCGGTGATATCCAAACCAATGAAAACCAATGCACTTATTTCCATATGAATCAATGTAAATCCAATTACTATCTACAGTAATCACTTACATATAATTGTAGTATTAACACTCACAATCAATTAAAACAAAGCACAAAAACACTGGAAAGCAATCGAATTGTTTGGCTAGACGCACGGGACAATGCTCACACAATGAAAAACAATGCCACACTGAGCAGGAGAACACATGGTTCACCCTTTGTTTTCACAAAATTAGCAGCAAGGTCACGTGGGCATGCTGACGAAAGCCAACTTTTTACGGAAAAAAATCGAGGAAAACCGAAACCGATGATAACCTAAGTCAACAAAAACCAAGGTATTACTGTACTTGAAATGAACTTAAAGGCTGGCACAAATCTACGTGCCCTGTGCTCTTTAATAAACTTCAGGATGAGAAATCATAGAAAAAATGAGAAGAAATTCAACAATTTGCATACTATTCAAATAACCGGGACTGTAGTGGCTGGAAGGCATGAGACACTTCCTCAGTATAACTTGGCATTTCCTCTTGAACAAGGGATACCTCTACCAGCCATTTCTACTTGTGTTTTGTTTTTTTTTATTCATTTTTAGAGAGAAGAGAGAGAGGGAGAGAGAGAGACAGAGAGGGAGAGAGAGGAGAGAGAGACAGAGAGAGAGAAGGGGGAGGAGCTGGAAGCATCAACTCCCATATGTGCCTTGACCAGGCAAGCCCAGGGTTTCGAACCGGCAACCTCAGCATCTCCAGGTTGACGCTTTATCCACTGCGCCACCACAGGTCAGGCCATTTCTACTTGCTGAATAAATGAATAAGAGCGACATTAGTAACTTTTTAAAAATCTTATTTTGATCAAGTTTTTCTATGTTTATGTTTTCCCCTTCTTGTGATCAAAACGTCAGTTGAACAAGAATCGTGCTTCCTCTTCCACACAGTGTGAAAGACTTCTACCCTAAGAAATGCTAACAAATCTGTAAAGAAAAAGAGTCTCTACTGAAGGGCACATGTGGTTCTTTTAGGTGTTTCTGTTTTTTCTATGCTATTAGTTTACACACTAAACAAGAGAAAGTTTAGAAATAAAGTATATATAGACAACACAGAAAGAACCTGGTGACATGAGTCAAGTAGAGAGAGAGTAACAGAGAGAGAGAGAGAGATTATTTAGAGCTTACGTGCTTATAGGTTTTAATAAAGGTCAAAATATGCTGCTACTGGGTTTGAAAAATAGTGCTGAATAAGAGACAGATAACTTCAAACCAATGACTAAGAAGAACACAGACTAATGGCTCTCCAGCCTTTATTGCCTAAGAAAGATAATCTGTCCAGACAAGCAAGTCTACTTCTAAACTGCAAGTCGGAGGATTCCACCAAATCGCCTGTCTTTGGGCCATACTGTCCACAGAGGAGACATCTCAATGAAGCACTTCAGAAATGCACAGATGGATAGGCATGGGTAGTGATGGGGACCCACCATAATGAAGCACACCCTTCTGCTGCCCAGACTAGGCTGAGTGGGCAACCCGAGGAGAATGAAACATCATCTGTAGCACAGGGGTGGTGGCTGAGGTTGAATGCCAGGCAAACATTTCACGGGGATCTAGAGTTTATGGAGATCAGGATATATACTCCTCTTCCTTTGCAAGGATGTGGCCTAAAGTAGCCAATCAGCTCTTATGCACTGTCCTCTGCAGTGACAACTACTGCAGCACCTGGAACACAGTACTCTATAGATATTCACTGAATGAATCAAGTATGGCAAGCCTTCCTCAAACCATCTCCAGCTTGATTTCCCATAATTCCTCTTCATGTTTGCTCCATCCCAATTTTTATGAACTTTCCAAATTCCATAGCGTCTGTTCTCTTGCTGCCATTACTCACCTACAAGACTTTTCTTATACCCCCAAAACATGTTTTGGGGGAGAAAAGGCTGGGTGCCAACCACTGCATTTTTATGAGTGTTCCTAGAGATTTTTGAAATAATTACTATGAGATTATTTCCCTCCAGCTATTCTGCAGGGAAGAAGAGAACTAGCCAACACACAGGTGGACTGACATCACCAGTGGGCTTTCATCATTACCATGCTTCTTTTTAAAAGCAGTTATGAGGCCTAGCCGGGTGGCTCCGTGGATAAAGTGTCGTCGTGCTGGCACACCGGGGTCATGGGTTTAGTCCCCAGTCAGGGCACATATGAGAAGCAATCAACAAGTGCACAACTAAAGAGACTAGGTAGAGTGGCGAATTGAGGTTTCTCTCTCTCCAATCCTCCAAAATCAATGGGAAAATATTTTTTTAAGTATTTCTGAGTTTGTTTTATTCATTTAGTTTTTTAGTTTCCATATATACTGCTTACAAAAATTAGGGGATAATTCAAAATGAATATGAAGCTATAAAATACCCCTAATTTTTGTGAGCAGTAAGTAAAATCATACAGTATTTGTTTTTCTCTGTCTGACTTATTTCACTTAGCATAATATTCTCTAGGTCCATCCACGTTGTCACAAATAATAAGAGTTCACTACTACAAAGAGCAATGTCTTGTCACTGTGCTGTATGCCTGAAATAATAAGTAATATAATACTGTATATCAACTGTTATTGAAAAGTAAATTGAAAAAAATAGCAGCATTTATGCACCGTGGCATGGCTGGAGTCACACACATAGTGAGTTCAACAGATAATGTGAATTGCTCTAGAAGCCTGTAATCCCAGACAAAGAGCTCTGACATTAAGCTGTGACACACTAACAAATGAATCTTAAACATGGATGTTAATTAATTGTGCAAACAAATTTCACTCAGAGCCGTTACTGGCTTAGGAGAAGGAACCGTTTTCAAACAGATTAGAAATATCACTTACATATAACCCAAATCAGTGAAATATAAACAGAGACTAAGCTGCTCTGATCCACTAATCATCTTTATCTAGTCATTAAGAATGTCTTTACAAGGCCTCTTAGTAGTATAGTTTCGTTATATAACTCAGAAGTTAGGCAGAAGTCTGGAATTCAAACCTTTCCTAAAAATCAAATTGTCCTTCATATCGGTACAGGTAGGTGAGATGTCTAAGACTAACTGGAGTAATGCACCAGATTGTAAGTGTTGTAAGAGCAGGATTCTGCCTCATCTGTCCATGATTGCAAGCCTAGTGCCCAGCATGGGTGCCTGGCACATAGTAGGTCCTCAATAAACACTCGCTGTGTGCCAAGATCCACTCTAGGAACCAAGGATCCTGGGGTACCTCGTATGCTATGTGTGTGCTGTGTTTCAGCCCCAAATATACTTAAGTCATCTCTAATTCTTCCATCTCCATGGCCTCCAGAATGACAGGGGGAGTGGGGTGGCGGGGGGGGGGGGGGCAGTTGCCCCTGGCAACAGCAGGGAGCAGGACCCAGGGGAAGGGTGGAATGGAGTGCCCTGATCTCACTGTGTCTGCTGCTACCTCTTGCCCTTTCTCCCTGACCCATGACGCTGAAAAGGGAAGCATGTCCTTCCCCACTGGATGAAGGCAGCTGGTTCCCAGTGTTATTTCACTATCATCATGGCCCCATGACATGCTTATCTCCACTTCCATATTTTAAAGGTGATGCGTATGTAGTGGCAGCCCAGGGAGACAGAAGACAGGCTTCAAAGTCCTGACTTCTTGGTTGGATTCAGGAGGCACTGGAAAAATCTCTTACCTTCTCTAGGCCTCAGTTTTCCTGTCCACTTAATGAGAGGGTAGCTCTAAATAAACTCAGAAAAGCCCCCCCCCCCCCAATACCTGTGGAACCTGCTGGTTTCCTGAGGTAGGGTTGGGGCTGGGCTTGCAGTTACTTGTACCCACTCTCCTTTGCAGGCAGCGTGTCCACCATCCATACTGCTTGTGTCCCTGGGGGATGTCAGTGCCCTCCTTACAGCTCCCACCATGTGAGTCCACTCCCTACAGTGGTCCTGGTCTCTCCTGTCTTCTCCATCTCCTTCCATGGATGCTAGAACAGCTCCTCCAGACTGAGCCCAGGCTGCTACCCTGCTGCCTACCTAATGTCCTACTTTAACTCTGGGCTTGGGGAAGCCATCAGCTGAGAACTACCTGCCCCACCGATGCCCTGGAACATTCCAGGATTGGATGCTTTCTATTAGAGTTATCTACTCAACATGGCAAGTTCATACCTCCCCAATGGGGAGGTGAAATTGGGGATGGGAACGCATGGGAGGGGACGGGAGAAACTGAGAAAGGAGAAAAACATGAAGGGAGATGGGCAGAGGGCACCAGGTGTACTCCAGAAAGACCACAAAGTTAGGCTGAGGCCACTGAAGACCATGAACCTGAGAATAACAACGTTTGGAAGTCAAGAGGAAAGGGCATCAGTGGCCACAATAAACAAAAGCCCAGCCTGCTTAGGTCAGCAGCCATTCCTTCAGCAAGACCTATAACTCTCAGCCTGAGCAACTCACGTTCATTGGCACTGACTTAACATGCTAGAAATAAAAGAAATTAAACAGCCACCTCTTTCTTTAGCTAAATGTCTTTACCCGTCTTGGCTTAATTACCAATTGAAGACTAAACCAGGGTTGCTTCATCTGGACGTTTGTCAGAAGAGAGAGTTCAGAGACGACATTATTGGAAAACGAAGTTATCCCAAACATAGCTGAGCAACATCTCAGAACAGGGCCCCTGCCTCTCTTTCTAGGTATTTGTCACAATTCAAAATTGCATTTCTTGGCTACAGCAGCATGACTGAAAATCTTCCCCAGAAACCCTATCACTGGTCGGGTTCAAAGCAGAAGTTGTGATTTCTCTGAAGAGGAGAAAAAAACGAACGTGTCGCCATGACTTTACAGAGCTGCCTTATGTTCTTATTCTTGTTCTGTGTCTTCTCTTGTTCTCCTGCCTCTGCCTTCCGACTTTTGCGTCTTTTCTTCAAAGCTTACAGTTCTGTCCAACAAGGCAAAACCTTTTTTTTTGGTGCCAAAATCAAATCAGATCACCAATGAGAATGTCTTAATTAACTATTTAGTATATGTAACCAAAGAACATTTTATAGGATCTCCAAATGGATTTCACTTTTTGTCCTTTCTTCCCTCTCACCTCCCTTTTTTAAACAAATACATTCTGATTTTCTTCTCCCCCCCCCCCCCCCCCGACACAGAGCCCCACCCCCCAAGCCAATGGTGAAGACAGCGGAGGTGCCTACCTTGCCCAGGCCTGGAGTGTCCTTCACCTTGCTGACAGCCCTCAGCAGACAGGGTGGGGCCGGGGGAGGGGAGGTCTGCAGAATGCCACTGAAGCTGGTGGCAAAGAGAGGATGCTCAGCAACAGAAGTAGAAGGTCGATGTTTCTTCTTTTTAGAAGACAGGTTTAATTTCTGGGCAGCTCTGGAGGGGAAAATGCAGAAAACGAACAATAAGGGAAAACGTATGGCACCATATGCTATGTTACTTTTTCTCTCTTAAAGAACCTGCTAGTTCTGTAGAAGCTTAATCCTCTCTCTGCTCCATAGTAGCCCCAAACTACAGCAGTCAACTTAATGAACTACCTAATCATTTATACAGCAGAAAAAAAGCCATAGAAGTGCCTGGTTCTGCAATCGAGATTTACAAAGAATTGTTTGTTACCCACAACATTCAGCTTAAGCATGAATAAAGCCGGTCATCTTTAGGGATAAACAGTACCTATTAGGTTAATCACTCCATAACTTTCTCTAGTGCAAACTCAAGTGGGAGAGACCTTGTGAGTTACACAGAAATTCTAACACCTTGTAAAAGCCAAACCAGTCCGATGAAGAGCCACATGGTAACCAATCAAGGCATGTTATGGATGTGCTTGTGGAAGAAAAACACACACCCCGTGCAGTGGGGGAAAATAAATCAGACCAGTTTTAGAAACATAACACCAAATCAGAATAAACTCCAGCCAGGGTGTGGAGGGCTGAGAATGTGGGCCGCCCATGTGGGAGACAGGCTTGCTGTGTGGGGTGGTCTTTCGCTACAGAAAGCGATTCATGGGCAGGTGCGAGGAGAGGGTCAGAGCCACCAAAGGTGGCACTGAGGGGTGAAGGTGGGGGAGGTTTGAGGGGGTAGGTAAGGTTGCCACATCACTAATAACATGGTTTGTTTATATAGCATCTTCCCTCATTCAAATGTTCATCATCTTATAGCGAAGGAAGGGAAACAAGACAACAGTCAGGCAGAGACATCTCACAGACTGCAATATACTCATTTCTGGATTAATTCTCTGTGTTCTCACCCTCTTGTTCGAAGAATTCCAATTCCCTTATCAAACATCACTGAACATTTGAGCTGCCGCCTGAAACAAATGGACTGCCATGACTTCCTTCTGCAGATGAAAAGCTCATCATCCACCCACTACTCTCAACTACCTAGCCTGTCAGGAGAGGGGCAGGTCAGAAGACAAAATCAGCACTGTTTGTACCTCAACCCCCTATGTCCCCCCCTCATTAGAATGATCTGGAAAAGTTAGTTTTAATTTTACATCAGGAATTATCATGCTTTTGACAAATTCCCTAAGCAGCTGCACAAACACAGCAAAGAATTACTCTTTCAAAGCTTAATTTTTCTGAGCCAGAAAACTGAAAATCAGTTTCACAATTGACTCACAGGGATGGGATACATGAGGGATCACAGATTTTGATGGGATGACACCCCAAAAGTCCCAGTCCCATGTGCCAGACTTTGGGAACTCTGTAGCCACTCGGTTGAAGGATGATGACAAAATGAAGAGTACCCGATGATTTCCACAACACGTCTTGTGCCAATCAGCGCAAGGAAAAAAAAATTGGAGTAATTGCTTTTTCATGATCTCATTGCCACTCTTCCTCCTGAAATTAAAGGTGAAGCAGAATTGCTCAGTGACGAGGCCGGCACCTCGCCTGGCAGTCTTCATTACTGAAACTCTGTCCCTGGGCAAACAGGGACTTGTCCACGCATGTCAGCATGGCAGCCTTCTGACGCCCACTCCCGGGCTCAGTGACCCCTCATTGCTTTCCAGCCAGGCTGCCCACGTCTTGGAGAGTTTTAGGAAGAAGGGGGAAGATGATGATCTAGCAAGTGAAAGGCGGTGTTTCTCCATTTACAACAGGATTCTCTAGTCCAGTGGCAAAAGGACTGGGTGGTTGTTGTGGTTTCCACTCCCCCACCCATTGGGTTTCTCAGTCCAAAAGGGAGGACAGAGAGGAGAAGGGAGCAGAAGAAAATGCTATTGAAAGGCAACTTAGAAGAGAAAGGGCCAACTGGGGGGGCGGGGTAATTCCTTTTTCTTATCTCTACCACCCATGCCTACATATGGAAAAGAAATGAGGACTCCAGTGGACCACCAGGGTCAACTACCAGGCACGTGAGCTTTTAGATAATTCCAGATGCCCTCTTTCAAATCTTCTGACTAAAGTCCAAGGCATTGTGGAGCAGAGATAAGCCATTCCTACCATGTCTTGTCTGAATATCTGAAGTCTAGAAACCATGAGAAATAACAAATAATCATTGTTGCTTTAAGTCACTATGTTTTGGGGATAATTGGCCACACAGTCATAGTAAATAACACATGACTCATTCCCAATCTCCTAATTTCACTTACCCTGCTTGCCTTGCCCACCTCTCCTCACCACCACGGCATTTATTATCTCCTAACACACTAGATCAGTGGTAGTCAACCTGGTCCCTACCGCCCAGTAGTGGGCGTTCCAGCTTTCATGGTGGGTGGTAGTGGAGCAACCAAAGTATAAATAAAAAGATAGATTTAACTATAGTAAGTTGCTTTATAAAGATTTATTCTGCCAAACTTAGCGAAAATCCGACATAAAGTACTTGGAAAGTAATTATTATTATATGCTTTAATTTGCTGTAACTCTGCTTTATAAATTTTATAAAGTAAATTTACTTCCCTACTTTATAAATCACCATTACTGTGGAATCGGTGGGTGGTTAGAAAATTTTACTACTAACAGAGATACAAAGTGGGCGGTAGGTATAAAAAGGTTGACTACTCCTGCACTAGATCATTTACTAAGTTAGAATATTTGTTACTTAGTGTCTGTTTCCTGCTTGGAACGGAAGTTTCAGGAAAGCAGAGTTCATACATGTTTGCTGAATGAATAACTGAAGACTGAATAAACTAGGAATATTTAGCCTGGAGAAGATAAACCTGGAGAAAGGAGAAGGAAGAGTCTTTTAAAAATAAAAACAGTCTAATTTACTTATTTCACTCCGTATAATGTTATCAAGGTCCATCCATGTTATTGTAAATGATCCGATGTCATCATTTCTTATGGCTGAGTAGTATTCCATAGTATATATGTACCAAAGCTTTTTAATCCACTCGTCCTCTGACGGACACTTGGGCTGTTTCCAGATCTTCGCTATTGTGAACAATGCTGCTATAAACATGGGGGTGCATTTCTCCTTCTGGAACCATTCTATGGTGTCCTTGGGGTATATTCCTAAAAGTGGGATGGCTGGGTCAAAAGGCAGTTCGATTTTCAATTTTTTGAGAAATCTCCATACTGTTTTCCACAGAGGCTGCATATGAACCAATGCATAGATGGGACATAAAAATGAGACTTAGAGACACGGACAAGGATGTGATGGTAACAGGGCGTGGGGTGGAGGGGTGGGGAAGGGGCGAGGAAGGAGAGGGAGGGAGTGGGGGGAGGGTAGGGGCACAAAGAAAACCAGATTGAAGGTGACGGAGGACGATTTGACTTTGAGTGAGGGGTATGCAGCATAATCAAAGGTCAAAATAATCTGGAGATGTTTTCTCGGAACATATGTACCCTGATTTATCAATGTCACTGCATTAAAATTAATAAAAATAAGATTAAAAAAAAATAAAAACAGTCTTTAAAAAAATAAATAGATATGTGGCAAGAAATATTTTTTTAAGAATGCCAGATATTTTCAAAGGCCATTATTTGAATTTCAGAAAACCTTGTGAGGAAGATAATAGTATGCCCATTTACCAGACAAAAAAAATGAGGCTTAACGAGTTCAATACAGAGTCCTTTTAATATCTGACCTAAATTTGAACAGCCGGCTTTTCCAGTTACTAGGTAGATAGCAGGCAAGTTACTTAAATTCTCATATAATGTTTATAATGTATATAAAGGACCTAGCACAGCACCTGGCATATCGTTGGAGTTCAGTAATACCATCACCATTATCATTACTATAAATATTACCAGCAAGCCTCAATTTCTGCATAGTAAGATACAGCAAAACTAGAACCTACTTTTACTGACTTTTCATGAAAGTTGATAAGTGCATATAAAGTGCTTAGTACACTGGAAGATCTTAACAGGTGGTATTTCAAAGGTATGTAAGAATAAATATTGGAGGCCAGAATAAATCTGGGTCTATGTGCCTCATGGTGCATCATATAATCTCTGCCCAGAGAGCAAAACAAGCAGGTGAAATGTAAGGGTTTTCAAGTGTAAGGGACATCTTTGTAAAGCTGGATACACCATTAGTGATGGGTCTGCTTCATGGAGTAGTGAGCCTCTTGTCTAGGTAGTGGCTAAAAAACCATTTACAGGGAATATTAGGGATAAGTATGCATGCATTTGGAAAATCAGGTGATTCAAAAATCTCTTCCAGTGCAGGGATTCTGAAATTATCCTGGAAGTTCTGCTCATTTAGGAAAACCTCTGTTGACTTCAATGCAGAAAAATTAGTAATGGAGAGGCTTATCTTGAGACTACATTTAAGAATTATTTTCTTGTGCAAACACTAAGTTGTACACCAAAGCAAATATACTCCTGTATGTCAATTGTAATTGAAAAATTAAAAAATTATTTTAGACATTATGTCCTTCTTAAAAATGTGTATAAAATAAATGTCAAAAGAATTCCATAATTTAGAATTAATAGAAGTCACATTGTCTAGTTCCAACATCATCATAATCAGCTGTTGGATCTCTGTTTTATATGTTCCAATTTCTTGGAAGTTCACAGACTCTGCTTTTTTTTTTATGTGTCAACGCAATGACATGCAGATAGGAGAAGGTTAAGGTCCGGAAATCATTCATGTATAATTGCATTATTTGGTGACATAAAGGAGAAGCAGTCAGGAAGGCTCTGAAAAGGTAAAGACATTTTGGCTGGAGGTATATTTTGTGTAATTAATGCCTTCCAAGTTGGGGAGGAAAACAAATGAGTGGGTTGTTTTACAGGATTTCAAACAACAACAAAAATTAACCTAAAATGCTATTATGAGCAATATTTACTTGTCTCACTTTTACTACGGATAGCATCATATATTTAAAGCATTCATCACCACATCCATCATTAAATATCCATGAGCATCATTTAACTCTACGTGCCTTATTTCAAGAAAATAGATAGTTTCTCTAGCAGGGTGAAATTAATATTTACTGAACACCTATAAAGAAAGTGGCAGCATGATAAGCATTCTCAGGCTGTGAGAAGGGCAATGGTGTGAACTTGGCAAGGACTGAAGTCAGCTCAAGTCTTCCCTCTGGTTTCCAACCCTCTGTCTCCATGCCTTACCCATCTTACCCAGGAGACAGCCATCCTAGCACACCAATATAACAATATATGAATTCAGGAATAAGTTTAGAATTGAGATCACTTTCACATGAGACAGTGACTTTTTCCCATTGTCCAGATCTACCCAGATTAAAAAAAAAAAAGAAAGAAAAATAAAAAGGAAAAAAGAAAGAAAAGAGGTAAATGATTACCTCGTGAATTTCATTGGTTTAGGTGCAGGGGACAGTCTTAGGTCTCACTTATATAGATTAAAGGGAACTTAGGGAAATTTTCTGACTTTTACACTTCTTTTGTACTTGTGTGACAGACTGTTTGACCTTGGATTTTCAGAATTGTGAAATGTTTAAATGGAAAGCCCTCAGTCTAAATGATTCTCATGAGAATTAAATTGGGGTCCACCAACATTACATTAGTGTCCAAGGATGACTAAAATATTGATCTAACAACCTTTTAAGAATTATTAGTTTCATGAAGAATAAAACTTTCCTTAGGAAGCAGGCAGGAATATCAGGAATATTTAATTAATTAATTTTAATTAATTAAAATATTAATTAATTTTTAATAGAATTCTCTATCCTTTTAAAAACATTCTAATGCACCATGTACTGCTAACTCAGTCGTGAGAGCAGTTCATCTTGTCTGAGGTGGTGTTCAAATGTGGGCTGCTATGGTAGGTGGGGAAAAGGCTGATACAAAGTAAGAGGTCATTCAAGTGCTACTAAATTGGACCCAGGCAATTGATGAGTGAGACAGCAACTGAAAAACTGCCAAGAGAGGGACAGGGTGAGGCCCTCAGAACCGCCACATCTGCTGCACAGGAAGGGTCCTGACCTGGGAAGGGGGGAGGCGACAGTGCTAGAATCTCCACTGTCAGCACGTACAACACAATCCAAGCTGCAATTTAATGTGACAATGGCTGGGGCTGCCATGGCCTCCGATGGCTCATGTGCCATTAGAAAACATTTCAATGCTCTAAGGATTAGGACTATCTGATAATGAGCAATGACATGACAGATCACAGCAGCTCCAAGGAAATCTATGGGGTCAAGACACAGGGATAGCAGAAAATACACCAGATTATAAATAAGAGAGATATGTGACAAGAACCAGTGGTTTGAGGCAAAGCTTCTGGAAATAGTTAAGATATCCATTTATCCATTTTTTTTTTTATCCAAAAAAAAAAACCCCACCAGCTCAGCTTCATCTTGAAATAATACCTATTTAAAAGCATTCTGGGACAGTAGTCATTTTGGAAACTCTCCAAACAAGGAATAAGAGCATCGTCCTTCACCTTTCTATTTTCTAACTGACTGTTGCCAAGGTCATTTCCATGTCCCCAGTGACTAAAAGCATATGGATCTTGGGGTTTTTCTGATTTTTATGTAAATGATCTATTTCATTAGTGCAGGCAAATAATTCATGACATGACTTCAAATAAAATGTTTACTGCTCAGAGGCAAAACATGGCTGACCATCAACCTCAAACAATACTGTGTGAAAACACTGCAGCCAGACAATGTCATGATTTGAAAATGGATTGATTTCTCACAACTCAGTGCACAACATTAACCCACAGTGATATTGCTATGCATTTTTCTTTATTTTCAAGGGCTTGGACAAGTTACCTCACTGACTACTTCAAAGACCCCCATCTTTTCCTCTGAAGTCTTATACAGTGATTGGTCTTAACAGCCTGTATCTTGTGCTTGGACACCTAACAAGATGCTGCTTGGCTGTGTGGTCTTGTGCTCTGTAGGTTATTAGTGCTGCCTCCATGGTTGACTCATTGAAGGTCACACCATGTGTTTGCTTTCTTCTGTAGCTCTTGGACCTGCCCCATAGCTTGGTGCCTTGTTAATGGCATAGTATATATGCTCACTGAGTGCTTCTTAATTGATCTAGACTTTGGATCTAAACCAGTCTACGCCAAGTCCTGAGATTAAGTATCCCAGAGTTGTAGATAATGCATAGATCTTGAGACTTTTTACTCTTTCTAAAGAATTTCCCACACACTGTTACATCCATCCTTGTTCAGTCTTGTGAGACAAGCAGAGAAGGCATCTGTACTACAAATTACAGATCTTTAAAATGAAGGCTCACTAGTCACCTAATTTTATCCATGGTCATGGGACTAGTGATTCTCATACTTGAAATTAGGATTCAAGTTTTCTGCTCTCTAGACTCAGGATCTTTCTAGTTCATCAGGATGGTATGCAATTTGCTGAATGAAAGCAGTTGTTTTATTTTATTTGGGCAAAATAAAACCAAATGATAATCATTTGCTTAATAATAAAGACAAAAAAAGCAGTCACATATTTTTATATGTAACTCAAATCAAATCATATATCAGCATTTACCAATTACTGATCTAGTTGCTTAGCAACCTACCTTCCTATCACAGGGGGGAAAATGTCTCAGCTGAGTGAGTCAGGTCATACCCAGAATTAGGATGTGAAAGGCAAATCATATGAAAACGGCTTCTCTATTTCTGTAATCCCAACCCAGAGTGAGTCCTTGCATGACAGTAACAATCCCACAACCACCACCAGCACACACATCATTATGTCCCATCTCCTGCCTCTCTCTCACATAAAGAATGCTGGGAGCTGCTTAGAATGCATCTTGGTGCTCTGCAAACTCAATTACTCAATCAATTGGTATTTATTGAATGCACAAAAGAGATATGTAATCCATAGGCTATCCATATCATGAAAGTCACCTATAAGTAACCCAGCAATTGCTCTGTGTTCAAGAGTCTACTCCCAAATGGCATGGCTCAGAGGATCCACACCGCCCAACACTAGTGACCACTTTATCTGGGCTCCACAGCAGCAGAAAGGGAGAAAAACTGGGGAAGCCTGCAGACCTACAGCAGGTATACCTGGGACTCAGCTCCAGAGCTTCCCCATCAGGTGGGAGCTGAGAGCCTTTCCTAAACTGTGTTGTCTGGGGAGCATCCCACTCACTTAGGCCTGAAGGCATAAGAGGGGATGAAGGACGAAAAGGAGCAGGGGAGTCCAGTCAATAATATTGTGATAAGTTTACACAGTGACAAAAGGTTACCAGAATTAGTGGGATGAACACATTATAAGGTATAAAACTGTCAAACCACTATATTGTGCACATAAAACAAATATAACCAATATAATATTGTATATCAACTATGCTTAAATTAAAAAGTAATTTAAAGAAGTTTTTGAAAACCATACTGTTGGTAGATATTGCTAATCCATTTGAGTCTGGATTTTTTCATGGTCAGAGTGAGAATATTATGGGTAAATAAAAATATGATTCAAGGGGAAAAAAAGTCATGGGACAAAAAGGAGCTCATTCACAACAAAAGCCATTCAAAGGGAAACCTTCTCCTTTGCTTAAAGCCTGGTGCCTATGACAGTATTGCTGAGCTCAGCTTCTCGTGTGAAAAAATTGCCCTAATAAAGCTGATATTTAATAAAGGCTAAGCAGAAGTACAAAGCATGAATTTGTTATCTCCCAGGTGTGAAAATTTGGATTTTAGAAACACCAAAGAAATATGGTCAGTGGCAGAATCTATGTCTTGCCAAGGCACTTTGCCTGCAAATGTCAAAGGGATGTGTCCTCTGCTTCTGCTTCTGATTGGTCCGAATAGTGGGGTCTCTTTGTTGCTATGGTTTCTCTGAACTCAGGTAAGCTGCTCCCAGGTCACTGGGATCTAGAATGTTTTAGGAAAGAATTTTCCCCTTGCCTTGCTGGTTCAGCCCCTTACTCATTAGACAGCAGCTGCTCAGAGCTCCGCTGTCGCCAACTCTGCTCAACTCAGGCCACCAGCCAGCAGGACACCAGACACTCTGGCTGATCTATGTGGTGTCCTTTAATATTCTGTGTGACAGGGCCTCTGATGGAGTGTCTTCACTAATGGCCAAGATGCCATCAGCAGGGGGGCTGGGTCCAGGGTCCAAGAGAGAGTTGGCAACATCTGCTCTAATAAACTTGATTTGGTCCAGGATTTGACATATCGGTACCTCACTCTATCAGCAGCCTGAAGACAGGTGGCCTTTCTTATTACATTTCTCTATTTCTGTATGTTCAACAAACCCAGGAAGTTAGACCCAAATACTGCCCAGACAACACACTCCAGGTCATGACCTAGAGGAAAACATATCGAGAAACAGGGAAGTTCTGTTTCTGAGACGTGGTGACCTTGGCAACGACCTCAACTTGCTCGAGCCTCAGCAATCGGTCTTATTATAGGAGTGAGCACCCACCACTCTTTAAAAGATGCTGGAAGATAGCCTAAACCCAAGCTTATTCTCAGTCCACATTTGATAGGAAAGTCGAGGAACATAATACCGACGTGACATACACTTTAGCTTGTGACTCCGTAGCCACTGGCTTCTTTATTATGGCCACACCACATTTACAAGGCTACACTTCCTTACTCCCTGCTGTCCGGCCAGTGCACACTTACAAGACCTGAATTATCAGGGAGGACAAAAGCATACCACACACACAAGTCTGGGGGTGTATCTCCCAGGCATTTGGCTTGAAATGTGTTGATGACAGATGCCCTGGGCAATGCCAGGTGAGGACAAAGCACAGGGCGAGCACTCTGCCCTGTTGTACTCATGGGACACAGCCTTGCCTATCTGACCTGGTGCCAGCATCATGCTCCTGGGTTTTACGACCTAGCCAGGGCTGCCCCCTGGTTCCCCTGCTCCTGCTTCTGTTATGCAGCCTGTGCCACGCCCTGGGTCTGGGTCTTCCCGGACTCCTAACCTGGCTTCCCGATTATCTGCAGTTTGGCTTCTGCTTAGAAGCCTTCTGCCCCAGTCTGGATTGATCTTGCTGGATTTCTTTATTTGCACAAAGGTCCCCGTGCCTTTTTTCCTGTGCTAACTTACCTTTCCAGTCATCAATCCCTCGGACCAGATGCTCCCTGTCTGCAGATCCTTCTGTCCCTGGCTCATCTTCCCAGCCCATGCCTGCTTGGTACCAGGGAAACTAGGCATTTTAACTTCCTCTGGAGCCATGCCTTTGCCAACTGGGCTCAATACAAAAATTAAAAGAATGGGGGAACACTTATGACACCAGACCCAAGTGAAGGTAAATATAAGTTTAAAAATCCATCCCAGTTAGATATGTATGATTTTAGTTAATTGCCATTACTGATACCTTTTGTAAACATCAATCAGTGAGAACTGTCTAGTCTTATTAAATGGAACTGATGAAACCATGTGATTACAATCCAGCTCTTTTGGTACCTGTAAAATAGAGAAAAAGACAATCCTAGACTAATTAAAGCCCATTTCTCGTGGCCCGCCAGAGCCTGATTTTTCTGCTTAGAAACCCCCCTTCATAATGTTCATAGATATAAAACCACTACACTTCCAGGACGATCCAACTAAAATTAAGATCCCTTCAAGGAATAAGCATATTCTGGATAATTTGATTTCAAGAACCTAATGAATCTAATGTTCTTTTCATTACATCATGCTGCCTTTTAAGATATTAACTCCAGTAGTTTCTAGTTAAATCATTTATATGTATGCTAATGCAATGTTAAAAGGAAGAATCTGCCAATGGCTACCATAAACAGAGAGCCCATTTTAAAAGCCAAGAGTGGGCACACAATGCAATATACATTACAAAAATGTAGACTTGAAACCTATATGATCCTATTAACCAATGTCACACCAATACATTCAATTTTTTCTAAAAGAAGCCAGAGTGACCTCTAATTCCCTATGAATTTTCCTTAATATTTATTTATCTTCCTTAGCTAGTTGGTAAAAAATTATCTTGAAGAGCCTGTGTGGTGCACTTTTAATGTCTTCCTTTTTACAGGAAACTGGTTCTCACTTTTCCCGTGTGTTGATCATGGGAAATTAAAAACTGACTCGAAATTACACACTTCAGATGTAAGCTGTTGCCTGAAGCAGCAAATTGCTATCAAGGTGTGATAGCTAGAAATGGCCAGCATTTGCAGAGGAAAATCAAGCCTTTAATCCCTAACTCTGTACTCAATACCTGCAGCTCTTTCAGAGCAAAGCTAATTAATTGTCAATGCTGGTGATCACTCTGTGGGTTGGGGGCTGCTTGGTTAATTAAATTTGAATATAACAGTTGGTTTTGCTTGCAAGAGGAAGTAATTTCTTATTTGCCCTTATATATCAATATTTCTGTTTCACAAATTATTTACTACAGTTGAAATCTGAAGGAATAATTAAGTTATTTCAAAAACTAGCAATTTGTATGGGGTCTCTGACCACAACAGTCACACAGAACGCTTACCCCTGACTGCAGCGAGGCTTGGACCACTCCAGACCTCTGCGATCGCCAGTACCACAGGAGCCCTACTAGAGGGATGAGGCGGAAACTCATCTTCTCCCTTCCTACCTACTTGACAGTTGGGTCACTGGGGACAGTCTATGCAGATCGCTGACCACCATGGCAAATGGGCACTGCAGTTAAGTGCACTGTTCATGGTCATGTTCAAAAGCTCCAAAGTAGAGGACAGAAGGCAGCTTTTGTTTCCAATAAAGCAGAGCAGCGATCTCCACAAAGCAGGCAGTATAGATGAACAATTACTGCAGCAAATTAACTTGTGAAAGGGAAGAGAATCAACAGTAATCATGGCCTGTTGAGACTATAGGGCCAATTCCCTTTGTGACTATGCATCAAAGCTGCTCACAAAGACCTATAACCTACTTTTTGTTGTGCATACTTGCTTATTTGGTTATTTCTGCAGATGCACAGCAGTGATGCTATGAAGTATCACTGAACAGGAACAAGGAGGTAGGTCTGTGGTGCATTACTGACAGGACATGAACTTGAACATGAAGAATGGACTCCCTCCACTCTTCCCAATTTCCTGTTGCAATGATTTTCTCTAAGGCTATGCTGAAGCTGTTTAGGGCTGTGCATGAGCATGTGTGTGTGTATGTATGTGTGTGTGTGCGCGCACGTGCACACAGTCTGAAGAGGGAGGAAGGAGGCAAGAAGAATAAATTAAAAATAAGAAGATAACTCAGAGACTTCAGCTCAAGTAATTCATCTCTCTCAATTAATGTTTTCACTACATTCTTCATAGTTCCTTTTTTATCTTGTAGTTAATAAGTATGTTTGAAACTATTAAACATTGCTATAAAAATGAAATTTTAAAAGAAACTGTAGGCAAGCGAGACATTTATCAAAATAAAATGAAGACTTAGTTAAAATTTTCCTGGTTAATTCTGTTAAGAAACTTGAGCCATGTTAAATTGCACATTTACTGTTTCTTTTAGAGGGCGTATCATGTTTAGATAGGTGAAATCGACAATGAGCAAAACTAAATTTTTCATGCTGTAGCAACTCTTAGTTATTAGAATTGTAAGTTCAATGATTCCCTATTTGCAGAACTTGGAGCATGATTATATTATTGTAAGTAGCCATGTAGGTTTAGGGTGCTATCGCAGCTTAGCTAACACACATTGGTAATTATAACTAGTTTTCTGATCCTGAATCCTTGGCTAAGAATACAATTCCCAAGGCTGATATTATTACAAAGAAAATAATGTATATATGTACTGACAGAGCTCCTAGGAACAGACTGTGTGAAAAGCAGGAAGGACCTATACTCTAGATGAGGGTGACATCCAACTGTGTCTGTGAATATATTCACCTGCACTTGGACAGGATGTAATTCATGTTATAGAATCAATCAAACACAATCAATCTTCTTCTCTCCATGTGGATTCTCACATTTCCATAACAGGTATGCCACTACAAATTGCTGGTCATTTGAGTTTTTATAAATCGAATCTTATTTTGCATTGGTTTCTACAAAAATTTCAGAAACATTTTATCTTTCTGAAACATTCCACTGAAAGTGGCTACACTTCATCTTTAAAATTTCTGCACTTTCCTTCTCCTATGTCAAATTATTAACAACAACCAATGCAGCCCTGGATGGTTGGCTCAGTTGCAGAGCATTGGCCCAGGTTATAGATGTCCTGGGTTTGATTCCTGGTCAGAGCACGCAGAAGCGACCATCTGTTTCTCCATCCCTCCCCACTTCTCTTACTCTCTCTTTTCTCCTCCCACAGCCATGGCCCAATTGGTTCGAGTGCATTGGCCCCAAGTGCTGAGGATGGCTCCATGGAGCATCCACCTCAGGCACTGAAAATAGCTCAGTTGCGAGCATGGCCAAAGATGGGCAGAGCATCATCCCCAGATGGGGATTGCTGAGTGGATCCCAGTCAGGGCACATGCAGTAATCTGTTTCTCTATCTCCCCTCCTCTCACTTGGAAAGAGAAGAAAAAAGAAAAACAACCAATGGAAAGACTTGTTCAATGATGCATTTAAAGATGCACAGTGACTTCTAATGCATGCCTAATTACCAAGAAATGGGTCAGAAATATATCAGCATTTTCATTATTTATAAAGAGCCTTTGACTCCATAGACAGAAACCACTTAGTTTAAAGGCATAAAGTCTTGGTTTAGATTGTCATTTATAGTATTAGATATTGGAGAGTCTTCAGCATGGAGATAGCAGCTGAGGTCTAAGAATGACTGAGATGTCCTGGGAGGTACCAGGCAGAATTGTAACAGAAAGTGACCCAGGACAGGACCATGAGAAACCTCAACATTTCATGAGTGATGGAAAAAGAGAAGAAAGCAAAAGGAGCCAGGGAGTGAGGAGCCGGATGGGTTGAGTAGGCAATATTGTTCAATACAACTAAGACACCAGAAATAAACAGAAAGCACATGTGCAAAACAAAAAGGCAAAACCAAAACGCTGTGTGAGGAAAAGTAGCTCAGTTTAAGTTAACCTGACCCACAATTTAAACTGGGGGTAAACAATATCACGTTCCTTAAAGCATTAGAAAGAAGTTTCCCGTACTGCACAGAGGCTGACAGAACCTATGTCTTCACACCAGCCAGGCACCCTGCCATTGTGGTCCCTGGTAGAGAGGAGGAGTGGCCCAGTAGTGTAACTTGTCAGACTGCTTCCTGCAATTAGCTGTGATTACCTGTGTCTTCTTCACAGTACTGGGAGCTCTGTAAGGTCAGGATTCTTGTCTGCCTTTCCCACAATTGTGCCTGTTCCCAACATTGCCTGTCCATAGTGAGTACCACATAAACACAGATGACTGGATTAACGGTTGGTCCCAAATCACTGGCCCCAAAGAAGAAACACTGGCCATGTGTCTTCCGGATAGGGTCAGCCCTGTGGTCCTCACATGCTTTCCATCAAAGAAGAGTTTGGAAACACCGGTCTGGGTGGCAACTTTTATTTTAAGATTCCTCCAGCCCAGAGGTTCTACAAAAGGTATGCTTTGGGGCAGATTGGATATATTTAAGTATTTTATTTTGTGGGGTAGGGAGCTAAAATAAGACTCTGTCTTGCTTTTGAAAGAGTGCCACACAGTCTCACCTTCAGGGAGCTCCCCAGGCCCACCAGGAGCTGTGCTTCCCCGCCTCCTTCCCCACACTCACTCACACTTAACTGGGTTAGAAGGAGTGGTCGGAGCTGATGCTTAATGTCACCTGCTCCACTGGAAGCCTTACCAACGAGAACATTGTCTTTTGTTTGTCTGTTTTTTTATTGCTGAGAACAGAACCTCATCCACAGTAGGTACTCAAGAAACACTTGTAGAATGAGGAAATAAATAAACAGATTTTTCTGCTTCTTTTTAAGGTTCGTTGGCTTCTTAAATGATGACAACCTACAAACTCTTTTGTGGCATGGGGTTCCAAAGGCTCTGTTCCTAAAACAAACATAATTATTGTTTTCATTATAATTATTTTCCCACATCATTATTAGTCCGTGTCTAACACTAGCTGTTTCAAGCCATTGGGGAGGGATGTTTGGAAGTTGCCTGTTGCAGCAAACATCCTTCCTGGGTTTTCCAAGAGCTGAACACTGTGGGTTTCTGCTTTATATGGTTAATTTCAAAAATCAATTGGATTAGATGGTTCTCTTCTTCATTTCTGACCTTTAGGAAAGAAACCATTTGCGGCCAGGCAAGCAGGGAGGGCTCTTTTTCTTTCCTCCAGAGGGGGCTCAAAGTCCACGTTTCTTGGGCTTCTCCCTGGGGTACTTATGATGAGACATGCCTTTAGAGACTGCTTATGTTTATTGTTAGCTAACTGAAGAATCTTCCGTTTCTTTAAAAAAAAAAAGTTTTTTCAAAATTATATGTTCAAGATAATTAAATCAATGATGCTCCTGTACTTGAACAATATGTTCTTATTAGAAGGACAATTCAACAATTCAATCTGTTCCTGCTCTGCTTTGCCCCAGAATAAACACATGGGTTAAGCCAAAAGACTTAATTTTACCTAATTTTTTTTCTCTTGTTGGAGGCTCAAGATTTCTTAAATAAAACAGATGTGGTTGTCAAAGTCTGAATTCATACAGCAAATTCTCCATGTGAGGGCACGGTCATCCATTTCACTTGGAAATAATTTTCCATTTCTGAACTTTAATAGATTTTGTTATATTTTTAATATAACGTTCCAGTTATATTCTTTATTCCAGTTTTATCTCCTTATAAAACTGTAAGCTCCTGGAAGGTACAGCCAGTATTTCATTTAAATATTTATCCTAAATGTTGCAACACTCTTATGAACATTTGTTGAAGGAAAAAGAATGGATGTACAAATGGATCCAAGAATGAGTGTGTAAGAGTATGGTTGTTCCCACCAACTCCACTGCCGGACTTTTGCCACTCCCAGAATGCCATCCTTCAAAGATTTGAAAGTCAACCAAATACATGATCCTTAATGACTCCCCCAGCTCTCAAATGCTATGGCTTTTGTAAGCACTGTGACACTCTGACTTACTATTATGAGCACCCATTATTTCACCCTTCTTTGGTGTTTTTAAAGCACAGTTAGTATTTTTTCCCACTATCATGAATTTGGGTGTGCACCTTAACAAAGGAACCAGTTAACAGAATGCTGGCAAAGGAAGACTGAATTCCCTAAAAGATGCTATAGAACCCAGTGCTTTTACCCAGTCTGAATTTACCATTCAGATTCTTCCTTCTGAATTTTCAAGTGAAATCAAGTTCTTTGGTCTTAATATTCTGTTCTCTCTCTTCAAGCAATGATTTTAGAAATGGATCTACAGATAAAAGGAGGGAACAAGTAGTGTATGACATCCACCCTCTCGGTCACAGAGCCACAGTTCTAAACACAGGCATGGGTCCATT
Organism: Saccopteryx leptura; assembly: GCF_036850995.1. NCBI lineage: Eukaryota > Metazoa > Chordata > Mammalia > Chiroptera > Emballonuridae > Saccopteryx > Saccopteryx leptura. The sequence continues at coordinate 178,694,295 of NC_089503.1, forward strand.
CCTACATCCTTTCCCTTATACTTGACCCATGATCAACTGCTTCTAACCAGCTGCAAAAATGTGACCTAATTTTGAACCTTATCTGATACAATTGACTACCATCAATCATACCAGCCTGTTTAATGTGATCTATTTTCCTAATCATTGCCTATTTTTAGAATCTGAAAAAATATTTAGTATAATACACATGCACTATGAATATAGTCACATGACAGCATGCACGTTCTTGCTTCTGTGGGACAACAGAGACTCATGCCATGCCTCTAAAATGTCCTTTCTTCCGTCACCTTCTTATTCATCCTTCTATGCTACGATTACTGCATGTGGCACCTTCCCCACCACCCAGAGGAGAAATTACTCCTTTTCTCCATATGTTATGATAGTATTTTGCTAATAGAGCTATTTTGTGACTTATCACAGTGTATTGCAGTAGAATTTATGTGTCTTAAGCATTCCTCTTCTTGATTCAATTTGATTCTCAAAACCCCTACAAACGGCCTATAACATCTTTGGTGTTCAATTAAATGTTTGTATATTAAACAGCTGCTTCCTGCCCTAATGTTCGTCTGCAGGCCTTTATTTTAAAAGTAGATATACATTAAAATGTTGATTTGTTTTTTTTATGAAGTGCCTGATAAGTTTTAAACATAACACAACAGAGACTGAAGTTTGTACAGATTTAGTTGCCGTGGCCAAAAGCTAAATCCTGCCAACTATTTATTCCCGTCTCCATTTATATATTCACATTCAACTCCTTTCCTATTCCAAGTGCCACACTGTAAAAATTTTGCCTACACTTAGGAATCAAAATACCAAGAGACAAAGCCCCCAACGGCAGGGTGAGGAGGAGGACAGCAGCCATGGGGGACAGCCAGAGATCTTTAAGAGCAACCACTCCCCTCCCCTGCTCACCCTCCCTTCTCTCCACTCGCCAGCTTTTAGTCCCCAGGATCCAGGGACAGTCTGGCAACTGGAACCTTGCGCTCAGCTGATGAGAATGTGCAAATGACAGTTTGGGCTGTCAAGGACCTCATTACCTAAGCGAGGAGCTTACATATTTATGAGCTGACAACTCAGATTTGTGGTTTTGCAGTATTCCTCAATTTCTCTTTAGAGCAGCCAATAGGCATAGAAAGGCCGCGTGGGCTCATTACTGAATCCACATCTCAACCCCCACCCCAGGATCCAGCAGGTGGCTCATTTGTGGAGACATCCAAGGGTCAAAGGAACATGAAAAATGAGCCTATACAATCCCTGGGCTGGACCTGAAGAGGTGAATAATAGACCCACAGTATATTCACTCTAATGGCTAAGGCAGCTGCAGTGGGCTTTTGCATATATATGTGCAGTACTAATATACAACCCTATAGAGAGGTCTATTTACAAACACGCTCATGAACACGATTGTATGTCACCCTCTGGGCCATCTTGTGACTCTGCATCAGGATTGGCCATTGGGAATGACTACTTCTGTTAAACATGCTTTTGTTTCCTTCCATAGACATTTTCTGAAGGAAAAACAGACCTAATGCCAAGAAAGAGCCTGGTTTGTCCAAAACCAGAATTCTAGCACCGCTATGGAGAACCGTCACTTCCAAGCAAGAAGGCTCGTGACATGCAAAGAACCAACTGTGAGGTTGGAACTCAAACCCAGGCTTGTCAGGCTTACAGAGAGTTCCCCCACCTCTCTCCTGGATGGGGCCACCTCCACCATGAAGTCAGGAAAGAAAGCAAGGAGTATTTTCTTTGTCCCAGGCCCCCTTCTCTTCCTCTCTCCATGCCTGCTTGACAGCTGATTCCCTTCCCGGTCTTCTCAGGAAGGGATGTGTCATCAGCTGCTCACACCCCTGCGGCAAAGTGGAGTTACAGAGTGACCCTCACACGGGCACTGGCTTTCAGCCTTATCCCCGCATTGTGGAGTCAAAAGTCTTGATGCGCACAGGGTTTCAAACATCAGAGCCTCTGGTCCACACAAAGCCTGCCCTGCTTCTGCGACAAAGAATGGGCCCATACTACAAGGACAGCGCAAAAAAGTAAAAAGAATATTATTTTGTTTCACTAAAATTTATGAATCATAGTATCTAGGAAACCAGCTAAAATACTGGTCATGGAAGTGCACTGTGTCTCATACAAACTTAAAATGAAAGGCCACAGCACAGCACTCTGCTCATCAAAGCCTCTCTCACACATTCTTTCATTTTGTCTTCACTCAAGACCAGTGATGGAGGCATTTTTTCATTCTTTGATTCAAGCATCCATTCAGCAATGTTTATTGAGCCAGAAACTAGTCTTGGTACCGATTGCAGAGCTTTAAGACAGAGGGCTCACTGTCAAGGTGATCACAGTCTAGTGAGAGAGGCAGACAAGCACACACAGATGTCTATGGTGGGCAGGTGTCACAGAATTGGACAGCAGGGACCCTGACCCAGGAGCAGAGGATCAGAGACTGTTTCAAAAAAGAAGAGAAGGATGCAATTAGCCAAGAGCAGGTGGAAAGAACATGCCGGGTTGAGGGGCCAGTATGAATCTGGATGGAGTGACCCACTTAGGAAAACAGAAGTATTTCCATTCCTGGAGCATGGGGAAAAGGGTGATTCTCTAAGGTCACACAAATGGTTACTAACAGAGCTGAGACTAAAGCCAGGTGGGTCTTGATTTCTATTCTTTCATCACGTCTTCCCTGGACCCCCATCATTTAGGGTCTGGGTCCTCTGAAAGCATCCAACAGACAGGTTCATAGTTGACAGGAGACCACGAGGATAGCACCAATAAGGAGGACATGACCAGGCACTGAACTAAACCCTGTGCTTGATCATTTAATTCTCGAAAAAATCTCAGAGGTAAGCTTTGCACGCATTTTATTGATGTGAAGAATAGAAGCCTAGAGAAGCTATGTAATTTGCTGGTCAATAGGACAAATGCGCATAATACCTATTGGTTCTGCTGAATTGAGATGTTACCTAACAGCAGTTCTTCCCTGGACTCCTAGAGGGAGACGGGGGAGAGCCTGGGACAGATGCCACGTCTTTCCTGTTACCAGGAAGGCTCACAGAGGCATTAATAGGCCTGCCTTGTTTTCCAAGTTTATGGAAGACATGTTTCTCCCCAGGCAGTCTCTCCAAGGGAACAGGCGGAAGGTGAGTTTAAAAATGGGCATGTTGTATCAACAAGGCATGGGCTCTGCTGCAGAACTTGCCAGAAACTTGAGTGATCCCTGCAGTACAGGTGACACTATAGAGCAGTGATTTCCAACCTTTTTTGAGCCGCGGCACATTTTTTACATTTACAAAATCCTGGGGCACACCACCTACCAAAATGACAGAAAATGACACTCTAACTGTTAGAATTTATTTAAAGTTTAAATAAATTACATTTATTAAAAAAAAAGTTAAATAAAAAAGGATAACCCCCTCATATATACAGTCCCATGTAACATCCCTCATATACAGTCCCACGTAACATCCCTTCATATACAATCCCATGTAACCTCATATATACAGTCCCATGTAACCCCTCATATATACAGTCGCATGTATCCCCTCATATATACAGTCCCGCTAATAAATACTGGAGCTTTCATCAAGGTTGTGGGTTCAAATTAATTTGGCAAATACTCTCTCTATATAGAGACTGGACAAAATCAATTTTAGAAAATGTTGGGTACTTGTGTAACATCATAAGTCCTCAGAGCATCTCTACTGTCAGATTGAGAAGTTTGCTTTCTAGGTAAGGATTCTGATAAATACTAGAGTTCTCCCTGAGGTTGTGGGTTCAAATCCCATGGCCAGCTGGGTGCAGGGGCCTTGGTTCTGTCTGTTTTGATGGTGTATATAGAGATTTGAGCTCTTTAAGAAGATGACCCTTCAGGAGGCCATATACAATATAGATAACATTGTGATGCATTGTGATGCTTATATATCACCCACTGTGGGGGCCTCTTTTAAAATGAAAAAGGTCAAATATCTATATACACCATCAGGATAGACATAACCAGCTGAGGCTGAGGCTTCATCTAGTGGTGGCAACATTTACCTCCAGTCCTGACCAGGATTAGAAATGGGGACCATGGGGAAGAGTAGCAGCTTCAACTACTTGCCGCCAAGTGCGGGGCAGCCCGAGCAGGAACGTTCCTGGGTGTGGATGAGAGGCAGCCTACTATTGGTTCATTGCTAGTGGTCGGGATGAATCCTAGAAGGTGATTGGTCAGTGAGTGTTCCCTGTGCCTCCACTCTTCCTGTTGCTGATAGCTGGAGGGATTGTGAGGGGAATGTTTATGTTCAGATGGAGGCGGCTGGCGGCGGCCAGATAAATAGCCTCCGCAGGCCGTATCCGGCACACGGGCTGTAGTTTGGGGACCCATGTTTAATTTCCCCACGGCACACCTGACCATGTCTCAAGGCACACTAGTGTGCCGCGGCACACTGGTTGAAAAACACTGCTATAAAGGAACGGAGTTCATGGCGAGGAGAAGTGTCACAGACGGAAACACTGAGCCTATTAGTTCAAGGCAAAACTAAGAAAACGAAAGCACTTGGCTCAGAGTTAAAGATCTAAAGACCATAGTTGGTTTGAGAATTTAGTGCCCAATGGTAGGATCCGAACCAGTCGCTAAGGAAGACAGCACCCAGAGAGAGCACCTGCTGTCACAGAAGGGGCTGCTGAGCAGAGGGAGAGTCAGCAGTGCACCTGAAACAAAGCTTTTCAGCAGAGCATCGGGCCAACATGGAAACCCCGTTCCATCTGTAATGTATCGATCCGTTTCAGACAATCTCAACCATCTGACATTATCAATTCAGAGCTCCCGGTGCTGAACAGAACTTGGTTTGAAACTCCTCAGAGACAACCCACCGCCTTCCCTTTCCCTCTCTTCCTTCTCTCACCTGACTCCAGTGGGTTTTTTTATTAATTGCTCAGCAGTTTTACTGATGCCAATCAGATGCCTCCCTCAAAGACTGTTTGCAGGTATCAGCATATCTGGCCCCTCTGCTCACTCACTGCTAAAAAGCACTCTCCACCCTCCATGAAAACTCTGCCCTTGGCAGCCAATCTCTGCCTTAACAGGACACACACGGGATTCCTGGGGGATGTAAGCTCTTCATCGGGGACACTTCAGAGGCACACACAGGCACGGGCTGGGTCAGAGGAGGAAGAGCAGGAGGGGTGTGAACAAGGGAAGGGAGGTGCTTGCTCTCTTCAAGTGAGCAGGAACTCAGAAAATTGGCTCTTATTGGCCATTTTTCATATTTCAGGAGAAAGCTCCCTCCTTTGCTGAAAATCCCAAAGCAGAATGCAAGAATCTCTATCTCCAAGAACCCAAGGAGCCTGCAGCCAGTATCTGCCGCCCCAGGGACGTGTCTGCTTTAATAGGGAGCCGAATCCAATAGTGGCTGCTGGGATTTGGGTAAGAAAAGTATCCCATTTTGGAGTGACTTTTTTTTTAATCATTTTCCTTGTTCTGGCACATATTACTCTATGTTTTCAACCCCCCTACCCCCAATCTCACCAGATGCACCCATCTGATGTTCGTATACACAACCAACCAAAACAAAATAGCACAAGATTAGAAGCATTTCCGCTTGTGATATAACCCCTTCGTGTGTATGGCGCTCACGTGACGCTGCCAACACGTGTTTTCTGTCTCAGATTTCCCTTGATAACAAAGGATGTATCTTAAAAGGCGTGGCCCTAACTATAGTTGGCCAGCAGGAATCTGGGCCGAGCTTGGGGATTTAGTTCGGGTTCAGGCCAGTCCCCTCAGGTACTCGGTGTTACAGCCCTGGATGATGTTAAGTGACAATCAATAAAGTTAGGAGCGCTTTGGGTCAAGTTTGTCAGATATGATCTCATTTGATGGCTCAGAGAACTGATTTAATATTCAACTGAGCTCATTCGCTTCCAAATTTGGCAGCCCTGTGTGTTGAATTACAGCACTTCTCTGTCCAGAGTTGGGCCGACTGCTAAACAGAACCTTCAGAAGGGTCTTTCATAATGTTCCAACACTCTGAGGGAAGGATGGGTGGGGGCTGGGAGACAGGCAGCGGGGTGGGAAGGTGGGAGGGGCCACAGACCTGCCTGGGGTGTGGATGTGAGGGAGAGAGAAAGGCCAGAGATCACCCAGAAAACCTCATTACGGTGCCCTTGTTAGAAAGCCCACTCCCACATCTAAGCAAGTTCTAAGAAGCCAGACATATTTGTATTAAGATCACTGCACAGACTCTAAAATAAAAGTTGCAACTGGTCATAAAAAAGAAGAAAAAAAGTAAGCAATCTATTTTGATGTCCTTACCTAAATGATGTATGAACTGAAAAGTATTTTTAAAAATACTGTGTTGCTTTTTTAAAAACAAGAAAGCTTAAATGACTCTTTCTATACAAAATTAACCTCATTTCAAAGCTGGAAGAAAAGGCAAATCATCTTCTTTAATTTCAATGTCTAATCTTTTTAATGGGTGCTCCTTTCTCCTCTGAAATAAAACTGAATTTGGTCTTCAAGTTACTTGTTTTATCTTTCCCTGAAACCAGGAGAATTTAAATGCTCAAATCAAGCCCCAGAAAACTGGAAACCTCTGTGACTGGCAGGGGCATCCCACAACCTCAGGGTGATCTGACATTAGCCTCTACAATGGGGAAGTGTCCTGTCTCAAGAAAAGCTGAAATGGAAGAGAAATGTAATCGTCAACATTTAACATTACAAAAAAGAAAAGAAAAGAAAAGATCTCATTTATGTAACCAGAAAGAACTGCTTCCGAAAGCCACAGGCTAACTTCATTTCTTATGATCCTGTCCTGAAAACACATTTGAATTTTATCTTTGATTCTAAAATGAGCGCATGTCAAAAATTTTTTAAGCAACTCAGAATAAGTCTGAGTATCACAGTGATGGTCAGTTCAAAACCTGATCCATTTATTTCCTGTTTTAGTTGCATCCTCTGGGGAAATGTGTGCAGATTCTATATCAGGAGTTTGGGTATCTTGTCTGACATAGCTGCATATGTAGTCTGCAAGTCAACTAAAGAAGAAAGCTCATAAAATCTCCCTCCTAACTTCTTTGGAGTACTTTGCACATTTTATTTTCACTTTTCTCAAAAAGAAATGCACTGAAAAGTTAGAGTATATTACAAAAAAGCAACTACGACAGACCATCTAACTACAGGAACATATATAGTTACTTACACCGCTCTCCAATCCATCATTGATACATCATAGCTAAATAATCAAGTGCAGAATCCATTTCTTCCCATCTGTTAATAAACAGCTTCTTTCAAATGTCTCTTGCAGATCTGGGGCCATCTCAGAAGGAAGTAGAAAAGTGCAAAGGTGAATGAGGCAAGGCTGGGAAATTCGAAAATCCATGGGGGTCTGGGAATTCTCAGAGCAGACCCTGCTGAAACATTCCTGTGATTCCAGCCTGTAGCTAAACCATGGTCCTGGCCTCCCCAAGCTCCCAGTCACCTTCCCCGTCCAGTGCAGCCCCAGCTCCAACATTGCATTTCCCTCCAAGAACACCGCATCTATGGAAGGGAACTCACGGGGAGACTGCCAATCCGCAGATGCAAGCACGCTTCTCAGAGCAAGCGCCAGTTCTTTCTCTTGTCTGCTATCTCAGAGAGAGGGAGGGGGGAGAGCAGAGGCGGGCAGGGAGGGAGGAGGAGAGAGAGGCAGAGGGAGAGAGGAGAGACCAACGGAGACAGAACCACTTGCTACAACTCCTGTTAACCACAGTAGCTTAGGAATGTTCTGAGCCCAGGAGCTGCAACACAGGCTATCAAAATCAAATGTTTACAATCTCTAAGTATACATCCTTATACACGCTTAGTGCAGACAAAGCCAATGTAGCAAGGCTCTGGATATGTGAGCGCCTCTGTAAGTCAACACTTGTAGACCAGACACACATACAGGCATATGTCCTCACGAGAATAATATCTCTGTGCATATATTTCAGTGAAAATGTCTAGTCTTGCAGTTTACACGTCTTGAAACTACTCAGATGCTCTCAGCAAGAAAGTGCAAAATATTGCCTCTGACACCATCCTTGGCCACGCCTTCCCCAGCCTTTTGGGGTCCTGTTTCTTTTTCCCTGCTTCAGGGAAGGAGCCCCCCAAAAGGGGAGGGTAGCAAGGTGAGGCAGAGGCTTTCATTGTGACTGTCACCTGCCTGCTGCACTACATTGTCTGTGGCGCTGCAGCCCAGGATGCACCACAGACAGAGCCCAGACACAGACTATGCCCACAGGAGGGGGTGACATAGAGCAGGGACATGAGACTCACAAATGGGGCTCTGCAGGTAGCATAGGAACAGGTGGAGGCATATAGAAGGAAGGACTTACAGGCATGCTGGCAGCAGCAGCCATGACGGTGGACAGCACAAGACCTTATCCGACCCATTCCTAAATGTTCTCTAAGCCCTCCCTCTCTCCACGAGGAATTCGCTCAGGTGTTTCTCCAAGTGTGGTCCCAGTCTTCCACATTAGAGATACTTGGCGACAGATGTTAAAAATGGAGATGCTCAGACCCTCCCTCAAAGATTCTGCAGTTTCACAAACCCCACAGGTGATTCTACGGCAGACTGAAGTCTGTGAGGACTCAGTCTGCACCATGCTGAGTGAGTGAATGGATGAGAAACTGAATGAAATGAGAAGAGGTCCTAGGGGAACACCTGTAAGAACCCAACATCTATGGAGGGTGGAAGGACAGGATGAACTAAGGTGAGTGGTTACACCAGTGAAAAATGAACCCAGCAGAGAGAGAATCGTAGAAACTAAGTGCGAGTTATGGGAAGGGATGACCTGCCACTCTCCAAACACGCCACTCTTTCTCACAGCTCTGAGACTACTGGCTGCTACCTTTGCCCAAATACTCTTCTTCCCTAGGCAAACCATCCCTTAAAACTCAGTCCAAAGACTCATCCTCTTGGAAGCCAGTGTCTCTCTTCCAGGTGTACATAATAGTCCCAATTACATTTTGTTTGTATGTCTTATGGTGAGCACCTCTACACACCACAGTTGTTATTAGTTGGTCTCTTTCTTCCCTGTAAGATGATGGTGAGCTGTTTTACATAAACTAGATAACCTCTCAGTCATTGTTATACATCCTCAAATTCTGCACACAAGGTAGGCACTCAATAAATATGCATTAACTAAATGGCTAAATATAGCTAAGAGGCATTTCTTAACCTGTGTGATTGGTACATACCGTAGATATTTGCTGTATTGGTCCTTCAACTGAGCATCTTTCAACATTTCATATACTATTTTGTATGCATAATACACTTAGAAGTTTAAGTAAGTCATAACATCAGAGATTTGGTCTAGAAAGTAAGGACTTGGTGGGTAATGAAAAGAAAAAAAAATCACAGAGAGCTAACCTGAAAAGAATGTTAACAGGACAGAAGGCACCAGAGTGATGTGCACCTGTGGGGTGTGCAATATTGTGGAGGTGGTTTTTGATAAATTGATGTGTTTGGGGCTCAGAAAGGTGTCACGTTTGCAATCAGTGGCAACAGAGAGAGGCAAATAGAGATGGGCTGCGTCAAGTGGGAGTAGAGCTTGTACTAACTCTACTGGAGCAAAATTAGCAGAAAATAAAATCTCCCATTTATTTGGATTAGAACGTTTGGAGTAATTGTAAATTAAAAGTTAGGAATCATGGCCCTGGCTGGTTGGCTCAGTGGTAGAGCGTCGGCCTCGCGTGCAAGAGTCCCGGGTTCGATTCCCGGCCAGGGCACACAGGAGAAGCGCCCATCTGCTTCTCCACCCCTCCCCCTCTCCTTCCTCTCTGTCTCTCTCTTCCCCTCCCGCAGCCAAGGCTCCACTGGAGCAAAGTTTGCCCGGGCGCTGAGGATGGCTCTGTGGCCTCTGCCTCAGGCGCTAGAATGGCTGATTGCGGCAAAGCGATGCCCCAAGATGGGCAGAGCATCGCCCCCTGGTGGGCATGCCGGGTGGATCCCGGTCGGTCGGGCACATGCGGAAGTCTGTCCAACTGCCTCCCAGTTTCCAGCTTCGGAAAATACAAAAAAAAAAAAAAAAAGTTAGGAATCACGCACACTAATAATTGGATGGATAGATGGATAGATGGACGGACGGGTGGATGGATGGATGGATGGATGGATGGATGGATGGATGGATGAATGAATTAGTGGGTGGGTGGATGGGTGGGTGATTGGGTGGTTGGAGGGGTAGAGGGGTAGAGGGGTGAGAGAATGGATAGTTAGATGGAACACTAGAGGAAGAAAGCCCAAATAACTCTGGGGTATATCACTGTCTAAGGTGTATTTTAAACAATGTTTTAGTTTTTAAAGTGTTTCATTCGTTATCAAGTCCCCCATGTCCAATTAAGAATCATAGCTCAGAGAAGGCAAGGGACTGATTAGCTCTTGGTCACACAGCTAATAACTTCCAGAATGAGATCTAGAATCCACACCCTCCCACACATAAACTGCTGCTGTGCTTGCCACTGTAGCAAAACCAAAGTAAGCCCTCACAGGTGAAAATGTCATTAAACTTGGAGAAACAAGAAATGGAAATAAAAAGTAGCCATAGGATTCCATCTTAAAACACAACAAAGTGATCTATTTGTCACAACATGGTTTAGCAAGCATCCCGCTCAATACGATCGAGCTGGGAATCCCTAACTGGGGGTTTGGGGTAGCCTAGGAGGTGGCTGGGAAGGCTGCCACCAGCATTCCCAGTGGCCTGTGTAGTGGACATGGAGGGAAATGTGCCTTCTAGGTCATTCATTGAGGTGGAGATTGTCCCAGCTGGGGACAGTCAGCCTCTAGCTGTCGGGCCTTTTAGAATGTGCCTCAGTTGCAGAAGCCACTTTCTCCAAGAAGTGGCCTTCCTGGCATGGACCTCATCCAATGACTGGTGGAGGCGGGGTTCAAGGGCACAGCCATAGAGTCCAATGCTGGTTGCTCTGATGAGCTATGTACACTCCAGTTTCCCAGTGGTGTTGGCTGAAGCTTTGTTGGGCCTGTTAGGCCATTTGACATTGTCCTCCATGCGATCCTGTGTCTGCCCCCTCATCTCTACAGCTGTTAATAATAAACGTCCTGTGTGGCCATCTCCACCTCAGTGAGATAACCCAACCTGCAACCCCTGGGACAAAGCAGTGTTGTCCTTGTGCTGGGTTCTTGAACCCCAACCCATCACCCACTAGAATTTAACTACCAGCAGTCTCCACCCATGTCCCTCTAGTGATGTCAGAGCTTCAAGACAGCAAAAGTACTGTATTTCCCCATGTAGAAGACGTTCCCATTTATAAGATGCACCTTAATTTGGGGGCCCAAAATTTGAAAAATAATGTATTAAATAAAGTTATTGAACTCAAGTTTTATTCATCATAAAATTCATACAAGTCCTCATCACTGTCAAAACTCCCATCCATTAGCTTGTCCTCATCTGTGTCTGATAACAAATCACTGTCTTCAACAATGAGCGTAAAAACAAACATGAAAAAGCAGGAAATGCAAAAAAAAAAATCTACAACCACTGGATAAGATGCACCCAGTTTTTAGACTCCAATTTTTTTGAAACCAGATATGTTTTATACATGAGGAAATATGGTAGATTCTTCCTCCATCATCAAAATGTTGGGCAACTAATTTTACCTCCAGGGTCTGAGTTCTCTCATTTAGAGGTCAGAGATTCCTGGTGGTAGAAGGAGGGAGATCCCCCTTCAACCAGAGTAGCTCTGCTTATATTTGTGTACTATGTTGAGGATTTCATCTGAAATCAGAGCTTTCCGGTTAAACATGGTTTATGAAAAACACAGGTTCAGATGATTCCATAGACCCCTCCCGTCTATTGGAAACATGCTACAATGCTCTGTCCACCGAGGATGTCCAAGACGTAGATTAACAACATGGTGCCCTTGGCCATCCACTGATCTGGAAAAACAAATCAGCTCACATATAAAGATAAGATCATAATATAGATTAAGTGACAGATGCCTTCGAGGCTAAATTCTTGTTTATTGCACAAATTAGAAGCTATATAAATGACGAGGGACTTAACCGTTTCCTGAAAGACTGGGACAATTTATTAGCTTATGAGGTTATAAGGAGAATTTAAGATGGTAAGATGGTTAAGTAGAGGAAAGAGCTTTCTCTTAAATGAGCCGAACTCCTTGCTGTGGTCTGCAGTTACATCATCCAACTAAGCCCTACCAACTAGATACACACAGCCCCAATAGATATGTAATGTGTATGACTAAGGCTGTCTTGGGGGACATAAGAGATTGGGCGCCACTGTCTCTGCAGGAAGCCCGAGAGAGACTAGCTTCCTTATTCCCTCTTATAAGGAAATACTATTCCATGTAATAATTAAAAAGAAAAGCAACCCAAGCAGCTAAAACTCTAATGACCCATTTATATAAAAAATGTATGTATTCATATGTAAGGGAGAACGTTTCATGGTTATCAAATAGTTATAATTTTTTAGAAACTCCCAAAGAATCATACCTAAATCACCTATAAATATCCCAATGGAAATATCAAACTATGGGAAAATTCTTAATCATTTAGAGACTCCAGGAGAAAAATAAGTCGTGTGTATTCTGAAAATACAAGTAGAGATGTTAAAAAATAATTTGTGTTCCTTGATGTGCTTTGCCATCAAATTTACACATTTTATGTGTTTATATTGGTTCATTATTTTCAAGATCTAGGTTACTGAGAGAAGGAAGTTTGACAGAGGAAAGGAGGGGTACTGTAATATATAATGAGAGTTGTATACAGTGCCTTGTATACGATCTTCCAGATTTTCAAAACTTCAGTTGTCTACAAATATGTATCCCAAATCTGCTAATGAGAAAAACATCCCTCTGTCACTATTTGGAGCAGTCAGGCATTGTGGGAGCCAAGTATAGCTTTTTTTTAATAGCATGTTTTATTGCTTAATTTCCCAAGATTAAATCATTATGCAGTTTGCCTTTCAGTAGAAAGTTAAGGATTTGTACATGCAAGATATTTAAATTTTATCATTTCTTTTGTAGATTAATATAGTCTCCCATAGTCCCTGTTTTCCTAGCCTCATTATGGGATGGGGCCGACTATGACCACAGTGCCAATATTAATGGAGGAAGAGAGAGCAGAGAGTGAGAAAGGAAGAAAGGGTACTGGAAGGAAGGTAGCGAGGAGGTAGAAGTTGTTCTAGAATGAATGTCTATGCCCGGAAGAAGGGGAGTAAGCCTGGATGGGAGCCAGCTGCCTACACAACACTGGGTCCAGGGCCTCCTCACTTTTTACAGCCCAAGTCCTGACTTCCAGCCCTGCCCCAGCCACCTGCCCAGGATGCAGAGAAGACAGGACGGCTCTGAAAGCTGGAGAACTGGTGTTGAACTCAGTAGCCCCTAGGGGTGTGAGAAAATTACCCGAGCAGGACCAGGCTCCTTTCCTTGCACTGGCTACATCACATCACTCAGGAGAACCATTGGAAAATACCTCTAACACCCGGCATGGGCCCATGGAGAGCTATGTGACATCAGATTTCACAGTATAGCTGGATCAGCCTTGGAAAATGATTAGAGCTGTATAGGAGAAGAGACTGATATTCAAACCTTTCCAAGGCAAGACAGCCACCCCGCGACAAAGCCAAGAGTAAAATTCCTAAGTTCTAGCTCCAAGTCCTTTGGTCTATCAGAGGTTGAAACATCCCGACACCGCCAAGTTTTCATGGACGATAATCACTCCTCAGACACACGGTGATGCGATGCCCTTGATCTCCAGCCTGCTGGACTTGAGAGAAGGATTTTATTCCCTCGCAGAAGAAGCAAGGGAGTCTCTCCACAGAATGTGTTTGAGAACAGAGGTTTTTTGTTGAAAATAGGACAGCAAACATTTCTTTTTAAATGAAAGGTCAGATACCTCTAATATTTAGTTAGATCTGGGTGGGGGGCACTTTTAAGAATGTAAATGCCAAATTGGGAGAAAGCCAATATCTTAACTGACTTGACCTTCAGTGTATACAGGGTGGCTGGCACTGCCCAAGAGGAGCATGAAGACCCTGGAATTTTATATAGTAGAATAGGAGTTTAATTCACACCATATACAGCCAAATAGACATGAAGTCTATGTGTCAATGAGGTAAAGTCACAAGAAAAAATGACAAATGAAATTCTAGATGTAATCTTTAAAAGACAAATTAGGAAAATGTATGTGTGGTTCAAAAAACAGTTCACTGTATGGTTCTTTTCTAAATGATAGAGATATGTTTTCAGGGAGATTCTACTCATAGCAAGAAAGGATGTGGTACCTGCTGATGTCCTGGGTTCTTGAGTCCCCCTGACATTTGATTTCTCTTTCCTATCTAGAGGCATTTTCTTCATACCCAGATAATGTCTATAATCAAAATTCCTCCCTCCCTCCCTCCCTCCCTCCCTCCCTCCCTCCCTCCCTCTCTCCCTTCCTTCCTTCCTTACTTCCCTCCCTCCCTCCCTCCCTCCTTCCCTCCCCCTCCTTCCTTCATTCCTTCCTCCAAACAAATACATTTGTAGAGAGTACCCAGATCAAGACCAACATTGTTTTGACCTTCATTGAACTTGAGTTCAGTGTAAACTATTCATGGTTTTTAGAGTAATTGTTGCTTTTTCTCCCTCAAACATAACATCCCCTCACTCCACCTTGTTTTTGAAAAGATGAAAGAAAATATATATTTTTTATCTATTTCATTAAACTCTAAATCTCTAGTTGAAAGAAATCATCCTAGAAAAAGCTTCATATCAACAACAGACAAAATTACTTTCTTATCAGAAGAGTAGACCTTAGGGGTCTCTCCTGGGGCTGGAGTTTGTCTTATCTGAAGTGTATGCTACCTTAGTTGGTTCCTACTTCCATCCGCATAGTCAATGGCCAAATTCTCAGACAACTCTACAGATGCCCCACTGGTATGAACATACAGCAGTCAGTAGTTACCAAAATCCCAGGGAAGCAAAATTTGTGTATGTGATGAAGCCACAACCTGGTTCTCAAGACAGTAGCAGAGCTCAGCCAAATTTAGCAAAAGGCTTGATAATCCTCCCTTGGCATGTTGATGAAGGAATAGAATTTCTGTGGACCACTGTATGACTCTAAATATGTGGCTAGTCTTAGCAAAATGCAATTGCTGATATTTCACATCACAAAGTCTAATTTTGACATGAATTTTAACTACTAGCTCAGGACAGTAATTTAAAAACCGCTCCGTAAGGCCCTGGCTGGTTGGACGACACTGGACGATCTTGTACAAATCACTGAAGTTCTCCAAGGAGTGTTTCTTTTTATTTTTTTATCTTATTTTTATTAATTTTAATGCAGTGAAATTGATAAATCAGGGTACATATGTTCAGAGAAAACATCTCCAGATTATTTTGACATTTGATTATGCTGCATACCCCTCACTCAAAGTCAAATTGTCTTCCATCACCTTCTATCTGGTTATCTGTGTGCCCCTCCCCTCCCTCCCACCCCCTCCCCTCCCTCCCACCCCCTCCCTCTCCTTCATTGCACCCACCCCACCCCCACCCCAGTTACCACCACATTTTTGTCCATGTCTCTGAGTCTCATTTTTTTTTAATTTTTTTTATTCATTTTTAGAGAGGAGAGAGAGAGGGTGAGAGAGAGACAGAGAGACAGAGAGAGAGAAGGGGGGAGGAGCTGGAAGCATCAACTCTCATATGTGCCTTGACCAGGCAAGCCCAGGGTTTTGAACTGGCGACCTCAGCATTTCCAGGTCGACACTTTATCCACTGCGCCACCACAGGTCAGACTCTGAGTCTCATTTCTATGTCCCATCTATGTATGGATTCATATAGTTCTTAGTTTTTTCTGATTTACTTATTTCACTCCGTATAATGTTATCAAGGTCCATTCATGTTATTGTGAATGATCCGATGTCATCATTTCTTATGGCTGAGTAGTATTCCATAGTATACATGTACCAAAATTTTTTAATCCACTCGTCCTCTGACAGACACTTGGGCTGTTTCCAGATCTTCGATATTGTAAACAATGCTGCCATAAACATGGGGGTACATTTCTCCTTTTGGAACAGTTCTATGGTGTTCTTAGGGTATATTCCTAAAAGTGGGATAGCTGGGTAACAGGCAGTTCGATTTTTTATTTTTTTAGGAATCTCCATACTGTTTTCCACAGAGGCTGCACCAGTCTGCATTCTCACCAGCAGTGCACGAGGGTTCCCTTTTCTCCACATCCTCACCAGCACTTATTCTGTGTTGTTTTGTTGATGAGCACCATTCTAACTGGTGTGAGGTGATATCTCATTGTAGTTTTAATTTGCATTTCTCTAATGATTAGTGATGTTGGACATTTTTTCATATACCTATTGGCCATCTGTATGTCCTCTTTGGAGAAGTGTCTATTCATTTCTTTTGCCCATTTTTTGATTAAATTGTTTGTCATCCTGGTGTTGAGATTTACAAGTTCTTTATAAATTTTGGTTATTAACCCCTTATCAGACGTATTGTCAAATATGTTCTCCCATTGTGTAGTTTGTCTTTTTATTCTGTTCTTATTGTCTTTAAGCTGTGAAAAAGCTTTTTAGTTTGATATAGTCCCATTTGTTTATCCTGTCTTTTATTTCACTTGCCCGTGGAGATAAATCAGCAAATATATCACTGTGAGAGATGTCAGAGAGCTTACTGCCTATGTTTTCTTCTAAGATGCTTATAGTTTCACGGCTTACATTTAAGTCTTTTATCCATTTTGAGTTTATTTTTGTGAATGGTATAAGTTGGTGGTCTAGTTTCATTTTTTTGCAGGTAGCTGTCCAGTTTTCCCAACACCATTTATTAAAGAGGCTGTCTTTACTCCATTGTATGCCTTTACCTCCTTTGTCAAATATCAGTTGTCCATAGAACTGTGGGTTTATTTCTGGGTTCTCTGTTCTGTTCCATTGATCTATATGCATGTTCTTATGCCAGTACCAGGCTGTTTTGAGTACAATAGCCTTGTAGTATAACTTCATATCAGAAAGTGTGATACCTCCCACTTTATTCTTCTTTTTTAAGATTGCTGAGGCTATTCATGTTCTTTTTTGGTTCCGTATAAATTTTGGAATATGTGATCTATATCTTTAAAGTATGTCATTGGTATTTTAATTGGTATTGCATTGAATTTATAAATTGCTTTGGGTAATATAGATATTTTAATGATGTTTATTCTTCCTAACCATGAGCACGGTATATGCTTCCACTTGTTTATATCTTCCTTGATTTCTTTTATAAATGTTTTATAATTTTCCGAGTACAAGTCTTTAGAATCCTTGGTTAAATTTACTCCTAGGTACTTTATTTTTTTGGTTGTAATAGTGAAGGGGATTGTTTCCTTAATTTCTCTTTCTGACTGTTCATTGTTGGTGTATAAAAATGCCTCTGATTTCTGAGTATTAATTTTATATCCTGCCACTTTGCTGAATTCATTTATCAGGTCCAGTAGCTTTTTGACTGAGACTTAAGAGTTTTCTATATACAATATCATATCATCTGCAAATAATGATAGTTTTACTTCTTCTTTTCCAACTTGAATGCCTTTTATTTCTTCTTCTTGTCTGATTGCTGTGGCTAGGACTTCCAGGACTATTTTGAATAAGAGTGGTGAAAGGGGGCACCCCTGCCTTGTTCCTGATCTTAAGGGGATTGCTTTTAATTTTTGCCCATTGAGTATGATGTTGGCTGTGGGTTTGTCATAGGTAGCTCTTATCATGTTGGAGTATGTTCCCTGTATTCCCACTTTGTTGAGAGTTTTGATCATGAATCGGTGCTGGATTTTATCAAATGCTTTTTCTGCATTTATTGAAATTATCATGTGGGTTTTCCCCTTCCTTTTGTTTATGTGATGAATCACATTGATTGATTTGCGAATATTGTACCAGCCTTGCCTCCTCAGAATAAATCCCACTGGATAATGGTATATGATTTTTTCCATATATTGTTGGATCCAGTTTGCTAATATTTTGTTGAGGATTTTAGCATCTATATTCATCAGGAATATTGACCTATAATTTTCTTTTTTTGCGTTGTCTTTGCCTGGTTTTGGAATCAGGATTATGCTCGCCCCATAAAAGGAGCTTGGAAGTCTTCCTTCCTCTTGACTTTTTTGAAATAGCTTGAGAAAGATAGGAGTTAGTTCTTTTTTGAATATTTGGTAGAATTCAGTTGTGAAGCCATCAGGCCCAGGACTTTTCTTTGTTGGGAGTTTTTTGATAACTGTTTCGATCTCATTTGTTGTAATCGGTCTGTTTAGGTTTTCTGATTCCTCCAGATTGATTTTTGGAAGATTGTATGTTTCAAGGAATTTGTCCATTTCATCTAGGTTGTCTAGTTTTTTGGCATACAGTTCTTCATAGTATTTTCTTACAATATTTTGTATTTCTGTTGTGTCAGTTGTTATTTCTCCACTCTCATTTCTAATTTTGAGTCCTCTCTCTTTTTTTCTTGGTGAGTCTAGTTAAAGGTTCATCGATCTTGTTTACTTTTTCAAAGAACCAGCTCCTATGCCTTTTACAAAGAACCAGCTCCTAGTTTCATTGATCCTCTGTATTGTTTCTTTAGCCTCTATGTCATTTATTTCTGCTTTGATCTTTATTATTTCCTTCCTTCTACTAGCTCTGGGCTTTACTTGCTGTTCTTTTTCTAGTTCTTTTAGATGCAGCGTGAAGTTTTTTATTTGAGCTTTTTCTACCTTCTTAAAGTGTGCCTGTAGTGCTGTGAACTTCCCTCTCAGTACTGCTTTTGCTGTGTCAAATTTTTTAAATTTTGAGTTGTTGTATGCTCGTTACCATTCGTTTCTAGAAATTTTTTTATTTATTCTTTGATCTCATTCTTAATCCATTCATTATTTAACAACCTGCTATTTAGTTTCCATGTGTTTGAGAATTTTGGAGTTGTTCTGTTGTGGTTGATTTCTAGTTTCATGCCATTGTGATCAGAGAAAGTGCTCGATATGATTTCAATCTTCTTAAATTTGTTGAGTCCACTTTTCTGCCCTAACATGTGGTCTATCCTAGAGAATGTACCATGAGCACTTGAAAAGAATGTATATTCTGCTGTTTAGGGTGAAAGGTTCTGAAGATATCTATTAAATCGAATTGATCTAGTGTGTCCTTTAAGTCTGTTTCTTTGTTAATTTTCTTTCTTGAGGATCTATCTAGTGATGTTAGTGGGGTATTGAAATCCCCTACTATTATAGTATTGCTGTTGATCTCGCCCTTTATATCCATAAAATATATATGCTTTATATATTTAGGTGCTTCTTTATTAGGTGCATAGATATTTATAATAGTTATATCTTCCTGTTGGATTGCTCCCTTTATCATTATGTAGTGGCCTTCTTTATCTCTTACTATATCCTTTGTTTTAAAGTCCATTTTGTCTGATATAAGTATTGGTACCCCAGCTTTTTTTTCATTTCCATTTGCATGAAATGTATTTTTTTCCATCCTTTTTCCTTCAGTCTATGTGCATCTTTTGTTTTAAGGTGTGTCTTTTGTAGACAGCATATGTATGGGTCCTGTTTTCTTATCCATGCAGCTACCCTCTATCTTTTGATTGGATCATTTAATCCATTTACATTTAAGGTTATTATTGATATGTAGTTGTTTATTGCCATTTTATTCTTTAAAGCTGTATTCCTCTTTTGCTATATTCTTTTCCCACTTTGATCTGTTTACAACAGGCCCCTTAACATTTCCTGCAGCACTGGTTTGGTTGTAATGAATTCCTTGAGGTTTTTTTTGTCTGGGAAGCTTTTTATTTCTCCTTCAATATTAAATGATAACTTTGCTGGATAAAGTAGTCTTGGTTGTAGGTTCCTGTTCTGCATTACTTTGAATATTTCTTGCCATATCCTTCTGGCCTCAAGTGTTTCTGTTGAGAAGTCGGATGTCATCCTCATGGGCACTCCTTTGTAAGTGATAGCCCTTTTTTCTCTAGCAGCTTTTAATATTTTCTCTTTATCGCTTAGCTTTGGTATTTTAATTATGATGTGCCTTGGTGTAGGTTTCTTTGGGTTTCTCTTTAATGGAGTTCTCTGTGCTTTTTGAACTTGTGAGAGTTTCTCCTGCATTAATTTAGGGAAGTTTTCAGCTATGATATGATTGAACAAAGTCTCTATCCCTTGTTCTTTCTCTTCTTCTTCAGGAACCCATATGATGCGGATGTTATTTCTCTTCATGTTGTCACAGAGCTCTCTTAGAGTTTCCTCAGACTTTTTGAGTCTCTTTCCTTTTTTCTTCTCTGCTTTCATGCCTTCATTCCACTTGTCCTCCAACTCGTTGATCTGATCCTCAACTCCATCTATCCTGTTTTTAATTCCTTCCATTGTGGTCTTAATTTCTGATATTGTATTTATCATCTCTGACTGATTCTTTTTTAATATTTCAGTATTCTTTTTTATACTTGCTATTTCTTTATTTAGGTGTTCGTAATGACCATCCAGAGTTGTTCTTAGATCCCTAAGCATCCTTACAATCATTATTTTGAACTCCGCATCCAGAAGTTTGGTTATTTCCATATCACTCAGTTCATTTCCTGGATGTTTCTCTTGTGGTTTCATTTGGATTGCACTTCTTTGTCTTCTCATTATGTCTGGGTGTTTGGGTGTTTTGTTTGTAGAGCTGGTTGAGTCTAGGCTTGGTGTTATCTGCCTCCAGTTTTCAACTGTGTTATTTCTAGGTCTTCTTGAGTTGGGATCACCTATTATTTGTAAATCACTTTCAGATTTGGGTGTCTTTGAAGTCTTGATTTGTTTGTTTTTTTAAGAGGTGATAGTCTTGTTTACTGATCTCAGCAGGTGGCTTATTTGAAACTGTATCCAGGAATGTGGTGGCTGCAACATGAGACTCTGAAGACCTCTTCTGCTAGTTACTCTCTCTGGGGGCAGGGTGTTTTCACAGCTTCAGTAGGGGGAGGTGTATCTCAGATCTCCATGGAGACCTGATTTACTGCCCCTCCTCCTCACTCTTGTGTTCAGCTGTGTCTTGTTGTGCTGATTGGAGCTAGAGAGATGTCTGGAGATCTGTGACCCAGAAGCACTTTATTCTTTTGTTTTGTGGAGGGATCAGCCCCTCCCCCAGCTATAGCCACCTCCAGCACTAGATGAGTCAGCTTCTGAGGTCATCCCCTGCATTCCTCTGCCCCTCACTATCTGTCTCTCTCTCCCTCCTTTCTTTTTGGAAGACAAGCTGGTCCTTTCAATATACCTCATTCCCTGGCCTCCAGGCAAGTGGCTGTGAGCAGTATTTTCTGCTCTTTTTCTTGGAGTGAGAGCTCTTTTGGGCTCTCAGCCTCACCCCCCGCTCCCATTCCTGTAAGCAGGGGAGATTCAGGTGCTCTCTACCAGGTTTGTTGTGGCTTCTTTGCTCCTTGGTTTTTGAGAGCTGTTCTTATAGTCCAGAGATGGTTTTTCATGCTGATTGTTCATAAATTAGTTTGTAATCCAGTTCAGTGGTGTCAACTGGGAGTCTGTGCATCTGCCTACTCTGCTGCCATCTTCAGGTCTCTCCAAGGAATGTTTTATATGTGAAATAGGGATAATGTTACCACAGGGATCAGCAGCACATCTAATAGAGAGCACCTAAAACACTCTTAGTCTATTTTAATTGTTAGTAATGCCCAGTCCCCACCTGCCTTTCTGGTCTCTGTGACATCACTAAGTCCTAGGTTCCACATAAAGATTCCTCTTTGGTTGTCAAGGGACAGTGGTAGCATTTTAGCTTCAGAAAGAAAGGGAATAGAGCTGTTGAAGGAAGTGAATTTCACCTTTATCTGCACCCTGACTCTCGTGTAAGATACAAATCAATTAATTCATCACCTTCTTATTCAGCATCCTGCAATCCTGAGACCCCTTCCCACCTCTACAGGATTTCTTCTCCAATTTCGTGTGACTTCTCTGGTTGGCCAGGAGCCAGCCTTTGCCCTGGTGACATCTGAGGACTACTACATAAGCTACCTTGTCTTGGATGTCCTTCTGAATTTTGGAAGAAACCTTAAGTCAGTTTTTGACAAGTTATTGGCAAAAGTCGAAGGAGTGCCTGCCAATTTGCTTCAGGCACTGAGCATGTTAACAGGTATTACTCCAGGTGTTATTATGATGTTACTCACAAGAAACCCAGTGTTCAACTTATTGTTTGGGTTTTATAGTGTTATAGGTTTTGTACTTCACAGAGTAAGGTCTTTTTTCTAACTTAGAATGTGCATTGAAGAGCTCATTTCTCACGTGTGAGATTATATTTACTGCAAATGAGTCTTAAATTTAGGAATCAGGATGTGGGCTAAATGAGAAATACTATTTCTTCCCATCGAATCATAACTTTCTAAAGCTACAGTCTGGGGCAAATATCACTTCCAGGACTCTGCCAGTCACACTCACAGGTTTTAGCAAGGCATCTTGGTGAAATCAGTTCTCCAAGCTAAGTCAACAGCATTATCCTAAGGAATGGAAGATCTGGAAGGAATGCCCCTGGATGGTTCTGCTCTGGGGCCGAGAGAATGGATGTCTAAAACACAAGAGTTTGAAAAAGTCCCAATGTTCTTAGCAAGAGTCTGCATGTTCATTGATGGGAGGCAGCCACCCAGCCCGAACCAAAGTATGTGTTAGAAAGTCAGGGGATGGGGAGAAAAGAGACACTCCCGTCCTGCCGAGGCTCCACAGAATCCTGGAGGAGGGAGGACTTCCCCCTTAGGAAAATGACCTCTTCACACATTTCACACCATTCACCTAGGGTGTATAATTCCACTATTACTTTACTGAGCACCAGACCTACCAGCCTGAATGACACAAGCAAAACTCAAACCACACAAGGCTTTTTTTCAGCATGTTCCATCCCTTCTAGCCCAGGCCCTCAACTGGTTCATCTGAAAGCCATGTGCCCTAGTCAGATATTTCCAAGAATCATGTAATTTCTGAAGTAATGCTGCAGGCTTTGCCTCCCTGGCCCCAGCCTTTACTTAGAAGTGAAAATGCAAAAATCGGTGAGTGGAAACTTCTCAGGTCACTAAAATTATACTGCACAAAGTTACCAGTTTATCTGTGGGTCAGTTTGTGTGCCTCCCATGGCTTAGCCAGGTCTGCCTGTCCTGAAAAAATAAAACCTGATAATAATCTCTACCTACCTTCCCATGGAACATGGCCAGAAAAAGTCAGTTAGGAAGCAGGGACTCTGTCCAACTTTCAAATTCACCATGTAGCCTTGGCTACATCACTCTATCTGGGAAGATTTAATTTAACCTCTTTATACTATGCTGATGTTGGATTAAAAGATTGTATTTGTGAAGTGCTGTGACACTATCCAGGAAAGGAACCCATGCATACACACACACGCACACACACTGCCATTGTTAGTTCTCTCTCACATTTTTAAATTATTTTTATTTATTTATTCATTTTAGAGGAGAGCGAGAAAGAGAGAGAGAGAGAAGGGGGAGGAGGAGCAGGAAGCATCAACTCCTGTATGTGCCTTGACCAGGCAAGCCCAGGGTTTCGAACTGGCAACCTCAGCAGTCCAGGTCGACACTTTATCCACTGCACCACCACAGGTCAGGCTCTCTCACATTTTTAATATGGGTCACCGCCGAGGACACTGCCTGAGAATTGTCCCAAGCTGGAAGCTTCCACACACCTGTCTCTTTGAGCAAGGGTAACAGGAGCCTTTGCTGGCATTGATAACAAGATATCTGATGGAGATAGAAACTGCTACAAAAATGCCACGTTCTCTTGGTAGGAACCACACCAGTTTGACAACCCTCTGCCCCCTTAATGTGATTGTTTCTACTTCTCTTAAAGGATACCTGATAAATTTTCCCTGCCCCTTCTCACACACACAGCCCATGATGGCATGTCTGCTTCAACCATAGTTACTACCTGCTGCAAGGAGAAAGGGGTATGAGCCAGGGAACGCAGGGAGCCAAGCACAGAAGGGTGGGATGCTAGCCTTGCTCCTGCCTTCTCTACCTGGGGCTCTCAGCTGCGCCATGGAGGACTGAACCAGCGGGAAACATTGGCCTCTCTCATGGGCTGCCCAACTCATGGGGGCAGCAATTAAATTACTGAAAATTCCAGGCTAAAAGGGCATCACATATTAATAATTACTGTATTTCCCCATGTATAAGACACTCCCATATATAAGTCGCACCTTAATTTAAGGGCCCAAAATTTGGGGGGAAAAAGTATTACATAAAGTTATTGAACTCAAGTTTTATTCATCATAAAATTCATACAACTCCTCATCACTGTCAAAACTCCCATCCATTAGCTTGTCCTCCTTTGTGTCTGATGACAAGTCACTGTCTTCAACAGTGAGCCCAAAAACAAGTGAAAAAGCAGGAAATGCAAGTAAAAAAATCTACAACTACTGTATAAGATGCACCCAATTTTTAGACCCCAAATTTTTCGGGGGGGGGGGTGTATCTTATACATGGGGAAATATGGTATATCATCAAGAGGAAGAAAATGTGACAACCCACACTATCTGTTCAAGAAGAAAGCCCAGCCTACAGGACCAAGTGCCATCAGATAGCACTTCAAAGAAATTATCCCCGATCATCCCCCAAGATGGCCAAATGCTGGACTTTCCCCAGCCCTCACTTTTCCTGAAGCTGCCTGTGGGTAAACAAGTTGCAGGATGCTTCACAAACTCTGTTTCCAGTATGTTCTTCCTTAACTCAGTTGCCTCTCCAGTGAATATTTTTCCTGGTGGAGTAGATGATAATATTCGCCTAGCTTCTAGTTAAGCACCTGGAGCCAACAGTGATAACCCTCATGTCAGGCTGACTCATCCTGTGGGTTGCCCTGAGCTCTCTGATTCCATTTCCAGCTCCTCTGATCACGAGAAAGCATCGGGTTGAAAATATTAGAATATAAAGTGGCAGCCTGGGTTCTCATCCTTCTTACCTCCCTCTGCTCCCAGGGAGACTTCCACACGGGAAATAGCTACACAGAGAAATGCAAGAAGATGGTAATTTGACAGATAATAGGTGTTTGAATGTTGGGAAATCACCCAGAAATTATATACGCATTGGCGGTTTGTTTGTTCGTTTTTTTTAGATGGATGAATATAATATGATAAAATAAGTAGAGTTTTTTGGGGGACAGATGAATATAGAATAATAATTGTGTTTCAAAATAGCTTCTTCTGAGCATTGTTTTTTATTTAACAATTGGAAATCTCACCTAAAGCACTGGCTCTACGATAATTATCTCCATTCTTGTTACACTGTCAGCAATTTATTTTAAAACACAGTCCTCTGGCGTAGACAGTGGGTTATGCATAAGGATTAATAATGATTCACCCTGTGGGGATGGTTAGTTAACATCTCAAATGCCTTCATCAGGAATACACATTTCGGGGACATTTGGTTAGTTAGTACTTGATATGCTGAATTTCAATTATCATTTAATTTCAAAATAGTGCCCAATTTCCACTGAAATTTTTTAATTTCCAAAGGTTTGGGAGTTTTCTATTTTCTTTGTCATTCATTTCTAGCTTAATTTGCCCCCCAACCCAAATAGCCTGAATGAATTCTCAGGCCTCTGACTTGCATGCTGAACCAGCAAACCCACCAATTTAGAGAAAGACTATACTGTGTCATTATTGAGTACAGTGGTCTACACACATAGATCAGGGAAAATGAATGAATGGCATTGCTTAGATCTTCTGTGTCCTTATTGACTTATTTGCCTGACTGTTCTATCAGTTCACAGGAGAGGGGTGGTGAAGCCTCCCACTGTGATTTTATGAATTGGTTTATTTATCGTTTGCATTCTGTCAATTTTTTGCTTTTTGCATTTGGAGCTGTGCTATTAGCTCTACACACATTTAGAATTGTAACTTCCACCCACCTCTAATGGGTCTCTTACGCAGGGCACCAGGAAGGACAGTGATGAGGCTCTTCTTCCAGCTCACAGAGCAGATGGTTTAACTTTTTCTGCCAGTTTGCTACCATGTGTTCGTAAGTCTGGCAGAACCCGGTTTAAGATTTATATTCCTCATCACACCACCTGGAAACGTTTCATGGCAAGAAACTATGTTCCACTTAACCTCTTAGGGAAGCTAACAATATCTACAAAAAATTACTACAGATCACCAAATTAGCCTAGGTCAGTTTGAAAGTATTCTTTTAAAAAAAAATTAAATAAGAAATTCTTTTCAATTATAGTGGACATACAGTATTATATCAGTTTTAGGTGCACAACATAGTGATTAGACATTATGAAGTGATCACACTAAGTCTAGTACCCATCTGACACATGCACCCCTAAGCTCACTGCAGAATTATTGACAAAAGCCAAAATGTGGAAGTAACCTAGGTGTCCATGGAGAGATGAACTAAAGGGCCCTTTGCAACAAAAGTCAGAGCCATGATGGCCTTATTTGCTCTGGTATTCCACCTTTGTTTTTATTTTAAAATATCATGGGAACTATGATAATCTCAGCTCTTTCTGGGCCCCACATAGCCATGTTCTCTCTATTCTAGTCACACACAGAGAGGAGTTGAGGTTACTGAACGGTCTTCCTAAGGCTGACAGCTGAGTGCTGTATTTTAGGACCCTGAACCCTTCCCTCCCATATCAATCAGAAGAAAGCTCCCCAAACCTGTAGATAGCATCCTAAGCAGAGAGAATATTACAGAAGCTGAATCCTGCTTGAACACTTCAAGAACTAGAAAGGCTGCCAAGTGACATTTCTGACCATTGTGAAGAGTTTAAATGGCTTCCCAGACATGACCTGACAGGGCTCAGCCCTTGCTTGCAGGGGGCTCTGTGGAAATGGCCCCCCAGATGCAGAGAGTAAAAGAGCATCACAGTCTGTCCTCCTGTGAAAGCAAACATCAGGAGGCCCTGGGCACAGAGCGTTATGGAATCCCTGAACTTAAATTTGGCAGGAACTTGAGATTTTCTGGCCCATTATCTCCATTTTACTGTCAGGGAAATTGACATCAAAAGAAGCTTGGTAACTTAGCCAAGTTCACACAGGAGGTAAGTAAGACCTGACCCAGAATTCAGTTGGCTAGAATTTAACCTCATTGTCCTGTTTAGGGTTCCCTGTTTTCTGTCCTCTATAAGGAGCTCCTAATGGCCAGAGGTACCTGGCAGGCTTCATGATGACATTCCTCCAGGCTTGCTTTTATGACCTATGACCTAACCTAAGTCAGGTCACCATAATACTAACAGTGACACAGGACTTTATGTTACCTGTGTCCATCTAGCTATCTTGCCCATGAGAAGAATGTTTAGACCAAGAAAAGAGATGTTTTTATATCAGAGTAATAGGAAACAACAGTAATCAGCACTGGGGAATGCTTGTAGTTCTGAAATATCAATATATTGTTATTTTCTTTCCAGAAGAGATATCAGCCAGACAAAGCCACTTCCATATTAGCTTTGACCTGACCTAAATTTTTTAGGTCCTTACATCTCTGGTTGAAATTCATTTCATTCTTTGGATAATTCTGGCAGAGAAGATGTATGCTGTCTCAAAAGAAAGAATAAACAAAATTAAATCTGTTCAGTGATTTCTCATGGGACAAATGCCAATCTAAGCGACAAAATGAAAGAAGAATAATTCCTCATCACTAAAGAAGGTGCATATGTGTTTGAATTTTATGTAAAAAAATGAAAAATGCAAAGATCTGATTTACTTGCCAGTATTATAGATACTCCAAAACACCATTTATTGGCTCTGTTTCTATTTCTCCTGCTACAATTGGAGTTAACAGCATAATTCACAAATAGGAAACTCACAAAGTACTTGGGATCCTTGAGAGAAAGTTTCACAAAGGACACTAACGATAACAAAAGATCTTTAGATATTCCCAAATATTTTTTATCCTATACACCATTTCCCAAGGATTCAATATTGAGGAACAAAAAAAAAATCCAAAAAGAGAATTAATGAAACATAAGCATTGCTTTTGATAAGACACTAATATCAAACTCTTACTTTTTACTAGGTAGCCCATTGACAGACTAGAAATATAAGTAAAGGCTGTGTAATGAAATGTGTTCTATGGAAGCCTGGGTGGCATGTGGTCCACACAGAAGTCCCTCAGGGATAGTTTGAGAATAAGTCAATATGGGAATGACAATTCTATTCACATCTTTCCTTTGTACTGGACTTACCCATTGTAGATATCACAGATCAATCACAGCAATGTTTCCTGACAAGTTCAATGTGAAGGTAGAGGCCAACACTTGATGATAGCAAGCAAGTAAGCTGAAACTGATTGACTATTCCAGGGGGTCAAACAATTCTTTATCAGCAGTACAGCTGTTATAAGCATGAGCTTTGGACACAGAAAGAACTAGGTTTGCTCACAGCTCAATCACTTATTAGTGAACTGTTCTTGGACATGTTACTAATCTCCCTGACCCTCTGTCTCATCCTTCTACAAAACTAAGTTATTAACAGAATTTACATCAAAATCTTTTTGTAAAAATTAAATAATTAGTATAAAATTCTTAGCAAAGTGCTGGGTACACTGTAAGCATGCAGCAAATGTTAGCTATTATCAGTACCAATAGAATAATGTGAATATCATTAGCAGTGTCTAAAGAGACAGAGTTCTGGTGTGCATTAATCTAAGTCACATGATGTTAAATATACAACCAGCGATATTCAAACACTGTGCCACAAGAAGTTTTAAAACATGCGCTACCTGACTATTTAGTCAGGGGCACTGATGTCTTTTCCCTTAGATTGTCAAATAAAAAATGACAACAGCCAACACAATAGCCATCTGGTGTGAATTAATCAAAATTATACTTATTTTTCTTCTGAGATTGGCAAAAATATATTTATTTTTTGGTGTGCTGCTGAATTTTAGTAATTCATTTATGTGTGCCACGAGATGAAAACCGTTGAAAATCACTGGTGTACCATGATTCTGAGAAGCAAGCTTGCTCTTCCTTCTGTTAACCCTGGACATTATGTACATACAACCCAAAGAGGAATCAGAAATGGAATTTACATCAGCTTTCTTACACTAAAAAATTGCAAACTTAGCAAACACTAAAATTAAATCTTTCGAGAGGGATGCAATACTTTGTTTCAAATGCACCAAGTCTGTCTTGGGAAATGGCAGGCTGAGATGATTCTTGCAGGAGATCCCAAAGTCATTTCAACCTGTCTAGCTGAACACCTTGTGGGTTTCTACCCCAGGACTTGCTCAGAGACTGTATAATTTTAAGAGAAAATGAGCCATCGGATATATTCCCATGAGGTATAATTATTTTCCTTATATTTGCATCACAGGCCCAATGCAAGTTTATTCTTAACTGAATGCAATTGCAATTTAACAAATGAGGCTGCTTTCTCTTATTTGTGCTTGAGGGTTGACTAGGAAACATCAGTCCTCCTCAGGCTGTGTTTCAATCAGTGTGTCCAAGAAAATGCCTGTAGTTGAGAAGGACTGCTTTATGATGGACACGTTTATGATGATCAATAAGTGACATTTATCTGGATCCCCAGTGAAGAGATCTAGCTGCCAGACTGAGGATGGAGGGCGGGGCACAGATGAGCTGGTCCATGTCTTACAGTGACTTGTAGGAGACAAATTTGCTTTCCATCCTTACAAATCCACAGGGATTCTGGGGGCTGGGGCTCAGGGAATCTTCTGAGACAGAGGGTAGAGGCCATTTGCAAATAAAAGATCATGAGGCTTGCTGAAGAGTCACTAGAGGATCTTTAATCTTATCAGTATATTTTGCATCTTCCGACTGCAAACCTAGCCGAAGGCGTATAGAATCTAGTCTTGGTGCCTCTGTTATTAAGTACTCACTCATAAAATTAACCTCTCAGAGATCTGCCCTCTGATTTTAGTGTCTGAAATGCAAATGGAGCACCACTCTGGTGCCTCAGGATAATTATAATTTCTTAAAGCTAAAACGCCTGGCTCCACTGTAAGTCTCTGTTACAGCCCAGACCCAAGTTTTTGGTTCATCACAAAGCCGATGCAGGAGGATGGGCCCAGGGCAGGGACATGATCTGAAGTGCAGCTCTGAGTCCAGGAATGACCGACCAGGAGGCGCCCGTGCCTCCAGGCTAATGGGGGGGAGGGGAGTCCCAGGAGGCTATTTCTTCAGGAATTGGGCTGCATGGTCCTGCTCAGACCAAGATGTGACAGATGCCACCACCAGGTCCCTCTCTCATATTCTCTGTTGCTGCCTTACCTTGTGAGGACCAGTGTTTATTTGGTTAGTGTTTTCAGGGAGTTTATCCATTATTGGGATCTGCTGGCAAAACTGTGGCCAAATGTCAGGTGTGTGTGTGTGTGGGGGGGGGCACAAAGCATTTTCCTCTTTTCATATGGTTAGAGGTTTGTTTGTTTTTTAAAGTTAAAGGTTTGTTTTTATTAAAGTTAAGTGAGACTAAAAGTTGCCAACAAAGCAATGAAGAGAGAAGGCACTGTCCCAATGAGTCATTTTCATGCTTTGAGAGACAAAGCAAACATCCAATCAAAAACCATAGGTTAGAGAAGAGAGTTTAAGTCAAGTCTCAGGACAACCAACTACTTTTTCCTTTAACTCTGCATTTCTTACGTCAAGGAGAGAGGTATGTCACCAGGCCTCCTCTAAAAGAGTGTGGGGAAAGAGACAGGCTTTCAGCTAGAAGATGAATGAGGTTAACATGGTGACTAGGTTGCTAACACTTTATTGTATAACTGAAATTTGCTAAGAGAGTACAACTTAAATGTTTTCACACACACCCACAAAGATAAATATATGAGGCTATAAGTGTGATAATTAACCAGATGGGAATCCTTTCACAATGTATGCATATTTCAAATCATCACAATGTGCACTTTAAATACCTTACACCTTGTCAGTTATACCTCAGTAAACCTGGAAAAAAATGAATGGAAACTAACAGAACAAGAGTGTGAGGGAAGGCCACCAGCAGCCCCTATGGTGCACTGTGCACGAGTCGACCTGCAAGGGGCTTACAGCTTCTACACATTAGACTCCCCAGGCCCTGTGCTAGCTTCAATACCCTCCTGTCACCACCTTGATTTTTTTTTTTTTTTGTATTTTTCTGAAGCTGGAAACGGAGAGGCATTTGGACAGACTCCTGCATGCGCCCGACCGGGATCCACCTGGCATGCCCACCAGGGGGCGACGCTCTGCCCATCCGGGGCGTCACTCTGCAGCAACCAGAGCCACCCCAGCGCCTGAGGCAGAGGCCACAGAGCCATCCTCAGCGCCCAGGCCAACCCCTCTCCAATGGAGCCTTGGCTGTGGGAGGGGAAGAGAGAGACAGAGAGGAAGAAGAGGGGGAGGGGTGGAGAAGCAGATGGGTGCTTCTCCTATGTGCCCTGGCCGGGAATTGAACCCGGGACTCTCGCACGCCAGGCCGATGCTCTACCACTGAACCAACTGGCCAGGGCCCACCTTGATATTTTTAATAATTTTTTGAGCAAAGGACTAATTTTTTAACCAGGCCCTGCAAATTATATAGTCCTGGCCTTTTTCTCCTAGAGATCTGTGTGAGCCACTAATCTGGTTAACTTCGTTCAATTCAAAAGCTCAAAGTCAGGAGTCAGAGACCATTTCAGGAATATACTCTGTGACTGAAGTTATAAGCACACACTCAGAGAGGTGGCACAATATGAGTGGCATTGGCGAGATGCTTCAAGGGACTCTAAACACCCCCATTCTCCACTTTCCACAATTAGAGATTCATCTCCCATATCCATGGAGCCACAAAGGTGGACTATGGGGAGTCAGCCCCATGACACAAACCCAGCCCTCAGGCCTGGGCCTTAGACATCAGGACAACAAGGAGCTGTGCACAGGTACGGGACTCTGCCTGCGTTTGGTTTTCTTCCTGTGCCTGTGTGGCCCCGAGCGAGCCCCCTACGAAAGCTGAAGTTTCATTCTTCACCTGTAAAATACTAACTCTGTTGCTGAGCCACCATGAGCATTGAATGAGACACTACAGGTGAAATTACTTATGTAAAGGTTCCATATAAAGACCATTTTTGGAGCACTACCCAGATGTTCTTTCCTACTTTTTATTCTTGAATTGCTTGCTCAATCTTATACTTTGTTAAACTTCTTTCCTGGAAATGATTTTAGCAAATTGGCAGATGCTCTCCTTCCTCTTTTTGCTCCAAATATGACCCTCATGAAAAAAGAAGAAAGAAAAAAAAGAGGAAAGAAATCTTTTTCCGGAATTTCTCAGTAATTTTAAAAAATGCTCAGTGAAGCAGTGTTAGATCAAATGGATTGAGAGGAGGAGAAAGCAGGAATGTGCTACAAAAGGGGCCTGAAAGAAATATGTACTTAAATTAGAACCAACATTTCTTTGCTTTGCCCATATTAACCCTTGAGAAAGCAAACACTCCTCTGTTTTTAATCAGTGTGTATGGATTTCTTTATAGTTCCATTAGAAAAGGCCAAGCCTAACTAAATGCCAGTGTCTTCAGGAATGACAGCTGGGAGGAGGTTGCTAAAAAAAATAAAGTAAAATAAAATAAAATGCTCATATTTAACCAGAACATAGAATGACTACTGGTCAAGATACAAAACAATATGGAATTTTAAGTCTTTCTTTCATTTATTTCTTCATGATATGATGGAGAAAATATCAGTGTCACCATCTTAAAATCTTTCCCTGAAGGATCTGTGATCACAGAAAACAGCGACACAAGGTCAGCAATTGATAAGAAGGTGCAGTGTTTTCCCCTAATGCTACCTTCATACAAAGCATTTAAGTAACATTTTTAATTAGTGTAAAAATAGATATCTGACATCAAATTAGCCATTTTAACCACTGTTAAGTGGACATTTTAGTGAAACTAAGTACACTCACACTGTTGTACAATCATCACCACTATCCACTTCCAAAACTTTTTCTTCTTCCCAAACTGAAAGTCTGTTCCATTGTCCCCTTCCCCAGCCCCTGATTACTTCTCTTATACTTTCTGTCTTTACAGTCTCTGTCCTTCTGTGACTGCACACTTCACTTAGCATAATGTCTCCAAGGTTCATCCATGCTGGGTATTTGTTTACCTGTACATCTGCTAATGGATACTTGGTCCATGTTGTTTTTGTTTCTGTTTCCGCTGGGAAAACAGAGAAAGTGCTAAAATGTCTGCTTACCCTCTGTCATCCCACTTAATCCTGAGAGGTAAAGCAGTTCAATCAACCGGGACTTCTCACACAAATATACTGTGCTATAGGCAAAGGAAAAAACAAAACAAAACATAGGCAGTAAGTTCCAAATTGCTAGAACAATCTCCATATCTGTAATTTGGAATGAAGTCTAAACCTCCAAATCTCTTCAAACTGATGCTCTAAAATCCGCTTTGTTGTGATACAAAATTTTGTTTCCAACAGTCAACTTTGTGAGCAAATATTCCAGAAGGAATGCATGCAGGAAACTACACAAAATAGCAAAAAGACTGGTCACCCAAAATGCATTAGACCAGTTATAGTGCCTGGTTACAGGGTCATGAAGTACATCTGACAGAGATGCCCAAGGTGACTGGTGACAGGTGCGTCTCTGTGTGGAAAGGCAGTCAGGTGACTGCATTAGGTGCATGAGGTGTTATGTGCATTTGTGAGAGATCACAGGCGCAAAATGTGGACCATCTCATTAGCCCTTTCTTTAGTGAGGTGACATTCAGAATAGCGTCCAGAATGAGGAAAAAGATAACCCACAATGCCTGACACTTAAGAAGGGAGGAAAGGTAGACAGGCCAGAGTTAAAGGGAAAGAGAAAAGATATGAAGGTGAAAATCTTTGCAGCAGGAGTAGAAATAAAACCAAGAGAAATAAAAAGCACCTTGTTATAAGGTCACTCTTGACAAAACACCGTTGGGCCAGTGAGAGCTTCGGTTCAAGAAAAGGTTTTAGAATGAAGAAAACACATAAGGAAAATAGAAAGGGTGACTGAAAACTAAAAGATTTTTATAGCCACATGTTACTAATATATTACTGAGTGTTGTTGAAAAGAAACTTTTGATATACTAAGAGAAAAAGAATCTTCTTTCTGACTGAATCCCAAGTAGTTGCTCTAATAAATTAGAATGTGGAATTGCCACTCAAAACCTGACTAAATCAGCAAAACGAATGTTCCAGCACTGAGATTTACCACCTGGTCACCCACCAATACAACCACTGTACACACCTGTCCCCGTGGAAACACACACACTGTGTTCCCACCGTGAGGGTAGCTGTGGCAACATGCACAAGGGCAGACTTGCCGCACACATCCTCCCATAATTAATGCACAAAATTTCTTCTTAAGGATTTAAACCTAATCCCTGCACCTCCCCTGCTCCTCTAAAATTAGATGAAATAGCTCAGGTAAACTGGGCTCTTGGGCTCTGGGGTCAGGCAGACCCGGATTTCCCTCCTGGCTGGTGACCTTGAACAAGTCTCCTGGCCTCTAGAAGCTGCATTTTCCTTGCCTATTAATGGGGACACACCTAGAACCCATGAGGGCCAGAAGAAATGACATCCTTAATACACTGCTTGAGACAAAGTGAATGTGCTATACGTGGTAGCTCGTTATGTTTATTATCATTGGCTCCAAGACAGCTCCACTTCACCAGGCTCTTGGACGCTACATGAAATATCAGACTGACCCTGGGCCCTCACGAAACCCTCCTGAGGGCTGAAGGGGACAGAAAAGATGACCGAGAGCTTTGACTGGCACCTACTTCCTAAATGGATCTGTGCTCAGGACTGTCAGCTAGCGGAAGCTGAGGGCACGTTCTCATACCCAAAGAGGAAGCTTTCTCCAATGACACGGACTCTCATGAAGGGACAAACTGCCTATTTCTCATCACGATTCATCACAACATGCTCCCACACTCCAAGGGTCCAGCATCAGAGACACTTGTGAGTTCCTTAGTTTCTTAGAATTGGACACTCATGGTACACCCCTTCCTGAATCCACATGTGCCTCTGGGTGAACCAGTCATGGTGGGAACTAGTAATAGTCACAGTGACCCCAGGGAGGAGGCTCCAGAGGAATGAAACATACTAATTAAGGCTACATAGCCCATCAATGAAGTAAGTTCCCCACTAGCTCCTCTCTCACCCAGCCCTACCCAAAGCTGTTCTCTCCTCTCAACCAAAGAAAGACTTCAGGCAGATGGCATATATCACACCTGGAAAGCAAGTGCCCTCAGGCAGCTCCTTCCCAAGCTCTCAGAAAACCTGGTTAATGATGTTTATATTCAGCCCTCTGGATTTTTTGTGCAAAAAAATGCAGAGCTCTGCCTGCATATCCTTCTAGGCCTAGGGAGAGACACCCAGTGCTAATGTTGCTTATAAAGCATCACTCCCTAGAAGATCTTATTTCAAAATAAATGTTTTTCCCCATTGACTTGCCTCCTTGACAATCTCCACCTTGGTTCACATTTACTCCTGGAATCAAACATGGCTGCCCACTTGTTCTTTTTCTCCTCCGTTGCTATGGGCCTCATCAGCAAGGACAGGAAAAGTGCGCCCTGTTCCGAGAGGAGTGCAGTGCAGTTAGAGGCTGCTGTGTCGCTAGTGAGAGAGAAGATTGCAACACCCTGTCCCATCAAGCCAGAGTCTGCTCAAAGTGGTCAAGGACATTTATCAAGGTCTACAGGGATAATCCCAGCCTAGTGACTCCAGGGGAATTCTGAAGGAATAAACAAAGCTCAGTGCTAAGTAATGACAACATATGTATTCATTGCTTACAATAATAACCAGCTCTTGGCCACATCTGTCCTTATGTGCTGAAAAAAAATCTCCTCCTTGTCTTTGAGGTAAAGGGCAGTCTGACACTCCAGGGAAAGAAAGGATTTTCAAATGTTAGCTTTATATCAAAGATATCAAAGGTCTGGGAATACGAAGAAGCATGACATCTCTCTACACAGTACGAGGACCAGCGTGCTGAGTGACACCCAAGTCCCCAACGAGTTTCCTTACTTAATGATGAGTTCTCAACTACCACACTCATTTCCCCAGGGGAGCAGTCCAAACACAAAAGGCTGAAGTTTTATATTGTCCTTTTTACATTATATTTGAGCACTAGACTCTTTCAGGAGTTCCATCTAGACAGATTGGCTGAAACATGGGAATGGGACCCAAAATAAATCCTGTGCCCACAGAGCTGGTGGCTGTGGCCATTCTCTAAGCCTGGAGCAGAGCTGACCAAAGGGCCTTTGTCAGTTACCATTTATGGTGAAACCCACACAGTAAGAAAGATAAGAGAAAAGCCATTTGGTCCACCATTAATTCTAAGAGACACCACTGAGAAATGATATTTTAAATAAGAAATGAATGTGCAACGCACACCCAGAATAATGTCTGGCACATTACAAACACATGTCATATGGTAATTGTTGCCAAACCTTAAGTATAAGATAATTGTGGAAAAGCACTATAGGGGGAATAAGAAGAGAAGGTTTGAATCAACTAACTGTTCTTGAATAAACTGTCATATGGCTCTTGTATTTCTCTTTTTCTATAAAATGAGATTATACCAGAAGATCTCTGTAGTCTCTTTTATTGAGAATACTTAAATGATTCCAAGGGTTTACATCCAAATTTTAAACGTTTCTCTCCCCAGCACTCTACAAGTGTAGGATTAAATTGTATTAGCACTTGGAACACATGAGATAAAAAAAAAATAAGATCTCTACAGAATGAAGGACAAGTTGGGCACAGAAGTGCAGCGTGTATTTCTTTAAAAAAAAAAACAGCTCAGTCTCAGACTGTACACCTGATCACTCATCAGCTCTAACCCTTGGAAGGCATTGTTGCAGCCCAACCATTCACTTCATCCCAAGTTGTACTGGTTAAATGGCACCAAGCTGGACCACAAACCTCTGAACAACGAGGGGTTATTTGTATCACAGAAATGCAGAAACTCTTCAATACCCTCCAGAAATCCATCCTATCTTTTTGTTTAAGACATGCCAACTGAGAATCATGGAATTCTTAAGTTGGCAGAACTCAGAGAGGTCCTAGCCTACGGAAGTCCCTCTGCTTGTGCCCAGACTGGTGATTACCAGCTGACACGTTATGCCAACAGGTGGTCCGTGCACTGTGCCCTAACCTGCCCTGCACATAGTCACACAGTTTTAGTTATTTGAAAGTTCTATTTAAAAGATTTATCTATTTGCAATCCTTATGCAGGAATCCTAGTTCCATCTTGAGCAACATACAAGTCTGTGCCCTTTCAAATATCTGAATATAACTTCTATTCTTCTTCCCTTCCATCTTCTCTAGGCTCAGCCCCCTCAGGTCTACACTTATTCCCCTCCCCCATATGGTTTCTGGACCAGTTAGCATCCCACTTGCCTCTTCTGGAGGTACTCAATGCAGCTGCTACAGTCAGTGATCTAACAGTGTCAGGGGTTGCTTTTTATCATCCTCTGTCCTCAAGTGAGTCAAGTTAGGTAGGGTTACCACCCACATTTTGCAAATATCTCAACCAAACAACCATTCCTATTTCTCTCCATACCGATCACAAATGGAGGTGTATGGAGGAGAACAAAAAAGTAGCCAAGACATGGAAAGCATAATTAGAAGAGATTTCAACCACTGTTGATGCCTCTGCCTCCAGGTGTTAATGAATGACTTCTGTATATAGACCCTGGGTGCTGGGGCTCAACCACGTTAAATATGTATTTCTAGAGAAGCTGATCTGTGATGTGTGTTTTCAGTTACAACATGAGCTCACTGTTAGAACTCAATAAACAGAAAATATTACACTCTCTGTCCACATTTATGTTATTTTGTCCTTATGATAAATGGGAATCTTGGTGATCTTTCTCAGTTTCATGGTTCTAAATACTGTCTATATGCCAATGACTCCCAAATTTATATCTTTAGCCTGGACTATTTCCTGAACTCCAGACTCATTTATCCAGCTGCCTGCTTGACAGCTCCTCCCGATGTCTAGTGGGCAGCTCCACTCTGTGTATCCAAACTGGACTCTCTATCATCCCCTTCTAATGCCCTTTCCATCTCACCCATGGCGGCTTCATCCCTCCAGTTGGTCAATTCAAAATCTTTGAGTTTATCTTTATATTCTCAGTTTTTCCCATTAAGCAGAAATTCTATTGGCTACCTGCAAAGTATACCCAGAAGCTGAAGGGATATAGAATCTAACTTGAAATTCCTGAGCCAGTTATCAAATCAAATGTACATATTTGAGAGAGAGAGAGAGAGAGAGAGAGACCTCACATGGACCTGTGCTGGGGAATCCAGGAGGAAACAAGCCTCTGAAAGTTACATAGAGATGATTTCAAATTGTGTGCCAACAGTCAGGGAATTTCAAATATAGCAGGAAGGCCATCTTGTCCTTCAGAAGACCAGAATGAAGACTGGAGAGTCAAAGTGGCATGTGCTTCAGACCACAGTGGTTCTTCCAAGCACTCACTATTGTGCCACCCAGCCAGTTCTTCCTCCTTAACTGGAATCCATTGCTTTCTGCTCGTGTCCCCCTACTCCAGCTTCTCAGTAATGTCAGTCTTGACTATTGTCAACAACCTGTGTCATCTCCCTTCCGTCTAACCCATTATCAATGCCAGGTTCTCAGTACTTATAATCCTTCAGGGAACACCCCCCAGCCACAACATCTAAGGCTGGGTGAAGAGGTGCCCTCCAACCACACTCACCTTTCCAACACTGTTCCCTGTGCTAAGCAACCCAAACTGAATAATCAGAGTGCATGGCATGGGAAACCCTCTAGCCCACCTGAATCCTGTTGGTTCTTTAAAGACCTAAGTCAAACCCCATTCTTCCTACTCCAATCTACTGTGACCTCCTGTTCCTTTGAGCTCCACAGAATTCCCTTCTGGATCTGCTCATTTAGCACATAGCCATAGAGTATCTTTTGCATCTACTTAATGGGGGCACTTTTATACTTTCCAATGAGATCTTGAATTCATAAAAACAAGGACTGGATCAGATACCCCTCACAGTGCTCCACACATTATAGATAGACAGTAAAAAGGTTTCAACGATTGTTTAAGTCAACTGAGTTTGGGATGCGTTGCAGTAGGGCTTCAGGTTATCCCTGTCATTTGACATGTGTGGCCGCAATGCCAATCAATCAAGTACAAAATAGAAGTATAAGTTTTTACAAGTCTGTATGGCAGTTTCTAAAAGATTTGATTAGTATATACTTGAAAATGCCACCAGGTACACGTAGCTGGGCCTAGCCACAGCTGGAATGCAGGTAACCATAAAGAATATGGTTTAGTTCTGGATGAAAGCATACCCTGATTAAGCCATGAGAGCTTCTGCTACAGGTGGGGAAGTTTGGAATACATCCTAAATATTAATAATACACTCTAAATGCCTGCAAACTCTGACAATCACTTCAGCAACCCCCAACCCCCTAATGGATGCCACCAAAGAAAACTGCACCACCAGATCTCCACAGTAAAGCCAAACGAATGGCTTGACTTTGATTGAGGTGAGAAGCCAGGCAACTTCAAGTCAAGGCAGATCACCCCTCCCTGACATTCTCCCGAGTACCCGTGTCTCTGTCGCCACCACAGGAAGGAGCACAGCAGAAAGACAGAGGTGGTATTTCCTCATGAGAATCTGGTGCTGGTGCTCAACAGGGGGCCATACTGGTGGGAGGAGGAGGTGGGTCACATCAGTGGAAGCCCAAGTCTCCTCTTTTAAACCCAGTTGGGGAACAACTCTCACAACATACAGAACAAACACACACACACACACACACACACACACACATACACATATTTAGTGTGTGTACATGCAGTGTGTGACTATATAATATATATTTTAAAATAACTACCTTAGCAAGCAGTCTCACTTGCTAAACCAATAAGTATTTCCCCTGCAAGCATCCTTTATTTCACAGTCCAAATGCAAACTGTTCAAATAGCACAGCTAGCAAAAAAGAAAAAGAAACCAAACCAAACCACAGTGTATAACTGAGCTTTTATCCGCACAGCTCTCCTGCCAGACTTTATAACTTTTTAATAAAGAAAACTGTCACTCAACTCAGTAACAAGGGTGCCTCTCCCCCCACCCCATCCCCTTTTCTCTTTCTGTCTTTCTTTAAGAGAAGTATTTCAAACAGTAACTTTCTAAGCCCAGATTTCCTCTTTGGGCAAACAGCTCCCTTCTTTCCAACAAAAGCCTTCTTATTTTCTTATTCTTTTCTCTAACCTCTTCATGTTTTCAAAAAATATGGCAAATAACACATGGGACATTTTGCAATGAAGTGCCACTCTCAGGAGAATGAGACACTTTTGCCCTGCTCAATAAAAAGGATGCTTACGAAATAAGGTGATTACGTCTTTTGTGATGAGAGCACAGAGACGCAGGTCCTCAGGAGCAATGAGGTACCTGGGAAGGGGACTGAGGGGACAGGCATGCTCCCTCCCCCTGCTTGTCCCTGTCAGTAACCAAGGGCAGTGCTCTGTTTTCTCTCCAAGAGAAGGGAATCTTCATGGAAGATGGAAACACCCTCAAGATGGCAGGATGGGGAAGGGAAAAGCCAAAATGACATTAGTTTGGAAGTAAGTGTCTGATAATTCCAAGTCATTAGAAAGGATTTTTAAAGAATTACAGATTGGTGCTACCCACCCCCACCCCCACCTGTCCTCCTGGAGTAGTGCAAAGGTACAGGTAACACTCTAGGGCAGCGGTTCTCAACCTGTGGGCCGCGACCCCGGCAGGGGGCGAACGACCAAAACACAGGGGTCGCCTAAAGCCATCGGAAATTCCAACCAAACAAGCATGTTAAAGAAATGAAACCCAACAGGCATTACTGCCTACACAAAATACTCCACGACACACCATCCTGATGATTAATCTGAACACACAATAAGTAGCTTGAAGTATCTTGAACACCACTTTTTCCTTCATTCTGTTTCCCACCCATTAGATGGTGTTAATATTTAACAGAATTTATTTTATTATGGAATATTCAAAATGTTAGCATCTCAGTGGATTCTCAGTAATTACAACTGTCCAAGGCACAAAGCTTTTTAACTTCCAGGCTTACATCTTTTGAGCAAAAACAGCCATTTTCAGCATGTTATGCAGAATGCTCCATTCTGGGCAATGTAACTTTATTCTGTAGATGAATGTAAAATTAAAGCTAAGGGTTAGGCAGGCCTTCTTCTGAGAGCGACTGCCAATAATTGAAGGAGCCAGAGAAATTTAAAGCATTTATGAAAAAAAGCCATCATGTTATTAAAGTCAATAGCCTCAAAATGGTCTGCCCACACATTTGCCTTCCATTCAGTAAACCAAATGGAGAAAAATGTTTTTGGTTTAAAATCTTTCTTTTCAGAAGGAAATCTTACCTTTTGCAATAGCATGGATGGACCTGGAGAGCATTATGCTACATAAAATAAACCAGTCAGAGTAAGATAAGTATCATATGATCTGTTATATGTGGAATCTAATGAACAAAATACACTAACAAAATAGAAACAGACTCAGAGATACACAGAACAGATTGACAGCTGTTGGAGGGGGCTGGATTGCTGGGTTAAAAGGGTGAAGGAATTAAGCAAAAAAAACAACTCCTCATAGACACAGACAACAGTATGGTGGTTACCCGAAGGGAAGAGGGGTGGGGGGAAGTAGGAGAGGGTTAAGAGGGGATAAATGGTGATGGAAGGGGACTTGACTTGGAGTGGTGCGCATGCAATACAATATACAGGTGATATATTAGAATTGTACACCTGAAACCTGTATAATTTTATTAACCAATGTCACCCCAATAAATTCAATAAAAATTAAAATAAAATCTTTCTTTTCCTCTCTCTGATTAACCTGTACATCCCAGTCACAAATTTTCCTTGAAATAGTCATCATTTGAAACAGTCCTTTCAAATAACTTAGGTTCTTTCTCCTCCTGGGCTGATTCATTCCTTTATGTAGAAACAAGAAAAGAGCTGTCTGCTTCCCGTGCCTCTGAACTTGGGTACCAGTGTGCAGGTCATGTGTTCACTCAGTTGTTACAGACTTCGAGGAGAGAACACACCAAGGCCTTCCATCTACCAGAAGCTCTTCCCGACAACCTCAGTCAGGAACTCTTTCCCTGAGGTCCAGGATTGGGTGAAAGGAACACATCAACCCCCGGAAAACACATGCTATGTTTTGCGTGTTTGGGCATTCTTTGGGAGGGTGGGCCTACTACTGTTCTTATTCGATGCTTGCGCTGGAGGTCTTCTATTTGCCCCTTTAAGTCTAACACCCCCTCCCCACTTCCCCATGCCAGGAGGTGGACTGACGCATTCCACAAGGACAGATTTCCTTCTGGTTTCAAGACAGGGTCAGCTGATGGAGAACTCAGGAGGAGATTGGACAGGACAGGGCACTGGGCCCAGGCTTCTGCCCTGTGGGACTGTGGTCGCTCAGCGGATGGTCCCAGCTCTTGCCAGGAGTCCTATGCCCTGGAGTGTAGTGATGACTCCCTCTTCTTGCCCCTCAGGCCCACGGGCAGCGGGACATCTCCCCCCCCCCCAATTCCTGGCTCCAGGAGCACACCTCCACGGCTTCTCTGAGCCTGCCAAGGCTTTGAAAACAGCCCCTTTTAAACTATATATTATACAGATGATGCCATCAGTTCTCGGCCAGGACCCAAAGAATGTTTAAGAGATTGGAGACTCTGAAGGATTATAAATGTTCACAAGTTAAAAGAATCTGTATAAATTTTTGGGAAATTCATTATAGAGAAAACTAGAAAGTGAGTAGAAAACTCAAAAGACATGCTCTGTGCTCCTTCCCATCCTTTGGTTGATCCAATTTCTCTCCTAACAAAGCTCGAGCACCAGGTGTGGGCACCCTGCTTGTGCATGGATGCTGCTCCCCTCATCTGGTTACAAGCTAAGATGAAGGGGTAACAACAGATGACTGTGCAGATGACCAGCAGTTCCCTCATGTCTCATCTGTGAAACTGTGACATAAACAACCCCACCCCAGGGTGCTGGAGGGAGAGATGAGGTCATGCCAGTCACCTGCCACCCTGGGCCTGGGGCAGCCTGCACCAGCTTGCAGTGTGTGTGGCTCCTGTCATCAGCCAGGCCCCCGGTGCCTGCACCAGCTGCTTCCCTCTGCTCGCCTGGCCCCTGGATCAGTCAATGCTTTGGATTTTATTTGCTAGATTTGACATTGATGCCCTCTCTAGGACACAACTTCGGGTGCTTGTCTTCTATATATGGATGCCACAACCTCATCCAATAAGACATACCCTGTGCACACATATACACACACACTCACGCACAAACACACGTGCACGC
Organism: Saccopteryx leptura; assembly: GCF_036850995.1. NCBI lineage: Eukaryota > Metazoa > Chordata > Mammalia > Chiroptera > Emballonuridae > Saccopteryx > Saccopteryx leptura. The sequence continues at coordinate 178,737,511 of NC_089503.1, forward strand.
ACACACGTGTGCACATGCACAGACACGTGCGCACATGCACAGACACGTGCACAGACTGACTCACCAGGTCAGGGTAACTGGCCCTCTTTACTCTGTCTGGCCCACCATCTCCTGAAGCATCCACCCCATTCCCCATTGCTCTTAAAACAATCAGAGCCATCTCTGATGGGTCAGCAGTGGCATCTTTGGAATCAGAGATCAGAGTATTTTCTCAAATACACATTCTTGTTCTTGGGTTTACTTCCTATAAGTGGCTGTGCTCCTCTCCCCTTAGAGATGCAGGAACTGGCATGAGGACAGACTAGGAAGGGTGGAGGCAGCATGGTGCAATGTGGGCAGAGTGGGAGCATGTTTTACAGAGGAGGGAGGCAATGCATTTGAAAGCTCTGGGGTAACGCAGTAATAAAACATCACTGATCGAGGAATGAATCATTTCCAACAATCATTACTGGGAAGCCTTTGCCAACAAGCCTTGCAGCTCAACATCTCCAAGTAGAAAGCATGTTTGCATACAGTGGAGTCCTACCCTCTCCCCATGTGTTTCCTGTAACAGTGACTATACTCATAGTTTTGTTTCTGCCTCCTGTTTGACCTTCAGTCACAATCCCAACAGGCTGTCGGTTCCTGGAGACACACAATAGGGGAGGGGGATGTACTGGACTCCTACGTCTCCAGACGAGCCAATCTACAGTAATCTCTGTAACCACTGACTGCACAGTCCCAGGAAGTCCGAAAGAACTGGCCTGTGACCTCCCTGATGGTCCAAGTACCGCCAGGTCTGTGACTTCACTTCTGTCACCCTCCTGAGCTTTCCAGCCTCCAGCCGCCCTCAGTGGCCAGGCAGAAATGAAACCCACCACATATTGATGTATACCCACAGGAGACACAGATACCATGGACATTTTCAGGCCTCAATGGTCTGCCACACCACTGCATGCATCCTGACTCCAACACTTCACAGCTGTGGGTCTGGCAAGTTTTTAGCCTGTCTGAGCCTTAGTTGTCTCTTCTATAAAATGGGAATAGTAATCCCTACCTCATGGGATTGAGGACTGGATACCGCAATGTATGTAATGCACTGAGTACAAGGAATAAACAGCTCTTATCACTTGTACTGACCTATATTGGCATACAAGTGCAGTGGGTCCTTCTGAGAAGGGTACCATTGGGAAAGGGTGGGTGGAACCAGACAGAATATCCTCAACAGTCATGTGACCCATCTTGTATTGGCTGCATTCATTCATTCTGGTCCATTAATGTGTGCCTGTGCTTTGTGTCAAGACTTGTGTCCCCCAGTTGATCATAAACATTGGGCACGAGTTGTCTTCCTGGGTCCCCCAGAGCCTGCTTATATCAGCAAATATGACTCATTTGTTCATTCATATTGATCCCTTTCCAGGAGGCAGCACAGGGTGAAGACAGAGAGACAGCCTCTAATGTGAGTCCACCTGAGGTTCAAATCCCAGCCCTAAGGGACCTCCGGCAAGTACCTCCACCTTCCATGCCTCAGCTTCCTCGTGGAAACTGTGAGCACAAAACAAGAGGGGTCAATCAAGTCCTTATTAGAAAGAAGGCTGACATCTGGCAAAGCCACCCAATAAACGTTGGCTGTTATTACGAGCCCTGTGGAGACATGGTGGATCTACAGCAAGAACATCACTGCAGGAATCCACGCCATGATCAACATGTCCCCCTGCTCCTTCAAAGCTGGCGTCTATTTCTGGCATTGATTTGCTGGCTGAAATACTCAATATGTAAACTATGCCTAATTTACATGTTTTGAGAAGTTACTGCAAGACTTGACTTTAAAACATTTTGGAGATTTACTTTTTAAAAATATTTTGTAGAAAAAAACATCAGCATGTCCATGTAACAACATTTGATCAGTCGATCTTGAAGCTATTCCATTGGGTCCGGTTTTGATAAAACTCACTCCACTCTCAATGGTATTCTTTGAGGGATAAGGCAGCTTCCTGGAGGTTTGCAAAATTTTCCACCTATTTCCAGTCAAAATCTCCCGTCTTCAAGACACCTAAAATTAAATTCCTGAAGCAATAGTGAAATCAGTTGAATATCCGCATTCCATGTCCATTAATATTTTGTCCTCATGTGAAGACAGTGTATCACTCAGCATGCTGTCCACACAGCCAACGCTTCTGAGACTACAGATGCAACTGGAGGCCATGCACAGAGCTCTCAGCATCCCTGAGAATCACGGGGCATTGTCCCCGGGGAGGCTCTCAACACTTCTGGGCAAGGCTTAAGCAGCTCAAGCTAATTGGAAGGAAAGATGGATATTAATGTCTTTCCTCCGCAGTGGGTTTCTCTCAACAAATGACAAGCGGTCATTGTCGTCTGAGCACTCGGCTTATCACTGTATGCTTGCTGAACACATTCTTAGCTGAGCTGATTGGTCATAAGATTGGAAGAACTGAGCTGGCTTTATGAGAGAGCAGAACCAAAAAGCCAGTCCAGGTTTTAGCAAACTGCACCTAAGCAATCCAGGCTTCCAAACTGGATCCCCCAGATGTTGTTTGATAATTGATTCAGGATTTATAGCTGTCCCTCCCCCACCGCCCCAACAAATAATACTTTTTTCTTGAATGTCTGGCTCAGCGGTACCAGGTAAGACAGCCTTTGGAGGCTTCGCATCCTCAGTGAATGGACAGGTTCTTGGTTTCCATTTAGATTTTCCTATAAGAAGGAAAGAAACGACACCCTAAAACATGTTGGGCACATTCTCCGACACTCCCAGGCAGAGAGAGCCACGTTCCTTAGGTTCCCGTCCACCTTGCTCCTATCTGTTAGAGCTCTTTCTGGGATCTTTGACTTTGGCAACTTTTGTTTGCAAGATTTGTTTGCATGCTCGTCTCCTGCACTTCTCAGAAGGGCTCACTTCTGTCTTCCATACCTTTGTATCTCCTGTTTTGAGTGTAGGAGTTCAACAAAATCTGTTGAATGAGTTCGGACTATGATGGCCAAAATAACTCCAGAGAGGGTGGCAACACTGGGGGCTGTGTATCTGCCTCCACACAGACCTCATGGCTCCATGCTCCTTGTCACAGGGAGGAACGGTAGGCTGGCACCTGCCCATTCTGCCTGCATTTCTTTTATAAAACATACACCTCTTACTTACAACTTTGCTTTATGGAATAACTGTTCAAGAACCTTCCATACTGGAATCCCTTACAGTATTTTCTAAGGAGCTAGGGGTGAGATTCCTGTGAAGAGTTGACTGGTAACTATTTTCAGCTGCATGGTCTCTGTCCAGCTACTCAACTTCTGTGTTGTAGTTGCCACAGACAACCTATAAATAAAGATGGGGATGGGGGCTGGGTTACAATGAAATTGTATTTATAAACACAGATGGCTTTGGGCTGGATTTTTACCTCAGCCACATAGCTAACTCCTGATCTAAGAGATAAACGGCCCAGAGAGAATATGATCAACTCATTCTGCTGTAAGAAAACTCTATCGGTAACTCTGGAGATAATTAATCAAGGGCCTTTCTTGACTTCCTTGTTGTATGATAGGTCACAGGCAGAAAAAATAATTAGAGGCACGGGGAGAGACCTATGAATCTCGAATCATACATTTCACATTAAGCTGCAAACTGAATCACAAACCCACATTTCAAAAGTTTCCATTCTTTGATATTCCATCACCGAGAACATGAACCTAGTCCCAGATCTGCAGCATTGGTTTTTATGCCACTCTTACACCTTCTGGTTTTGCTACTTTCTTTAGAACTTAGTTCCTTTCCCAGTTCCAGGAACCCCAAAGTATTCATTCTTTTATTAACTCGATCAATCCTAAGGTCCTTTACGACAAGTGTTGTGGACTGTTACGGCAAAAAAGCCATTATAGATTCGAGGCTTGGCAGGGGGCTAAGTTCTCCCCCCTCCATCTCCATATTTGGCTTTGATGCTGAGTGTTTGCACCCACTCCACTTCCTTCCTTGGGTTGCAGGAAGCAATATACATGCCCTTCCTCTGACTCTTTGTTTGTTTCAGATGTTTGTAAATTTCACTAATGTATCCTGTTTTTGCCTTGGGAGAGTTCCTGTCTTAGCCTTTGATGTGCAACTTTGTATCAGGGTCCTTGATTTGCATAGGTCCATATAATAAAGCGAACTGGGGCTGTGAGGCACTCAGATGCTGCCAGGCAGTTTGAGGAGTCCTCCCGGTCCCATCGATTTTGTTCTGACAAGTGTGTTTCCTCAATTCCACACCGTTATTTGGAGCCGCGCTGGTCCGCGGCAAGTGGCGCCTGAACAGAAGACTTGAATATGAGTACGAGGAAACTAAAACTGAAGGAAGGTGACGGAACTCCCCAAAGTGAAGTGCGCACAGTGAGTAAAGAAAGTTTTTGGGGGAAGTGTAGTTGGGAGTAAAAGATTATGGGACAGATAGGGTAAAAAATAAGGGACCTTTATGTAGAAATGTTTCCGTATGAAGACAAATTGTTGTCTGAAGAGTATCAGGGTGAGCTGGAAACAGAGGGATGTGAAAACGAGGATAACTTGGAGTCTGAGGATGACAGGGGGGATGAAAAATCCGTGGCTATGGCTGCCTTAGCTGCGGGGCCTCCGCTGCCCTCAGCTCCTTCCTACATTCAACCCTCTGCTCCTCCGTTCCCTTATCAGGCTGATTACCAGGCTCGAAATGTAGGGGAAACAATAAATGATGGCTTTACCCATTTTCCTGTTGTAGAAATACAGGATGATACAGGGAGACTAGTGCGAGAACATGAACCTGTACCTTTTAGAACTCTGAAAGAGCTTAAACTTGCTTGTGTTCAGTATGGGCCTACTGCCCCTTTTTCACTTGGTTTATTAGATTCTATTAGGGCAAAGACTCTTCCCCCAAATGACTGGAAGGTGATTGCTTGTGCTTGTCTCTCCGGTGGTAATTATTTGCTGTGGAAGTTGGACTTTCATGAAGGGGCTGTTGAGGTAGGAGAAAAATCTCAGCATAGTCAACCTGAGCCACCGGTTACAGCAACTATAGAATTTGAGAATGGATAGGAGATTCAGGTACTAGGAAAGTTACAGCTTTTCCTGTCATGGTCTGATTTTCTTTAATGTTTTGGCTACAATCCTCTGAGCTATCATTTTGTTTCTTTCTTGTTCTTTGCCTGGAGGTTGAGGCAGGGGACCTGTGTTGGATCTGACTATAGGAAATATCCCAGCAGCTGCCGAGAGCAAATTTTCTCGGGGAGATTTTGTTTAGTCACATCCTTCAGTCCCTCTGTCAGAAAATGCCCTAATAACAGGCAGGCATCTTTCTAATCTGGATGTGCTCTGAAATCCCGGGTTTCTCTCTGGTTTGTCTGGTTCATCTAATTCTTGTTTCTGTTTAGTCTTTGTTTAATGTTGTCAAAATGTGTCTGTTTTTAAGGCCTGAATTAAGGTTTTTTTGCATGCAAAGGTTGGAAATGCTGGCTCTAATATTTAGAAAAAATAAAATGTTTTTAGAACTTGTAAGGAGCGCTCATTTAAATTTAAGTAGAATAGAATGTAGATCCTTAAGACTTACTGATTTGGATAGTGCATTGTGAGGTGTGTTCAGAGTTAGGAGCCAAATAGCAACTTAAGTATTAGGAAACTCCCGCAAATCTTCTTTGTCATGCTTTTTTTACTTTAAGTTTTTTGAATACTGACGTACAGGGTCATTCAGCAGCAGAGAGACTCTGGAACCCTGCAAGGAAAGCCTTCCCTGAAGTGCAATGGAGGGACTCGCTCACAGGAATCTGGCAAGGGCCAGACCCTGTTCTCTTATGGGGCCGAGGATATGTGTGTGTTTTTCCTAGATCTGCTGAAGCTCCTCGGTGGATCCCTGAACGACTGGTGAGACACCATGATTCTAGATGAGAGACTCACTTCACAAGAGCAATTTCATAAGAATTATTTTACTATACTCTCTTCCCTTTCTCAATTATTATCTAATTTTTTTAATGTTTTAAATCAATTTATTTCTTTTCTGCTCCATTGCTTGAAAAGAGGGCAAAAGGGGGGTCTGATTTGGATATTGCTGAACAGAAATCTCATACGGCCGTCTTGAGATTTTTTGAGAGAGATCTCTGTTTAATATATATCCTTATTACATTCCTATTAAGGTAGGCCTACTTAAGATCAAGCAGGCCATAGTTTAATCTCTAAAACCCTGGGTTTTACTCTTGATTTGTGTGATTGTATGTGAAGTCTTTGTATAATGTCTAAGTGTTTTTGTTTATAAGGCCTGAATTAAGTCCTTACATGAAAAGTAATGATGATAATAGTTTTGGAAGTGCCGGCTCTAGTATTGAAAACAAAATGGGGATAATTTCATTTCCCTACATAAATAAAATTTTGTTTGGAACAAGTAAAGCGCGCTCATTTTGGATCCAAAAGACTTGCTGGTTTGGCCAGGCTGCTCCAGGCTGCAAGTGAAAGGCTTGAAGCAGCATAAATTTACATAATAAAAGTGTAAAGATTTTTTTTTTTTTACTATAGGAGAATAATGAAGATCACACTGGGATTTTTCAGTTTTGATATGTACTCTTTAAGGTACCTGTTAATTAATATTTAGGGGGTGTTTTGATAAGTGTGGGAATGTTGCTTGAAGGTGCATTTACTCTATTTTTGTTAAAAGTTAACAAAGTCAAGAATTTCTTGCAATATTTGAAGTCAAAATATTGAAAAGTGTGCTTAACATTTGCTTGAAGATTCAATTGTAAATAATAAGAAAGGGGGGGGGGGGAGTCATGTCCTGGAGCTCCTGCAGGTCTACCCTGTTACGCTTTTTACTTCAAACAGTTTCTTTTGAATGCTGATGTACAAGAGATGCCAAATTTTTTGTCCTGCAAACTACTACCCTTTTTTTATTTTTATTTGATTCCAGCTAATAACACTGTTTTGTTCTTTTCTGAATAGCTCCAGATATATAGGCAGATAGGGACTCTCAAGCCCCTCAGCGAGATCTTCTGAGCATGGCTTTTAAGGTACCAAGAGACCAAAAAAGCCCAAAGGAGATCAGGTAAAATACTAGCTCTTGGCATACGCCCTCAGAGGCTCCAATGCTCCAAACTGGAACTTCATTAGGGCCCTGCTTCAATAGTGGAAAGGATGGTCATTTGAGCCAAAGCCTGCCAGGCTTACATGCCTTTGCTGTGAGGAAGAAGGGACACACTGGAAGGTAGGCTTCCCCCTCGCTCCTCTAAGGGAGGGTTCAGTCTCTTCTAGCCCTGCTCCAGCCACTTGTGACCTAACCTTGCCCAGAATACTGGGATTTGCCACTGAAGGCTAAAAGGTGCCCAGGGCCGTCGGCCCCTTCTACGACACTGTGGATGAGCCTGGGGTATTTCTTCCAAGTAGCCGGTAGACTGGTCTCATTTACACAAGGGCCATTTAACAAGGTCTTGCCTGAATATTCAGGTTTTTTATTCTTCCCTCGAAGATCTCTGTTGTGGGTATTGATAGTCCTGTTTTCTGCTGCTTTGATTAATATATAGTCTTTCCTTTATTCCTCCTGCCTCAATGCCTATTCGTATTTTAGGCTAGGGCCTACTCCTAATTCAGAGCTCCTTTTTTGCCAACTTACAAATTTACCTCTGCCACCCAGCTTAATGTATCCCAAGGTTCTCCTCACCACCCCATGGCTGTAAAGCTCCAGTATAGGACCCCTGGGTTCATCTTTCCAGTTTAAAGAAAACAGAAGCTCCGTCTTCATGTGTGCTGCAGATGGCTTTTCCAGTCTACCTGGGTCATCACCAGCTAGAAGCAGCAGTCATTGGGACTTTGACGCTAGCTGCAGAGTGTGGAAGTGTGACAGCAATTCCAGTGCCATGTGGACTTCTCCTGAATGTGGACTTTTCCTGGACTCCTGCTCCTGTGACAATTTTTTATGGACTAAACTGGGTTTGGGTTACATTTGCAGAGATTTGGAATGGTGTTGGTTCCAACTTGGACTTGGTGAACACTTTAAGGATATTACTATTTTATAGATTCTTGTTGTATTATTAGCTTAAAGAGTTTGCTTAAAGGCTTTAATCACTGTGATGTATTAGTATACTTGTTTTAGGTATCTGTTAGCATTGGCTATACTAATTTTGTGTTTGTTCTGTATTTTTTCCGTCTGCCTCCAAATTAGAAAATCAGATGAGTGCAAATCTCAGCACACAAATTAAAAAGAAAAGGGGGATATGTTGTGGACTGTTAATGGCAAAAAAGCCATTATAGATTCGAGGCTTGGCAGGGGGCTAAGTTCTCCCCCCTCCATCTCCATATTTGGCTTTGATGCTGAGTGTTTGCACCCACTCCACTTCCTTCCTTGGGTTGCAGGAAGCAATATACATGCCCTTCCTCTGACTCTTTGTTTGTTTCAGATGTTTGTAAATTTCACTAATGTATCCTGTTTTTGCCTTGGGAGAGTTCCTGTCTTAGCCTTTGATGTGCAACTTTGTATCAGGGTCCTTGATTTGCATAGGTCCATATAATAAAACGAACTGGGGCTGTGAGGCACTCAGATGCTGCCAGGCAGTTTGAGGAGTCCTCCCGGTCCCATCGATTTTGTTCTGACAAGTGTGTTTCCTCAATTCCACACCGTTATTTGGAGCCGCGCTGGTCCGCGGCAGACAAGGATTAATCCAATGTGACTAGCAGCCCTAGGCTGAGCACGGGTAAGATAACATACACGGGAAACTCCAGCCACTGATCTGAAGGCAGGTTAGAAAGACTCAAAAACGAAACAGAACAAAACAAAACATACCTGAATGGGGATGGAAGAGGAATGAGAAACCCAACCTGAAAAGACATAAATAAACAAAAGCAAAACAGGGGAGATAAGTGGCCAGCTGGACTTAACCAGAAACATAACTGATTAGCCCACTTGGTTTTGTGTTTTGCAAGCATGCAGGATGGAAATAATTGGCTGTTTGCAAACAAAATGAGGAAGGAGGAAACGCTCAACCTACAGCTATAATTAGTCTGTCAGTGCCGCACATCTATGATGTACGCACATGGCGAAACACACTCCTGCTGGAGGGGCGGCCTCTCCTATGTCTGCTCTCTCCTTATAAAAACGGGCTTGGATAACAAAAGGCAAACTGAAGGTAGACTTCAGCCAGCCATTGTGGAAGCCTGACTCATGACAAGGTCCTATCCACTGAGCTGTAGGGCCTCGAACAATCTCATCACCGGCCATCCTGAACACTGGTAGAAGTACCAACCCCAGGAAAATTATGGTGTAGGGAGATTTAATTCTATGCCCTTATTTACAGACTAAGGACATTACCATCGCTCTTAACTGGGCTCACGTCATATTTGATGAATGTTCAAACATGACTGTACCAGTAGCACTTTCTTCGAAAATTGCAGCGATTACTCATTAGTAAACGAGGGCCCCTAGGCAAAGAATCTGGTCAGGAGATGGAGTACCGTGTTACTAACAGATGCAACAAATTAATCCTGAAAGTTTGGCACTTGGAATGGGGGTTAAAGTGCTGTAATTAAAATTTACATGTACAAGATTATATCCATTTCTACTCCTAAAAATTTTATGTGACCTTTCCATTACAAGCTGTCTACCCCAAACTGAATGAAATGGAAAGCACAGGAAGTGGTAGCTAGCTGTCTGCCCTAATGATCACAAGGTGGACAGAGAGATGAACAAGGGACAAATGGGGCCAGCATGCTGCCATATGGTGGTCTGAGGTTTAGACTTGGACCTGTCACTGATCAGTGGACCTTGGGAAACTTAAGCAATCATTTGGTTCTTTTTCCTAACATGCAGAACAGTAATACTCTGGTTAGGCTGCTTCCTTCTTCAGAGGTTTCCTGTCGGCCAAATAGCGGTATCTTTGTACCATTATGAATGTAGCGAGGCTGACTTCTTTCTATGCCTTGGAACTTTGCCCAGTGTTAAGAGATAGGGCTTGGGAACTACACGGCCTGGGTTGGAATGGACCCTTGTCACTCACAGTGTGACCTCAGGCAAGACCTATACGTTCAATATGCCTTAGTTTCCTCAACTATAAAATGAATAGGTGAGGCCCTGGCCAGTTGGCTCAGTGGTAAAGCATTGGCCCAGCATGTGGAAGTCCCGGATTTGATTCCTGGTCAGGGCACACAGGAGACGTGCCCATCTGCTTCTCTACCCTTCCCCCTCCCTTTCTGTCTGTCTCTCTCTTCCCCTCCCATAGCCAAGGCTCCATGGGAGCAAGGTTGGCCTGGGCACTGAGGATGACTCCATGGCCTCTGCCTCAGGCATTAGAATGGCTCCAGTTGCAATGGAGCAATGCCCTAGATGGGCAGAGCATCACACCCTGGTAGGCATGCTGGGTGGATCCCGATTGGGTGCATGTGGGAGTCTATCTGTCTGCTGCCCCTCAACCCCCACTTCTCACTTCGGGGGGGGGGGAAGAATAGGTGAGAATTAAATATGTTAAACCATGTAAAAATCCTTAGAACGCTTCCTGGCCCGTCGTAAGCACTCACAAAGTATTAACTGGCATTATTTCCTTAAATGTCCACAGAAAGAACTCAAGGATCTATATAAGAACTTAGAACCGTGGAAAACAATCTGTCACTTTCTAGAAAAGGAGGAGATACACATACCTATGACTTAGCAATTCCATTTCTGACCTAGAGAAACACATGTGTGAACAAGGGGACACAATCAACGTTGTTCAATGCAGTGACATCAGCAAGAGCAAAATACTGGAATGAACATCAGAGGGAGAGGTAATGAATAAGGTGTGAAATTTGCAAGATGAAATGCTATTAAAATGGAATCAGTCCCCAAAACACAGTATTAAATAAGGAAAGGTTGCAACAAGAAACTTATAGTATGATATACCATTACAGAAGGTCAAAAGTGTAAAACAACACTCCATGTTGCTTACAGACTCATGCCTGTGTCATAATACTATGAAAACATGCACTCGAGTAATGAGTATCATATTCAGAAGAACAGCTTCCTCCGAAGAGGAAGGGGGAACAAGACGGAAGAAAGGAATGCAAGTGGCTTCAACTATCCTGTGACTGTTTTATAATCTGATCAGAAAAAAATGACAAAACTAAGATTTAAAAAAAGTTTTATATCACCCTACATGTTACATGTATGAAGTACTGCATCATTTGAAAAAATTCTGAGTTATACTTTTGATCTACAATATTTGTGCTTTCTGATGTTCTATCACATATATGAATATACCGTATTTCCCCATGTAAGAGACACTCCCATGTATAAGATGCACCTTAAATTTGGGGCCTGAAATTTGAAAAAAAAAACAAGTGCAAAAAAAAAGGGAAATATGAGTAAAAAATCTACGAGTGCAAAGACAAGCGCAAAAAAAGCAGGAAATGCAAGTAAAATAATCTATAACCACTGTATAAAACGCACCTAGTTTTTAGACCCCAAATTTTTCAGAAAAGAGTGCATCTTATACATGGGGAAATATGGTAATTTATTTTTACTCTTCTGTCTTCCTTTTCTGGGAGGATGCATTATTTTTTTAAAAACACATCTTTTCTTATTATAACTACAAATGGACTAAAAATTCTCAATTTAGCTCTACTAACCAACATTGTACATCAATGACATATTTAGATAATTGATCATTTTCTCATTAAAAAGCATTTATGTAGCCCCTTGAGTATGCATAGCTCTGTCCCAGGCATAAGGCTTAGAAATGATAATAGGGTTACATTAAAAAGGGGACTGGCTGTTATAGCTTCATTAAAATTTAAAATGTTTTGGAAACTTAGTTCATATTTTACCATAATAGAATTTTAGAGTTCTTAAAAACCACCAAGGAAAATTCAAACACCCTAATGGGAAGGATGAATGAAAGAAACAGAAAAATTTTAACAGAAGTACTTCTTATGGCAAAATTACAAAAGGGAACACAAAAAACATTCAAGCAAATGAACAATAAAAGGAACAAATTGTAAAATGAGGCTATCAAATTGGCAAAGATTATATTTGGTGCTGGCATACATTAAGGAAATTAGGCATTCACATACTGCTGGTAGGTAATTAAACATTATGTATCGAGTGCCTTAAAAACATCAAAACACTATGATCCAATGATTGCTCTGCTAGGATTCTATACGATGAAAATAACCCAAGAAGTACACAAAGATTTACATACAAAAATATTCACTACAACATCATTTATCAAAGCAAAACACCTAAATATACAAGAGTATTCATTAAATAAAATATCTACACAATGTAATCATCTGCAGTCTTCATATATATTTATTTTTAAATTTATGTTAAATGGCATGAGCAAATGTTCACAATTTCATATGCATAGGAACCAATTCTGTAAAATAACTATATATGCACTGAATAAAGATTGGAAGGAAACACAATACAAAGCCACCCATGGTTGTCTCGGACTCCTGAGCACATAGATGTTTCCTTTCTTTATACCTTTATAGGTGTTTCAAATATCTTTCAATGGGCCTGTTTTATAATTAGATGAAAACATAAATTATCAGATAAATGCAGAAACTGAGATTGAGGAAGGACCTTTCAGGTTTATAGATGGGGAGGGTACCACCTATATATAAATGTTAGGTTATAGATGGGGAGATCTATAGAATAAAGGTGGTACCATTGCTGGGTGGCAGCACCCCTTCCCAGCCTGGGTGACCCCATCCTGAGGGACACCCAGGGAACTAGACCTCTGCTGGGTGCAGTGGTCCTTGCAGAACAGAACTGCAGGACCCTGTGTACAACGGCTCTGGGTAATGTTCGCATTCTTTCCCTTCTTGAATATTCCTCCTGTACCCGATGAGTCTCATCTCAGTGATTGGCAGGAGAAGGCAATTAAATAGTTTATTACTCTGGGCGTCACCAGCTAACGTTATCTACTTATCACACACACTGCAATGGTAAGGAGAAAGTAACACAGTCTAGTTTTTAAAAGATAATAGATGTTCAGGGGTTCAAAAACACTTCAATTCAATTAAAATCAAGCAAGGGTGGTGGCGAGAGGTTGGATACCAGTACAAACATTTAGACACAAGCCAGCTCAGAGACGTGAGGAGGGGCGGAGGGCTCCCGAGCACAGGTTGATGAACAGGCGTTTAATTTTTCGGGGCTTCTAAAAACCACGTACACAATGGTACCTTGCACATATTCTTCCTTGAACTCAAATGCCTGTCCCAAATAAGTCTGTTCTAATCTGGAGTTGAGACTCTGGTTGTGCCGAGTGGTATGAGATATCCAAGCATTTATCCACATTGGAAAACAAAGCCCAACCTGAGAGCTATTTTCATTTAAAGAGAGTTCCCACAATTCTTACAATAGAAAGGAGAGAAAGAAAGAAAGACTGGTGCGGGTGGGGGCGACCCTCTCTTCTAGGGCGGATGGCTCTCTTGATACAGAACTGGGGCAGTTTCTAGGACAGATCAGATCCCTCCGCGGGGGCCTCTGTGGTTTTCTCAATGTCCGCCTGGGGCAGGGGCTCTGGACAAAGTGTATTGTGCGAAGGCTCGCAATGGAAGGTTTCAAAGGAGTAGGTGCAGTTTCGTCGTCAGGGCTTTCCTGCTCTATTATCTATGCAACTGGGCACCTCGGGAGGAGACAAAGGGAAGAAAACCCGCTGGACAAAAATCTAATTTTTTCTCCCTTTCCATTCACGGAACAAGCTGTGCAGGGAGAAGCATGAATGCATTTGGAAGGGGCTGAGGAGGCCAAAATGGAGCCATATTTTATTTCCACCTGCAGTCTGGCCTCCCTAGGTGCTCAGACACAGAGCTCTACTTAGAAGAAAATAAGAAGGCCGTCTGGAGGGCTGCGAACGGCTCAAATGAAACCGGCTAATTAACCTCGAGACCATAAGGTTATGGTAACAAGTACAAAAGGGAAAGGTCAGGAGACTCCGCTCTCTGAAGTGCAGCAAACAACCCCCTTCTTTGCTCACAAAACTTCTAGCTAGCTACTCGGCAGTAAAAAGGAAGGAAATCTCACCATTTGCAACAGCGTGGACAGACCTGGAGAGCATTAATGAAGTAAGCCAGTCAGAGAAAGACAAGTACCATCTGATTTCACTGATATGTGGAATCTAATGAATGAAATAAACTAACAAACAAAATAGGAACAGACTCACAGAGACAGAGAACAGACTGACAGCTGTCAGCAGGTAGGGCGCTTGGGGAGCTGGGTAAAAAAAGGTCAAAGGATTAAGCAAAAAAGAAAAAAAAACCTCACAGACAACAGTATGGTGGTTACCAGAGGGAACAGGGGTGGGGGGAGGTAGAAGAGGGTAAAGGAGGGATAAATGGTGACAGAAGGAGACTTGACCTGGGGTGGTAAACACACAATGCAATATACAGATGATGTATTATATATAGAATTGTACACCTGAAACCTATTTACTTTTATTAACCAATGTCACCCCAATTAAAAAAAAACTCAAATAGGAGGCCCAGGATCTTGTTGCTTAAACCAAACTTTCAGATTACTTGAGTAGGTTGACTCATCCTACTTCAACTGATTGGCGTTCTTTTGGCTCACACACTTCCTGTAGGTATGAGTCTCCAATCTCTAACAGGGAACCACATTCAGCCCAGAACTTACTGGTTTGGGGCCCATGCAATGCTTGTGCATGACAAGGATAGTCGCTGTAATTTTTATTTACACAACTGCAGAATAATACCATTGCCACACTGAAGTATACTGAGACTGTTACCCCTCAGTACTTAGAAGTAAAGCAGTCAGCATTTTTACTTTAATGGGCATAATTATTTCAACCTCTTCCAAAGTCCTTGGGCCTCAGTTTCATTGTTTGTAAAGTAAGGACTTGTTAGCATCTCCAGTTTTCCCCAGAGTTTGTGATTCTGATATCAGACAATGTAGAACCCAGGTCAAAGAGCATTAAACAAGACAAATGAACACTGTCATCATTAACACCATAACTCAGAGCAGCAGTATAGCAGTTATGAATGTTTTTGCACCAAACACATAGTAGCCATTGTTTAAAAAACAAAGCTACAGCCTGACCCATGGTGACACTGTAGATAGAGCATCAACCTGGGATGCTGGGGTCCCAGGCTTGAAACCCTGAGGTCACCAGCTTGAGCACAGGGTCCTTGGCTTGAGTGCAGGATCATCAACGTGATCCCAAGGTCGCTGACTTGAGCCCAAAGGTTGCTGGCTTGAGCCCAGAGGTCACTGGATTGAAGCCCAAGGTCTCTGGCTTGAGCCCAAAGGTCACTGGCTTGAAACCCAACTGGCTTGAGTCTAAGGTCGCTGGCTTGAAGCCCAAGGTTGCTGGTTTAAGCAAGGGGTCACTGGCTTGGCTTGAGCTCCTGGTCAAGGCACATATGAGAACACAATCAATGAACTAAGTACCTCAGCAATGAGTTGATGCTTCTCATCTCTCTTGCTTCCTTCCTCTCTCAAACAAACAAACAAACAAACAAACAAAATAACCTACAGGAGCAGCAAGGGGAAATAGACAGAAACACACTAATGACAGGAACCTCTAACCCAGAGTCAGGACTAAAGTGAGGTGAGTGAGGCATTTTCCTTAGATGCACAGCCTAAGCAAGTGCCAAAACCTCAGAAACCAAATGCAATATTGAAAAAATAATAATTCACAAATCCAAAATGAATAAAATACGAACATTCCAAATAAAGGCAGGATTGGAATTCCTGATACTTCCTCTGCTCTGGGCTCTGACACAGCTCAGCACAGCATTGACTCTGCTCTGCCTGCCACTCTCAGTCCAGGTCAATTCAAGACAACAATAAACATAGTAAGTGAGGCTGTGAAAGACCTAGCCAACAGGACCCAGAAGATACACTTTCCGGAGTGCTGGGAAAACTGAATTTCCACACGTGAAAGAACGGGGTTGGACCTTTAATTCACACCTTAAACAATAACAACAACAACAAAATAACTCCAAAAAGGATAAACAACTTATATCTAAAAGCTAAAACCATTAAACTCTGAGAAAAGAGGAGTAAATATTCATGATCTAGGATTTGACAGTGGATTCTTAGCTATGCTGCTGAAAGCATGAGCAATAAGAGGAAACATAGATAAGCTGTGCTTCACCTAAATTAAAAGCTTTTGCATCCCAGAACTCATCCAGAAAGTGAAAGGACAATGTATACAATGGGAGAAAATATTTGCAAATCATGCATATGTAGCTGATAATACCCAAAGGACATAAAGAATGTTTACAACTCAATAACAACAAAACAACAAAATCAAAGCTTTTCTTGTAGTAAATCTAACGGCAACGGACAGGGTGAATTAGTTCCCGTAGTGGGGGTATAAGCCAAAACAGTCTAAATCAATCAAGAAACTACTCAGAAGTCCACTACTATCTTAAGAAATTATCCAAATTTCATATTGTGTACCATAATATACCTCCTTTTTTAAAAAAAAAAAATCTTTTTTTGGTGAGAGGAGGGGAGATAGTGAGACAGACTCCCATATATGCCTTGACTGGGATCTACCCCGCAACCTCATCTGAGGCCTATGCTCCAGTACCAGGCTATTTTTAGCACCTGAGAAGGCTGATGCACTCAGACCAACCGTGCTATCCTCAGTGCTCAGGGACACACTCAGACCAATTGAGCTACTGGCTGTAAGAGGGGAAGAAGGAAAGAATGGGGGAGGGAAGAGGAAGAGGAAAGGAGAGAGAAACAGATGGTCACTTCTCCTGTGTTCCCTGACTGGAAATCGAACCCAGGACATCCATATGCCAGGCCGGTGCTCTATCCACTGAGCCACTGGCCAGGGCCCTATATCTCCTTTCTTAATTGTCAAAAAGTTGGTCTCTCCCACCCCTCAAGTCTTTGAGAAAAATGAATGCCCTAGGGAGATGTTAATACACCCACCAGCTTCTTAGAGGCCCTGGCATACTGCTCTATGCAGCTGGGGGCTCAACTACTCTACACTGAGAAGATCTCTTCAATATTTACACTCTTACAACCTAAATCCTACCACAGAATACACCTACCTAAAAGGTATAATATCACTGGCCTCCTCACTTTCCCAATGAAAAGATTAAGTCACAATGAAGCGAATTTTTTTTATTTTTTACCAAAGGCCCCCAAATCAAACAGTAGCAAAGATGGTACAACAGTTCACCATCATCATTGTTCTCACATGGCCACTGGGCCCACTGGATGGTGTCCTAAACTTTATAGAGGGATCTTATAGAAAAGGACTAGATTATTTTTTCCATGTAATTAACACAACTTCTTTCCTCCTCCAGTATTAAAAGTGGAAGAAGGTGAGTCATCACCCCTTTCAAAACACCTGAAGCAACAGTGAGAATCTTTTTGAAGAAACATAATGCCAGTCCTCTCCCTTCAACCTTCAAGTTCAATTTCTAATCCAGTCAACTAATGTGGGAGGAGGCAGGCTCCTTCAGCCCCATAAATGCAGTGATTTGAAAGGAGTTACCCTGTTGCTTCCAAGCCAGACAGAGAAAGCAATCTGCTGATGGAACCACAAAGTCAATAGAGAAAAGAATCTTCACCAAAAATATCAACTGGAGGACGCAAGTGATGGCCATCTCAAGGGGCTCATTGGAATGAGAACAAGGATAATCCACTATATTCTATTAGAAAGACACCAGCTACATCTTCATTTACAATGCTGGCGCTGTCCAAGTCAAAATACATGTCCAAACCACAATGACACATTTCCTCTCCTCATCGATACATAGCCCATCCGTCACGTATGGACATACCTCACGTGTATAAGAATGAAAAATGTTCACACTAGAAAAGACAGATTCCACGTATGGTAAACCCACTTGCCAGGACTCCGTCAACGAAACCACTGGCGATAACTACATGAGATATCAAGTAGACGTAAAAGGAATTTTATGGTAGGTGAATGTCCTTGGAATAAATGGTTATTTGAAGTTTATGTCTTTGTCTTGTGTTGGATAAATTTCTTCCCAACCGTAAAGTATCAAGGATATTTTACCTGTTTAGTCAACTGAGGGTTTTAAAGTACTCTTGACTATAGAATCCCATAATCCAGTCTAAAATGGAAAAGTCATTATAATTTCTGTCTCCCATGTATAAGGTCTGATGCTAGCCAGGTGGTTAGTCAATGTACTTCCCAGCTCATAGTAACTTAGCCTCATTAGCAATACAAAGTGGAAATATATGTCAGCCACAGAGAAGGTGATAAAAACAGAGCCCTCCTGGCACACTGACTCAGGGGAATTAGGTTTGAGAAGAAAACCCAGCCCCTCCTGGTCCTGCTACAATGGAAGCAATTACTGGACACCTTATAAACAAATGCAATTCAAAAGTGAGTTATCTAAAGCCTCCTCTGAAAAAGGTCATTGGGAAAATGCATCTCCTCTGTGGTATGTCCAGCTTGTTTCCTAGGTCAGGCTTGCAAATTGTTCTCCCTGATTTTTAGAAACATCTTGGTTCTTTTCACCCCTATCACTTCCATATGACACAATCTGTGGGGACACAGAGCTCTGTGGAAGCAAGACCCTTAAGGTGGATGGCAGCTGCAGGCTCCGGCCTCTTTCTGTTATTATGATGGACAGTCTGTTGCTGTATTCACTTTGGTTCAAAATTCACGTGATGTTATTCTGAACTTGCAGGCCAAAAACTGCAATAGAGGATCAATCCTTTTGTACAGATGTGCTATATTGAACACCAGAGTTCTTTCCTCTCAGAATGCAATGGCTGTGAATATTTTGTATTGCTTTAAGGATTTAATAGCTGCTGGGTGCTTTTGGTTTTAAAAATACACAGGCTAACCAGAGCCTAGCAGATTCCACTATCTGGAACCCGGATGTTCAAGAAATCTATTTCTTTTTATTTTTTTTTATTTTTCTGAAGTTGGAAACGGGGAGGCAGTCGGACAGACTCCTGCATGCGCCCGACCGGGATCCACCCGGCATGCCCACCAGGGGGTGATGCTCTGCCCATCTGGGGCGTTGCTCTGTTGCAACCAGAGCCATTCTAGCGCCTGGGGCAGAGGCCATAGAGCCATCCCTGGCACCCAGGCCAACTTTGCTTCAGTGGAGCCTTGGCTGCGGGAGGGGAAGAGAGAGACAGAGAAGAAGGAGAGGGGGAGGGGTGAAGAAGCAGATGGGTGCTTCTCCTTTGTGCCCTGGCCGGGAATCAAACCTGGGACTCCTGCATGCCAGGCCGATGCTCTACCACTGAGCCAACCGGCCAGGGCAAGAAATCTATTTCTCAATGAATGAATAGCACGAAGTTATTAAAGCTCAGGGTAGTTCTGTGTATGCAAAAGAGGATTTGACATTTTATGGTTGTGGCCAATTCTTAATATAAACAATAGCTGTTGAACTTCAGCCTGAATCTAGCATTAGATGTTTCCATAATGACCCACAGCTCCACACACAGAATCCAGTGTTCCCTCCAGGCTTTGGTGCGCCGGCCATACCTCCAGAATGTCTATATTAATTTCTTCTTTCTAAAATTAGTTCTTACTGAGAGTTATAATTTATCATCCCAGAACTAAGCATAATGTTAGTCACTTAGTAGATAGATACTCAAAGCAAAAGACTAGTTGGACAGAACTGAATTTAAACACCAAGGCTAGAACACGACACAAGTTCCTTGGAGTGATCAGTATCAGGTACCCTTGCACTGAGAGGCCCAAAAGCACCTCTCGAGCAGCATTGAGTACACCAGCAATGAAGTCACCACCCTCAGAAGAGCCAGCCTCATCCATTCACATGCTCTAAAGTGAGGAGGCAAAGCTAAAGCAACCACGAGTAGCATCGGCAGGGAAGCCTACCATTCAATCATTCAATCAACCAACCAACCAACCAGATCATATCCCAAGAATCTAACATATTCATGGTATATATATCTTTTGGGGGGGGGTATTTTTCTGAAGTTAGAAGCGGGGAGACAGACTCCTGCATGCGCCCGACCAGGATCCACCCGGCATGCCCACTAAGGGGCAATGCTCTGCCTATCTGGGGCATCGCTCCATTGTGGCCAGAGCCATTCTAGCGCCTGAGGGGGAGGCCATGGAACCATCCTCAGTGCCCAGGCCAACTTTGCTCCAATGGAGCCTTGGCTGCAGGAGGGAAAGAGAAAGATAGAGAGGAAGGAGAGGGGGAAGGGTGGAGAAGCAGATGGTCGCTTCTCCTGTGTGCTCTGACTGGGAATCAAACCTGGGACTTCCATATGCCAGGCTGATGCTCTACGGCTGAGCCAACCGGCCAGAGCCCATGGTATATCTATCTTATGAAAGAGACGGACCATTTGCTGTAGACAGAAACTGTACCTTCAAATAGGAAAGAATATGACATTTACCTCCCAAATAATAGAACCGCCCTTTCTCCTCCAGAACCTAGCCAGTGTCTGCAGGAACTCCCTAGTGACAGCAGGAGAGATATGTCTGTATAAAAGGAAGGGGCTGGGGTTCCATGTTGATGCTCTGTGGACTGGGAGAGAGCAGGAGCTATATCAGATACCTCCTCTGCAAGATACACTGTTCATATGAGTTAACTGCTTTATAATAGGTGTTCTGGTCATTCTATAAATTACTTTAAAAGGTTATTTTATTTGTTGATCTTAGAGATAGAGGGAGAGAGAAAGAGAGAGGCCCATTTGTTGTTCCGCTTATCTATGCATTCACTGATTGATTGTATGTGCCCTGACCAGATTACTCTTAAACCTAGAGGTTACTCTTATGTTCTTCTTAATTAAACTCTAAAACCTCCCAGCTCTGGCTGGGTAACTCAATTGATTAGAGCATTGTCACAATACACCAAAGTTGCAAGTTTGATCCCTGGTCAGGGCACAAACAAGAATCAATCAATGAATGCAGAGATAAGTGGAACAACAAATCAAGCTCTCTCTCCCTCCGTCCCTCTCTCTCTAAAATCAATCAGTTAAAAACAAAAAACAAACAAACAAACAAACAAAAACCATGCTAAAACCTCCAGAATTACCAAAAGAAGGTAGCCTTAGAGAGTAAAACCCATCTGGGGCCCTGGCCAGTTGGCTCAGTGGTAGAGTGTCGGCCCAGTATGTGGAAGTCCTGGGTTCGATTTCTGCCCAGACAAGGCACACAGGAGAAGTGACTAACTGCTTTCCCCCCTGTCTCTATCCCCTCCCGCAACCATGGCTTGAATGAGCAAGTTGGCTCCAGGCACTGAGGATGGCTCCATGGCCTCACCTCAGGCACTAAAATAGCTCTGTTGCAGAGCAACAGAGCAGTGGTCCCAGATGGGCAGAACATCAGTCCCAGATAGGGGCTGCCAGGTGGATCCTAGTTGGAGCACGTGCCCCAACTATCTCTCCACTTCCCTGCCTCTCACTTGATTAAAATAATAATAATAATAAATAAACCATCTGGGACTCAGCAGGCTGGGAGCCCAGACCGGATTCTTTCCTGAGCCTGCACTAGGCCTACTCACCTACATAGCCACTCTATTTCCAAGGTCGCTGATGTCTGGGACTGAATTGCAGCTTCTTACACTCTTCCTGTGCTTTTCTTAACTAGAACTATAAAATGGAGCAAAGTTCCTTCTATGCAAGCAACCAAACCCAGGCTGCACCTTAACGTCTCTAAGAATCAAGAGTGTGATGCGGGTAAATGGCACTGCTGCTCCAATGAGCTCAATCCTCACCACTCACATCAAGAGTAACTTTCAGGAACTAAGGGGGGAGGCCTAATAGGCTGTATTCTGGGGCCCTGGGACTGGAGGGTGGCATTCTGGGGAAAGCCCTGAGACGTCAGGAATGACAAGTGTCCTCACCAGTCCTGCAGCAGATTCACGGTCACTGGGGAGGACATGAGGGACATGCTGGGACCAGCAGGGCTGGGCTTTCAGAGAGCCTTCTGGATGGATCTTTAAGTCCAAACTAGTCTCATGACCTTTTTTACTTTTTATCATGAAAAATTTCAAGCATATGCACAAAAGTAGACAGTGAAGAAAATGTCACAGAATATTTCATTGGTAAATATTTCAGTATATACCTTCAAAGGATAAAAACTAAACCCTTAAAAACTAAAATTCCATCATCATCACAAGAACATTTTAATTCATGACTTTTTAAAATTGTCACCTATGCCCCTCTAATGGTGCTCCCCAGGCTGGGATTGCCAGAAAGACTAGGATTACACACAGCAAGTTATCGTTCCATTAAAATTCTTCATTCCCACACCTCAGGTTTCACTCAAACAGCCCAAGAAGGAGAAGCATTTGTGCTAGTCTCCACTCTGTCACAACATTGAGACCATGATGTACTCAGCGTCCAGAGTCCTCGGTGTCAATGGCTATCACAGACACAAAGTGAGCAAAGGGCAGAACCCAATTCTGCTATAAATGACACAGGAATCTGGTGTTCATGTTCGACTGGGACTCATGTGGGAAACAAAAAGCTGACATTTCTTCAAAATGGAAGAAATCTGTTTTCACTTAAAATGTTGTTACTAGGGGTTCCCATTCTATAACTATTATTTTTTATGTGCAACTATTGGTTTTGAAGAAAGACATACATGGATTTGGAATCTGTGGTGCTTCAAGTCACAGCATGGTTTCAGATGGTGGGGGGTAGGAGGTCCATGTCTTGGGTATCCCCCCACTTTTCATTTTCCCTTTCTGTTTTTCCACCTTGTAAGAGGACATGGAAGTTTATTTAGGGACCACTTCCCTCCATCTCCAGGAGATGTCAGTCTGCCTTGTCCCATTACATCATCCAACATGAAATAATGGGATGCTGGTTCACGCTCATTTGCTTTGAAAGTCCTGCCTGGTGCACAGACCAAAGGCAGCTGAACTTAGTGAAGAAAAACACCGCCCCCCCTTAAAATTCAGGAGAGTTGCACCCTTTCTGGTGACAATACAGCTGATGACGTTGCTTGAAAACATCAGGGGTTCCTGGTGAACCTTGCTGTTTCCTCTCTGCCTCACCAGCCTCCTCTCCTGACAGCCAGGTGCGAGGAAGGACAGGTGCAGGTGATCACACTGGTGCCGAGCCCGGTCCCCTCCGTGCGCTTACTGCCCTTGGGGGGCTCCCCTTCAGTGCACATTTGCTTCAGACAGTTCACACCCACTGCTCTTTGTCCAGGGCCTGCCCCTGGCAGGCTGCAGACTGCTTAGTGGGCATGCATGAAGAGTGCTGGGTTGTACTGCTCTCCTGCAACCTAACGGGGTCAGGGAGTATAATAGCCCTAGCTCAGGACAACTCTGAAGCGTAACACCCCAAGTTCCCAGCAAGGCAGGGCTGATGCTGACAGCCACCCACTTCGCCTCTTCCTTTTCCTCCCCCTCCCCCGCCTCCCTCTCCAGTTCTCTGGGACCACATCCTTACTTAGTCACCTGCCCCGGAACCTTAACTTCAGGATCTGCTTCTAGGGAACAGGACCTCAAACAATGGGTGTGCCTAGCACTCCCGTTGTTTGATTATTCTAGAAAGCATCATTCCTTCTCAACACACGCGTGGACCAGGCAGAACAAACCTGTGCAGACCTGGGTCCCAGACAGGAAGCAGCCCTGTCCCTTCTTCTAGCTTTGCAGCCATGTGGCATAGAGCAAAGGCCACCTGCCTTGAGCAACTCTGCCTGTCATTTACAGCAGTGTGACCTCAAACAGGTGTGTTCCTCAAATAGTCCGGGCTTTGGGTCCCCTAATATTCTTTTTCAAATGGTGATGATACCCACCTTACGGTGGTGAGAATTAAATGAGATAGCCTAACCCAGTGCCTGCCCAGTGACCCTGAATCTGCATTGTGATGATGCCCTTAAGGTGGGAAGTGACCCCAAACCCATCAAAGGAGCCACATGCCTCTGCCGCCTGGCCCTTCACAGCAACCATCCGCTGTGCCTGTGGATTCGCTGAGCTTCCAGGGACAGGAACCAGATGCTGTCATAACTGCATATGAAAAAAGTGGTCCCGCACCAAGAAAAAGGCCCTTGACGGACGTTACTGAGCCTTTATGAGCCATGAAGTGCAACAGCCGGGCAGTTGCAGGGAACGTTTCCACCCAGCAACCGCTAAGCAGCAGGCAATGTTTTATTATCTTTTCCCCTCTGTTTAATGTGTTGTTCACCTTCTGCTGGGATTGTTAGCCTTGATTATCAATCTCTACATAAAAATACCTGAGCATCCTAGTCTCGTTTCTCTCCCGGGGTCTCTCCGTGTTGCTCATTACTGTCAGAATCACACATTTGTTAGCCGAGTGGACTGGAAACCTCCACTCCCAGGAGCTGACAGATGAAATCGAGAGGCCAGGCGGGGAATGCAGGGGAAGCAGGGAGTAAGCAGTGATGGTCATGCAGCATCAGAAAATTACATGATTACAGCAAACGGGAAGCCAGCAACAGAGAAAGACGCTTTTATTCAATTGTGGGAGAGGTATAGACATCTGGGAAAAAAGTCAACATTTTTTTTCCTAAATGTATTCTTCCATCTCTTGTCCGAGGGAAACCTGGCAGCCGTGTCCTTTGGGAGCCATTAGGCTTCCCTGTGTCTTCTCTTTCAGATGAGACTCCCTTTGTTTCCCACACTCAGCACCTTCCTGGTGATTAACAGCGAAGCAGTGCCTGTGGGCCTCGCACCCATCTTAATTATGGCCGGAGAGATCAGCTAGACCAGTGGCCCCCAAACCCCGGGTCGCGGACTGGTACCGGTCCATGGGCCATTTTGTACCGGTCCACAGAGAAAGAATAAATAACTTACATTATTTCTGTTTTATTTATATTTAAGTCTGAACGATATTTTATTTTTTTAAAAATGACCAGATTCCCTCTGTTACATCCATCTAAGACTCACTCTTGACTCTTGTCTCGGTCACATGATACATTTATCCGTCCCACCCTAAAGGCCGGTCCATGAAAATATTTTCTGACATTAAACCGGTCCGTGGCCCAAAAAGGGTTAGGGACCACTGAGCTAGATGGCTGTCCAGGTTGGAGCAAGCAGATGGCTGGAGTCCACACTCCCAAAGCAGCACTTTGCAATCCCACACGAAGCCAAGGGGAGGACGCCAGGCTGTGCCACCTGTCCTTTTTCTGAATCAGTGCCCCAATTGGGAGTCTAACAGCATTATAAGGATCCAGTTGAGAACTCTGTGCAAGAGAGAAGCAGGCAGGCTGCTATGCTCCATGGCATCAGAGTTAGGGATAAGCTCCCCAAACCCCAAGCTCTAATATCTTCCAATCAGCCTACCATCTGCGAATAAATCTGAACCCGCAGACTGACACTCCCAGGTGGTCCTGGGTCTTGGTTTGTTTATCCCTAGTGCTGCTTCTGCTCAATCTGAAGAAAGAATGCCAAGATTTAATGAATAACCTATACACAAGTCAAAGGAGCTGTTCAGGTTCCTTCCAACACCTTGTCTTCCACACTGAGTTCTTCCAACTGCCTATTCTCAAATGAGAATCCCTTTACCTAATGCAGGGGTTGGGAACCTTTTTGGCTGAGAGAGCCATGAACGCCACATATTTTAAAATGTAATTCCATGAGAGCCATACAACGACCCATGTACGTTACATGCATTATCCAATAAAAATTTGGTGTTGTCCCGGAGGACAGCTGTGATTGGCTCCAGCCACCCGCAGCCATGAACATGAGCGGTAGGAAATTAATGGATTGTAATACATGAGAATGTTTTATATTTTTAACGTTATTTTTTTTTATTAAAGATTTGTCTGCAAGCCAGATACAGCCATCAAAACAGCCACATCTGGCTCGCGAGCCATAGGTTCCTGATCCCTGACCTAATGGATGGTTTTGTTTCTCTCCTGAATTATAAGGTGTACTTACCAGAACTTTCTAAAAACATCTAGACTCAAACAAATTTTTATTTTGTTCAAGGGTAAGATGCTACCTTTCACTTGATTTCCAATATTCTTTGTAATAATGTCCATCACATTTTGTTACTGTTGCTGTCCCTGGTCATCATCTTAGACTGAATCTACAGGCAGTAAAGTCTAGTTGGCTACCATCTCACCATCTCACAGAATTGTTTGCATTAGTTTTCCTGAACTATTTTGTCTTGCTCTCATTAAATCTGCTCTGTTCACTTCTTCTCCTATTCATTTTACCCTGACAATATTTCACTACCTGGAAGAACTTCGTTCTGTGTACAAATCTGGAGATTTCCCATAGTACTTTTTTCTTTTTAATCTTGATCCCTTGAAAAACATGTTAACAAAGGTCCATTCAGTCTTTTTCTGTGGGTTCCTGTTATTAACAATTTTCACTCCAGAAAAAAATGATAATTTATCCTAAGTTTTTCCTTATGTTCTAAGACAATTCTCTCCCCATTTCAAAACATTTTATCTAATCTAACGAAACTCATTTGTTTAGCGTTAGGTTGGTATAATTAGTGTAGACTAAACTGTGCACGTTGAGACAGTTTTATGAGTTTTGTCATATGTATAAATTGTGTATATGTCTACATTACAAGACAATGGACACAACATTATCCCTCATGTCCATTTCTTATCTGCTCCTCCCTCCTACCCCCACTCCTAGACAACCACTGTTGTGCTTTATGTCATTATAGATTAGTTTGCATTGCTTATAACTTGATATAAATGAAATCATGCCATATGTAGTCTTCTGTTTTTGTGGGGGAGTCTAGATTTTTTCACTCATTGTAATTATTTGAGGTTTGCCCATGTTGTTGCACATACTGACAATTTAAATACTCTCAGTAATATTCCACAGTGTGCCTATACCACATTTTATTTATCCATCTATCAGTTAGTGAACACTTGAGTTGTTTCCAGTTTTTTGGTTATTATGAAAAATATTACTAGGAACATTTATGTACAAGTGTTTATGGAAATCTGTCCCAATTTCTTTCTGGCGAATCCTAAGAGTGGTGAGCTGGACGGAATAGTATTAACATTGATTTCTACTGCTTCTAGTATGACTTATTTTTAAAGGCTTTCTGAAAAATAAAGTATATCCTCTACTTCTTGATTTATGTATGCATTTTCTCAAAAAGGAAAAAGTAAACCTAGTTCTCAAAGAACAACATGAAGAAGAAAACATATATGGTGCCTTAGAGTTGTGCCGATACTTCTGCAGGGCTTGGTCCATCACGGCTGCTAAGTCTTCACCTCTGTTAAGTGGCATATGGGATCTCCATGGTCCAGATGACAAGCCATCTGAGAGGGGTCGGAAGGGAAATAATTTCCCCAGTCTTGGAAGCTCAGTGGAATGAAAATGCCAAAACAGTGAAGAGACTGATGGAACTCAGCCACCAGCCCCCCCGGGTCCATCATCTGTGTACATGGAGGAAGTTATGGCTCAGAACAGAGTGAAGATAAGAGGACTTTTCCTGGGTTGTTTCTCGTGCTATTAGACTTGTTTTGAAATGTATGTAAAGTAAAAAATCCAAAACCAAAGGCAGAGAGAGAGAGAGAGAGAGAAGAAAATACCAAGAAAGGAAGGTTAGAGGAAAACAATAATGGGACCAAATTCTTAGAGTCTATTCTTCCTTATCCCATCCCCCTCAAAAAAACAATTTTTTTAAGCAACCATCAAAAGATATGAATGAATCACTGCTTGGACTTTACAGCTATGATGGGAGACCCTGTTAGAATCATAAACTGCGCCCCCCCTCCGTGCCCCTTTTGTGAAGGGGGCAATCACAGCAGGAACAGGTTGTATTTTGAAGTTCCAGGTATATAGGATACAGACTGGTTCTTCTTAATTTATGAGCTCCTATAGCAACAGTAACGTAGGTTTGAATTTTTTTCTTGAATGTGTAAAGAAATACTAGTGATGTTTAAATTTACTGCAGCTTGAATAGCACTTTCCTTCCCTCCCCCCACCTAAGCAAGATCTGGGGTCCATTAGTCAACTTTCCTCACTGCAACCAGCTTTCAAGGAAATGAAGTCTGTGCAAAGCAGTAAACCCACCACAAGTCTTTGAGGCAGGGGTTAGCAAGCAGGACCACGGAGGAGCATAACGATGAAGGATATCTAGTTGTGTTTTCTCAATCTTTCATGTGAAAGCTAAAATAAAATGCTCACACCTTAAGTTATAAATGATAAGGGAGTCTCCAACTTATCCAAAAGACAGGAAGATTAAGTTAAATATGTCAACAGCTAAGGACACTGAGAAACAAAGGGTGACTGAAAGTCAGCAGAGGGAGGGAACAGAGGCAGGCCCCCTGAGGACCGCAGATGCATCCCTGCACAGAATGGAAAGTATTTTCAGGTTAAACTTAGTACTGATCCTAGGTGTGATGATAACTTGGCTGGGCTAAAATGCCCGGTTGTTTGGTCAAACACCGGTCTACATGTTGCTCTGAAGGTATTTGGTAAGTGTGACGAACATTTAAATCAGTAGGCTCTCTCCATTATGTTAAAGAAAAGCGCTCACCTCAGGTACATGGTTGGGCAAAGTCCTCTGTTCCCAAGGAGGGGTGAGTGGAAGGAGGTCCCTGCCCTCAGAGCTTGGTGGTATGGGTGGGGTGGGAACACTCGCTCTTTCTCTCCTGCCCTGGGCAGAAGCTGGCAGGTGTTGGAGATACTCTTTCAGAGTGGAACTTGGCTACAGTGCAGCACAGACAAACTGCTCTGGGCCAGCAGGAACTCTCCATGGCAGACTCCATCATGCTTCTGAAATGCGCTCAGAAGCATTTCCCACGTGTTAGCCCTGTTCTAAGAGTTGAAGGTGCAAGGATGGACAACAAATGCCTCTTTCTAAGGATCTTACATTCTGGAAGGGGAAATAAGCCAGTAGCAAATGAGTGAATAAAGTAACTTCTGATAACAACGGGTACTGTGAAGTCATCTTTAACTTCCAAACAACCTGAAGACTCAGCAAGAGTGATACTGGAAATTCTCTGTCCTGAACTTCCATTTTGTTTCTAACTGTCCAGTAAGAGGACTGGCTACCTCTTTGGACTAGGAGCTAGCTCCCTGATGGTAGTGGCTGTCTTTTTGCTATCCTCGGTGTCTAATATAGTTCCTGGCATACAGTGTGGCTTTAGCAAATGCTGGCAGGCTGGCTGGCTGGCTGGCTAGCTGGCTGGCTGGAGGGGGTTTGGGTGGGAAGATGGAGGGAGTGATGGGGGGAGTGATGGGGGGATGGATGGATGAAGGAAGGGATGGATGTGAATATATTACCTATATCTTATGCTGGGTTTCCTTAGAAACATCTCTGGGAAAAGATGAGAATACTAGCAGGTTTAACTGGGAGGTGGTTCCAGGAAACAGCAGGAGGGATAGTGAGATAGAAAGATAAGGAAGCCACCAGAGAGTGTGGCATCAAGCTGATGTGGGCAACTGAGGCTCAATCCCACTTACAAGACCTGGGACACTTGGTGGAACTTGTCTCAGTGTTATTCCAAACAAGGAGCAACAGAGCTGGGAGTATTTATCCCCCAACTCCTGTCAGCCTCATTTGGGAGCTGCTCCCAAGAGGATCGTCTCCCTGGCGCTTGGTCCCATCTCACACTTAAGTGCATTGGGCTCCAGCAGGCAGACGAAACCCTGGGGCAGGGTCACTGTGCTGAACCCGGGGAGCTGGAGTTTGCATTCAAAGAGTGATGAGAAGAGAATTATGGGGACATGAGGGCTAGCACGACCTGCTACAGCCGCCTACATCCATCTGGAGAATTCCTGAGGGACCCTGGGAACAGGGGCAGCGTGGGAGGGAGTTATGGAGGCAGCAGGGAGCAAGGAAGTTCTCGCGACAGCCTGGACTCCGGCAGCACAGACTTTCTGAAATGCTGGTAATCTTTGGCTTTCTCCCTCACCACTCTCAATTTTAACCTGATACTCAGAGCTCCTCAAAGGTAGAAACAAGGTAGTTCCCTCATTTTGATACTTAAACACTTGCCAGTGGCGAGAGCACATGTAGGGACTTAAGACTGTTTCTTGTATTTTTTTTATATACCTAGAAAGCGCCTCTAAAATTTTGAACAATCAGGTTCAGAAACATTTTGCTCTTCCCACAAATGCTACCTTGCTAACTTCAGGTTGAGCACCAGAGACAGAGAGGATAATAAATGAAAACTTATTTGAAAAAAATGAACCACGTTTGTTTTTCAAGAACTGAAAACACTGGAAATAAATGTTGAGTGATGGTTTATATTTGCTCTTTTTTTTTTTTTTTTTTAAACTTCCAAGTAGCTTCCCTGGTGCTGATTATATCCTTTTCTCTACTGGTACCCGAGAAAATGTTTCTTTCTTTGTCACTGCCAAGGCCCTTTCTTTCCTTTGCTAAAGTTTAAAAGATCAAACTAGGGACTCTTAAGGCTTTGGGTTTGGAGGAAGCCAAGAAAATGATACAGACCATTATTTCTAGGCTCGTAAAATTCTATTTCCCGAATTTCAGTGTACTTCACGCACAAGCACGTCAGGTGCTAAGTAAGAAAAGCATGTAATTACAGCGTGATGCTCAAATAATTTTTTTATAAACTAAATAAAAAGATGATAATCAGAAATTGTGGACCGCTGAAGCTGTGTTGAAATCGATAATGAGAAAGATTCCTTTTGTTTTTTCTCCATTAGAATTCTTTTTGTCACTGATCCTAGTACTCACAAGAATAACTCCAAGGCTATACAATAAACTTAGCTATTTTTAGGCCCAATCTCACAGTTTCATTTAAGTTTTAGTTTTCTTAAGTATTTTACCCTTTTGAGAAGCAAAGCTGACGTACATTTTCAAAGAGCTCATCCTATCTATACACCAGGCAGGATTTTAAGTGTAGTGGAGGGGATTAGACACAGTTCCCATCCTTATGAAATCTACACCTTAGGAACCAGATAGAAGCAAAATAAAAATTCATTATTTCCAATTTAGAAGCAAGAAAAGAAAAATCCCACCCTCAGGAACATCTCTGGGTGTAAAACAACAGAGACCTCAACTGGGTCTCTTTATGCTTCAGTTCTACCTATTTCTAACTAAACCCCTGTAACTGTATTCCTGAAATTCCTCCTTTCTGTGCTCTCAACAAGAAGCCAATTTCTTACTCAGTCATCAGACAATGGCAGGGATAGATTTGTGTTTCCATCAACAACATGACTCATCAGCATACTGAGCCTCTACCCAATACCACATAATATAATACATCTTTAGTTTCCATAATGTCTTCCACATGATTTTATCCCCAAATGCTTTACATACTTCACTAAGACAGCAATAGAATTAAAATAATAAATCAAAGCAGGGAACAGAAAGCAGAGAGGTTTATTCAAGGGAGGAAAAGACAGGTTTTCAGCAAGACAGGGAAAAAGATGAAGAGCCCTCTGCATTTGTGCTAGCCCTATAACTCTTAACTCTTTCCTTTGTTTTAACTCTTCGGTGGGTTAACTGTCCCAGGAGACAACACTTGTCCCATCTCTTAAAAATCCTCCTCTTGACAAGACAATGAGGTACTTAGACTTGAATCAGAAGCTCAATTTCCCAGGTATGCCTTTGCCCATGCTTTGTTAGGGTGCTATCTCCCCAAAACTTCCTAAAGCTCAAAGAATAATTTAATTCCTGATTGTGTCGTTTGAACTGAGTGGGAAAAGACATGAACTTCTCAAAGAACTGTAGTGGAGAGCGATCTGGAGACTTCGCTGCTCATCCCCCTAATAGCCTTAGATTCATTCATTCACTCATTCACTAATTCATTCAACAAATATTCAAAGAAGACAACATAGCAATGGAGTAGGTGGACATACCAACTCCCACCTCCTAGAACGAAAGTGGATTACAAACTAATTTTAAGAACCATCATCTGGAAAAACCAACTTTGGACTAAACTAAGAGGACTCTTCAACCAAGGAACACTGAAGAAGCACACTGAGACTGGTAGGAAAAGCAGAAATGCGGAGAGGGCTGCCTGGCTCCCCGGAGCGAACAGCAGCCGGGAGAGACTCGCCTGGCCGGAAGTGAGTTTAGTGGAGAGGGGAGGGTTCTGAGTCCCAGGAACAAAGCCCCAGCCTGCAGTCCCAGAGCCCAGGAGAGGCGTATGGACAGTATTTAGCTGGAAACAAGACAGGATACTGTTTGTGAGAAAGACACTGATTTCTCAGACCCAGGATTCTTCTTAAAGGGACCTAGCAGAAAACCTCTCTCACAACCACCAACCCGGGGCTCCGGGGGATGGGGAGAGAGGAGATGTCTGGAGTAACAGGAAGAGACTGTAATCTAGGAGGCACAGGAGGAAATAATTTCAGAGACAGCCACCCCTGGGATGAGTCACTCTCCAAATCTGAAGTGAATCTTTCTCCTGGAAACAGCAATACCAGCAAAGGGAAGCAGGACACCAGCCAAACAAGCTCTCCCACGGCACTCAGAGCAGAGTCGCTTAGAAGGAAGGAGCTTTCGGGACTACAGTAGTGAGTCTTAGGGTCTGAGCTGCAGTGCCCCCACCCACATGGCTGAGGGCTTGCCCGAGGGTGGGCGGGCTGGTGGGCAGCGGCGGGAGGCAGAATTGCAGTTCTGTCGGCAAGGGCAGAAGCCGGCTGGCCACCACTGAGGCCCAGGTGTAGTTTGGTCTTGCTCAGCCGGGGAGGAGGGGACGTGCAAAAGTGGTCAACCCCAGCTGCGGGCCATCTACAATCCAACCAGTAGGGGAACAGCAGGAGCCCCAGAAGGGGCAGAGACCCGCCCTTGAGCAAGGGTGCAGGAGCACAGCCTTGCCCCGCCCCCAAAACCGAGCCTTGTGGCCTGATTTGGGAGCCGGCTCCTCCTGGGGGTGGAGCCAAAAGCCCAGAACAAGCGGAGTCTCGCTACTGAACATGAACAGGCAGTCCTGCCCCACCTGTGGAGCCAAGGCTTGCAGCCGTCCCACAAGAGGGCTCCTCCTGCAGGGGCAGGCAAAAGCCCGGAATCAAGTGGAAACCCACAGCTGAAAAAAGGTGCTCACCCCTGCCCTCAGGGCCGAGCATAATGCCACCTGCAGGGGTGGGGCCAAGGCCAAGGCCACCGAGGCTTGTACACCCAAGCACGTGATCACAGCCACTCCCATGAAGGAGAGGCAGAAACCACAGCAACAGCCCCAGTGGGCAGGCACCGGCAATGCCCATACCCAAATGCCCTAGGCAGCAATAGCAGAGGTGGTGGCGGGCCTGCAGACAGACCACACCTAGAGAACACAGAGGCCACACCCAGTGGACTCCAGTGGCCAAAACTTTCTTATGCACAGACAAAATGATAAGGCAGAGAAATGCAACACAAATGAATCAAGAGAAATCCCCAGAAAAGGACCTGAATGAGTCAGATATAACCAAATTACCACATGCAGAGTTTAAAATAACGATGTTAGGATGCTCAATGATATTAGAACAACAATAGATGGTCATTACAAACAGCTAAATAAAGAGATAGCAAATATAAAAAAGGACATTGAAATAATAAAAAAGAATCAGTCAGAAATGACATACAATATCAGAAATGAAGAACAAAATGGAAGGAATTAAAAGCAGGATGGATGAAGCTGAGAATCGAATCAGTGAGTTAGAGGACAAGAAAAATGAAGGCACGTAAGCAGAGCAGAAAAAAGAAAAGAGACTCAAAAAGTCTGAGGAAACTCTAAGAGAGATCTGTGACAACATGAAGAGAAATAACATCCGCATCATAGGGTTCCTGAAGAAGAAGAGAAAGAACAGGGATAGAGACTTTGTTCACACATATCAGAGCTGAAAACTTCCCTCAATTATGTCAGGAAAATGTCCCACAAGTTCAAGAAGCACAGAGAACTCCAGTAAAGAGAAATCCAAAGAAATCTACACCAAGACACATCATAATTAAAATACCAAAGCTAAGCAATAAAGAGAAAATATTAAAAGCTGCTAGAGAAAAGAAGGCTATCACCAACAAAGGAACCCCCATAAGGATGACTTCTGACTTCTCAACAGAAACTTGAGGCCAGAAAAGAATGGCAAGAAATATTCAAAGTAATGCAGAACAAGAGCCTATAACCAAGACTACTTTATCCAGCAAGGCTATGGTTTAAAATTGAAGGAGAAATAAAAAGCTTTCCAGGAAAAAAAACAAACCCAAAAAACCCTCAAGGAATTCACTACAGCCAAACCAATGCTGCAAGAAATGTTAAGGGGCCTGTTGTAAAAAGATCAAAGGAGAAAAAGAATATAGCAAAAAGAGGAATACAGTTATAAAGAATAAAATGACAATAAACAACTACATATCAATAATAACCTTAAATGTAAATGGATTAAATGACCCGATCAAAAGACATAGGGTAACTGCGTGGAAAAGGAAATAGGACCCGTACATATGCTGTCTACAAGAGACACACCTTAAAACAAAAGATGGGCCCTGGCCGGTTGGCTCAGTGGTAGAGCATCGGCCTGGCGTGCAGGAGTCCTGCGTTCGATTCCCAGCCAGGGCACACAGGAGAAGCACCCATCTGCTTCTCTACCCCTCCCCCTCTCCTTCCTCTCTGTCTCTCTCTTCCCCTCCCGCAGCCGAGGCTCCAGTGGAGCAAAGTATGCCCAGGCACTGAGGATGGCTCTGTGGCCTCTGCCTCAGGCGCTAGAGTGGCTCTGGTCGCAACAGAGCGACGCACCGGATGGGCAGAGCGTCGCCCCCTGGTGGGCGTGCCAGGTGAATCCCGGTCGGGCGCATGTGGGAGTCTGACTGCCTCCCCGTTTCTGGCTTCAGAAAAATACAAAAAAAAAACCCACAAAAGATGCACATGAGCTGAAGGTAAAAGGATGGAAAAAAGTATTTCACACAAATGGAAATGAAAAAAAAAGCTGGGGTAGCAATACTTATATCAGACAAAATGGACTTTAAAACCAAGGCTATAGTAAGAGATAAAGAAGGTCACTACATAATGATAAAGGGAGCAATCCAACAGGAAAATATAACTGTTATAAATATCTACGCACATAATATAGGAGCATCTAAATATATAAAGCAGACTTTGATAGATTTAAAGGGCAAGATGTGTGGATTGCTGGTGGCGGACTGCCTGCCCACCACTGTTAGGGGTCGTTTTGCCATTTGTCCCCTTGCTGCCTTGAGAAGCGGTTTCCCTGCCTGTGTGCTCGTCCCCTGTGGGAGACTCTATTAAATGGGAATGGCCCAATGCTTTCCGGGTCCGCAGTTTCTCAACTGTCTTCCCACGTCCAGTGTGGACCTGCCCGGCCTCAGCCACCAGCATTGCAGTGGACTAGGGAGTTTGGCTGCTGGAAAGTAAATAACCTGGCAGTTGAGAGAAGAAATTTCCTTGGCTCCCCTCTGCCTCTTGCCCCTGAATTCTTCCGCAACATAAGACTTTTGGGACGTTGACCTACCCTTCAGTAATTAAAAATATATATATTAAATGATAAAAAAAAAAGGGCAAGATCAACAGCAATGCTATAATAGTAGGGGATTTCAATACCCCATTAACATCACTAGATAGATCCTCAAGAAAGAAAATTAACAAAGAAACAGCAGACTTAAAGGGCATACTATATCAACTCGATTTAATAGATATCTTCAGAACCTTTCACCCTAAACAGCAGAATATACATTCTTTTCAAGTGCTCATGGTACATTCTCTAGGATAGACCACATGTTAGGGCAGAAAAGTGGACTCAACAAATTTAAGAAGACTGAAATCATATCGAGCACTTTCTCTGATCACAATGGCATGAAACTATAAATCAAGCAGAACAGAAACCTGAAAAATATTCAAACACTTGGAAACTAAATAGCATGTTATTAAATAACGAATGGATTAAGAATGAGATCAAAGAAGAAATAAAAAAAATTCCTAGAAACGAACGATAATGAGCATACATCAGCTCAAAATTTATGGGACACAGCACAAGCAGTCCTGAGAGGGAAGTCCATAGCATTACAAGCATACCTTAAGAAGCTAGAAAAAGCTCAAATAAACAACCTGACCCTGCATCTAAAAGAACTAGAAAAAGAACAGCAAGTAAAGCCCAGAGATAGTAGAAGGAAGGAAATAATAAAGATCAGAGCAGAAATAAATGACATGGAGGCTAAAGAAACAATAGAGAGGATCAATGAAACCAGGAGCAGGTTCTTTGAAAAGGTAAACAAGATCGATGAACCTTTAAGCAGACTCACCAAGAATAAAAGGGAGAGGACTCAAATAAATAAAATTAGAAATGAGAGTGGAGAAATAACAACTGACACAACAAAAATACAAAATATTGTAAGAAAATACTATGAAGAACTGTATGCCAAAAAACTAGACAACCTAGTTGAAATGAAAAAATTCCTGGAAACATATAATCTTCCAGAAATTAATCTGGAAAAATCAGAAAACCTAAACAGACCAATTACAACAAATGAGATTGAAAGAGTTATCAAAAAACTCCCAAAAAAGAAAATCCCTGGGCCTGATGGCTTCACAAGTGAATTCTACCAAATATTCAAAGAAGAACTAACTCCTATCCTTCTCAAGCTATTTCAAAAAATTCAAGAGGAAGGAAGACTTCCAAGCTTCTTTTATGAGGCGAGCATACTTCTGATTCCAAAACCAGGCAAAGACAACACAAAGAAAGAAAATTAGAGGCCAATATCCCTGATGAATTTAGAATGCTAAAATCCTCAACAAAATATTAGCAAACCAGATCCAGCAATATATGAAAAAAAATCATACACCATGATCAAGTGGGATTTATTCTGGGGAGGCAAGGCTGCTACAATATTCGCAAATCAATCAATATGATTCAGTACATAAACAAAAAAGAGAAAAACCGCATGATAATTTCAATAGATGCAGGAAAAGCTTTTGATAAAATCCAGCACCCATTCATGATCAAAACTCTCAGCAAAGTGGGAATATAGGAAATATACCTCAACATAATAAAGGCCATCTATGACAAACCCACAGCCAACATCATACTCAATGGGCAAAAATTAAAAGCAATCCCCTTAAGATCAGGAACAAGGCAGGGGTGCCCCCTTTAACCACTCTTATTCAACATAGTGCTGGAAGTCCTAGCCACAGCAATCAGATAAGAAAAAGAAATAAAAGGCATCCAAATTGGAAAAGAAGTAAAACTATCATTATTTGCAGATGATATGATATTGTATATAGAAAACCCTAAAGTCTCAGTCACTGGACCTGATAAATGAATTCAGCAAGGTGGCAGGATATAAAATTAATCCTTAGAAATCAGAGGCATTTTTAAACATTAACAATGAACTGTCAAAAAGAGAAATTAAGAAAGCAATTTCCTTCACCATTACAACCAAAAAAATAAAGTACCTAGGAATAAATTTAACCAGGAAGATTAAAGACTTGTTCTTGGAAAATTATAAAACATTGATAAAAGAAATCAGGGAAGATATAAACAAGTGGAAGCATATACCGTGCTCATGGTTAGGAAGAATAAACATCATTTAAATATCTATATTACTCAAAGCAATTTATAAATTCAATGCAATACGGATTAAAATACCAATGACTTACTTCAAAGATATAGAACACATAATCCAAGAATTTATATGGAACCAAAAGAGTACACGAATAGCCTCAGCAATCTAGAAAAGGAAGAATAAAGTGGGAGGTATCACACTTCCTGATATCAAGTTATACTATAAGGCCATTGTACTCAAACAGCCTGGTACTGGCATAAGAACAGGCATATAGATCAGTGAAACAGAACTGAGAACTGAGAAATAAACCCACACTTTTATGGACAACTGATATTTGACAAAGGAGGTAAGAGCATATATTGGAGTAATGATAGCCTCTTCAACAAATGGTGTTGGGAAAATTGGACAGCTACCTGCAAAAAAATGAAACTAGACCACCAATTTACACCATTCACAAAAACAAACTCAAAATGGATAAAAGACTTAAATGTAAGCCGTAAAACCATAAGCATCCTAGAAGAAAACATAGAAAGCTCTCTGACATCTCTCGCAGCAATATATTTGCCGATTTATCTCCATGGGCAAGTGAAATAAAAGACAGGATAAACTAATGGGACTATATCAAACTAAAAAGCTTTTGCACAGCTAAAGACATAAGAACAGAATAAAACGACAAACTATACAATGGGAGAATATATTTGACAATACATTTGATAAGGATATGTTAATAACCAAAATTTATAAAGAACTTGTAACACTCAGCACCAGGAAGACAAACAATCCAATCAAAAAATGGGCGAAAGAAATGAATAGACACTTCTCCAAAGAGGCCATTCAACGAATATTCATAAGGCAATAGTATTATGTGGGAGGAGAGATGCAGAGACAGAGTAGTTGTAATACTGAATAGGAAGGGCAGGGAAGACCTTGCCAGTGAGTGGCATTAGGGCAAGGATCTGACAGAAGGGTTGAGCCACACAGTTACCTGAGGGAAGAGCAGAGGAAACAGAAGAACCAAAGCCTAGGTGGAGGGGATGGTCTTGACACTTTTTGAGGAAAAGCAAGGAGGTCAGGGTGCCTGGAGCAGAGTAAGCAAGGGGGAAACTGGGAAAGGGTGAGGGGGAAGGACAGGTTAAACAGAGAGCCATGTAAGCCACTGAAAAACCTTGACCTTGTACTTGGAGCAACAGAGGAAGCAACATTTTAGTGACCAGCAAAATCAGAAGAATCAAGAGAAGTAGGTCAAAATGCTCTCTTTTAGCTTCTGTGGTTGCTGGGTATCTGTTGTCCACCTTGGTCTCATTTGCATCCTCATGCTGAGACTTCACGATGACCCACCCACCACAATGCATCTTGAGTTTGGAGGCAGGAGAACATAGGGGCAAAGAGCATTTGTTGATTCATTCAACAAACATTTCTTAAAAAGAAACAAATATTAAGACTATCTAGCAGGGGTCCCCAAACTTTTTACACAGGGGGCCAGTTCACTGTCCCTCAGACCATTGGGGGGCCGCCACAAACAGTGCTCCTCTCACTGACCACCAGTGAAAGAGGTGCCCCTTTCCGGAAGTGCGGTGGGAGCTGTATAAATGGTTTCAGGTGGCCACATGCGGCCCGCAGGCCGTAGTTTGGGGATGCCTGATCTAGTAGATAAAAGTGTAAGTTCTCCCCATCCATCCTCTCCTGCAGTACACAGGTCACCCCTATGCTGTCTGAATCAACTCCATTGCCACCTCACTCCCCTATTCAGCCCCCAATTCAAATCATGAGGCTATTAACAAACAAGAAGAATATGTGCTCCTTTTACTTCTATGTTAA
Organism: Saccopteryx leptura; assembly: GCF_036850995.1. Lineage (NCBI taxonomy): Eukaryota > Metazoa > Chordata > Mammalia > Chiroptera > Emballonuridae > Saccopteryx > Saccopteryx leptura. The sequence goes on from NC_089503.1 coordinate 178,776,582, forward strand.
TTACTGTTTCGGTTCATTTTCACCATCAGTGTTAAAACAGAATTATAGTTACTTGGACTTGTGTCACCACCAGCCTCCATGGTAGCAGAATTCTTAATTGTTCCTCCTTTTTGTCCCTCTATTGTCTTTCTGATTGGTTGAGACTTTTACTAGGGCATAAAACTACAAAATGAAGCCCTTCATAAGATTTAGAAATGTGTGGGCAGCTCACTGACACCCACCAGGGAGGGCAGTTCCTCTCTCTGTGGGTCGCTGGCATTTCCCATCACCAATGGCTGGCTCTTTCTAGCTGTGGCTTTAAGGATCCACTGTGGTCTTCAGTCCCCATGTAGGCACGATGCTTGTTCTGTCATTGCCACAGAGGTCCTAGGTTGCCATTAGGCCGGTTTACAAAGTGTCATGTAAATGCACTGTATAGTTAGGTTCAACAAGTCATCTACCAAAGACAACATTAAGAAGTTACTGGGTTGTTCATTGCAGCATTGTTCACAGTGGCCAGGACATGGAAACAACCAAAAAGCCCGTCAATAGATGACTGGATAAAGAAGATGTGGCACATATACACTATGGAATACTACTCAGCCATAAGAAATGATGACATCGGATCATTTACAGCAAAATGGTGGGATCTTGACAACATTATACGAAGTGAAATAAGTAAATCAGAAAAAAACAGGAACTGCATTATTCCATACGTAGGTGGGAAATAAAAGTGAAACTAAGAGACATTGATAAGAGTGTGGTGGTTACGGGGGGAGGGGGGAAAGGGAGAGGGAAAGGGGGAGGGGGAGGGGCACAAAGAAAACTAGATAGAAGGTGACAGAGGACAATCTGACTTTGGGTGATGGGTATGCAACATAATTGAAAGACAAGATAACCTGGACTTGTTGATCTTTGAATATATGTATCCTGATTTATTGATGTCGCCCCATTAAAAAAATAAAATTATTATAATAAAATAAAATAAAAAGAAGTTACTGGGTTTCCCCACTGAGGGTAGAATTCCATTTTTTTCTTAACAAGCACCATCATAGCATCATCTCTAGGACTTAGACTGACTTGACATAGCACTATCATGTTTTCATTTAATCCTTACCGTAATCCTGTGAAGTGGGTATGGTTCTCTCCACTAAGTAGAAGAAACTGAGGATTAGAGAGGTTAAATGACTTACCTAAAGGTAGAATGTCAGTGGCAGGCTGTGGATTCAACCACAGGCCACCTTGCCTCACTGTTTGCTTTGTCCAATAGTCTTCTAACCCCGATCCCTGACATAAGTCAAAAAGACATTCAAATTGTCCACTAAGAACTAGCATGCCTAACCCTGAGAATATCTGACAAGAATCGCTGGGTCCTTTGGACTCACTGAAACTGCTTTGCCTTCAGCCCTCCATACCAAGCCATGAATTGGGTTTTCAGCCCAGGCAAAGCTGTGCAAATGATTCCCAGATGTTGTGAGCTGACTGCCAACACCTCAATGGGCCATCAGTCAGACAAAGGACTTGTTTGATCAGAACATGCCCTATTTTATGCATCCTGTGCAGCAGGAGACAGGCAGGGGGGCTGCAGACACTGACCATTTTCTTTAGTATAGATCACCAACCAACATGGCGGGGGTCAGGCCGTGAATGCCATTCTGTTATGGTCTGCACTGCCCAACAGAGAATAAGGCCGGAGGCTGCTGGGATTGGCTTATCTATTTGAAGTGTTTTAGGATTTTTTTTCTTTAACATAAAGGGTAATAGTGTAGACACAATTATGGCCACTTTTTCTTCATGGCACTGAATATACGCGTGGCCTCTTCTTAACATTTTCCTTTCATGCTGCAACTGATGTGCGTTCAAGTGAAACTATATTCCTATAACTAAGATTCCTAAAAGTTCACTCCATCAGCATGCATGAGAAGATCCCTCCTTTTCTGAGAAATCCATGGAGGCTTTTCTAAAAACAGTAAAGCTATGACCTGCCAGAAACAAACAGGAATCCCAGAGGGTGGGCGTCTGGCTTCCAGTTCAGACCTTCGAAGATCTCTGCCGCGACCATCCTTAGCCACTCGGATAGGGGCAGGAACGGCCAGTGCAGCACAAGCCCAGCCTGTACCTTTGCACAACTGGGGAAAAGATGCCCGTTTGGATGGATGGAGCCCAGCAGGAGGCCGCTCGCTCAGCCAGCAGAGTGGTGGACAGACTTCATGCCCATCGCCCCTTCAACTGTGGCTCTTGTCCCATGAGCAAATGGCATGATTATCATGCCACCCCAATCACTAGTGGCCCATGGGAGCTCAGATAAAGCCCCACTTTCATGGGAAACCCGTGGAGTAGGACGACAGGGAGCTGGAGTGAGGGAGGGAGGAGTGATGGGGGGGAGAGGAAGCCACAGACACCAGGTTGGAATGAGACTCTGGCAAAGAGGAAGAGGCAGGGTAGGTACAATTTGCTTTGATGAAAACAAAACAAGAAACCAGACATACATAAGAATAACAGAGAAATTCTACAATATGGGCTCCTAAAAGCTCTTATGAATTTTTTTTGGTTTGTTTTGTTTTGTAGAGGTATCACTTTATCATAACAGATGCAATACTAAAAGTTAACTTCCAATCTGCAAAACGAGATGGCAACGCTGTCCTGTCCCTCCAGAGTGAATTGGCCAGTAAGAGATCTTATGCACCCAGCTCCATTTTCACCTCTGAGATCACCCGAGAGGTGTGGTGTGTTTAGTATGGTTTTCCTCTGGTCATAATTGTTGATGTATTTATAATGGGAAGACGTGAGCTGCCCTAGAGGGAACTGTACCTGACAGAAGAACAAGAGGACAGTGAGCAGTTTCACACGGCTCCTCTCCCTTCTTTGACTTAACAAACTCTTAGTATATAACCAAGTACTCCTGTAATGTGTCATCTTGCCCAGGGACTAAAGAAAGCCCTCGCTGTACAGATTAGATATAAAAAGCATGTGCTGTAGCCAGTGTTACAAGGCACCATTTGAGTTGGCTCTCAGCAAAAATGGGGAAATGGCTTCTAGCAGGACCTTCCCTATAATAGTAATAGCTATACACACAATAGTGCATGGGCACACAGCACTAAGAATAGGTCCCACAGGTGAGTGGGGTAACCTGGACCTAAGGAGCCAGGAGTCAGTCCTCTCAGCTCAGCTTAGTCCCTGACCCCAGGCACCTGAGCTGGTCTTGATTTTAATGCCACCACAACCTCTGGTCTCAAGGGGATGCCAATCAACTTGGTCATACACAATTAGCAACGTGCTCCAGGGGGTAGGAGGATGCTGTTAGGTAGCACAAGGAGCCATCTAAAACCAAAGATGGAAGAAATAACAAGGGAGGTTGAGATGGACAGAAATAGACGAACATCCTGAAGAAAAGAATGAATTTTGGAAATATCCAAGAAGTTGGTGGAAGGAAATGAGGGACAGCCTGGAAAGTGAGAAAGAAAAGCCGAAGCAAAGGGATTCCACAAAATGCATTTTAGGGCAACCGAAGATTGGGGAGAACACCAAATTTATCCAGAAAATTCCAAACCCAAGGATGGTGGTATTTTTAATAAATAGTAAAAAACTGCGTAAAGGAGAGAATCTTTAAGAAGAATGCACAAAATAATCCCATTACTGAAAAACAGATGGGGGGTAAGAGAGAGAGAGAGAAGTAGACACTCTAACTAACATGATGAACCCAACGAATCAGCAAGAGGACAAAGAATAAAGAGTTTGAAGGCATTGAGTAATCTGAATTAACCAAGACCTAATAAAATAGATTTTAAAGGCATGTACTTACACTAAGAATATAGGAAACAATAATAAAAATTACTGATAATCAAAAATGCCCTTAAATAATTTTACTTAAAAATCGGATTTGAATTTATTAAAAAATAATGATCTTACAAAGGTTGTGACCTAAACATAACAATCATAAACAAAAAAGATATATATATATATATGTATATATATTTACACATACATTTATATATATTCCACTAAGAAGCGATGTGTAAACACAAGACCGAAAGCACACGTGCTCACTGGCTCCACAGCAATGGCAGTAACAGTTCCATCAGACTTGAACTTGTCTTTGAAAAAGCCCAAGTGATCACTGACGATTCTCACTATTGTTCAAACCTTATCAATTAAAATCCTCTGGAGGTTTGTTTTCTCCATGAATTAAAACAACAACAAGATTTTAAACAGCTACTCAGATTGTTTGGGAAAGAGCATCAATTCAAAGCCATAAGTCATCTGGAAGATTGATTTTATTTACCAGGGTTCAAGGCAGTTCCATGCACAATCCAGAATATGTTCACTGCTCTTCAAATAAAAAGGAAGTTCCCAGTGCCTTGACCTATACCACTGAGGGTTCACCCATGAGTTTCATGGACTTAAGGCTAAATGCAGAATTAAGTAAGTCTTTATTCAAAGTTAACAGCCAACAAATTGGAAAACTAAATCACACCCTACTCCACTCACCATTTCATGTTAACATAGGAATCACACACAGAAGATCCCCTCATTTGAAAATTTCAAAGCCAAACATGACCATTAACCAACTTGATGATTAACTGCGATAATATCTTTGTTGAATGACTATTAATATTTTTAGTGCAACTTTTACTATGCCGGTGTTACTATATGTTCCCCCCGAAAAAGAATTTTTCCAAACCTAGACACTGAAATTCTGAAGCAAAGTCAGCCTATCAATATGCTGATTTTTAAAGAAATAAAGAAATTCTGGCCTGACCAGGTGGTGGCACAGTGGATAAAGTGTCAGACTGGGATGCCGAGGACCCAGGTTCAAGACCCCAAGGTTGCCAGCTTGAGTGCGGGCTCATCTGATTTGAGCAAAGCTCTCCAGCTTGGACCCAAGGTTGCTGGCTTGAGCAAAGGGTTACTCGGTCTGCTGGAGGCCTATGGTCAAGAGAAAGCAATCAATGAACAACCAAAGTGTCGCAACAAAAAAACTGATGATTTATGCTTCTCATCTCTCTCCGTTCCTGTCTGTCTGTCCCTATCTATCCCTCTCTCTGACTCTCTCTCTATCTCCGAAAAAAAGAAAAAAAAGAAATTCTGGCAAGAGAGGCATAAAAGGATAAATACTTTTCTAAAGCACTGCTTCTCAAACTGTGATGAAGAATCACTTGTTCTTTTATTTCTTATATTCAAAACATAAGCCCCACTTTTTAATTCTTGGATTCCACAGACGTGAAATGACTCTGGTAACTTGCTCCAGAAGTTCCTAAGTGCCTCCTGTCAATGTCTACACTGGTCACTGACCAGTAACAGTCAGCCCGGCCACCATGCATAGGCCACCCGTGGAGCAGCCCTGGCCAAAGTCTCATTGCTCTCTCAGAACTGGAATTTTAATTTTATAAACGGTGATTCTCAAAAATGCAACAAGGTCCACCCAGACTCATACCCATAGTTCTGCAAAATAAACATTTAAAAAGAAAGGCTAATCTCCCAGAGGAAAGTGAACTGCTGCAACTTTCAACAGATTAGGGTTGTGTTGTTGCTGCTGTCCTTCCCAAACACCCTGCAGGGCCAATTTATTTAAACTCTCTTTTACAGCAGAATAGCAACAAGGGCCACAAAAGACAAGATGCAAGGTTTGACTCCCCACCCTGCCACTTCCAGGCTGTGCTGGTTTGGATCAGAAACTTAACCTCAGGATGCTCAATTTTTTATCCACAGAACAAGAGGATGATAGATCTACCTCACAGGATTAGGGGAGATTTTGCCCATTAAGAGCTTAGCACAGTGAGTGAGGCATACATACAGAGTGTTCAGCAAATGTCAGCCATGTTGGCCACAAATTTGGCAAATGGTGTCACTCCCACACGAAGTGAAATGGTGCCCAACACCCCCTCCTGAGAGCTGGCCACCAGAGTCCTCACTTGGAGCTGCAGTGCCCACTTAGTGCCCTGCACTGCCCACTCAGATCATTGCGTTTGACCTCCTGGTCAAGCAGAAAGAGGTGAAAAGTGGGGAGCACAAATTTGAGGCAAGGGAGCTGACTCTGCCCCCAAGTCCCCACATGGAAAGACACTCTCGTTCTTCAATATCAAACCATAACAACTAACAAACACATCCCCCATTTTGGCATCAGCAACGGATCCAGATTTCACCCCTCTCAAAAGCTGCTGTACATGGCTCTGCTTTAGCTGGACCAGAAACTCCCTTGACATACAACTCAAGTTATTGTCTGATATCGTGCGTTGGGCTGGTTTTGACTCGTCACATAGACCTGAGGGGATCCAAAGAGGTGTGCTATGCCCCTGGTTCTGTCCCCTGACATTGTGACCTGGAGCAAGCTACTCAGTCATCTGCTTCAGGTCCCATCAGTGACAGGTGGGTTGTTAGAATGCTGACAAGAACAGCAGGGTAATGGATGTGGGAGGGGAAGAAACATACATATGTTTATACAAGGAGGGGCAAAAGTACACTTACAATTATTCACATGGAAAATAATACAATAAATAAATAATAATACAAGAATGAACTCCATGTTCTGCATACTCACAACTATAATCTCACTTTTTCCCACCCTGTATATATATGTATATATACATGAAGAATTATCCCTTGTCACATGGTACTCCCTCATCACACATAATATACACTGCAAACCCTATAAACACAAACCATGTACTTTTAAATCCTGGCGCCATAAAGGTCCGAGTGCTTTCAGCATTCACCACAATGACAATGATTTAGGCAACCTTGTGGATCCTTTCTAGCTCATATCACAAGCTGCTGTACTTCTGAAATCACGAGTCCTATTCTTTGTCTATTGCTTACCATCATCTGTAGAACTTCCCGCAACCGACATCATCGGCCCATCCATTTTGGGTTCACCCGTCTCCCTTCACCCCTTGGATGTACAAGCACTACTGGTTCTGCCAATCATTTGCCATTCCATCCCCCAATGTCTGCCTGTATGTAAATCTTCCTTGGGTGAACGTGAAAGCTGACCCCAAGCACACATCTGTCCAGCACTCGGACGTTCTCAGCCAATCTCATTTCGACATTCATTTCCTGGCACTAGAGATGCTGCTGGTTTTCTTGCAGTAGAAAATTCCTGTTCTCCCTAAACAATGCCTATCAGGAGTCTTGACCTCTTATTTCTTCCTGCTTCAAATCCTTCTTCTGGGTTTTTTTGTCAGTCAATATGTAAAAAAAATGTGAATGCTAAACTGAAGGCTTTTCATGTTCAAAGTATTTCAGGTTAGGAAGGTGCATTGGAGATCAACGCCCAACTAAGCATTGAATGTTTCCTCCAGCAACGAGGCCAAGTAGTCATCCAATGTCAGCTTGATCTCCCCCAGTGACAGAAACTTCCCTCTGCTCTGGGGCAGTTTACAGTGTGAGCAAGTTCTCCTTCCTTCTGACCTGGGAGCTATCTCCCTTTCATCGGTAGGTTTCATTCAGTCTTTTCCCACACAGTCGGGTGATGTACATAATCAACCAAATCTCTTTTACGTGATGGCCGAAGAGGTAGCTGAGGACTCTCTTCTCCAGACTGAACCTGCCGCGATGTGGCTTCCAAGATCCTCAACACTTTAGTTGCCTCCCCTCTGGAAAGGCTCTGATAACCCACCTAGGTCCTGGGATCTTCTGTGCTATAGTGTTTCCTCATATTCTGTTCCATCCCTTATTCCCTCCCCAAATGGCATGCACATGACCTCCTAGTGAGCTTGCTTAATGGTCCCGGAGAAGACAGGGATTCATGTCCACACAGAGCCAACACAATGGACCCCCAAGGGTGGCTGGCTGGCCCACCCATATTTCCTGTTACTTCTCATACATTCAAGTTGGCCCAATTGTTCATAGGACAATCCAGTCAGAACCTCAAAGCAAGCCTTCCCACAAGACCCAAGTGCTGCCTTAACTCCATCTTAATCCAGGATATCAGCCCTCCGTCCCTCCACCTACTTGCCCCTTTCCTAATCTGAGTCTCTTGCTCATATTTGTGATTTCGATGTTATCATTTGTGAGGGTAGCCAGAAAGTCCATACAATATTCCTTCTTACCAACGAGCTAAATCCATATATAATTAACATTTGTCTAGTACTTTATAATTTACACTCATCTTAACCTTCAGAGCAACCCTGAGCAGTGGGTGTTATGCTCACTTTACAGATGAGGAAACTGAGGCAGACCAGGAACTGGAACACAAGGGGGTCTTCTGATTTTATGTTTATTTCCACATTAGGAGCTTACACATCTGAGGCAGAAAAATTTTTCTAAGGTTAAGTTCCAAGTATCAAATAAAGAATGAGTCACAGAGGGGGAAAAAAAGCAGAGGAATCTGGTTTCTATTTCTGGCTTCGCTGTAAATTAACTCACAGGTTCACTTTCCTGGTCCTCTGTTTCCTCATTCATAAAATCAGGGGACTGAATTCAGACAACCCTGACGTCTTCTCCTGCTCAGCTGTCCCCCATCTGCTACCCTGTCTCCACCATGTTGCCAAAATTAGGCAGAAAACATTGCTGAAATACTTTTCTTTTTGTTCCTAGGGCTTTTCAAGTTTCTAAGATTAGCTGGATAGTATTTAATAACTATCCAGCCAGTCTGTCAAGAAGGAAGAAAAAAAAATTGTCATCTATTTACTGGTTAATATTTAAGCAGTTCATTCTGTAATGAGAAAATAAATCTGGAAACACCAGCCATCGGGCTGTGCCCACAAAGACCCTCATCCGATTGAAAACCATCTTTAGAGCTACACAATCTTAGGACAGTGGTTCTCAAAAATGTCTGGAGACATTTTTGGTTGTCACAACTGGGAAAGGTACTATAGGAATCCAGTGGGTAAAGGCCAAGAATGCTGCTCAACGTCCTCCGAGTCACAGGTCAGTCCCCACCGCAAATTACCTGGCCCACAAAGTCAACAGGTCTGAGGCTGAGATCTTATCTCAAAGAGTGAGGTCCAAGAATGGTCCCTAGTGTTTTTAGCCAAACTGGCCCACATGAGAGGCTAAGCAGGTGGGCCGACCTGAACGAACCGAAGGTCTGGACACTGCTCTTACCTTGCGAAGAAGGAAGCGGCCACCGAGGTGCCTGTGGAAGTCTCAGTGGCCACACAGGAGCCCTGCGAGGCTGGGACGCTGGAGGCTGAAGGCTTGTCTGCATTGTAGCAATTCAGCGCCACTTCCGACAGGCCCTCCTGGCTGGGGTCTGTCATCAGCTGGGAGATCTGAGGAGGAAAATGGATACTGAGCTCATTACCTGTGGCTCACTGCACATCCTGGCCGCCACTGTCAGCATCTCTCAGAGTGGGCATAGGGGAGAGAAGCCGGCAGGGGACGCGTCCTCGTGTTATACAGCCCTGTGGGGCTCTGGGCTTCTCTAAGGCTATTTTCAGCATTTTATAATAGTTAGGATGCCTTCTCACTTATATTAAAAATAATGGAGTAAAATCACCCCTGACACTGTAAGTTTCAATTATGTCTGTGTCTCCCCTTCTGTTTGGAGGGAAAAGCACGAACCATTATCCACACTGTTTGCAGCCCAAGACCTGACCAGCAACATCAACTAATGCTAGCTGGTATCTAACCAGGAGTAGCCCCAAGTGCTCTCAAATGGACGAGTGGGGCAAAGGTATCATTTCATTAAGGGAGACGTATACCTGCTAATGACGAACATAAGAAATTGAATGAAACATGATTTGTTGTTTGCTGTAGGCAGTCAGCACACAGATGACTTGGAAAAGCTCATAAAAATAGACACAGCCACTATGAATTACCAATGGGGTTTATGGGGAGGGTTTAGATCATTTCAATAGACTTAATTTTCCTAGTGGCTCTTGAAGATAAATGGTTTCCATTTTATTTGCAATAATTGCCTTTATAACGGAAGTTCTAGCCGATAGCAATAGGTCCATTTCGCCTGAGTCCACATAATATGCTATGAAGAACCATACTTCTACCCACAATGAGAAGCTTGCATACAAACATACTTTGGGGAAGTGCAATAATTATGCAGTAAAGTCTAATGCGCCATTTCGAAAACGTGTTACTTTAGATCTTCGGTCAGCTTGCAAAGAGCAAAAACTGTTTTTATTTTTTTTTAAAAAAAGAAGAAGAAAAAAAGAAAGCTTCAGTTTTAAACGAAAAAGGTCTCCAGCCAGCTCAAAGTCCTTAAATGCTGAGTGGAAAATGTTGCTAATTGCCTATAAAACACATGGGCAATACAGCGAAGGTCAGTTCCCACTTTGTGATGCAGCGGGCCAGCAGGCCAGTGAGAGAGTCCTGTTCATTAACCTTCGGACATAAAAAAACGTTTGTACTTTTCACTATTAGCAGAATAGCCTTTACTCTGAGCCTCATTGACTTGAAACTTTGCTCTGCTTACATTCATGCTCTTACTTGGAAAGCCTTGGCATTATTCAGCTGAATTCCTGCCAACACATACTTTCTTATTCTCATTATTCGGCACGTTGTAAGGAAAGCCAACCCACATAAGAGAAATCGGTGTAGGAGCAGCAAAGGCAGCAGATGACCTGGAGAATGTCCCCAGTGCTCAGCAGGGGCGCTGCTCAGTGCAGAGTGGAAACCAGTCACCTCTCCCTGAGCTGACTCTGCAGCCCGTTGCTATGAGCTCCTCTCCACCAGCGGTCACTCTCCCGAGGGACGAGGAAGACTAGAGGGGGCCACTGAGACAACCAGGGGGCTGAAGGTATGGCCAGCACGCTGTTGTCACCACAAAAGAGCACTTATGGAGTTCCCGTCGGAGATGATGCCATCCTGGATAGGGTCCAAAAACAAAATCCCTAAATTCATAGCACCATTTAGTTTCATCAAAGTAGCTCTGATCCAAGACACACATACTGATTTTAACACACAAAGATGGCTGGGAAAAAGTCAGTAAGCAAGTATGTGTGGGTGTGCAGTTTGTGACAATGTATGTACGTGGGTTCACTAACGTGGCCATCCTCTGATCTTCTGTTCACGGTATTGTTCCCCCGCCATTTCTGTGTATTTCTAACCTGAAGTCAGGGGTGAAAGGAATAGAATTTTCTGCCTCATCATGTATGCGCTGTCCTTACAAGTGCCCTGCAAACCCACAGAGAAGCCACTGAGGATATAGGTGACGAATGGCAACTCAGATGCTGCAGTTTACTGAATAACCTCACCTCCAGACAGACTTGGGGGATTATACAAGTAAACTTTGCTTAGTCACTGACCTCAAGAGATTTGAAAGAAAGCTAGATAGAAAAACTTGTAGTCATCCAGGGACACATGTCCTCTCTCTCCTTCCCCAATAAAGGTGAATGTACATGTAGAAATAGTTATCTGCGATTTGGTAATGGGGAGCTTCCAAAATTCTGTTTTAGCCAAATCTTTAGGGCCTCTCCAACCTAATATTTGCGTCACATGTGGCCCTCAGGGGACTAGGAGGAAGGAAGATGTCAGCGTTCACCAGCTCAGTGCCCACAGGGTGAGCGCTTGATGCCATCCCCAGGCTGCAGGAGGAGACTGGGCTGAGCCTGGGTCATCTCCAGCATGGGCCCAGTGCTGCAGACCCCGTCACACAGCACGTGTGACTGAGATGCTGCCACATGCCTTGGGCCTCTCCGTGAACCCCTTTGGTGCCTGGCCTCCCCACACATCAGGGACGGTTCTCTCAAAACCCCCCGTCTCCCACGTCTGGGAAACCTGACGTTCTGGTGGGAAGGGTTTTGCATCTTGATTCTATGTCTGTCCCTGCCCTAGTCTAGAAGCTGCAGCTGAAAACTTGCCGACAGTCCTAATCGTGAACTGGGGTGGGGGTCGGAGGCAGGCGGGTGACTAGATTTGCAGCACAGGATCTTGTTTGGCTCAGTATTGATGAAAATCTGCTTTTAGCTCCCCATCTTGGTTCCACGGACCAGTTCACTGAAGCAACAGCATCTCCTGCTTTCAAAACAACACATGGCATCCACAGTGGTGGGAAATTCAATACGGGGTGGCAGTAAGAAGAACCAGGACACAGGGAGAGCGTGCACATGTGTTTGCACACATGTGTGCTTGTCCCTTCGGGGCCCTTAGCATGCAGAAAGCCCCAGCCATCCTTCATGTGCACGGAAGCTGCTTCTCACAGACCTCACAGATAAAGCCGCTCTCTCCATTCTAATCTTCGGCAAGATTCGTGTCTTTCAACCACACACAAATTTTGCCCTGACACTTCAGTTTGAGGAGCTTGTAGATTTGTCCCCAAAGAAATGAAAAACCTTGAATTTGGTGACAATCTTAACACAGAATCGAGACAAAAGGTGTTGGGCTCTTACAAACCGAGGCTGCTTCTGCATCCATCTCAAACCACAATCTGTAAGCCAGTGCCCTTTAACTTCCCCCGTTGACTGGAATGACTCAGTGTTTCCAGCGTGTCTCAGCATGGGGGGCCCATCTTCAATGAAATTACTGACCCAGAAAGTCACCTCTCTCTGACTCTGCCAAGGCAGCAGGGAACTCCAACAGTCTCCATTTCCCGTGTAGACACATCTACGGACAGCAAATGCATCTTGCTCAGTCTTGAACTACATGTAATGCCATGATGACCCCCAAATCTCAAAAAAATAACATTTAATAGCATTTCTTCTGAGGCAATTACTATCTCACTGTTTGGGGACGTCTCTTTCATTGTTATATGGTTGTACCTGAATGTACTGAGCTCCCACGGCAGTGCCCAGCGCACAGTGGGCACTCTAAATATGTCCCACGTGTCCCAGGATCACCTGAACAAGCAGCTCCAGGCTGAGGACTGGCTCTGAGGTCCAGGCTTCCCTGTCACAGAGCAGTGGTGGGGAGGCTGACCTCCGTGTGGTCCTCTCCCAAGGGACAGAGCATTCTCTGTCCAGGACCATTTGATGGTAAATTTTAGGTTATGTATAATTTACCACAATTTAAAAAAGTAAAAAGGAACACAACAAAAAACCCAGGTATCCCCGTGCCTGCTTTGCCATTTGAGAGAGATGTGCTATGAGGACTCTCCAGGTGGAGGTGAGTCAGAGAATGGGGCCAAGAGCCCGGGGTTCTGTCCTCCGGGGATTCTGATGGTGTGCTTCACAGGGTGGTCTCGGGGACAAGACCCCACCAGCCTGTACACCCTGGCTTGTAGGTGTTGGGTCAACCTGAGCCCTCACCACGAAGGAGCAGGACAGGTGGGGAAAGAAACCAGGGAACAGCAAAGCCCAGAGGGAACTGAGGCTGGAAAACCCCCTCTGAACTCAGCCCTCTGGCTGAACATCAGTCCATTTCTTTCCACTTGCTTGAGTATAACACCATCTTTTCTTGTCTTCCCTCATGCCTGCCGGACCCTTCAGTTAACATTATTCCCCTAATGTGGTGTCCCAGGCCCAGGTTGGTTCCAATCCTTCCTCAGGCTCACTGTTGCTTTCAGGCATTTAAATACAACAGATCATTTTTCTATGGTGCTTGCCATACTGTCCCCAAGCACAGGCAGTTACCACCTAACTTGAGTCTTGTCCCCCAGGCCTGGCTCAGTCCTCCCAGAGGCACAAATCACCCATGACACTCTGCCACTGGCCTTGAGGAGTCAGACAGATAGACCCCTCCCCAAGCTGTCTAGCATCAAGGGGCCAAGATGGGATCCTCATGTTCCAGGGCTGGACGTTTGATTACCCTTATTATCTTAGCTTGCTTTGGCTATAAATTTTATTAGCGGCCATAAAATTATCCATCCACAGCATTTGACTCAGTGACCTCTTGCAAAAGAGAATTCCACAGGCTGGTGCTGCAGAGGGCCCCGAGAACTGCCTCTCTCCACCCTGGATTTACAGCCTCGCTCACCTCCTTTGGGCTCTGCCCTGCAGGATGAGCCTGGTGGGCAAACAGAAGAGGCTGCTCACATTTCACCATCCCCCTATCCCCTCTGTACCTGATGGCTGTTTTCTTTGATTCTTTGTGCTGCTAGAAGGTAAAGGGGCAGAACTGCCCACATGCTTTAGAAAACACTGAGCTACAGGATAAAGCCAATGACCAGTGGCATTTCTGTTTCCGTCTCTTCCCTTAGTGTCTGAGTTTGGAGAACGACACCTCAAGGCAGAGCTCAAATATTCTTTTCCAGAGTATCTTTTAATGAATGCCAAAGTCTTGCCTTCAAGCTTGGATTATTTCTACATATGCATGGTACTTCACCTTGAAGACAGGTTGAATCACAATAATTTCAAGACTTACTCCTCAATTATGTTTTGTGGGGTGGTTTTGGTGACATAGTCAATGATATATAATGATATAAGGAGTCCAGTTGATATGACATTAGGTATCCTCATGAATCATCATCAAACTTGTCATTTTTGAACACTTACTATGAGCCAGGTTGAGTTCTAAGAGCTTTAGATTTATTCTACCATGTTTAATCCTGATTTAAAAAAAGAAACCTATGAGGTAGGCACAATTGTTATAATTCAATAGCTTAAACTTCCACATGGAAAACCTTGGAACACATCATGCCATTGGGTTGGCTTGCCATCCTTGAGTTTATCTTGCCCCAATCACATCACCCAGAGCCAGGACAGCTCTTCAGCTCTGGTTCTCCCTTCAGAAAATGGGGTAACAGCAAAAGATTTGATAAAGAGCAGAGAATGGGATCATTTGAATTATTTCTCCATGTGCACAATAGCTCACTCTACCAAGTGCTTTGTGATTTTCCTGATCAAATAAAACTAAAAATAAATGGTCCAAATCTTGATGTAACTGATTTTACATTCAACTTGGAACTGAGCAAACTTAGATTGAGTAGAGTTGTCAAGAGGAAATCAGAACCCTCATCAACCCAACCTTGGCATCAGGGTCGATGCGCCCGAAGCTACTCCCAAACCTACAGAGACTAACTGCCCTCTTCCTGTATTGAATTCCCAGGGACTGTACTCTATTACAGGAAGGTTACCATTGTTTTCACCCCAATACTCAACCAAGAGCCAGTGCCCAAGGAGACATGCCCTGAACACTCTTCCCACCACTGATGTCAGAGCCACCCCGCTCCACGTGTCCCCATCCCTGTCCTTATGATATAAGAGCAAATGTCTCATAACTAATGTCACTGGTCTCTCTCCATAACCATGACAAGCCCTGTGACAACAGGGACTGGGTCTTGCTCACCTCCATATTACCAGCATAGCACAGAGTGTGAATATTGCCTATATCTAATAAAGACATCAATTAATACATTAACAAATACATGCAAATAAAAATGAATTTCATTTGGTTGAATTGGGATTGCCAGAGTTGGTTTTTAAGGAATAAGGTTATTTTTACTTGATTTAAAAAAAATTATGAATAGGGTATATGAAGTTTTACTTAATAAAAATAACATATTTCAACATATATGTAATTCAATTTAGTGGTGAGACAAATGACTGGGGGGGGGAGAGAAAAAGAAAACACGGGACAAAGGAACAGAGGCAAAGGAAAAAGAAATAGGAGAAAGGGAAAGGAAAGAGAGAAAAGAAATTTACATGAAAAGATTTTTAAGAAAGGGAAGAAACGACCAGTGATTGTCCCTCTCAGCCAGCTTGCGTGTGAGTGTGTGACCACCGCAGCTGGAAAGCTGGAATTCTCTAGAATATTAAACAAGCCATCCTAAAAACAGGGTTGCCAGGAGAGGAGAAACCAAGCCCAGAGGCTGAGGTCCCACTGCTTTCCCTGATGTCCCCAGAACCAGACAAGACTTTCAACTAAATTCAGAACCCCAATGCCTAGAAAGGTACAATGTACAAGCTGAGAAACTCAAAAGATCTGTGGCACAAAAACGGATCCACTCTCTCCCTTTGCCATTGCAGAAACAGTTCTAACCTCTGAAGAAAAGGGCTTGGAATGTTTGAGGACCTGAATGCCTACTATATATCACTTTTGCAGAATGGCACTGTTTATTAGCTGTGCTTCCAAGGGAAACACAATAAGATTAAGAGACTGAACATTAGATTACCTGGAGCTGATGTAGCATTTAATCCTCATACAGGTCATGGCCTTTCCATCCATGCCCAACCTGCTGTGTTTTGTCTGTAGGGGGCATTACCCTGTACCTTTAAGTAGCAGGCCCTTCCCAGAGGATGTGTCCCTGTTCTCCACGTGAGACGAGACTAATGTTTGGAAAACTTTCCAGGAAACCAGCAGAGCCTTATGGCCTGGAATTTAAAATATGCATTACATTCCTTGTAGGCATCTTACTTCCTCATATTTTTCTTCAGCTCTTATGAAAAAAAAGAATCGGGAGGGACCTGTAGACAATACTTGGCTTAAGTGACCTACCTCAGTCTGAAGAATTGTCAGTTTGCTAGATCCTGCATTCTAGGCAAAGCTGGGAAAACATATGCACACACACACACACACACACGCATGCATGCACACATATGCATGTATGCACACACATATACCCCTCAGGATGCCGGGGACAATAGCCCATATAAGGCAGAGGGGCGAGGTCCACAGCTGCTGGAGCCCAGACACCAGGAGCCAAGAGAGCACGGGTCTGCAGGGCTCCAATCAGCCACGGAAGGTGTGTTTCCCTATTTGGAGCCTTTCAAGGAAGGCAGCAGCACTGAAACTGGCTCCAGATTGTAGGATTTATCCTGCTTTGCCCTGGGCAGCTCCAAACCACAGCCACAAAAGACAGTCAGATTGGAAACAGGCTGGACCAAACAGACTTGCTAGGGTGACCCCAGTGCCTAGCAGAGGATATATCATTCCTCACACCCTCAGTAAATGCTGCACTGAATAGTAAAGACCCACTCTGAGCCTGGCTTGCTTGATGACAACACAAGGGACTCTCTTAGCCCTAATTTCCCCAGCTGGAGGAACTCATGAGACTGAGTCTGGGATGAAATGAGATAATGTGGCTGAATGTGCTGAGGTTCAAAAAATCATAATCAAAGTCAATGTCAAATATAAAGCAGGGACATTTAGAAACATTCCTGGTCATCTCTAAAGTATGCCCCTGATTTAACATTTGTGTGAACTTCATACAAACACATCAAAGACAAGAACAACAACATTCTCCAGCATTGTCCCAAACCACCAATGGTGAACAAGGAACTGATCTCATGTAAGGGTCAGCTGGTGGCTCCAATACGAGGCACAGACTGTCATAGTTCCAGCTTTAAATGGACCCTACGTCTCTCACCTCCTCTTTTTACCAACTGCAGAAATGCCAAATGCTATGCCATCCAGAAAGCAATTTTCAAAGAAAAAAATCTTTTAATGGAGCTGGAAAAGGATTTAGGTATAGTCTATTCCAGTGGTAGTCAACCTGGTCCCTACCGCCCACTAGTGAGCATTCCAGCTTTCATGGTGGGCGGTAGCAGAGCAATCAAAGTATAAATAAAAAGATAGATTTAACTATAGTAAGTTGTTTTATAAAGATTTATTCTGCCAAACTTAGCAAAAATCCGACATAAAGTACTTGGTAAGTAATTATTATTATATGCTTTAACTTGCTGTAACTCTGCTTTATAAATTTTACAAAGTAAAGTTACTTCCCTACTTTGTAAATCACCATTACTGTGGAACTGGTGGGCAGTTAGAAAATTTTGCTACTAACAGAGATACAAAAGTGGGCGGTAGGTATAAAAAGGTTGACTACCCCTGGTATAGACCAACTTACAATGTGTCGGTGTGAAGAGACGTGACCTGGATTGGTGAGGTGAGTTGTCCAAAATCACATATCTCGTCTGTGGCACAGCTATTTAATTGCAGAATTTATTTAGAAAACTAACAATAAGATGATGGCAGAATTGTAAAATGATTACAGATCCCTGAAATACAGAGAGAGAGAGAGAGAAAGAGAGAGACTAGTTCAGCCATAAGCCAGGGCTCAGCTCTAGCCAAATGGCTTGCTGTGAGGCCTTAATAAAGTCCATTAACCTCTCTGCAATTCTGCTTCCAAAATCAGAGCTCTGTCATAAAGAATATTAAATAAAAACACTCGCAAGCATCCTTCTCTTCAAATCACAGCAGCTTCAGACTCAAAATCAAAGCTTTAAAGTCTCTCATTGGAAACCTGCACAGGAGTAGGCAAACATTTGTGTGCTGACCTCACGTAATCTTGTGAAGCCGTTTGGGATTGATCCTCCATCTATTTCCCTCTGAGTTTAAGATCACTCACTCTATAAAGTCAGTCATTTAAACTTCCTCCATACATGTCCAGGATCCAGGGAACAGCTCAGCAGGGCTGCTCACTGCGCAATTCTGGGGCATTATCCTAATCAGCACTGACCCTAACCCTGCCACCTGACTTATGACAAACTTTTCATTTGATGGTTTCCTAAATCGGTCCACCTAGTTGTTCAGATCATTAATAAAATACACTTACTTACATATGTGTGTTTTCATTGCATATTTCCCTACTAAAAGTGACATTGAGAATGCTTTAGAAAGTTAATAATGGTTGGGTATTCCTTAAATCCTTCCTTACCCCTGAATTCTCAAATTTAGGGATATTCAAAAATCTCTAGCCTCATGAGTTATAAAACTAAATTCTGAAATTAATGTTGCTGTTGCCAGATTTCTTCAAGTCTGCATAATTTTCTCAGTACCCCCTTGCTTTTAACATAATTAGCAAAGAGACCAAGATTTTTCTATGTGAGTTGACACCAGGTAATTGTATAAACTCATTATGTCTTCACTAAATATTCTGCTTTTTTTTTCTGTTTAGGCTGTAACATTCCATCCAGTGTCCTAATTACTTTACTTGGTGATTCAGCTCAAATTTCTCCTCTGTTCATTTAAGATGTTGGTTTTCTCTTCTATTGTACATGCTATGGCTTTTCCCAAAGCTCGGCTATACTTTCCACTTGTTAGAACTCGATAATATGGGTCAGGCCCAGCAAAGTCAATACCAACTAACTTATTGTGAGCAATCTAACTAGATTTCCCAGAGCCAGCAAGATTGGCAGACCCTGACACCTCGGGGACCTTAGCCAGCATGCTTTATTCTCCAGCCGAGTTGGACCCAGGACTTCTTCTCTTCCATATCTGCCCTTTTGTTACAAACCGTGAGTCCCTGGGGTCTGCTCTTGAAAATAGAACCGATCTTTTGGGATTCTTATCTTTCATACACACTTGAAAAGCTATTCATCCATTGCTGAGTTAAAAAAGACTCTAAACTGTATTAACAAATCAGTCTCATTGCAATTCCCCCTAAATGGAATTATTCTCTTAAGAACCTCTTGAGAGAAACAGCCACATCTCAGCTAAGTCTCTTTGTCATCTTCCTCAACTCTCCCAAACCACACATCTAACCTTAACACAAAGTGATGTTAAAGTCTGCAGGGCTTCCACATGGAGGGTAGTCATACAAACAGAGCCAGGTTCTCCGATCCAGAGTGTGGAGTCCTCCAGACCATCTTGGAAAGATGCTAGTGGCCAAAAACTACATTTCCAAGGCCAACTGAGAAGACACAGACCTTTTAGTAACCCCTTGTCAGCAGAGACAGCAACACTTCCATTTTGGAAGGTCAGTTCTATGAAGGCAGAAACAAATCTTGCCTTTGGAGCATTTTTCCTACTCTGAGTAACCCTCGTGGAGTATCTGCTATTTGACTTTCTACAGGACTTACCACCAGCACATTCCTAAACTGTCAGCCAGAGAAAAACAACATATATCCATTTCATAATTAGCTTAAAAGTTTTTTTTTCCCCCCAAAGCCCAAGACGAGACCAAAGTAAGCTCATGAGCGCGCACACACACAAATGCACACACACCAGAATTGTCCTTCCAGCAAACAACAGTATGGTGATTACTAGAGGAAAAGGGGGTGAGGGAGGCAGAAGAGGGTAAAGAGAAGATAAATGGTGACAGAAGGAGACTTGACTTTTGGTGGTAAGCACACAATGCAATATACAGATGGTGATTATAGATTTGTATACTTGAAACCTATATAATCTTATTAACCAATGTCACCCCAATAAATTAAATAAAAATGTTAAAAAGAGAGAGAGAGAAAGTCTGTTCAAGCTTTATCTTTGAGAAAGAATGACTATTCTTCCCCGGGTGGGGGTGCGGGGAAGACTGTTAAGATACAACTTATCAAACATACAAAGATACAGTTGAATATCAGTGAACATGCCCACTGAGGAAATACATAGAGGAAAGAACCTCAAATTACATTGGTCCTAGAAGGAACACATTCCCAAAGTGGGATTGCCAGAAGCGATGGAAACTCCTCCCTTCTATAGAGACCTTTAAGGTCAATCAAAGTAGCCCACTGACTAGAATGATTCTAGTGTAGATATACTGAGAAGGAGAGTTTTTGTCCAGGTAACTAGACTCTAGACTACTGCAGCTCACTAATCACTAAGTTGTAATTTCATGAATGTCCTACCTAGACAGACCTTAGCTCAGAATGAACCTAACATGTCTCATGCTTGCCCACTGTCCCAGTTGATCCCCAAGATAGTCTTCATGTGCATATCTACAATAACCATGTCTTTCATTTTCTAGTGTCATTCAATTCAAAATATTTCATGTTATCATTCCCACTAAGTAGCTTTACATGTGTCAACTCATCTCTCTGAATTCATGTTCAGAAATCATACTTGCTCTAGATTTCAGACTTAACTATCAATTTTTAACTAGTCATTGGGAAAGAAAAGGCTGTATTTATGAAAGATACTTTATCTTCAAATTGTAGAAAAAC
The DNA here is from genome assembly GCF_036850995.1 of Saccopteryx leptura. NCBI lineage: Eukaryota > Metazoa > Chordata > Mammalia > Chiroptera > Emballonuridae > Saccopteryx > Saccopteryx leptura. The sequence goes on from NC_089503.1 coordinate 178,797,212, forward strand.
TCCCCTCCAATCCAGGTCACCATGGGGATCATTTGCCACATTCAAGGGTCAAACATAAAAAGGCGGTGGTGGGAATGAGAGGCGTGGGCCCGCTCCCTGTCCTGCGAGCCTGCCAAACCACAGACAGGAGGGAGTCAGATGAAGGCATCCAGTCTAAAGAAACCTTGTTCTGTTGGTGCTTTGTTTATAAATCCCAGAGTGGGAGATGACCCACAATAAGCCACTTGAACCTTTTTTCTCTGTAAGTCTCCAGCTGAAATACAGTATGTGGGAGTTCTTTCAATAGTAGCTATGCAGGCCTTTTCAGAAACTGCATTTGAATGAATACTCCACAGTTACCAATTGGGTATATAACTGCTCGACAACAGACTTGAAAGCTAATGGGCACCCCCACCATTGCACCCTGTATCTTCTGGTCAGGACTTCTGGGGGCTTCACAACAGGCAGCCCCGTTTCAACCCTTCTAGCCCACGGGGCCAGGAGCCCCAGCCCAGGGGGAACCAACCCCCTCCCTGTTGCCTGCTGTTATTTGCACTGTTGCTTATCTATTTGAAGTGGGAGCAATAAGAACAAACTCAGCTAAACTAAATTGGTCCTTGGTCTGCCATTATCATAAAAATTTTATGTAGGAACTAATAAAAACATGCTTTACATGCGCCGTTACGTGGGTTTCCACAAGCAATAATACCCAGCACGTTCTATCCATAAATCCAGTTATAGACACTTAAGAATAAATATTTTATCTTTCCCAATGTTTCTGTTTGTGGGTGGGAAGGTGTGAACACAGAAGCCTACGGCTCATCTGTGGTGTCTAAGGGCCCTGAAGTCTCCCTGGAAACCCCTCCGCGAGACCAGAAAGGTCCTTTCAGAAGTTTCTGGATAATTTTCACAATTCTCTAGCCTCTTCAGAACTCAGTATTAATTAGACCTCCAGGCTCAGTAAGAGGAAGGCTTTTTCACAAAGCTTTTAAAAATAAATCACTTTTGAAATGATTCAGTATTTTCTTAGAATTCTTTTAAGCAAACAAAAAGATCCAATTCTCCTCCCAGCTGAGACCCTGGAGCAGATTTACAATAGATTTAATTAAAGAAGCTTTAATGAAATCCAAACCTAACCAAAAAAATAATAAATAAGGATCACAGATACTCATCTTTCCCTCCAGGAATGTGCCCCCAAATACACCAAGTGAGTGGGGGGGGAGGGGGGGGTTTGCTCTGCATTTTCTGCTCCTTTTAGATCTGCACTGTCTAACAGAAATATATTATAAAAGGAATTACAAATGCAACCCACAGATGCTATTTAAAATTTCATTTCAACTTGTAATCAAGTTTTTCAAAACCTTCCTAATGGGATATTTTGCATTCTTTTTTTTCATATACTAAGTATTCAAAATCTAATCTGCATAGCACAGCACAATTCAGTTTGGGCTAGCCACACCTGCAATGCTGTAGAGCAATATGTGGCCAACGGCTGCCATATTGGATGGCAAAGATTGGCAGGATCCTCAACTAACCAAAGGAAAGATGATGTCAGAGAAATTTTACATAAATGTGACTGCTTTGTACCCTGTGGGCACACCTCCCCCACGTTGTAAACTAGAAACTACAAACTAGATAATAGTTACTAAATGCCATAAACCAGGTACTATAAACTCAGAATCTACATACCAAAGATACTATAAACTCAAAAATATTAACATTATGTTGCTTTTAAGCCCATTTTTTTCTATCTATAATTCATAGTAAAATAGAGGAAACTAAACTAGGGGGAAAGAACTATTTAGGGCAGCCAAAAAATTTTTTACATCAAGACTTATCAGAGGTAAGTTAGAAAGTGACCAATCTGATTTCTCTCCCAACCAGTCAGAGCCCCTACAGCTTCTTATATGCAAATCACAGTGAAGTCTCTTCTATATAAAACTGCATCCTTGGAAAATGAGAAGCCAATTTTTTTCCATTAAAATTGTTTGTCAAAGAAGCTATGTAACCAGATTTCTGTAACCTTCAAAAACATGGCATCTTCTATAGTCACCATGTCTCTATAAGAAAAGCATTCATGGCCCTGGCTGGTTGGCTCAGCAGTAGAGTGTCAGCGTGGCGTGTGGAAGTCCTGGGTTTGATTCCTGGTCAGGGCACACAGGAGAAACGCCCATCTGCCTCTTTACACTTCCCCCTCTCTTCTTCTTTATCTCTCTCTTCCCTTCCCATAGCCAAGGCTCCACTGGAGCAAAGTTGGCCCGGGTGCTGAGGACAGCTCCATGGCCTCTACCTCAGGCGCTAGAATGGCTCTGGCCACAACAGAGCAACACTCCAGATGGGGCAGAGCATCGCCCCCTGGTGGGCATGCCGGGTGGATCCCGGTTGGGCACATGTGGGAGTCTGACTGCCTCCCTGCTTCTAACTTTGAAAAAACACACACACAAGCACACAAAAAAAGCATTCATATGGAGTATTTGGATAGTGAGGAAGTAAACCCAAGAGTCAGCATTATAGCTCTGATTGTTTTAAAGTAAGTTTTGGCAAATTATTGTTTCTCTGGGGTTAAACATACCGATAATTGAGTTGTGTTTTACATATTTTTACTTGATGTTATTATAATTAATAATGCATATTGATGCATATTAAGCAAGTTGTTCTGAAGGGCAGAGACCAAAATTGCTGAATATACCCTTTCCTGAGCTCACCAAAGCACTGTATGCATAGAAATGCTTAATTATCACATGTGTTTCTGCTATTGACTCATAAAATACATAAAAGTGCTAAGATAAGGGCTTTGACTAAATGCAAAGGCATCTTTTATCTGCTTCTATATTCATAAGAGTGTGTTGTTTCAAATTTAAATAAAAAGAGGAATCTCAAAATGATCTTTTTTTTCCTCCTCAAGGAGAAAAGAAAGCCCTCTTGGCAATAAGTCGGTTAGACAACACGGAACTGGAGAATGATCTCAATGTCTTTCATCTGTTTTTGTGTGTTTTGTATCAAATAAAAGTCAACCCTGTATAAAATGCACACCCAAAGTTCCTTAACCCCCTCCCTACCAACCTACCATATTTTCTATAGAATGGAAGTACATCTGAACTCCAACAATGTAGCCTTGGTTTTCAAAGGCCAGTGGTAAGTGAAATATACCCTAAGATTGGAAGTCTATCTATCTAAAGACTAAGATGACCAATTAACTGTAATAATGCCAGTGTTCAAAGATATTCAGAAAGAGATGTGGCAACTAATTACTACCAATCCTAAAGAGAAGCCTGGACTGGAAGGGAAGCAATGAATATGAAGGGCATTATTGGGTCAACTGGAAAAAAAATTGGAACATACAGTGGATGGTAGAGTAGATAAAGTCACTCATCAATGTCAATTTTACTGAAGTTGATATTGTACTCTGACTACACTAAAGAATATCCTATTTCCTCAAAAATACACATGAAATATTCAGGCATAAAGGCTCATGCATCTTCCTCCCAAATGGTTCAGAAAGTTTCTGGATGTTACTGTAGATGATGTGAAGTGATGACCTGTCTCACATCTGGAAACTGACCCACCCCTGGCTCTCTGTGTGAGCTTGAGTTCCTCTTCCTGACTTCTCCATGGGAGAAAGCATGGGCTTCGGTTACTGACCCAGGTTTCTGTCTCCTGGACTAATTTCCATGGGGTGATTAAAACATGACTCACAGTGGCTCAAACAGAGCACAGCCAAACCTTAGAAGTAAAAAAATCTACACTCTCACTGGATGCAGGGATACTTTTCAGGATATTTGGTCATTTAGCCCCTTTGGGGGACCCTCCAGAGGTGGGAGGCTCCCTTCTTGACAAGGCAATATTGGACATTAGACCACTGTTGGAGAATTGACTGTTACAAAGTTTTCCTTTGCAGTTAGCCAAAAACTGTTTCCATAAAAGGAAGGACAGAGCAGGAAACTGTCCCTCACTGAACCCTCTTCCCCCGCACTTTAACAGAAGGCACACAAGAAATATCTTTAGGATGAGTGAGTCAATTAATGGAAAATCTACGCATTGGCTCTTATTCTATCCTCATGAGCAATGAAAATCATGTCCACTGTCTCTTCCAAAATACAGCATCTCGAACACTCGAAGACACTTCCATGTTCCCCTCCATAGTCTCTTGTCCAGCCTAAAATCCCACAATTTCCATAGCCAAACTGCATACTACAAAATTTATAAAAAGATTTGTCATATTTTTTAAAAGGCAAATATAAGATAATTAATAAAATGGATATGATCACATGGAAAACAGGGTCTAGAGGAGAGCTCCAACATACCAAACAAAAAGTTTGCACAGTTCTAAAGATTGATTTACAAATTGATTCTAATGCTCCTAGTACAAAGGTGAACAGGGAAGCATTATGAGTTTTACATCTCAGTATTAAGAGGATGAAAGAGACCGGCTCCTCAGCAAAGACAAGGTTATTCCCTGCATCAAAGACAGGTGTCTTGTGTAGGACGGGCATTGTAAGTCGGGGAAATTGAGCCATGTCAATGGATACTCAAAATCCTCTATTCAAAATTCACAACAAACGCTGAAGCAAAATTAAAAGTTAGTTCTTATAGCAATTTCCGATGAAAGCTGGAAGGTAAAAGATCAAGACACAATCCAGAGTGGGTGATTAAAAGGGTTAAGTTGATTTGGTCCAAATAGGTAAATTTCTTTGGTATTTCAAACTGACTCCAGGATGTAACTTAGAATACCTGACTGATATGTTAGTTTTGCTTTAAATTATTGACCCTTAACCAGATGTCTCCTCCTCTGGGATTTTGAACCCTGGCGAGAAGAAAGTTTGAGATCTTGGGAGAGTCTGAAGTATACTGACCCTATATTCTTGATTAAGTGGCTTCATAAATTTTAGAGACTGGAAAAACAAAAGGTAAAGTTAGTATTTTGTTATAAAAATAAGAATCCTAACCAAGGATATCACAACTCAGCTGAAATACAGAGACAGGCCACAGAGGTCCTTACCCATAAAGCCAGGCTTTCGGCAGGATCCAGGTTTTGGAGGGCAGGCTGTCACAGTTGTTAACTTTGATGACAATTCTGCTAGGTAGAAACTGTTTCTCCTACAGATTCAGAAACTAAAGCTGAAGCTCAGAAAAATTTTCCAAGTACACAGAGCTAGAAGTAGTCATGGAAGGATATAAATATCAAGCTGTTCGCCTCTAAATTTGGTACTTTGCCCATTGTATCACCCGACCTCCCTGGGCCACAGTCTGGTGCATAAATACAAGGTCATGAAATAAGACATAATTATGAAGTTTTGGGGTTCCTCACGTTTCTCTGAAAGTAAAATAAGCTCTAGGCAGGGGATGCTGGAAAGGATTTAAAAATCAAGCTTTTCGAGATGACGTCAGAGTAATGGCGGGGTAGGAAGCGATACTGATAAATCTCCCCCAAAACTCAACAAGATCTTCAACCAGAAACAGAAAAACCTATACTTGGAGCTTCCAGATGCTTCGCAATACACCCAAAGGTATGATTGAGTGAAAAATTGGCTAAATATATAACCAAACCCCGAAGGAAATAGGGAGTAAGAAATGCTCCGCCTTCCTCACTAACCTAAACAGGGCGGCTTTCTCTGGTAACTGTGAATATAGAAACTGAGGCGGGCAAAGGGGGTGAATACATCCAGGCCGCGACACAAACGGCCGAACCAGGCTGTGGCACGGAGATCCAAGCTGAGGAAAATCTGATCCTGTGGCAACCCGGGCAATACAAGCTAACACTCGCGCCAAACCCAAACAAAGAAAGACAAGCGGCGCGGACATTTTACCCGGTCTCCTGGTTGGTGCGCAGTTAGTGGGCGAGAGATTTCTTCCTAAGCCCCGGAAGTGGGTGCCCGTGTTGCCCCACGGAGAGGCAGGGTCAGAGGCCTTTCTGTGGGCCGAGGGCAGAGTCTCTGGGCAGCCCCAGCGCCCTGGGAAAGCCACGCACGGGAGGGAGTGAGAACTAATTCCAACGGTGGAGATTTTCCGTACTGGAGGGGGTTTCACTCAGAGGGAAAGCGGCCGGCCTCATATCCTGGTTTGCGCGCGCAGATAAGGAGTGAGCGATTCCTCCGAGTGCCTCGGCAGTGCGCGCCCGTGTTATCGCACAGAGGGGCAGAGTCAGGGGCCTTTGTGTGGGCCAAAGCGGAATCTCGGGCCGCCCCAGCGCCTTGCAAAAGCCGCGCACGGGGACGGAGCGAGACTCAATTCCAACGCTGCAACTTTTCCCTGCGGTTGGGGGTTTCACTCAGAGCGTGAGACTGCTGGCCGGATATCCTGGTCTGCGCGCGCAGCCAGTGAGTGAGAGTTTCCTCCAAGCGCCCCGGAAGTGGGCGCCCGCTTGTGTTACCGGACAGAGTGGCAGAGCCAGAGGTCTTTGAATGGCCGGAAAGCCCGCCTGATTATGCTAGCAGCTCTGACTGACTGAGCCTTACCCAGAGCCCTGTGCTGAGTGGAAATAGAGTGGGGAGTTGCCAGCTCTTTGAGCCTCTTACTATCCAGGCAGAGGCAGCAGCAACCCCATAGCTGGATTATCAGGCTACTAATTGAGGAAGGAAAGACTAGGAGAAAGGCTCCAGGAACAAGGACTCTCTCACTGTCGGAGCCTATAAATGCTAATAGCCTAGACTGCCAACGAGACTAAAGCACAATACATGACATTGCCATAGAGACTTATCAACTGCAAACCTCCACCTGAGCGTGCCAAAGGGGCAAAACCCGGGGTACAGAGTCACCGACCAGGAAGAGGGAGAGAAAAGAAAAAGCAAGAAGATAACCTCTCAAAATCAAGAATAATCTGCAGACTTTATAACCTATCCCATTTTATTATATTTGTTCGTTTGTTTCTCTTATCTTCATTCTTGATACTTTTTTTTTCCTCCTCCAATTTGGCCGATTAACTCTCTACCGGTCTTACTCTCTCCTCTCCTTGAACTACACTACCCATAAGTGTTATATCTCCCATTATCTTTTCTCTTCTCTTCCTTTCTCTCTATGAGGGTTGCACTCCAAAACCCTTAACTCTCTCTCTCTCTCTCTCCTTTCTTTTTTCTTCTTTTAGTGGTTCCCTCTTTTTTTTTTCTCTCTCTCTCTTTCTTTTCTCCCTCTATATTAGTTTCTTCCTTTCTCCTTTACATCTCCTCTCATTTAAACCTCAATAACAAACAAATTATCTTATCTGGGACTCAAACTCATGTTTGTGGCATTTTGGGGGGTTTTTACTTCACCTTTTTAACTCACTAGCAGTGCTCCCATCCCTGGCTCTCCATATTATCTAGTTCTTGTTCCACTAAATACAATAGTAATTTTTTAATTTGTCCCCCCATTTTTCCGTTTTCCTCTTAATCCTCTCATCATAACTCTTAGACAACCAACACCTAAAAGCAAATCATTTTATTCTTGACCCAAATTTTTTCCTTATTTGCTTTTTGTGGGTCCATACGCTCTTTTTTTTTTTCTTTTTTCTTTCTTTTTTTTTTTTTTTGCCCCTTTATTACTTTTCCCCAATTCAGGCCCTCCATCACAGGCATTGTTTGTTATAATTCACAGTCCACCACAAGATTTTATCAAGAAAGAGGGGAGAGGAGAGGAGAGGAAAAAAGGAGGGGGGGAATAATTTCCTTTTTTGTTTTTGTTTTTTTTTTTAAATTTTTATTTTATTTTATTTTTCTTTATTTCATTATTAATTTTTTTTTAGAAAAACAACTCTTTTCAATTTTTTTTTATTATTTTTTAAACTTTTTATTCTTTATTAAATCTCATTAATACTATCAACAAAACCACCCTCAGATGCCATTAAGGAAGAGAAAATCCAATATCATGGATACAAAAGAAAGAGAGGTAACACAGCTAGATGAGGAAAAATCTATGGAGAAAAAATTTAATATATTGGAAACCTTGGAGCTAAATGACAGAGAATTCAAGATAGAAATCCTAAAAATCCTCCGAGATATACAAGAAAACACAGAAAGGCAATTTAGGGAGCTCAGAAAACAACTCAATGAACACAAAGAATATATGTCCAAGGAAATTGAAACTATAAAAACAAATCAAACAGAGATAAAAAACTCAATTCACGAGCTGAAAAACGAAGTAACAAGCTTAGCTAATAGAACAGGTCAGATAGAAGAGAGGATTAGTGAAATAGAAGACAAGCAACTTGAGGCACAACAGAGAGAAGAAGAAAGAGACTCAAAAATTAAAAAAAATGAGATAGCCCTACAAGAATTATCTGACTCCATCAAAAAGAATAACATAAGAATAATAGGTATATCAAAATGGAATGGAGAACATACTCAAACAAATAATAGATGAGAACTTCCCAAGCCTGTGGAAAGAACTAAAGCCTCAAGTTCAAGAAGCAAACAGAACTCCAAGTTTTCTTAACCCCAACAAACCTACTCCAAGGCATATCATAATGAAATTGACACAAACCAACAGCAAAGAAAAAATTCTCAAGGCAGCCAGGGAAAAGAAGAATACAACATATAAAGGAAGGCCCATTAGATTATCATCAGATTTCTCAGCAGAAACTCTACAAGCTAGAAGAGAGTGGACCCCAATATTTAAAGTCCTGAAAGAGAGGAACTTTCAGCCACGAATACTATACCCATCAAAGCTATCCTTCAAATATGAAGGAGAAATAAAAACATTCACAGATACAGAAAAGATGAGGGAATTTATCATCAGAAAACCCCCACTCCAGGAATTACTAAAGGGGGTTCTCCAATCAGATACAAAGAACAAAAAAAAACAGAGCCACAAGTAAAAGCTCCAAGAAGAACACAATAAAACCAAATTTAAACTGTGACAACAACAAAAAGAAAGAGGGGGAGAAGATGGAGATTAACAGTAGCAAAGGACGATGGAGTGCAAAAGTACTCACAAAATAGTTCGCTACAATGAACAGGGTAGGGACCCTTTTCACTACTCAAAGGTAACCACCATTGAAAAAACCACCACAGAAGCACATGAGATAAAAAAGATAGCAACAGAGGAAAGATGTATGGAATACAACCAAATAAAAACAAAAGATAGAAAAACAAAAGAGAAGGATCAAACAAGACACAAAACTAACAGAAAGCAAGATATAAAATGGCAATAGGGAACTCACAAGTATCAATAATTACACTAAATGTAAACGGATTAAACTCACCAATAAAAAGGCACAGAGTAGCAGAATGGATTAAAAAAGAAAATCCAACTGTATGCTGCCTACAGGAAACTCATCTAAGTCACAAGGATAAAAACAAATTCAAAGTGAAAGGCTGGAAAACAATACTCCAAGCAAATAACATCCAAAAAAAAGCAGGTGTAGCAATACTCATATCGGATAATGCTGACTACAAGACAGGAAAAGTACTCAGAGACAAAAATGGCCATTTCATAATGGCTAAGGGGACACTGAATCAAGAAGACATAACAATTCTTAATATATATGCACCAAACCAAGGAGCACCAAAATATATAAGACAGCTACTTATTGATCTTAAAACAAAAACTGACAAAAATACAATCATACTTGGAGACCTCAATACACCGCTGACGGCTCTAGATCGGTCATCCAAACAGAGAATCAACAAAGACATAGTGGCCTTAAATAAAACACTAGAGCACCTGGATATGATAGACATCTACAGGACATTTCATCCCAAAGTGACTGAGTATACACTTTTCTCCAGTGTACATGGATCATTCTCAAGAATTCACCATATGTTGGGCCACAAAAACAACATCAGCAAATTCAGAAAAATTGAAGTTGTACCAAGCATATTTTCTGATCATAAAGCCTTGAAACTAGAATTCAACTGCAAAAAAGAGGAAAAAAATCCCACAAAAATGTGGAAACTAAACAACATAGTTTTAAAAAATGAATGGGTCAAAGAAGAAATAAGTGCAGAGATCAAAAGATATATACAGACTAATGAAAATGACAATACGACATATCAGAATCTATGGGATGCAGCAAAAGCAGTGATAAGAGGGAAGTTCATATCACTTCAGGCATATATGAACAAACAAGAGAGAGCCCAAGTGAACCACTTAACTTCCCACCTTAAGGAACTAGAAAAAGAAGAACAAAGACAACCCAAAACCAGCCGAAGAAAGGAGATAATAAAAATCAGAGCAGAAATAAATGAATTAGAGAACAGAAAAACTATAGAAAAAATTAATAGAACAAGGAGCTGGTTCTTTGAAAAGATCAACAAAATTGACAAACCCTTGGCAAGACTTACCAAGGAAAAAAGAGAAAGAACTCATATAAACAAAATCCAAAATGAAAGAGGAGAAATCACCACAGACACCGTAGATATACAAAGAATTATTGTAGAATACTATGAAAAACTTTATGCCACTAAATTCAACAACCTAGAAGAAATGGATAAATTCCTAGAAAAATACAACCTTCCTAGACTGAGTCAAGAAGAAGCAGAAAGCCTAAACAGACCTATCAGTAGAGAAGAAATAGAAATAACCATTAAAAACCTCCCCAAAAATAAAAGTCCAGGTCCTGACGGCTATACCAGCGAATTTTATCAAACATTCAAAGAAGACTTGGTTCCTATTCTACTCAAAGTCTTCCAAAAAATTGAAGAAGAAGCAATACTTCCAAACACATTTTACGAAGCCAACATAACCCTCATACCAAAACCAGGCAAGGATGGCACAAAAAAAGAAAACTACAGACCAATATCTCTAATGAATACAGATGCTAAAATACTAAACAAAATACTAGCAAATCGAATACAACAACATATTAAAAAAATAATACATCATGATCAAGTGGGATTCATCCCAGAATCTCAAGGATGGTTCAACATACGTAAAACGGTTAATGTAATACACCATATCAACAAAACAAAGAACAAAAACCACATGATCTTATCAATAGACGCAGAAAAGGCTTTCGATAAAATACAACACAATTTTATGTTTAAGACTCTCAACAAAATGGGTATAGTAGGAAAATATCTCAACATGATAAAGGCCATATATGATAAACCATCAGCTAACATCATATTAAATGGCACTAAACTGAAGGCTTTCCCCCTTAAATCAGGAACAAGACAGGGTTGTCCACTCTCTCCACTCTTATTTAATGTGGTACTAGAGGTTCTAGCCAGAGCAATCAGACAAGACAAAGAAATAAAAGGCATCCATATCGGAAAAGAAGAAGTAAAGGTATCACTTTTTGCAGATGATATGATACTATACATCGAAAACCCCAAAGAATCCACAAAAAGACTACTAGAAACAATAAGCCAATACAGTAAGGTCGCAGGATACAAAATTAACATACAGAAGTCAATAGCCTTTCTATATGCCAACAATGAAACAACTGAGAAGGAACTCAAAAGAATAATCCCCTTCACGATTGCAACAAAAAAAATAAAATACTTAGGAATAAACATAACAAAGAATGTAAAGGACTTATATAATGAAAACTATAAACCATTGTTAAGGGAAATCGAGAAAGATATAATGAGATGGAAGAATATACCTTGTTCTTGGCTAGGAAGAATAAATATAATCAAGATGGCTATATTACCCAAAGCAATATACAAATTTAATGCAATTCCCATCAAACTTCCAATGACATTTTTTAAAGAAATAGAGCAAAAAATCATCAGATTTATATGGAACTATAAAAAACCCCGAATAGCCAAAGCAATCCTAAAGAAAAAGAATGAAGCTGGCGGCATTTCAATACCTGACTTCAAACTCTATTATAGGGCCACGACAATCAAAACAGCATGGTATTGGCAGAAAAATAGACACTCAGACCAATGGAACAGAATAGAAAGTCCAGAAATAAAACCACATATATATAGTCAAATAATTTTTGATAAAGGGGCCAACAACACACAATGGAGAAAAGAAAGCCTCTTCAATAAATGGTGCTGGGAAAAATGGAAAGCCACATGCAAAAGAATGAAACTGGACTACAGTCTCTCCCCCTGTACAAAAATTAACTCAAAATGGATCAAAGATCTAAACATAAGACCTGAAACAATTAAGTACATAGAAGAAGACATAGGTACTCAACTCAGGGACCTGGGTTTTAAAGAGCATTTTATGAATTTGACTCCAATGGCAAGAGAAGTGAAGGCAAAAATTAATGAATGGGACTACATCAGACTAAGAAGTTTTTGCTCAGCAAGAGAAACTGATAACAAAATAAACAGAAAGCCAACTAAATGGGAAATGATTTTTTCAAACGACAGCTCAGATAAGGGCCTAATATCCAAAATATACAAAGAACTCATAAAACTCAACAACAAACAAACAAACAATCCAATAAAAAAATGGGAAGAGGATATGAATAGACACTTCTCCCAGGAAGAAATACAAATGGCCAACAGATATATGAAAAGATGCTCATCTTCTTTAGCTATTAGAGAAATGCAAATCAAAACGACAATGAGATACCACCTCACACCTGTTCGATTAGCTGTTATTAGCAAGTCAGGTAACAGCAAATGTTGGAGAGGCTGTGGAGAAAAAGGAACCCTCATACACTGTTGGTGGGAATGTAAAGTAGTACAACCATTATGGAAGAAAGTATGGTGGTTCCTCAAAAAACTGAAAATAGAACTACCTTATGACCCAGCAATCCCTCTACTGGGTATATATCCCAAAAACTCAGAAACATTGATATGTAAAGACACATGCAGCCCCATGTTTATTGCAGCATTGTTCACAGTGGCCAGGACATGGAAACAACCAAAAAGCCCGTCAATAGATGACTGGATAAAGAAGATGTGGCACATATACACTATGGAATACTACTCAGCCATAAGAAATGATGACATCGGAACATTTACAGCAAAATGGTGGGATCTTGATAACATGATACGAAGCGAAATAAGTAAATCAGAAAAAAACAGGAACTGTATTATTCCATACGTAGGTGGGACATAATAGTGAAACTAAGAGACATTTATAAGAGTGTGGTGGTTACGGGGGGGAGGGGGGAATGGGAGAGGGATAGGGGGTGGGGAGGGGCACAAAGAAAACAAGATAGAAGGTGACAGAGGACAATCTGACTTTGGGTGGTGGGTATGCAACATAATTGAACGACAAGATAACCTGGACTTGTTATCTTTGAATATATGTATCCTGATTTATTGATGTCACCCCATTAAAAAAATAAAATTATATATAAAAAATAAATAAAAATAAAAAAAATAAAAATCAAGCTTTTCAGAAAAATAGACCATCATTTGTAGCATTGCCAATTTCCAAGGTGTAAATATCCCCTCCATAGCATGGGCATGGGCTTCAACAACCACTGGATCTAGAGGACTTGTTTTCAGGTTGTTGTCTCCAAAAAAGTCTACTTGTACCTGGTTAGCTCCTCAGTGAACAGGGAACTTCCATATTTTCCTTATATTCTATCCCCTCCACAACCACCTAACTTATCTTTTTAATTTATTTCACAATTTGAGCCATCTCTGGAAAAAGAAGGGAATGAAAAGACTGGACTACACATGGACCAACTGAAGTAAATCAAGTTCATAGAACAGGGGTCGGAAACCTTTTTGGCCGAGAGAGCCATGAACGCCACATATTTTAAAATGTAATGCCATGAGAGCCATACAATGACCCATGTATCTTATACATTATCCAATAAAAATTTGGTGTTGTCCCGGAGGACAGCTGTGATTGGCTCCAGCCACCTGCAACCATGAACATGAGTGGTAGGAAATGAATGGATTGTAATACATGAGAATGTTTTATATTTTAACGTTATTATTATTTTTTATTAAAGATTTGTCTGCAAGCCAGATACAGCCATCAAAAGAGCCACATCTGGCTCGTGAGCCATAGGTTCCCAACCCCTGTCATAGAAAATTGCAACCCAGAAAACCAGAGCATCTTTAAAATACTTCAATAGTGACTTTATCTTCAACAAACACATGTGCCCAGATCTACTTGAATTTGAACCTGGTATTAATTACATGATTGCTTAATGTTGAAACCAAAATTAAAACTGATTACTTTTCTAGTAGATGTATAATATCACAAATATGGATAAATTAATAAAGAGGGACAAACATAAGGTGATGGAGGATGATTTGACTTTGAGTGATGGGTATATAACATAATTGATTGTACAAATGATGAGGATATGTTTACCTAAAATCTATGTACTCTTGTTGATCAATGTCACCCTGTTAAATTTAATTTTCTAAATACAAATAAATAATAATATTTTAAAAGCCTTTTTTCAAGAAGTAGTAGAGGCTGAATAAATGCTTCTTGCTATTAGCAATTTCACCTACTAAGAAAAATATCTTAAAGGTATTCTAAAGTATTTTTCTGCTTTTTAAATATTAAAAAAAACCCACAACTCTGGTTAAAGATGGTGGGTTAAATACATGCCTGTAGCAATGCCCATCTGTGCAGTCCTAATAAGATGACAATAAAAGGTTTTTAAGAGGACACAAACTCACAAGATCATGGAAAATGAGACAGGAAGTAACAGCAACAGTTTTAGAAGCTGGAACCAAGATGGGGAAGTGCTTACTTAGATCCAAAAAAAGATGAGTCTCAGCCTAGTGATGGGCAAAGCTGCAAACAACCCAGGTTACACCTCAAAACCCCCCGAAGGCTCAGGAACTGCTAGCGCCAATACCCCTGGAAGTGGAGGTGACGATGGAGCTAAGCCAAGGGGATTGATTGAAACCCTGTTTATGAAACAGTGAGAGCTCCTATCCCTTTTTCTGGTCTAGCTAATTTCACCTCCCCTCCCTGGCAGAATCCAAAGGGTTAGTCTGAGATAATAAAACCCAGGGTCTCTAGGCTAGAACCCACCAGGTAAAGTTAGGAGTAGGGAACTAATAAAGGAGTGATTCAGCCCAAGTTTACATATAAATATGAGACCCCCCATATCTTCTTCCTCTCGACTTCCAGAAAACTGGGAACTAACATTTATACTCACCAGCTAGGAGGCTTGTTTTTTTTCTGGGGGATCTGAACAACCCCAAAGAACTAAAGAAAATTTTAAACTATTTTTTTTAATCTATTAATTTTAGAGAGAGAGGAAGAGGAAGAAAAACATTGATTTGTTGTTCCACTTATTTATGCATTCACTGGTTTATTCTTCTAATGTGCCCTGACCGGGGATCGAACCCATCCAAGAGGAAATGGCATCCCTTGAAATAGCACTCTTGCAGACGGCAAGTGGAACCTGAGGGGTGGCTCTACCAGTCCACAGGCCACTGTCTGTCTTCTCCAATGCTCGCTGTTCCAGAGTCACCTTACAGGAGACAGGCACATGCATGATGCAAGCACACTTCAAACCCAAAGTGGCTTCCCTGTGGGCAAGGTCCAAACTTCAGTACCAACCCATATTGATTTGCTATCATCCCTCCTGATATCCACAGACATAGAGCAGCATTCCTAGTAGAAATACAATCCTAGACAAATTGAATTTAAAGGTCAGGTTTATAACAGTGAAGAAGGGATACGAGGAGATGACTGGTCTCCCTTTCCCCCATGAAGTACAGTCAAGAAAGCATCTTTCCAAGATGAGTAGGTTTCACTTCTCACCAGGGAAGGTGGGAAACAGATGTGGAAGGAATGAGGGACGAACTCAGTCACGCTCCTACTTATGGTGAAAATACATTGGACCAGATTCATTAACAGTCATTATCTTGGTAGTTTTCAAACATGGTGATAAATGCTAACAGCATCGTATGTGCAAGACAAGAAAAAAAAAAGAGCAAATCTGGGCAAATCAGGGCTGTGACATTTATGTACTAGGCATTTAAAGTAGCTGTTTATCAGTAATTAAAAGTAGATAATTCTAGCCTGACCTGTGGTGGCGCAGTGGATAAAGCGTCGACCTAGTAACGCTGAGGTTGCCAGTTTGAAACCCTGGGCTTGCCTGGTCAAGGCACATATGGGAGCTGATGCTTCCAGCTCCTCCTCCCTTCTCTCTCTGTCTCTCTCTCCTCTCTCTTCCTCTCTGTCTCTCTCTCTCCCCTCTAAAAATGAATAAATAAAAAAATTTAAAAAAAAAGTAGATAATTCTAATAGTCATTTTGGCCTCGTTTTTCAAGGAATAAAAATATTTTTAATCTACTTTATAGACTTTTCTACTCCTTCAAAAAGTATCAATCCAGCCTGACCAGGCAGTGGTGTAGTGGATAAAGCATTGGCCTGGGATGCTGAGGACACGGGTTTGAAATCCCAAGGTCGCCAGCTTGAGTGTGGGATCATAGCCATGACCCCAAGGTCCCTGGCTTGAAGCCCAAGGTCGCTGGCTTGAGCCCAAGGTTACTGGCTTAAGCAAGGGGTCACTGGCTCAGCTGGAACCCCTGGTCAAGGCACATATGAGAAGGCAATCAATGAACAACTAAGGTGCCGCAACTACAAATTGATGCCTCTTATCTCTCTCCCTTCCTTTCTGTCTGTCCTTTTCTCCCTCTTTCTCTCACTAAAAAACAATAAAACTGTCAATCCAGAAAGACGCTTATTTATATAAATCTTAGAAAGTGGTTTTCTTATAAAACCACTAAAATGTTCACGTCATGGGCTTTCTCCTTTAAGATTAATCCTCACTAAATACTAAATGTGATCTTTATGTGCCAGAACATTTCAGTCACAAGAGTTTCCATGTTACTACCGAAAACACCTCCAGGCTCATGAGATGAGCACCACAGAATCACCAGGGAGAGAGGTCTGACATTTTAACTCAAGGTTTCAAAACAGCCTATTCTGGCCACAAAAGTGTAAGTACA
Source organism: Saccopteryx leptura (assembly GCF_036850995.1). Lineage (NCBI taxonomy): Eukaryota > Metazoa > Chordata > Mammalia > Chiroptera > Emballonuridae > Saccopteryx > Saccopteryx leptura. Next base: position 178,813,960 of record NC_089503.1, read on the forward strand.
TATTAAACCAAAATTGGAAACTGCAGTCAGGACCCTGACCACTTCCTGGGTGAATGACCAGAGGCTGAGTGAAGTGGATGAGAGAGAAAAATAGAACTGAACTTAGCCTTTGCTGCCTCCCCTTCTGCCTAGTCTGCACAAATCCACACCAAGGCCAGATACACTCACATGTGACCTGATCAGGGATTGAACCCACTATGCTGGTGCACTGAGGCAATGCTTTATCCACTGAGCCACCTGGCCAAGGCAACTGAAAGATATTTTCAAAGGTGGGATCCAGAGCAAGGCTGGATAATACATCCTCTACTGCATCCACTAATATAACATTTCCTACATATTTCTGGATTACTGCTCATATAAAAGTTTATCGGATTCATAGCTGCATAAATAACAACATTAAGCTGCATTTTTCCTGACACATGGATGGAATTCATATCTGGCTTCTACCCTGTTTCCCCCCGGCATGGCCTCTGTGTTTCTGCCCTGGCACTGACCCCAGTCTGATCTGCCTCGGAGCTGGGCTCAGGGACAGCCCTGAAGAGAGGGACCACGCCTTACTCATCTTTTACTCCCAGCACCTGACACCTGGCACATGGTGGGTGTCTTAACGCATTGAATCAACATTCTGCCTTGAATATCATCTTTAGCTGAACTCTTCTTCTCCTCCCAGGATCAGAGTGACAAAATGAGTGGTGACATCTGTCATAGGTTAAGCTAATGAAGTTATTCATCATCTATCTTATCAATGGATAGCTTTAAAAAGGAGGTTGTTTTGAGATGGGAACAGTGCTAAGGTGGGTCTCAAAGCCATTTTAGAGGGATCTCTATAACCCTTGCAGTGTTTACAGACACCAAGTGCAGGGCCGGGGAGGCGAGGACAAGATTCTTCTGCTTGTGGGTGGTCAAAGGTTAGTTCTCCATACCTGCATCCCAACTGGGCAGCAGGAGCCTCAGGGCATAACACTCAGTAGTGTGGGTCATAGCTCCTACCCACCATCAAGGGCACTGGAGTCACTCTGTGCCACACTTTGAAATACACCACTGGACGTCCTTCCTCACCCCCATTGTCACGCACTAGTGCAACTAAAAGAAGGATGAGTAGAACACCCCCTCAGCCTTCACTGGCTCCTACACCAATACAAAGCCAAGAGCACATAGGCACTTCAATGTTCTCTCCACAGATGGACAGATTGCCCAAGGCCATGTTCTAAGACGTAGAACTGGAAACTGAATTAAGAGTTGTGCTTCTCAAAAAATTATCAGATTTATATGGAACTATAAAAAACCCTGAATAGCCAAAGCAATCCTAAAGAAAAAGAATGAAGCTGGGGGCATTACAATACCTGACTTCAAACTATATTATAGGGCCACGACAATCAAAACAGCGTGGTATTGGCAGAAAAATAGACACTCAGACCAATGGAACAGAATAGAAAGTCCAGAAATAAAACCATATATATATATATATATATATATATATATATATATATATATAGTCAAATAATTTTTGATAAAGGGGCCAACACCACACAATGGACAAAAGAAAGCCTCTTTAATAAATGGTGCTGGGAAAAATGGAAAGCCACATGCAAAAGAATGAAACTGGACTACAGTTTGTCCCCCTGTACTAAAATTAACTCAAAATGGATCAAAGATCTAAACATAAGACCTGAAACAATTAAGTACATAGAAGAAGACATAGGTACTCAACTCATGGACCTGGGTTTTAAAGAGCATTTTATGAATTTGACTCCAATGGCAAGAGAAGTGAAGGCAAAAATTAATGAATGGGACTACATCAGACTAAGAAGTTTTTGCTCAGCAAGAGAAACTGATAACAAAATAAACAGAAAGCCAACTAAATGGGAAATGATATTTTCAAGCAACAGCTCAGATAAAGGCCTAATATCCAAAATATATAAAGAACTCATAAAACTCAACAACAAACAAACAATCCAATAAAAAAATGGGAAGAGGACATGAACAGACACTTTTCCCAGGAAGAAATACAAATGGCCAACAGATATATGAAAAGATGCTCATCTTCTTTAGCTATTAGAGAAATGCAAATCAAAACTGCAATGAGATACCACCTCACACCTGTTAGATTAGCTATTATTAACAAGACAGGTAATAGCAAATGTTGGAGAGGCTGTGGAGAAAAAGGAACCCTCATACACTGTTGGTGGGAATGTAAAGTAGTACAACCATTATGGAAGAAAGTATGGTGGTTCCTCAAAAAACTGAAAATAGAACTACCTTATGACCCAGCAATCCCTCTACTGGGTATATACCCCAAAAACTCAGAAACATTGATACGTAAAGACACATGCAGCCCCATGTTCATTGCAGCATTGTTCACAGTGGCCAGGACATGGAAACAACCAAAAAGCCCGTCAATAGATGACTGGATAAAGAAGATGTGGCACATATACACTATGGAATACTACTCAGCCATAAGAAATGATGACATCGGATCATTTACAGCAAAATGGTGGGATCTTGACAACATTATACGAAGTGATATAAGTAAATCAGAAAAAAACAGGAACTGCATTATTCCATACGTAGGTGGGAAATAAAAGTGAAACTAAGAGACATTGATAAGAGTGTGGTGGTTACGGGGGGAGGGGGGAAAGGGAGAGGGAAAGGGGGAGGGGGAGGGGCACAAAGAAAACTAGAAAGAAGGTGACAGAGGACAATCTGACTTTGGGTATGCAACATAAGTGAACGTCAAGATAACCTGGACTTGTTATCTTTGAATATATGTATCCTGATTTATTGATGTCGCCCCATTAAAAAAATAAAATTATTAAAAAAAAAAAAAAAAAAGAGTTGTGCTTCTCTGCAACTGTCATCTCCACAGTCTTCCCAAAGTAGATGCCACATGTCCATGGCAGAAACACTTCCTGCCTGTTTCCACAATAGAGATACACATTCAGGAACAAGTCGAGGTGTCACCTCCTCGCTAGCAAGTGAATTTGCAGCCATTTTCTGGAACATTAAAGCTTCTAAACCACACCAATGAGGACAGCACCTGCTGTCCTCACCTCTTCTGGAAAGTATCCACTATCACTACTTACCTTTTCTACTCATTACTTGTGGACATGAAATTTCCTGCCTCCGCCCCCTGTCCCTCTCTTCCCTGCTAAGGGACTTGACAGAGTGCTTGCTGCTCCTCAATGGCAGCTTCATAAACTAAGACTAAGCGCTGCTTATTTGAACAGGGTGTTTGGAAGAAGTGGACCACCCAGTTGAAGAACAGCTGTGACCCCCTGGTACCTGCATTCTATCAAAAACACTATTTTGGGAAATTACAACTTGTCCTTCAAGGAAAACAAAACACCGTTGTCTTCAGCAAAAACCCCAATGCACCCTCCAGCTGAAATGGCTCTGAATGCACCTCCAGGCTTACAGAGTGGGTCCTGCAGAAGAGTTGTGTCCTATTCCTCATGAGACACTGGCTGCAAACTGAGCTGTTACCTCATGCATGCGTAAGGGATGCCTCAGTCTCCAGAACCCACCAGTTCCCCCACTGTTTTCCAGGGGTCTGTGTATCATCCCAGGTATGTGTTCCTCACCTGTATATGTGGTTAGGCTGCAGGGGGGGGGGAGCAGACAGCCATGCTCTGCTCTACACCCTACAAACAGCCTATCTGTATCAATTTTGTAGAATTTCTCAGTATGGAATATCATTTGCGCACACGCGCACACGTGTATGTGTGTGTGTGTGTGTGTGTGTGTGTGTGTGTGTGTGTACGTGTAACTTCGTTTAAATGCAGTGCAATAATAACGCAAATCTTTTAGATTCCTCATAGCAATCTTAGGACACTGTAAACTTAGGATGCTTAGATACTACAGCAGAGGATATCAAAGTTTTGTGCAGCCACGATGTCACCATGTGAACCAGATTTCCCATGGTGACATCTGAAGATCTGGGTGTTCTTTCCTCTATGCCAAAACCAAGTTCTGTTTTCACTGAAGATCTGTTCGGGCAACAAGGTCCTTTCTAAAAGGTATGTGTTCAGGCAGTGAATTTAAACATACATTACTGTTACGTTAAGACCACACTGGGTGGTAAGCACACAGTAGTGTATATGGATGTCGTACAGTGTTGTACACCTGAAATTTATATAATGCCATTAACCAATGCTACCCCAATAAATTTAATTTTAAAAAGACCACCTTCTTGACTGGGATTGGGCCTGTTTAAGTATGACTCAGTAGGTGGCAGCATTGCTAATAAAGCCTTTCTAGGGTGTTTTTGTGGGGTTTTTACTCATCTTCATCTCAAACTTAGTCCCCATGGAGCTCCCCATGCCCAGTGAGAAATTGTCACCTGAGGCCTTTATTTCTGCATGGTTGTGTAGAGCAATACAATGTGAAACTATGACCTAGGCCTGAATTACATGATATTGCAAATTAACTCCAAAATAATGAGGTTTTACTCTTTTATATTATTTTAAACACTACCTCTCTGATATTCTGTAGAATTTTATGATTCAAGTCTCTGTGTTGCCTCCCCTCCTACCTTAAAAAGGACTTCAAATAAGGAGAAAAATTGGTCCATGAGCCTTGCAATAGTTTATGAATTTCTTCACTATGGGTAGAATGAGGTCATTCTACTTAATATCTGGCTTTAGGCCACAGCAACCCACCCTTGTCCCACGGGCTGAACTGGGAGCCCTTCTGTGACCTCAAAGCAGTCTGGGCATCTCTCCACCTCTGCTCTCACCTCCCTGGTTTACGATGGGAGGTTCACTTGCCTCCTCCCCTAAGGACTGCAGGACAGAAACTAGGATTTCCAGCCCAAAGCGGGAGCCTCACTCAACACCTAGAATAGTGCCTGGCACTTGGGGTTTTTTTATTTAATAAATTCTCTCCAGCTGGGGTGGAAGAAGAAGGAACAGAAAGAATTACTGCACAAATAATAGAAATGCATGTGAACCCCTAACCTCCCTTTTAAGCGGCATTTCCAGCTCCCCCCTCCCACCCCCACACATACCTTTTCAACACTTTGAATATTTTAGATGCAAGCACCACTTCCAAGTTCTTGTCTTTTCTCATCTGTGCTGGGAAGCAGCTGAGTGTTCTAACTAGCACCTGGTACTAGCACAAATGCTCCGGGACCCTGAAGGCTTAAAGGGGGTCATCTGTGTAACAGGGTTGTGTGACAAGCACAACCCAAGATGTGTTGAAAATATGACCTGAATAGGAGGATGTGTACCAGAGCATTACATACAGCAACAAAAACCTAAAGCCTACAGATTGATGCCTGGTTATATAAACTGGGACATAGTCATATAATGGACAGTACTCATAACATGAAATATTATGCTACCATTAGACATCACACTGTAGAAAATATATAATGGCAGGGGGAAATGCACCCAGTATATTAAGCAAGAAAGCAGATCTCAGAATTGAACATAATCACAATTTTACAGATTGTGGGCATACAAAGTGCTTGGAGGAAATAGACCCAAATGTTACACAGTCTATTTCTGGGTGATGGTGCATTTTAAAGTCTTATTTAAACTTTTTAACATATTTTTTATTTTATTTTACAATGGACATGTGCTACTTTTGGTGATTTTCAAAGTAGCATGTTTTGGGGTTTTTTGCTTTGTATTTTTCCAAAGTGAGAAGCAGGTGGCGGCAGACAGACTTCCACATGGGGCCAATCGGGATCCACCAGGCATGCCCACCAGGGGGCGATGCTCTGTCCATCTGGGGTGTTGCTCTGCTGCAACAGGAACCATTCTAGCGCCTGAAGTGGAGGCCATGGAGCCATCCTCAGCACCTGGGCCAACTTTGCTCCAATGGAGCCTTGGCTGTGGGAGGGGAGGAGAGAGATAGAGAGAAAGGAGAGGGAGAAGGGTGGAGAAGCAGATGGGCGCTTCTCCTGTGTGCCCTGACCGGGAATTGAACCTGGACTTCCACATACTGGGCCAATGCTCTACCGCTGAGCCAACCAGCCAGGCCCCTAAGCAGCATGTTTTAAAATTGCAAACAAAAGAATAAAGTTACTCACCAATGGGAAGAAGCTATTCTGTTCCTGCTCCAGATGGTAGTGTTGAAACACGAGACTATGAAGCCCTACCCAGGGTTCCAATGGTTCATCAATACATTTATATCCATAACCTAGAAAATTCTGTCCAGTAGTAAAGTGGCAGCTAGGCCCCTGCAGGTCAAAATAGGAGTCCTCTCCTTAGGTGTGCCATGTCTGAGGAGCCACACTTGGAAAAGATGTGGGAAGGAGACAGCTCGGGGCGGGGGGGGGGGGGGGGGGGGGGAGGGAGCATGGGACTGGAAGCAGCTACAGGAGGAACCCCTTCCTTCAAGTGGGGAGAGCTGGCCTTGGTTCTGTGACTAACTGGGGCCACAGGTCATTCCATTTCAAATTCAAAAGAAAAATCTAACATCTGCCCTGCCTCCCTCACAGGCCAATTGTGGGGTTAAGTAAATGATGTGTGCCATGTATTTGTAAGCTACAAAGCACCCAGGATATTGATGTTTGGCAGTCCAAAAAACGCTCACTTCTTAAAATAATGATCCACTGCTCCCAACTTCTTTGCAAGATGTCAAGAGAAACAATCTACACTCCCTCCTGCACTCTAGAAAAATTACCAGAAAGTTTATCAGCCACATTTAACCCATTTTATGTCTCCCTGTACCTTTGCTCCACATAACAAAAATTACACTAAGTGTTCACTCAACTTGTCTCTTTTTTCTCTTGGGCACAGGGACAGATTAACGTTCCCAGGCTCCCCTAGGGGAAGGTGGGGCCAGGAGACTGGATTTTCACCGCTGAAATGTAGATGGAAGTATGTCCCTTCTAGGTTGGGCCCCCCAGACCCCTGGAGGGATCCTCTACACTCTTTCCTCATTACCTGGCCGGTCATGCAAGACCTGGAGGAAGGCTCTGAGGTCCCTGCAAAGTGGTGACATGTTAGATAGAGGAGCCTAAGTCTCTATATCACAGTGGAAGACCACCCATCAAACACCGAATACAACAGAGATATGAGCAAGAAATGACCTGAGATCATTTGCTACACCATTCATCTTCCCTGACTACTACCCTCCATGACCTTCTCCACTCCACAGTGATGCTTTCGGCTGCTTCCCACATGACTGACACAAGGGACATAGAGAACACATTGATAAGCCCAACCCTCATCCAACAGAAAACTCAGCCAAGAAAAATTGAGTTGTTTTAGACTCCTTGACAGATTTAAGGCACGCTCTCTTATTTCTATAGAAAAACTTGGGAGAATGTGCTAATTTAAAAAGCTGAGAAAAGGAAATGACAAAAGTGGAAAACACATTTGGTAACATAATCACAACAGTATGCAAATAAACAAAGGTTATGGTCCATCAAGGTGGGAGAGGCTAGGAAGGGGTCTACAACTCTTAGTGTAGACAATGAAAGCAGGGCGCTATCATGGATCACTGGCTTCTCACGTATTTTATCTTTATTCAGCAATGCCCATGGCAGGCACATGAAAACACTAGCCTCTGAGTTGGGGAGTTCCCAAAAGGACAAGAGTGGAGAAAGGAAGCATTAGCTACCCACTTCTCTGACCAGCCCCACTCTTTCTTGCTCAGAGGCTACTTACCTGGTAAGGGTACAGGGTGACTCCATTGGTTCTTGAGAGGGACCAGGTGCCGTCCAGATACTGGTGAGCCTGGATGGCCACTGAGTTGAGGATGTTCCCATTGCTGGGACTGGTGGCTATCTGGAGGCTGACTTTGGCCTGATGAGTTGGGGACACACTCTTCTTCTCTGCTCCATTGCTGACTCCAAGGCTATTGGGTTTGCTGTTATGCTTGTTGGTGACAAAGGCTGTGTAGTTGGAGGAGGCATAGGAGGCAGGCACAAAGGCCCAATCCCTGGGTTGCTGGATCCCACCTACATGCCGGGATCCCACCAGGGTGGGGATGTTGGAGAGGGGTGGGGGAGAGCCAGGTGAGCCATCATAGTGCTCACTGCCGGCTGCCTGTTCCAAGGTCAGCACCATCTGGATAGCCTCCTGCTTCAGCTGGTTCAGGTGCGTGGCACAAATGTCACAACGGTTGTCCCTGTCATTCCATGCCTTTCGGATGGTGTTGGGGACCTGGAGCTTGTCATGAATTACAGCCGAGAATGCAGGATCCTAGAGAACACATAAGCAGAAAAAAAGTAGTCTATAATTCAAGTCTAGTACATGCAATTCAGATGGCAACTTACATAAATTAAGCCCCGGATTTATTCAAAGAGTTTGATTGACATCCAACAGAAATGAGGACCAGACTGGCAGAAGAGCCTGTAGTTGACAAACATTTTTGACAGATGCAAGATATTTACAGTGGAGATTTAAAGAATTTTAAATATATATATTTCTAAGCATCCTCCTTAGCAGGCCAATCAAGTAAGAACATTCCAGATTCTTTTCCTTGTGTCTACAAGGATTATAATCATACCTGGATCCTCCCAAAGTGTTCACTAAGTAGGCACAGATGTTTGTCCAGGCATGACAGGGTGAGTACAGTCATTCTGGATGAATACAATATGGTCCCTGGCCCCCTGGGGACCATGGAAAGTTGGTAACAAATGGAAGTGCTACTTGTGACCCAGAACAGAAACTCTATTCTCAGAAAATCTTTTGGTCTCGTTAGCACTCTGTGCTAAGTGCCATTGGAAGAAATCAACAGATTCAGACCAGAGACCCAGCCAGCTCCAGCAGCCCGGCGAACCCTTGCAGACTCGCTCTGTTGAACTCTGCCCCGTGCCAAGCTAGCCATGACCAACTGCATGTATCTGATGTCCTGATCAATTACAAGAAAAATATCTCCTTGACAAACAGTCCAAGTTAGCTTTCCCCACAAACTTCATTTAAACTACTGTTAAAAACTCTTCAGCGTAGAAGCCCATATCTAAGAGAAATGAGAAAATGAGTAAGGATGACTTCTTTTATCAACTTTGCTATAATTTTTCTAGGAATGCAGGATTGCGTTGAGACGTAAGCACTGGGTATGTTGACTGGGTATCAAAATATTGGGGTTCTAGTTCCAGTTTGGCTACAAATTAGCTGTGTGACCTTGAACAACTTAGCCTCATGGAACCTGTCATCTGTCACACAAGGCCATGGCCTCTCTTTGTTGTCAGGTCCTTCATCTACAAAACTCAATTTGTAAGGAAACTGGGACAGAAGAGGACAGTGTCTATCTGTCTGGACAGAGCTCCTCTGCTATACTGGGGCTGGGTTGAACTTTTGAGATTCAACATTTGTTGCAATCAACAAATAATTGAAGAGGCATTTCTCAAGGCGTATCTTCCGCAAGGACATTAGAAGAAAATCCACTGTTCTGAAGTCAGCTCTGATGGGGCGGAAGTCCCATCAGGGCTGAGTGGGGTTGGATGAGCTGAGGACAAGGGAGGTGGCACGGATCACCAGGGCAGCAGGAAGATGCACGGTGGGAGCGTCGTTCGTAATTACGATCCATCTTGATTATGGTCTCCAACATTTTGTTTTCCTTGTTTAACTACCCTGAACAGCTTCTTAGCATGCACTGATTAATTGATTAATAAATCAAGAGGCCTCTTTACACCAAGGCAGCAAGGGGTGGCTCAGGAGGGAGAAACTCAAGACAGTCACATAAAAACAATGGGAAACAGAGAGGCGGTGGGGGGTGGGTGGGGCGGGCACAGGGAGGGAGGAAATGTTGACACGGTGTGCACATGGCATTATATTGAGTTGGACACCTGAAACCTGTATGGTTTTACAAACCAGTGTCTTCCTAATAAATTCAATTAAAAAATAAAAACAATGGGAATCAAGAGGAGATGAAGGTTGATCAAGCCTGGCTGACGCAGACCATATGAGACCTGTCTTGGGTGTCCCGCTTTGTGCATGGTCTCAAAGTACAACCCTGAGCATGTGTCCCCTAACAGGCCCCTTTTGGACCATTGCAGAGCAGACTATCAGCTCAGTTTTCTGGGAAAACTAAGCTCCAAAAGAGTTTAAAAGCTTGGAAAACACCCAGATTTCTTGACCACTATTCCACAATATGTTCCTTCAAGAGCCAAACAGCAGTATTCATCAGTGGGACTTATATTTTTTACACAAACATATAAGGTTTACACCACATTCATCTAGGAAATGGTCATTTATTCAAAAGGAATTTCTTTGGGCCCCCATTTGGGCAAAAATATAGTTTGCTTTTTTTTCCACATAACATTATATAATAAGAATTTTCCCTTATCAATAAATATCATTTGAAAATGTGGTTTTGCCCTGGCCGGTTGGCTCAGTGGTAGAGCATCGGCCTGGCATGCGGAAGTCCCGGGTTCGATTCCCGGCCAGGGCACACAGGAGAGGTGCCCATCTGCTTCTCCACCCCTCCCCCTCTCCTTCCTCTCTGTCTCTCTCTTCCCCTCCCGCAGCCGAGGCTCCATTGGAGCAAAAGATGGCCCGGGCACCAGGGATGGCTCCTTGGCCTCTGCCCCAGGCGCTAGAGTGGCTCTGGTCACGACAGAGCGATGCCCCAGATGGGCAGAGCATCGCCCCCTGGTGGGCGTGCCGGGTGGATCCCGGTCGGGCACATGCGGGAGTCTGTCTGACTGCCTCCCCGTTTCCAGCTTCAGAAAAATACAAAAAAAAGAAAATGTGGTTTTTAATGACCACACAGTGTTCTATCCTTTAGTTGTTTCACCATTCATTTATTCATTTCCACGTTCCAGAACATAATCGGAGACGGGGGAGACCCCTGAGACTGCCGTTTGAAACCAATCCACCCCCATGGCTTACACTCTCAGGGCACCAAAGTATTTGGTTTCGAGAAACCTCAAATTAATTGCTCATTTAGGATATTTCTGTTAACCCCAGTCACCTGGCAGACGTGTGACAGCAAGGAGGCAGACACATGACCAGTGCCATCCACAAATCACAGTTGATTTTGGATCCTTGTGGAATCTGGATTTGTCTCTGACCTCTACAGCTGGATGTCACATCTGCTCTACACCAACGGCACAAGGCTGGGTCTGAGGTCTCCTCTTCTTGGTTTTCACTACTGTCCCTTAAAGCAGTACCCCCGTGACTCAGTATACAGTCATTTGCTGCTCAACTGCCAATATCCTATAACCTATGTTGGCCTCCAACATGCCAAGCTCTGCCCCATGCATGAGAATAATTTCTGTCTTGAGTGAGTTCACAGTCAAGGGGATGTTTGTGGTGCCTGAACTACCAAATACCACGGCCCTGTGCTGCCACCTCTAGTCCAGAACCAACTGACACACAGATACATGGAGCTCAGCACTTCCCTCCTGGTCCTCGAGGCATCGACAAAACCAGCCCGCCACCAGTCTGATCAACATGGCCACAACCAGCCAGGGAGTAGTGCAAGCTCACTGCTGCCTCATTGGAGCAAAGCTGAGATTGGCTCTCTAATAAGTATGCAAGTGCCTCCTGATATCAAAGAGGTGGTCCTAAATTAAGCGACCCTGCTCTGAAACCTTATGTGAGTTCTTATCATCAAAAGCCCCTCCGTAAGTCAAGAGATCCATCTTAGGCAGACTAAAACCACTTTCAAGTGCTTGTCCACACGTTATAAATATTTCAGTGCAGCTCAAAACTTCAAAGAGGAATGGTCCATAGACACAGCTTTCTGCAAGTGCTGGAATAAAGGGAATACTGCTTCAAGGCAAGGCAGTAATAACAGAAAGAAGAGAGCAAAGGAGGCTTCAGAGCCACGATGACTCACACGTGCTGACTTCCCTAAGACACCATAAGGATGGCGGTGGCCCCAGCAGGTGGATGAGGAGAGCACCATCGAGTCAGCTGGCACCAAGAGACACCAGGACCCACAGGAGGAAGGAATTAAGCATACAGTCTGGCATACCCAGCTCAAGGGCTTCAAAGACACTCAGCTTGTCTAGTCCTGGTTCATTCTGGGACTTCGGGAAATACTCAAATAGGAACAGTGGGAAGCCAGGCATAAGTTGAACTTCTGCTTCTAAAGTCTTGATTTTTTATTTCGTCACCTATGGAATGGGGCCATTGGGATATGTATTAATCCTAAATGTTTAAAGTGAAGGGTTCTGTGCTCAAAACACTCCCAGCTTTCAAAAATAACACAAAATTATTTTACCCCACATCTGCCATGAAGAGGAATTTAAAACACTTTACTGGTTAGAAAAATGGTGTAACTTCAGAAGAAAGGTTAGGAATGAATGAACTCCTAAATCTGCCTGATTAGTGACCGCTACCAAAGAACAAAGACAATGCCACTAAATGGTTTTCCAGCCCCTTTAGAAAATGGGTGCCGTGGCCTTTTTCATATGGGTCTCTTTTAGTCTATTGACTTTCTTAACCCTTTGAGCAGTACGAACATTCATGTACGTCCTCGTGTCTCCTGACCATCCAGAGTACGATCATACATGTGTAAGGCAACACTTAAAAAAGGCAAATGTATATTCTTCTTGTTTCCATAAATTGGTTATCAAACAAACATGATTTTAAGTTAATAAAACTGTAACTGGAACTAATTTCATTTTTTGAAAAAAAAAAAAAACCAAAAAAACAACTTACTCCCAGGGATCAGCGAGCATGAAAAAACTCACTACTCAAAGTTAAGTTAACTCATATGTCTTCTGGCAGACTGCTCTAAGAGGTGACGATGAAACCTCTCTTCCATCATGCAGGCATCCAAGCCCACGATTTCAACAGCCACCCATGTCCCAGTGAGTGGGAGTTCTCCACCGCCATCCCTGCCTGACCTTTCTCCTCACCTCTGAGCCTTATCTCCAGAGGCCCCCTGAAAAACATCACCTGGGTGAATACTCTTCTAAATGACAATTCAAAATTCATTTTACTATTTTCCCTAGTTTAATCTTTCATTTATTTAGTTTAAATGAGCTTGTCATCTATTACATCATGGTCATGAAACAAACTCAAGTCTAAGTTTTATAGAGTTTTCCAACTATAATTGTTTTATCTGGCTAATGTGGACATCCTCCTTTTACCTGACTCTTCCTTAAACTATTAGAACAGATTCTCTGGGCCCTGGCTGGTGGCTCAGTGCATAGAGCGTCAGCCCGGCATATGGATTTCCTAATGTTTGATTCCTGGTCAGGGCGCACAGGAGAAGCAACCATCTGCTTCTCCCTCCCTCCCTTTCCCCCTGCTCTCCCTTTTCCCGTCCGCAGCCAGTGGCTTGACTGATTCAAGCATAGCCCCTGGCACTGAGGATAGCTCTGCTGGAATGCATCAGCCTCAGGCACTAAAAATAGCTTGGTCCTCGAGCAGCAGCCCCAGATGGGGTTACTGGGTGGATTCTGGTTGGGGAATATGCAGGAATCTACCTCACTATCTCCCCTCCTCTCACCTACAAAAAAAAAAAAGAAAAAGAAAAGAATAGCTTCTCTGTTCTATTGCCCAAGTGCCCAAAAAAGTAACATTTATATGCAAAGGGTTTTTGTTGTTGTTGTTGCTGTTCTGTTTATTTTTACCATCAAGTCAGCTCATCAGCAAAAAAAAACAAAACAAAAGAAATTCAAAGGAAAACTCTAGATTGGTACTACACACTTGTCCAGCCAGGTTAGACCTCAGCAAGCAGACAATATGCTTGTTTTCCAAGAGCTGGAGCCAGCTATAAATGCACAAAGCAGGGTTGCTATTGTTAGTGAAGTCTTTGGAACTCAAGCAAGGAAACAGGACCACTCCAAAAGCAAACCAAGCCATTTACTAATGTTCCACATTGCTTTCAGTCCCATTTCACCTTCTGAGGGACAGGTCAGTCACTCAGCAACAAATGCCAATGCTGTTTTCAAAGACAGGGTGATTTTCCACTTTATTTTAGCCAAAGTACTACTCTGAGTGCATCCCTCCAAAGTCCCTGGGTCTGTGGGAAAAGTAACAGCTGGAGACAGCATCTAGCATGTGTTGCACAAATCCCTAGTGATGTTTCCTTCTGTTTTATTATTCTAGAGGCCTCCAGTGACAAGCTCAACAAGATTTAAGCTGTTCTTGAAAGGCAGTTTCTTGCCACTTTGTTCTTTTTTTAAAAAAAAATTAATTTTTTATTTAATTGTGTTTATATAGATTCTAGGGTCGCCCCAAATGCACCCTCCCCTCCCCCATATTCCCCTCAACATCTCCCTTGACCCCCTCCCTACAACACCCTCCCCCCTTCCCTTCAGGTTTATCCCATCCTATCATCCTCTTTCCCTCTGTCCTCTTTTCCTCTGGTCCCTTTGATCCCTCCTCTGTCTCAGTTCTGTTCCTCAGTTCTCATTACTCCTTGGATTCCTCAAATGAGTGAGGTCATATGATATTTTTCTTTCTCTGCCTGGCTTATTTCACTCAACATAGTAGTTCCCAGGTCTCTCCATATTGTTGCAAAAGGTAATAATTTCCTTCTTTTTTGTAGCCCCATAGTATTCCATTGTATATATGTACAAAAGCTTTTTAATCCACTCGTCCACTGACGGACACTTGGGTTGTTTCCAGATCTTCGCTATTGTGAACAATGCTGCCATAAACATGGGGGTGCATTTCTTTTTTTCAGTCAGTGATATGGTGTCCTTGGGATATATTCCTATAAGTGGGATGGCTGGGTCAAAGGGCAGTTCCATTTCTAATTTTTTGAGGAATCTCCATACTGTTTTCCATAGTGGCTGCACCAGTCTGCATTACCACCAGCAGTGCAGGAGGGTTCCCTTTTCTACACATCCTCGCCAGCACTTATTCTGTGTTGTTTTGTTGATGAACGCCATACTGACTGGTGTGAGATGATACCTCATTGTGGTTTAAATTAGCATTTCTCTAATAATTAGTGAAGTTAAGCATTTTCTCATATGCCTATTGGCCATCTGTATGTCCTCTTTGGAGAAGTGTCTATTCATTTCTTGTGCCCATTTTTTGATTGGATTGTTTGTCTTCCTGGTGTTGAGTGTTACAAGTTCTTTATATATTTTGGTTATTAACCCCTTATCAGATGTATTGTCGAATATGTTCACCCATTGTGTGGTTAGTCTTTTTATTCTGTTCTTTCTTATTGTCTTTAGCTGTGCAAAAAAAGCTTTTTAGTTTGATATAGTCTCATTTGTGTATCCTGTCTTTTATTTCATTTGCCTGTGGAGATAAATCAGCAAATATATTGCTGCAATAGATGTCGGTGAGCTTACTGCCTATGATTTCTTCTAGGATGCTTATGGTTTCATGACTTACATTTAAGTCCTTTATCTATTTTGAGTTTATTTTTGTGCATAGTGTAAGTTGGTGGTATAGTTTTATTTTTTTTTGCAGGTAGCTGTCCAATTTTCCCAACACCATTTGTTGAAGAGACTGTCTTTACTCTACTGTATGCTCTTACCTCCTTTGTCAAATATTAATTGTCCATAAAGATGTGGGTTTATTTCTGGGTTCTCTGTTCTGTTCCATTGATCTATATGCCTGTTCTTATGCCAGTACCAAGCTGTTTTGAGTACAATGGCCTTGTAGTATAACTTGATATCAGGAAGTGTGATACCTCCCACTTTATTCTTTGTTTTCAAGACTGCTGAGGCTATTTGTGTTCTTTTTTGGTTCCATATAAATTTTTGGAATATGTGTTCTATATCTTTGAAGTATGTCATTGGTATTTTAATTGGTATTGCTTTAAATTTATAAATTGCTTTGGGTAATATAGATATTTTAATGATGTTTATTCTTCCTAACCATGAGCATGGTATATGCTTCCACTTGTTTGTGTCTTCCCTGATTTCTTTTATCAATGTTTTATGATTTTCTGAGTACAAGTCCTTAACCTCCTTGGTTAAATTTACTCTTAGGTACTTTGTTTTTTTTGTTGCAATAGTGAAGGGGATTGTTTCCTTAATTTCTCTTTCTGACAATTCATTGTTGGTGTATAAAAATGCCTCTGATTTCTCAGTATTAATTTTATATCCCGCCACCTTGCTGAATTCGTTTACTAGGTCCAGTAGTTTTTTTGACTGAGACTTTAGGGTTTTCTATATACAATATCATATCATCTGCAAATAATGATAGTTTTACTTCTTCTTTTCCAATTTGGATGCCTTTTATTTCTCTTCTTGTCTGATTGCTGTGGCTAGGACTTCAAGTACTATTTGAATAAGAGTGGTGAAAGGGGGCACCCCTGCCTTGTTCCTGATTTTAGGGGATTGCTTTTAACTTTTGCCCATTGAGTATGATGTTGGCTGTGGGTATGTTATAGATGGCCTTTATCATGTTGAGGTATGCTCCCTGTATTCCCACACTGCTGAGAGTTTTGATCATGAATGGGTGCTAGATTTTATCAAATGCTTTTTCTGCATATATTGAAATTATCATGTGGTTTTTCTCCTTCTTTTTATTTATGTGGTGAATCACATTAATTGATTTACGAATGTTGTACCATCTTTGCCTCCCCAGAATAAATCCCACTTGATCATGATGTATAATTTTTTTCATGTATTGCTGGATCCAGTTTGCTAATATTTTGTTGAAGATTTTAGCATCTAAATTCATCAGGGATATTGGCCTATAATTTTCTTTCTTTGTGTTGTCTTTGCCTGGTTTTGGAATCAGAAGTATGCTCACCTCATAAAAGGAGCTTGGAAGTCTTCCTTCCTCTTGAATTTCTTGAAATAGCTTAAGAAGGATAGGAGTTAGTTCTTCTTTGAATATTTGGTAGAATTCACCAGTGAAGCCATCGGGCCCAGGGGTTTTGTTTTTTGGGAGCTTTTTGATAACTGTTTCGATCTCATTTGTTGTAATCGGTCTGTTTAGGTTTTTTGTTTCTTCCAGATTGATTTTTGAAAGATTATATGTTTCAAGAAAATTGTCCATTTCACCTAGGTTGTTTATGTTCTTGGCATACAGTTCTTCATATATTTTCTTACAATATTTTGTATTTCTGTTGTGTCAGTTGTTATTTCTCCCCTCTCTTTATAATTTTATTTATTTGAGTCCTCTCTCTTCTTTTCTTGGTGAGTCTGGTTAAGGGTTCATCAATCTTGTTTACCTTTTCAAAGAACTAGCTCTTGGTTTCATTGATTTTTTGCATTGTTTCTTTAGCCTCTATGTCATTTATTTCCTCTCTGATCTTTATTTTTCCTTCCTTCTACTACCTCTGGGCCTTACTTGCTGTTCTTTTTCTAGTTCTTTTAGATGAGGGTTAGGTTGTTTATTTGAGCTTTTTTCAAGCTTCTTAATGAATGCCTATAGAGCTATGAACTTCCCTCTAAGGACTGTTTTTGCTGTGTCCCATAAATTTTGAGTTGTTGTATGTTCATTATTATTCATTTCTAGGAATTTTTTATTTCTTCTTTGATTTCATTGTTAAGTCATTAATTAATTAATAACATGCTATTTAGTTGCCATGTGTTTGAGTATTTTTCAGTTTTTTTGTTGTGGTTGATTTCTAGTTTCATGCCATTGTGATCAGAGAAAATGCTTCATATAATTTCAATCTTCTTAAATTTGTTGAGTCCACTTTTCTGCTCTAACATGTGGTCTATCCTAGAGAATGTACCATGAGCACTTGAAAAGAATGTATATTCTGCTGCCTTAGGGTGAAAGGTTCTAAAGATATCTATTAAATCGAGTTGATCTAGTGTGTCCTTTAAGTCTGCTGTTTCTTTGTTAATTTTCTTTCTTGAGGATCTATCTAGTGATGTTAGTGGGGTATTGAAATCTCCTACTATTATAGTATTGCTGTTGATCTCGCCCTTTATATCCATCAAAGTCTGCTTTATATATATAGGTGTGCTCCTATATAAGGTGTGTAGATATTTATGATGGTTATATCTTCCTGTTGGATTGCTCCCTTTATCATTATGTAATGACCTTCTTTATCTCTTACTATAGCTTTGGTTTTAAAGTACATTTTGTCTAATATAAGTATTGCTACCCCAGCTTTTTTTTCATTTCCATTTGCATGAAATGTTTTTTCCATCTTTTTACCTTCATTCTATGTGCATCTTTTGTTTTAAGGTGTGTCTCTTGGAGACAGCATATGTATGGGTCCTGTTTTCTTATCCAAGCAGCTACCCTATGTCTTTTGATTGGATCATTTAATCCATTTACATTTAAGGTTATTATTGATGTGTAGTTATTTATTGCCATTTTATTCTTTAAAGCTGTATTCCTCTTTTCTATATTTTTTTCCCACTTTGATCCATTTACACCATGCCCCATAACATTTCCTGCAGCATTGGTTTGGTTGTAATGAATTCCTTGAGTTTTGGGTTTTTTTGTCTGGGAAGGTTTTTATTTCTCCTTCAATTTTAAATGATAGCCTTGCTGGATAAAGTAGTCTCAGTTGTAGGCTCTTGTTCTGCATTACTTTGAATATTTCTTGCCATTCCTTCTGGCCTCAAATGTTTCTATTGAGAAGTCGGATGTCATCCTTATGGGGGCTCCTTTGTAGGTGATAGCCTTCTTTTCTCTAGCAGCTTTTAATATTTTCTCTTTAATGCTTAGCTTTGGTATTTTAATTGTGATGGTCTTGGTGTAGGTTTCTTTGGGTTTCTCTTTAATGGAGTTCTCTGTGCTTCTTGAACTTGTGAGACTCTTCTTTGCATCAATTTAGGGAAGTTTTCAGCTATGATTTGATTGAATAAAGTTTCTATCCCTTGTTCTTTCTCTTCATTCTTCAGGAATCCCTATAATGCAGATGTTATTTCTCTTCATGTTGTCACAGAACTCTCTTAGAGTTTCCTCAGACTTTTTGAGTCTCTTTTTTTTTTCTGCTCTGCTTCCATGCCTTTGTTCATCTTGTCCTCCAACTTGCTGATTCGATCCTCAGCTTCATCCATCCTGCTTTTAATTCCTTCCACTGTGGTCTTCATTTCTGATATTGTATTTGTCATCTCTGATTCTTTTTTAATATTTCAATGTCCTTTTTATACTTGCTATCTCTTTATTTAGGTGTTCGTAATGACCATCCATTGTTGTTCTAAGATCCCTAAGCATCCTAATAATCATTATTTTAAACTCTGCATCCAGTAGTTTGGTTATTTCCATATCACTCAGTTCATATTCTGGAGGTTTCTCTTGTGGTTTCATTTGGATTGCACTTCTCTGTCTTCTCATTATGTCTGTGTGTTTGGGTATGTTGTTTGTAGAGCTGGTTGAGTCTAGGCTTGGTGTTGTCTTCCTCCAATTTTCAGTTGTGTTATTTCTAGGTCTTCTTCTTGGGTTGGCATCAGCTGTTGTTTGTAATCCACTGTCGAGTTTGGCTTTTCTAGTAAAGCCACTTTGAAGTCTTGATTTGTTTGTTTTCTTCTCAGTTTTCTTAACTCGGTGGTAGTCTTGTTTACTGATGTCAGCAGGGGGCTTATTTGAAACTGTATTCAGGAATGCGATGGGTGTAACCTAAGACTCTGAAGTCCTGATCTGCCAGTTACTCTCTCTGGGGGTGGGGTGCTTTCTCCACTTCAGTAGGGGGAGGTGTATCTCTGATCTCCATGGAGACCTGAGTTACTGCCCCTCCTCCCCACTTCTTGTTTTCAGCTGTGTCTTGTTGCACTCATTGAGCTGGAGAGATATCTTGAGATGGGTGATCCGGAACCACTTTAGTCTTGTGTTATGTGGAAGGATCAACCTCTCCCCCAGCCATAGCCACCTCCAGTGTCCTTTCTTCCTCAAGAATCTCAATGTTCCTCCCAGAACTTCTATCCCCAAAGACAGGTGTCAATATTATCTTTTTTGAATAAAACAGTGAAAGTGAAAGTTTGTAAAAGAATAGATGGCAAACCTCAGGTTTTGAAACTGAACCAAGAATCCAAAAAACTCATTCATAATGAAACATTCAAATATCTGGACTCAAACGTCTCTCAAAGAAGTGGTGCTTTCTTCCAACCATTGGTAACTTTAGAAAAAAGGAGCCAGGTAATTTGGTTAAATCTTAATCAGCTATTGGCAGCAAGGAGAATTTAAACATCTGAAATCTAAGGAGAAAGCCAAAATGCCAACTAATGGTCATAACTTCTTCCTCAGGAAGATTTGGTTTGTCGATTGTTGTTAGTTTACATCTCATTTCCACATGTGCTTGTCAGGATGTGGAAGGTCACAGGGAAATAAAGGGTCATGATAACCTAAAGCTTTCTAACATGAGACTCTACTTACCCAGTTGTCACAGTGAATCAACCCAGAGGAGTTCACTGAAGGCTAACATTAGTATCCCTTACCCTATTATTTAAGAATTCCCAGACCCACAAACAGGGGCTCTGACTACTTCAAAGAAAGGCCAGGGAGTAAAGTCAGACTGTATGACAAGGCAATGACACTGCTGCCTTCATGGGGGAGAGTGGCCCCTAACAGGTTTTGCCATTCTCACTCACTCCTGTGAACTGAAAGAAGTTCCTGAGTGGTTCATCTGTTAGCACAGAGGTCACAAGCATGGCTCCTTCTCCAAAGTTGGGTGGTTGGGACAGGGAAAAGGAGGGGTGTGAGACAGAATACAAGGTGTGTTATAATTAAGAGTTTGCTCCAGGTGAGGCCTGAGACAGCCAAAATGACAAACCACGGCTGTGATAGCAACTCTTCACCAGGATCTGACATCACAAGTGGTCAATGGTCCTACTTCATTGACACAAAACGTCAGTGGAAACTTCCTTCTGGCCTATCAACCGCATCTGGACCCAAGGTTGTCAGCATCACCACTAGTCTGGGTCAGAGACCCAAAGCACTTCACCCAGTGACAACAATCAAATGTGAACACAGATCCTAGTGTGTGAAAAGAACAGGAATGACCGTAAAGGTGCCTAGGTAATGAGTCCAGAGAGACCAAGTGCCACCAAAGGAAGAGATGTTAAATGTCAGACCAAAGCTGTTCTACATAAGAAACCACATTAACCTGGAATGTAGTAACTGTCCAGCCTACCCAATTCAGCTCTGAATTACAGCAAAGAGATGGGTCCTATTAAAGGTGGCATGTGAGCTTCAGTTTGAGTGACTGTGTCCCCCAAAGGAGGGTGCAAGGAGCGCCAAAGGTGAGCGGGATGCCATGAACAGGGCTGCTTGCTGTCACGTGTGGAGAATGTTGCAGATGATAAAATTTACCTGCTTCTAAGGAAAAGAGAGACTTCTAATTAAAGCTTAATATAATTAAGAACAGTTCATGAATTCCCCAAAAGAATAGGTGAGGTACTGCTTAGCACAACCACAGGGAAAAAAAAATTATGTCTATGTCTCATATTTTCCAACTAGATAACATGAACAGGGTCACTTGATTCTTTTAAAGACCTTTGGTTAAGAATGTGAAAGCTCTGAGTTCCTGCTTGGTCACTTAGAAGCTGAGTAAACAGAAGCCAATTTTTAAAAGACCCATTCAAGCTTCCATCTCCTTAAGTGTAAAAACTAGAAACTGACAATCACCCCTATATTATTAAGTAAGGATTAAATGCATTAACACGTGCCACATGTTTAACAGAGTCCTTGCTCCTTAGTAAATGTGACACAAATGGTAGTAATTATCAGTGTTATCCTTCTCAGAATCTAGTCCAGTATCTTATATATATAAGTCAGTACTACAGATGATGATGATGGCGGCAGCGGCAGCAATGACGAGTTCAGGGCTACTGTTATTCAGATGGATTTGGCAAACACTTTTGGAATGAAGAGCAACTTAGAACTGACCTTTGGTTAACCATCTTTTATTTTAGCATGAGTCAAAGTCCTCTTCAAAGAAACCAGAACAAGAATGGGGTCCTCGAATTCCTGAGCTTGGACTGGATGGCTCCTACCTAGCCTTCTTCTCTGTTAAGAGTGGTTCATTTCCATGGAACTCAGAATACAATGCTTCTCAACCAAAAAGTATCCCTACATTCTCCAGTTTGGAGTAGATAATACTCCAAAGGACCTCTGCAGAATGTTCAATCACAGTCACAGAGCCATCAACTGGCCAGGGTCCCCGGGAGAGATAAAGATAGTTTTACATTAGTATAACTATCTTCAAACGTGAAAATCACACTCTCCAGTCTATCACTTGGCCCGGGGGAATTAGGGTCCATTCACAAATAGATAGTTTAGGATAGGAAAGTTCATGTTCAACATGACACAGGAATGAGATGACAGACTTCACAAATATGAAACGCTAACCGGGATCCTAGTAGGACACACTCAAATTGTACCTTTAAATTATTAAAGCCTATCTAGATTAGATGTATTTTTTATGCAGAGGCTCTAATGTACCATCAGATGGAAAATGGATTTATTTTCAATCTGTAAGTAGCTATATTAGTATAAGGCTATTAAGGAGCCTATTAATTATCCAATTATGAAAGTGTTTCTTTTTCCTTTAATTAATTTTGTATGCATGAAATAATGCAGAAATGTCCTTGGCTATGTTGTCAATGAACTTACTATAAAAAATAAAATACCTAAAATTTGACATTGTTGCTATTGTTTTAAAAAGATGAAATGTCGGCAGATCAACTACATATCTTACAACAGACAAATGTTTCTGCTGGTCCCCCTGTGACCTAACCCCTGTGATCCATTGTTTCAGGCCCCATGTAATCTGCCTCAAGCTGTCCTGTCTGACAACTCTCAGGGGTCCTTGTGTGACCCTGCAATACAGTCAGGGTGGGCTCCTCTGTCCCATAAATGCCCCTGCACTCCCTGCCTCCAGGCCTTTGCTTACATTTCTGCCCTGATAATTACCACCCTGCCTCTAAAACCACATAACAACTTGTGGGGGTGATGGGTACCCTCACTATTGTGACAATGGCTTCACGGGTATACACACATGGCCAAACGTATCAAGTAATAATATACTGTAGATGCGTACAGTTCACTGAATGCCAATTATAGAACCATTAAGCTAAAAAAAAAAGTGTTCATCCCTCATAAAACCCAACTTGTCTATAAAGTCTCAGTCTCCAAAGGGATGATTTCCATTCTTCATCTCTGGTCTATTATTCCTGCCACTTAGCAAACACTTCCTTGTTAGTTCCAGTTAGGCGTGCTCTATCTCCACAATCCCAGTAAATTCCTCAGGGGCAGAAACCATGCCGTCATTTTAATAGCAATGACAATGTCTACTCTTGCCCCCAGAAGCCTACTCAAGACAGCAGCCAGAGGGATTCTGCAAAGCCTTAAATCTGATCCTGGCATGCACCGCCCCCACCCAAGTGCCTGCATGCTGACCTCGGTGCCTACTGCTAGTTCCTGGCCCCTTGCTCCTGCCACAGAGCCTCCTTGCTGTTCTCCAGTCACACCCAAAATGTTCACTCCCAGCTCAGTGACTGCACGGGCTCTTCCTTCTGCGTGATGTTCACCTATCACCTTGTAAATGTGGCCTTCCCCGACCACCTAAGTACAGTTCTGGCTTCTCCCCACCATACCCCTGACCACCTTCTCTGCTGTATTTCTCTTGACAGCACTGTCACCTTCTGACAGGCTATACAGTTATGGGGTCTATTTGTGGTCTGCCTCCCCCTGCAACATGTAAACTGGATAAATCCAGGGACTTTGTCTATTTTGCTCACTGCTCACTCCCCAATGCCTAAAACAATGCCTGAAGTGGAGCAGAGTGTCAGTCTCTGGGGAGTGCGCTCCGGAATCTGCATTTTAACAAGCATTCCAATGACTGTGGGAATCTGTCACAGAGGACACAGTGGGAGGGGAGAGAGAGACAGGGAAGGGAGGGGAAGGGAAAGACAGAAAGGGACACCACCTGTCCTTTTCAGGTACTAATCCTTGCTCTGGCCTTCAGAGAGGAGCTGAGGTCCCACCAATGGCAGCTTCCCTGACACCTTAGCGCTGGCAGTGCTTTTTCTGGACAATTCAAGTGATGAGCGGCAACTGGTACTCGGCCCACAGACTACAGGTGTGAAGCAAATGTCTTTTCACCATATCTTCTTCCTACTCCAATGGTTTGTAACTCTTGGTGATTTTGACCCCTAGGGGACATTTGGAAATACTCAGAGAGAGGCATTGGTGGTTCAGTGGTAGAATTCTCGCCTCCCACAGGGAGACCAGGGTTCAACTCCTGGCCAATGCACTTTGTGTGATCTCTTTCACCTGGACTGTGGTGGTACAGTGGATAAAGTGTTGATCTGGAATACTGAGGTTGCTGGTTTGAAGCCCTGCGCTTGGCCGATCAAGGCACATACAACAAGCAATCAATGAACAACTAAAGTGAAGCAACTATGAGTTGATACTTTTCACTTTCTCTCTCACCTCCCTCTCCTCTCTCTGTAAAATCAATAAATAAAATCTTGGCCCTGGCTGGTTGGCTCAGTGGTAGAGCATCGGCCCAATGTGTGGAAATCCCAGGTTCAATTCCTGGTCAGGGCACACAAGAGAAGTGACCATCTGCTTCTCCACCCCTCCCCCTTCCTCTTCTTATTCCTCTCTCTCTAGTCCCCGTCCACAACCATGGCCTCACGTCGGGTGCTGAAATAGCTTGGTTGCCGAGCAATGGAGCAGCAGCCCCAGATGGGCAGAGCATCACCCCCTAGAGGGCATGCCGGGTGGATCCAATCAGGGTGCATGTGGGAGTCTGTCTCTTTGCCTCCCTGCCCCACCACCTCTCAATCAATCAGTCAACAAAATATTTTTTTAAAAGGGAAGAAAGAAATACCTGGAGACATCTGTGGTTGTCACAACTGGAAGGGAGCTGCTGACATCTACTGGATAGAGGTCCAGGATGCTGCTAAAAACCCCATAAAAAGAATGGTTCAGCCCCAAGGGTCACTTGTGCAGAGGTTAGAAACCTGGCCTGAGCCCTCTCCCAGCAGACTTTCTCACCCAACCTCATAGAAATCTTTGTGCAGGACAAAGAGTGAGGTATTCTAAATCCAGATGCTCATTTGGGCTCTTATCTATGTCAGTTTTATTTAAGTGTAGAGAGCTAAACTCTAAAAAGAAAAATTTGATTATTTTGACCCTACAGTTATACCTGACCATCTGCTGGGCAGAGCCACTGTTCATGAGCACACTACGGACACCATGCCTGTTGCAACCCCACACACATGTGGGGTTCAGATCCTGGGCTGGTTCACCAGCCCCGACCTCCCCTCTATCTGAACACACATGCCACTGCCCTTCCTGGTGACACAGGCACTGCTGACAGTGCCACCAGCTGTTTACGAGAGTGTGGTTAGAAAGGCTGATGTGGAACCCAAGGTCCTGTCTACATGAAACCATTCATCTGGTTCGTGGCTTCGGCGGCTGCTTGCGAGCCAAGCCAGTCATTGGTTTCTCTGCCACGGTACCCGGGCTGGAGAGGGCACTGTGGAGGTTGCTATTACTGTGGAGTCACTCTGAGCCTCTGGCCAGATTTCACGCTGTGGCAACCGCAGCTCCCCTGCTAGAGAAGAAAAACCAGCACCATGATGAGAACAACTCAGCTCTAAGACGTCATTTGATGCAACTCTAGAGAAGACCAGAGATTTCTTTCTTCCTGCAAAAACCACATGTATGTGGCACACACTGTGCCAAGCTGGCCAGTTAGGTTTGGTGAGGGAAGTCACAATGGCTTTGTTCCCACTCATAGTACATTAGAAATAATGTCACACACCTCTGGGCAGAGGAAGCCCCAGCAATGTCTGAATGACTAACTCTAAGACCTGGGTATTTGGAGGCCCAGACTCTCAATCAATCAGTTTGGACATGTTTGTTTATATATTTGGGATGGGATGGGTCAATCGTGGAACAGTCCATAATATTACCTACCCTTCTTCTATATAATGATGTTCAGTGAAAAAGTCTGGACTGAAGAGTCACCAACATGAGCTTTGCATCACTGAAACAGCTCTGCATATGGCAGGATGGCAGGGCTGGGGGTGCAGAGGGACAAGAGACTTTATCCAGGGACTTGACCACACTTTTTGGTCAGCTCTGGATCACAGTAACATCTCACAGAGTCAGAGAATCAGGCAACCTTCCTCGATTCCGACTCATTAATCCCCACCAGGGTTACTACAGGGTAGGCAGGGATTTCCAGACATGACTGCGCACAGGTACCATTATGTGGCATCTTTCTTGACCTTCAGGGAAGGTCAAGGGTTTCATAGAGGTCTGTGACACTATATGAAGGACATAATTCTTGGTGAGCCCCTAGTAGAGTCCCTGAGCTGAAACTGGTAGAAAACCCTCAAGAAAACTCCTTCAGAAAAAAGGAGATTCTGATGTGGCCAGTTCTGTCTCCATATCTAGCTCTTGACCAGATAAATGACACTCTGCTCCACCCAGGATGTCCCAGGCAAACTGTGCACACCTCTGGACAGACTGGGGCTCATACCTGACACAGATTCAGATGGGTCCCCAAACCTGGACATTACCAGGACAACTGTCATCATAGCCACTAGGTGAATCAGATAATATTCCTAAGCAAACTGTGAAGGACAATTATTTATGCAAAAAATAATCCCAACACTTTTTCTAGGATCAACTACATGGTCAAGGGGCTATCCACATGATTTTTAAAAACCTTCCAAGAAAAAACCTTTGAAAATAAAATTTTATAAACATTTCAGGTGCAATTCCCTACCGACTCTTTGCAAAAGCTTGTTCTCAAAGGACCACATAATTGTGTTCTTTAAGCTTCAAATATAAATACATTCAATTTTAACTCTTCTGTGTTCGGGACTGCAAATAGAGCCCAGCTGTGTCCAGTGGTCTGATTAACACCAACTCTTTCCACGTTATTACTTACAAGCAGAGTTTTAGTTGCTTTTATTGCAAATAGTATAACCTGATTTATTGTTAGCTAAGCCAGGCCACTTTTCTTAGAACCTAATTCATTAAGCCCATATTATTGAGTCATTATTAAAAACCTTTAAGCCCTAGACAACTAATAACAGGGTGGGAGTTTTTTCGGAGGGGGGGAATTCTAGTAAGTAATTCAACATTAATGAGTGCTATGTTTTTTCAAAGGTTTCAGAAGTAGTAAAATGATATTATTGAAGTTTCCCTTTTAAAAATATGGTGGTGTTTTAGCAAAACCAGTAATCTGCTAATGTTATTTACACTATTTCTGGCTATTACCATCAACTGAAAACATGCTGTAAAAGCTTCTAGAATCTATTATTACAATTTCAGGTGCATTCATAAATGTCTTAAAACTTAAGGGGAGAGGGAAGAAGACTCGCTTGTGTGTTTATGATTCTATTCATCTTGTAAATAGGAATCAATTGACTTTTAAAAAAAAGAAAGTCCTGGCATTCTAAAAGGCATCTGTCTCTGCCTCTTCCTTCAGTGACTCCATGCATTCACCCGACACAGGTTTATTAAGCACCTGTTCTATACCTTGCACAGTGGCAACAGGGCAGTGAACAGCCTGGAGCTCTGCTAAGGGGAAAAGAGCAAGTGCACAATATGCCTGTGGAGACACAGAGAGAACAGGAAGGCAGGGCAGGTAAGAAGGGGCTTTCGGGGTTGGAATGAGTGACTGTTTCATTTCATAGCAAGGTCAGGGATGGTCTCTCTATCAGGAGACACTTGAAAGAGACTTGAAGGAAGGAAGGGCATGAGCTCAAGCAGGCATCTTGGGACAGCATGTCAGGCAAGGGACTGGTAGATACACACATGCACGTGCACACACACACACACTCAGGAAGCCTCCTTCCCAACCCCAGTGGGAGCAAAAGAGAGCATAGCTAGGAACAGCAAGGCTAGAATAGGACGAGCAAGACAGGAAATGGTTGAAAATGAGGTCAGGGAGACTATCAAGTCTAGAGCTCAGGTTCAAGGCCCAGGCTAGACTCAATTTCAGAAGCAAATAGTATTTGGATAATATTTAAAGTCATGGGATGAGAGAGATCACATACGGAGAAGATAAAAAAAAAAAGGGTATGATGACCAACCTCTCTAGGACTTACTTAGGGGAAATAAGGAGGAACCACAAAAAAATTAAATAACCTGAGAAATAACAGATACTGTATTTTTCACTCCAAAAGACACATGGGCATTTTCCTCTCCACTTTTGGGGGGAAAAAGTGTGTCTTATGGAGTGAAAAATACAGTACTTTATTAAATATTTTAGCACACCATTTGGTTCAGAATTTCTTTTTTCTTACTTTCCTCAAAATCCTAGGTGTGTCTTATGGTCAGGTGCATCTTATGGAGTGAAAAATACGGTAATGAGGTAGGAGAAACCTCACCATGATGCTCCGGAAACAGGTGGAGAAAGCATTCAAGAAGGACAGAATGATTAAACAGTAAACACTGCAGGCAGGTCAAGTAAAATAAGGACTGCAAATTCATCACTGTATACTATTCATGGGTAAATTCTTTAATGTTTCTGTTTCCCAGTTTCCCTATCCATATAATGGGGATAAAACCACTACCCACCTTAAGAGTTTAGGTGAGTTAAGACTTGGGCAAATTACCATATTTCTCCATGTATAAGATGCACCTGTTTTTGAAAAATTTGGGGACTGAAAACTGGGTGCATCTTATACAGTGGTTGTGGCATTTCAAATGCCATAGATGGAACTGAGGACAAGGCAATATATGAAGACAGTGATTCATCATCAGCCACAGATGAGGACAAGCTAATGAATGGGAGTTTTGACAGTGATGAGGAGTTGAATGAATTTTATGATGAGTAAAACTTGAGTTCAATAACTTTATGTAATCCTTTTTTTTTCGAGTTTCAGTCCCCAAAGTTAAGGTGCGTCTTATACATGGAGAAATATGGTACTTAGGACAGTGTTTCAGACATAACTTGTGTTCAACTGATGCTTATTGAATGAATAAATGTAGTATAATTATATCACAACTATTGTCTATCACAAAAGTGAAAAGAGAAAAGAGAAGAGAAAAAAGAAAAGAAAAGAAAAGAAAATGCAAGCATAGCAGATCTGGCTAAAGCAGGGCTTGACCACCCCAAGAAAGAATGGCGAGTCCACCAAGAAAATCCTTGGCCTTTCCAGCAGTCCTGCTACAAGGACTGACTGACTGTGGGGGACATTCTGGAGTCTTTTGAACTCTCACCTTCAGTAGTTGTGACAGCAAAGCAAAGACTTCTTTGTTTTCTGGCTTTTGCCACAGAAATCAAAACCACACCTCTGCTAGTTCCTCTCTACAGGTGCAAGGTTGCAATTTCATGAATTATAAGTCAACATCTCACACCCAATACATCTATTTTACTTGAGATTTTGTGGCATGTCAAAAATGTCAAGCAAAAACAAGAATAATAAACCGGATCCTCACAGCTGGCACGAATGAGGTCCTTATCAACTCAGAGAAAGGAACCTGTGTTTATATGCCAATTACAATAGTGACTTCTCTCCTACCTCCCAACTACTGCTAAAAGTCATCTACAGCTTAAGAACTTAGCAAGAACTTGGTGAAAATTTTCTTACCTTTTTTTTTTAAGATTTTATTTATTCATTATAGAGAGGGGAGAGAGAGAGAGAGAAGAGGGGAGGAGCAGGAAGCATCAACTCCCATATGTGCCTTGACTAGGCAAGCCCAGGGTTTGAACCGGCAACCTCAGCGTTTCCAGGTTGACATTTTATCCACTGCACCACCACAGGTCAGGCAAATTTTATGTCCATTTCCATAGCGGCCTTCATTGTGCTGGTTTGGATATAGACCTGTATCCAGGATGATAATGACCTTAGAGCAGGGGTCCCCAAACTACAGCCCGCGGGCCACATGCGGCCCCCTGAGGCCATTTATCCGGCCCCCGCCGCACTTCTGGAAGGGTACCTCTTTCATTGGTGGTCAGTGAGAGGAGCATAGTTCCCATTGAAATATTGGTCAGTTTGTTGATTTAAATTTACTTGTTCTTTATTTTAAATATTGTATTTGTTCCCGTTTTGTTTTTTTACTTTAAAATATGTGCAGTGTGCATAGGAATTTGTTCATAGGTTTTTTTATAGTCCGGCCCTCCAACAGTCTGAGGGACAGTGAACTGGCCCCCTGTGTAAAAAGTTTGGGGACCCCTGCCTTAGAGCAAGGCACACTGGAGGTTATTTCTCATGAATATATACATCAGAGTTGGAAATATATATATATATATATATAGATTTTTATGGAACTTTCTAAATGTTTTTAAGTTTTTAGATATTAAAGTCATTACCAGCTCCAATCTTAAACCTCAAATGAAATGAAATGAAACCATATAAAATGTATTAACTCTCTTCTTCCAATACATCACACCCAAGCAACGAATACACTAAAGATAGAAAAGGAATTCCATCTCCAGATTCAGCACTAAGCAAACTAACAGTAAAGGCGGACACCTGGATTATATATTGTATATATATTCATGAGGTTTCCTTCCAAAATAAACTTGAATCTAAATGCCTAATCTTTACTGTGTGGATCCTGAGGGAAGAGAGATGGTGCCACTCGCAGAGTTAGTCACGGCTGTGCCATCTCCGTGACCTCTCTACGAGCCGCCAGTTGGCCAGCTGGGAAATGACACATTTCATTTAGATGCTTTTTAAGAGATGGAGAGACTTTTCAATGCGGAGAATGCAATTTGCGCTGAAGCAAGTGTGTGAGCGAGGCTTTGCCTCCCTGAGTTTTTATCTGGGTCCCCTAAGATCTTGCCTTCTCTGAAGCTCTCAGCCTTTCCAAGGAGAGCTCCTGGGAACAACTCAGGGAATGATCTAGAAAAACCTTTATAAATCAGGGGTCTCCACTGTGATGGGCACAGCCCTGACTCACCCCAGGTCCTGTTTAATTTCTATACTGACTCCCCTGAGGACTCAGCCTCAGCAGGATGTCACTTCTGGTCTCTCCCCCCACCCCCCACCCCTTCACTATAATACAGTGTGTCCAAAAAGTCATGGTACACTTTTGACCGGTCACAGAAAAGCAACAAAAGACGATAGAAATGTGAAATCTGCACCAAATAAAAGGAAAACTCTCCCAGTTTCATACCTATTCAGTGCAGTGCGATGTGGGCTCACGCACAGATTTTTTAGGGCTCCTTACATAGCAATCCCTTATAGCCTCTACAGACTCCTCACTGACTGATGGCCTACCAGAACGGGGTTTCTCCACCAAACTGCCAATTTCCTTCAACTGCTTATCCCACCGAGTAATGTGATTCCTATGTGGTGGCGCTTCATTATAAATGCGTCGATCGATATTCACGTTGCACTTTGGTCACGGATTCTAATTTAGCGAGCCACAGAACACACTGAACTTTCCTCTGTACCATCCACATCTCGACTGGCATGGCCGTGGGCTGCTCCGCTGTATACATGGTGTTACGTCATCATCTGCGCATGCGCACATGCTGCCACATCATCCTACAGAAACTGGGAGGATTTTCCTTTTATTTGGTGCAGATTTCACATTTCTATCATCTTTTGTTGCTTTTCTGTGACCGGTCAAAAGTGCACCATGACTTTACGGACACACTGTAAAAGGAGAAAGAACACCAGAGGCAGGGAGGCTGGTCAAATCCCTGGGGCTTGAGGTTAGGATAAAGCCCAGGACAGTGGTCCCTGGTGTTCTCTGACACTGCCCACCTGGAATGAACAGTTTATGGTATAAAATAAACCCAGGGGGCCTAGGACTGCCAGAATCCATGCTCATAAATCCTGAGGTACACAGGTCATTTGTAAATGCTCAACAGAGCATCAGTGTGTGGATTTCAGTTTAACTCTGACGGCTACTTTTGTATGGATCACATAGCATTCCCCCAAAATGAAACAAACTGCTTGTATATTTCTAAAAAGAGACGATAGTATTATACTGTAAATATACTAAAACTACTGAATTTACACTTTATAAGGGTCAATTTTGTGGTGTGTAAATTATATCTCAATTAAAAAAAAAGGCACTCCGTTCCCCACCCCAAATCCAGACCATGTTTTAGTGCTTACTTTAATGATATGTATACATAAGTCCTCCATAGGATTCTGTAATAGCAGCAGCCTACCTTCCATAACAAATTTTGGCTCTTGGGACTTGAAAATTAACAGAATAAAGTGAAGTCTATTAGCTGCTAGGCTGAGCAAAGAGTACATCGAAGTCTGAGCTAGTAAAAGCCAACATGTGTGTGGTAGCTATACCAAAGCACAGAATAATCAATTAGCGTGTCCACCTTGGCTGGAGAAACTTCTCACTAAATAAGTTGAAAAGGCCCCAGGAATAATCTAAAAGCAAAATTCAACCTAGAATATATTCTACATTTTGTGATGCCTTATACTATTTCTTAGCATTGCACTTGACTTCCAGGACCCTTAAGCTACTCCACAGGACCCTACACAGTCTGGGTACATAATCGTGGAATCCTTCACACTCAGAAGCTTTGAGTGAGATCAGTATGCCTATACTCAAGGAGCTATTGAGGACGGTGCATGCGCTGTGAGGTTGCTGAGCCTGCTCGAGTTCTCCAAAATGTCTCTGCCCTTTGAGGCAGAGGTCACAACATACCACCAGCTGAACGAAGCGAGAGGCTAATGACTAACTTGATCCAGACTGTTTTGTAGAAGCGATGTTTGACAAGTAGAAGGAATGTGGTGCTTCTATAACTGTGCTTGCGGTCCCACAGAAACGAGCATGTGTTCATACTCCTGTATGGATCCCTTGATAATGCATGCAAATGAATCAGATGTACCCACAAACAGAAACTGACATCCAGGAAGAACCTAACTTTTAGACCAGGGATCAGCCAATTTTTTCTATAAAGGACCAGGCAATAAATACAGGGTGGGGCAAAAGTAGATTTATACTTGTTCGTATGGAAAATAATGCAATAATTAACAATAATACTAGGATAAACTATTTCACATACTCACAACTGTAAACCTACTTTTGCCCACCACTGTATCTTTGGCTTTGCAGGCCACATGTCTCTGCTGCAACTTACCTCAGCTCTGCTACGATAGTGCAAAAGTTGCAGTGATTGACCACAGCTGTTTCCAATAAAACTTTATTAATAAGAACAAGCAGCGAGCTGGATTTGGCTTGCCGGCCATAATTTCCTGCCTCCTGATATGGATAAAGGAAGCATATACTCTTTAAAAAACAGTTATTTAAGCTACTCTACAGGACTCTTTCTAAAGAATTAGAAGCGACCTTGTCTTCTCATAAAGTTGTGAAATACAAGTTTTGGATGATTCAGTGTCTACTGAGAACATTAATTAATTTCATACCACGCTGCATGATGTAATATCCAAAGGGACTACGTAAAGTGTAAAGGCTGGCTAAGGGAGACTGTCCTTAGATTACTCGGGTCTGCTTTTTGTCTTCTCTCCTCCTGTCAAGTTCGAAGCTGTCATTGTTGCTTTGTCTTTCCGATTATCTCTATCTTTAATTTGCCATTTCTGAACTGCTCCAAGCTGAGACCAGTATCTAGAGTAGGCCTGGCTGAAGCAGAAGATAGTCTTTCTTGTGAGTAAAGAAACGTGGGCTTGAGCTCTGTCACCTCGTCATGGCTACCCCGTGGCCCTTTGGACTATGTCTAATTCTTCACTATTTTACACACTTGAGGTTGTTAGAGAAATAACTTGTAGGTGTATGTGCACCTATCTACACACACACAGACACACTCATGCACATCCACAGTCCTTTATTTAGTCATTGAACAAATATTTGTTGTGTTCCTATGTGATAGCCGCTGAGCTAAGTACCTGCAATACATTAGAGTGAACAAAGATCAGAAAAGCAAAACCAACACATACACACACAAAGGAGTTTACACTACAGCCATAGGAGATAGATCATTAAACAAATCTACAAATTACTTGGTCATAAAGTGGAAATGGATCTAAATGAGCAAAACCCCATGTGATACATGTGATTGCCTGGCTACCCAGGCCAGGGCATGGTTTGGTGACCTCCTTTGTTGGGTTGGTACTCCTCTCACACATACACACACACACACACACACACACACACACACACACACACACACACACACTTCCTGAGTACCTCTAAGTCACCAGGTTAAATGACTAACAATCTTTAGCTACAACACTTCTAAGTGTCCGCCCCACACGCAGTCAGAGTCACTTCTACTTGGTAAAAGAGAATGCCTTCCCTCTCTCGTTTTCTCTTTACATCCCATCCTGCCTTCTTCTTACCCACAGTGGGCCCCCTTGGAAGCACAAACTATCTAAAAGGCAGGATTCTGAGCAGACGACCTGGGATTCCAAGAGATCAGGATGTTCTTGTATTATTCCAAACTGCCTATAGGACTGCTAATGAGGCAATAAATTCCTGTGATCTGGGAAGCGAACCAAATCCTAGCCAGGGCTTCAGTTTCATTTAAAATGGACTGTTAGCAAAGTGTCAGTCTTCACCATTTAATGAGGCTGGCTCTGTGGTCCCAGAGCACTTCAGGAGAAGAAAGGGCAAGAACTTGGCCGGGTGTCGGCAGCATGCAGGTGAGGAGGGCCGAGCACACACAGCCCAGGCAGAATATGAACAGGAAAATATAAGAAATAACTAAAGCCCCAAGAAGCCTCCAGGAGCTCTCCCAAGTGCCGGTCTCTGCCCAGACCTACTATGAAGAAACCGTTATGACAGAAAGAACACCCCTGCCAGTCTCTCCAGTATGATTCCACATTCATAGAGAAGCAAAGAACCACATCCTTTCCCACAGTAGTTCAAGGTCACTACCACCATCACCAAGTGGGCAGATCGACTGTCCACCAGCCAAGTTGAAACGCACACAAGCACCTGTGACTTGCTGTCTGGCAATGTGCCCTCCCTGCTATGTAATGGCCCATTTGGTCTCCCATGAAGTCCTCCTTCATACGGCCTACCTTCCTGGGCACAAGTGGACAGTGCTTCTCCACAGAGCTTCCTTTAGCATAAGGGCAAGAGCTCAAGAGGGGGCAGTCATCACTGTGGGGGCTTTTCTTTCCCAGGAAAAGGTGAAGCAGGGATTTCCAGTTGACTCACTTCCCAAACCTCCTCCCTCACTCCCTGTTCAGCCCATTCTAGATCCTCTGCCCTATCCAGTCCAAAGAAGCTGATTCTTCAGGTTAAGAAAGCCAATCTCTTGCGTGTACATGCAGCACCCTGGGCCACAGGTAAACCAGATGCACAAGTGTGGGGTACCAGGCCTTGGGAGGCCAAAGTGAGGCCATGATGGGGATGGGCAATCCATGACTGGGGGTAGAGGGGGAGGGTTGAGAGGAGTACCAACTCAACCAAGCACATAAACCAAACTGTGCCCTGGCCTGGGTAGCCAGGCAATCACATGTAGCACAGAAGGGCCAGTGGACAGCAGAATCTAAAAATCAGATGATGGTCACAAGTGCCTGCCAGCGAGCAGGACAAACTCCCCTCGCCCTGGGCCCAGCTGTTCATATGTGGCTCCTACTCTCACCAGAAAAACCAAAACCACAGGCAGGCCTACTGGAACACGCTATAAACTCCAGATTCCATCCAGTTCTTACCCGGCTCAGGGGCACAGGCTTTGGAATCCAATAGAGCTGGGTTCAAGCCCCGGGTCTGACACCGAACACATGTGGCCTTGTTCCAGCTACTTGCCCTCTCTACACTTTGGTTTGCTCCCCTACACAAACAAAATGTCAGGAATGCCCACCTCATAGGGTTACCACCAGGCAGATAAGAGGGTGATCATGAAAAGGGCTTCACTTAGACAGACACATAGTCAATGCTTAAAAAATGTCCCTACCACTAGAGAACACCAAGAGCCACACACAACGGACTGTCCTGCAAACTC
This sequence comes from Saccopteryx leptura, assembly GCF_036850995.1. Lineage (NCBI taxonomy): Eukaryota > Metazoa > Chordata > Mammalia > Chiroptera > Emballonuridae > Saccopteryx > Saccopteryx leptura. The sequence goes on from NC_089503.1 coordinate 178,849,564, forward strand.
CTTCCTCATCCTCGAGGGATGTCTCTGTTCCTTTGCCTGACCACACCTGATCCTCTCCAGCAGATGATCCTTTGCGGCTGCTGACCCCCACCCCCAACCCAGGGAGCACACCCCCCCCACGGGTGATAGTTAACCTGGGAAGGCGGAGGTGACTCTCTGAAGGCTCCTGAGGGGTTGCTTGCTTTGGAGTCCTTCCGGTGACTTCTCACCTAAGTGTTGTAGAAGGCGGGGCTGAACTGGTAGGAATTTTGCCTTTTGCCAAAGACATCTGCTTAGAGGGCAGTAAAGGCCCAGGTGGCACTGTTTTGAAGGCAAAGAAATGAAGGGCAATTACCCTGCCATTAATCAATCAGGCTATGAGGACTGAACAGTGTGAGTTAAGACCAGGAAAGAACCTTTAATGACATTCCTGGGTATTAGGAATGAGCAAAACACCAATTAAGTTAGTAGGCAGCTATGAGATTGCTTGAAATATGTCAAGGTAGATTTCAAAGCCTCCTTATAGAATGCAGGGTGAATTTAAAGGGTGCTGCTACCACTTCCGCTGTAAATGAGAAACAAGAGAGGCCATCACGGGTTACCACACACATTGTTTCCTGTACCTAAGTGGATGGGTAACAGGAGACCCCCAAACTCTCCTGCTTCCTCCTGAGTCTCTGATAAATTCATTGCCTGCCTTCCAGGAGATATTTAAGTGAAAGATCTAGAGAGGTTAAAAGTTAAGGTGCTAAGAATAGAAAATAGTTCCAATTTTTTTAATTGAGGTAAATAGACATAACACTTAACACTTTAGACCAGTGGTCCCCAACCTTTTTTGGGCCACGGACCGGTTTAATGTCAGAAAATATTTTCACGGACTGGCCTTTAGGGTGGGATGGATAAATGTATCACGTGACCAAGACAAGAGTCAAGAGTGAGTCTTAGACAGATGTAACAGAGGGAATCTGGTCATTTTTTAAAAAATAAAACATCGTTCAGACTTAAATATAAATAAAACGGAAGTAATGTAAGTTATTTATTCTTTCTCTGCAGACCAGTACCACATGGCCCACGGACCAGTATTGGTCCACGGCCCAGGGGTTGGGGACCACTGCTTTAGACTATGTTAAAGAGTAAAATTCAATGTTACTAAGTTCATTCACACTGATGTACAACCATCACCACCACCTACGTCCAGAACTTTTTTATTTTCCCAAGCTGAAATTCTGTTCACATCAAACAGTAACTCCCCATTCCTAGCCCTTCCCCAGCCCCTCAGAAACATCACCTTGCTTTCTGTCTCTATGAACTAGACCAGCGGCTTATTTTGCTTAGCATAAAATCTTTAAGATCCATCCATGTTCTAGCCTGCGTCAGAACGTCCTTCCTTCATAACACTTTGTGCATCCATCTATCAATGGACACATGGGTTGTTTCTGCCTTTTGGCTATTGTGAATAATGCTACTCTGAACATATGTGTACAGCATCTGTTGGGGCCTCCATTCTTATATTAAATCATCCCTAGGGTCTCTGTCCTGCTTTTCTCTGACATGCCTATCCTGCTTTCTTATTTTCCATCCGTCCTCTGAGTATTGCTGCCCAATACGTCCTTTAGTATCACCATGATGGCTTCACATTGGCTCCCCTACCCTATATTTTCTTCTCATTCTGTGGATTTTGTGAGGACAGGCCCATCTGGGAAATACAGTCTCTCCAGAAGATGTTCCTGAGCAGGCCACTCCTCCTTCTGAACTTGCTTCCCACCCTGCCACTGACCAGCAAGGCCAGCCCCATGCAGAGGAGAGGTCTGTGATGAAATAAAGCTGCAGACATCCCTTCTAAAAGAACAGCAAACACTAAGCCACAAGCAGAAGCCAATTATAGTGTTGGACACCCACAACCCAGCCAGACTCCTTGCTGTCATGGGCGAAGCATGGACAAGTATGACAGACTGATGTGAGGACCCCATTACCCTTTGTGCAACCTAAGGGCTTCCAGGAGACATTAATGTAACATTAGCGAGGGCGAGGGGCGCAGGGGAAAGGTGGAGGGGCTGAAACAAACCAGGAAGGAGGGTTAGATGGGGCCAAAACTCCTTCCATGAAGAAATTCCCAGAAAAAACAAAAATGACAAGGAAGTGCTCGCTTCTGATATTCAGTGGCTACTGAAAGAATAGACTGCAAACTACAAATCCTGATCTGGGGAGTAAAGAGTCATTAACAGTGAGCATCCCCTGTTCTGTCCTGAAACATTATACCCACCTCTCACCTGACCCTTGGGAGACTGGTAGGGCTTAAGGCACATTTGGTCATCTGCCCGAATGACTGGACAGCAGTTCAAAGACAGGTTTATGTAAGCCCTCTTGCAACATCCCACGCACAAGTATCTTCAGACGAAGATGCCACAGCTGCTTAATCCAGCTCATAATCGTACACTTACCACATACTGAATGGGCACTTTAGTGTAAGCACAAAATCTTCCTTCAAAACTCCCTGCATTTTTTGCCTATTAAAGAGTATACATGGCCTGACCAGGTGGTGGTGCAGTGGATAGAGCGTCAGTCTGGGATGTGGAGGACCCAGGTTTCGAAACCCTGAGGTCACCAGCTTGAGTGTGGCCTCATCTGGTTTGAGTAAGGCTCACTAGCTTGAGCCCAAGGTCACTGGTTTGAGCAAGGGGTCACTCAGTCTGCTGTAGCCCTCCCCCCCCACCCCCGTCAAGGCATATACGAGAAAGCAATCAATGAACAACTAAGGAGCCACAACGAAGAACTGGTGCTTCTCATCTCTTTCCCCTCCTGTCTGTCTGTCCCTATTTGTCCCTCTCTGTCTCTCTGTCACACACACAAAAAATAAAAATTAAAAAATGTTAAAAAAGAGCATACTGTAGCCCATTATGAATTATTTTATGACTATACATTCCAGAATCGAATATGATGACTGCTATATCGTGGATATTTCCCCGTCTGTCATCTACATCCATTTACTGATCTAAAATCACACAGCTAACCACGCCTCTGGAGAAAATGAAGTCCTTCCTCTGTAGCCACCAATCAAGGGACAGTCCCCAAGCCCAGCTCAGTCTCCCGGAAACCCTGTACAGGTATACTTAAGTGTTTGCCCCAGACAGCACCTTATTTTGGGATGTATGCAATGTTTTGGCATCCAAATTTGGTACTTCAAATTTCCTTCATCAACTTTCAAATCTGCATCTTCAGTTAAAGTCTTGGATGATAGAGGGCATTCTTAAGCACATGTGTTATTTGTCCTTTTATTTTTATTTAGATTTTATTTTTTATTTTAAATAGTCAGGGTCCTAATTTTTCTTAAGTTGGGCTCTACCGCTCCTCAGAGTTGGACTGTGAGACTCTTCTAAAATGTACCTTTTAGGACCCCGGCAGCTTGGCATAGGGCTCCTCAGAAACTTCTGGCATTTGTGCATATCAGGCAGGGCCAGACTTCTCCGCAAGAACGTGATTCCGGGCTTTTTGTCACTCACAGCAGAGCAGAAGCTGTGTTTCTGTCACCCCAGAGTGCCAGGCCCTTCCCACCACTACATAATACCACAAATGCCCACCACCACCCTGAGCACGTCCACATTCCCGAGCTCTGAGGCTCGTCCCTCCCGGACATGAGCATGTCAAGACTTCAGTCTCAAGTCACCTCAGGTGCATTTGGCCAGCCCACTCCTCCAGAATCTAATCCCTCCTGGTCCTTACTTAGGTCTTCTGTCTTTGCTGGGGTTCCCCACCTCATTAATGAGCATGTCTTTTCTACCCCTTAATTGGAAACCATGAAGAGAATGAGGGGATCAAGCAGACCTCTTCTACACCCTCCCCCAATGCTGGTGGCCTCTGCTGCTCATCTTCCTGTGTCTGTGTGCAGCCCGCCGCCCCCCTAGTGCTAGCCAGCCTGTCCAAAGCCCTCTGCCTCGGGCTGTTTGCAGAAATTTCATAGAAAGTGGTGCTCCTGCTCAGCACCCACCCTGCCTGCCTGCAGGGTCTCAGCCACGCCCCTCTGCCAGGAGAAGCAGTGCCCGTGCTCCTGACCCCCCTCCCCAGGCCAGCCCAGGCAGTGTCTGTGCTCTGTCTGGGAGGGGACAGCCGATCACATGGAGCCCTGGGACCAGAGTGGACTGTGTCCTTTCATAAACTCAGGCTCCTAATATTAAATATTGTTTTTGATTGCATACCTATCACTCCATTGTTTGTTTAACAAATATTTAGTGTCTACTGTGATATCATCTAATGAACCCCTAGTTCATACATGAGAGCTGGAGATGGGGAGGGTGGTGACGGAGAAGTGCAGCGAGTGAATATGGATGCCCGACATCATCATAGTACTCGGAAAGCGGAGGGGGCTGAACAGTGTCACACCTGTGTGAATGGCCTGGGCTTCCGGACTCTCCCTAGGGGCTGTTTCCATGATCTCACAGCTCATTCTGAGCATTTCACCTGCCCACAGTTCAAGACCCAGGAAAGCCAGTGAGGCTGAGTGTGGAACTTGACAACCATGGTCAAGAATGACCAAGAATTTACAAAATCCACTCTGCCCCTCTAATTCACAGCACAGGTGATGACTGCTTCCCCTCTGACCATGTCAGTGACAGGTGATGGGTTGACAGCCTTCAAAACCAGCCCTTCTCTGAGGCCAGGCCATTAGCAGAGTTAGAATGGAGCCCAATCCTGAGTCTAAGTCAGTGGAAACTACCCAAGCTCCACCGGATAACCAGCCATTGGAAGTGCTTTCTAGGCACAAGCAGCCACCTTCCTCTGGCCCCCACCTCCTTCCTGCCCCCACCTCCAACAACAAGGGAAACTCACAGAAATGGCTAAAGCTTTTTAGACATACTGCTGCTCCGGGAGCCGGTGAATTTGGCTGTTTTTTCCCCAATAATAGCCAGATGTCCGCATTTTAATCCACAACTTAATGCCTTTTGCACAGAACTGCAAAATGACAGAAAATTAGACAAAATTGCCCTCTAACAGATTATAAAATAATAATAATACACAACACATCACAGAAGTTGCCTGGACATAAAGAGCTTCCACAGAGATACAGCTCTAACTGGAAGGATGAGCAAAATACCCTGGTTAAATCCTAGTCACTGCCCCTGCCCCCACCATCTGTCTTCCCAAGTTCCCAGGAGAGAACTGGAGCCATTTGAAACCCAGGTAACCATCCTTGTAATGACAAAGGCCCTTTCCATGTAGGGACTAGGCGGACAGTGGTCATAGCGCTGTGAGTGCCAGGTGCGTTCACTCTCGCAGGACTTGATTCTTCATAAACCAACTAAGGATGTCCCTTCATACCCTTGATCTGGTAAAAAGAGCCTAGGGTCAGGTAGTGGTCACAGGGAAGCTGGCCATTCTCTGAGCTGTATGAACCATATCACGGACACAGCATGAATTAAGGCACGATGTTTGCAGCTCATACACAGGCATCTGGTCTAGCTATATGCTTAGCTTCTTTAGGTAATTAACAAATGTAATGAATAGCAGACACCTTACAAAGAAAGTCTCACAAAGTAAAATTACAACTACACTTTCATTCTCCTGATTTACTTTAGAGATAGATTTATGAATGAGAATAACAGATCAAAAGGAACAAACCAGGACTATAAGGGACCCTCTGTCCCAGTATGATCCCTCATTTTTGCCGATGTTAGGTCTGAGTCGACCAGGCAGTGGTGCAGTGGATAGAGCGTCGGACTGGGATGCAGAGGCCTGAGATCCAAAAAAGAAAGAAAGGACTCCCCCATTGTGACACGCTGTCACCGGAGTGAGTAAATCAGGTCTCCTGCTCCAGCAGAGCCACTCTGGGGGCCTCCCTGCCTTTCCTCACCTGTCACTCCCCTGATGGCTGTGACAGAACATGATAGTCCTGCTCACAGCCACTCTTTGCCTCAACCTGGCTAAGGGTTGATTGTCGTGTCTAGGATAAAGACATTCCCCCAAACTCAGACCATTATTGAAAGTTACTTCCTTTCTGGAAGTCACAAGTTCTCACAGTCTGATAAACTTTATTTGATCACTGAAAGTATTACCTTCATAAAAATATACATATTAAACTTTTTTCCTATTGGTCCAGTGCCTTAGGTACTAAAAGATATACTAACGTATTTTTTTAAAAAAAGGATTAAAAACATATCGATATTTTGCAGTCATTTCAGAAGAAAAGATGTCAGAGGCTAGACTCCTTCACAGTAAATGCCATGATACAGTGATTCTCAACATTCCAGAGTCTCAGAGCCTCTGACATCAGAGGAGTCGGGACTCGTGGATCCCAAACCAAGAGCCTCTACCATATCTTTTGACAAATGTGGATGTTTAGAAATATCTCACAGCTAGGAGGTGGGAGGAGGTGGGGAGACCAGAACACAAGAGAGGAAACAAGAAAGAAAATGCAAATAAAACAATCTATGTAATAATCAATCTGAATAATGAAGGCTTCTTTATATTTATTCTGCGTGCTCTGATCATCTAAAGAGATATCACTACATAAAGATAGGTGTTTTGATTCAAACTCCCAAAACTGTTTTGCCTGACGCAGAGCATGAGTAGGGGCAGGGATAAAGGAGGAACTCTTAATGATCCTGACCACAGATGGAATCCTAAGTGTAAGTTTCAGTGGCAGGGGCCCCTTCCAAGGCAAGGAGTCACCTGCATTCTTTTCTTTGTATTTTTTTCCTCTTTACTGAGCTAGAACTGACATTAACATTGTGTAGGTGTAAGGTATAGAATGTGATGATTTGACACACATATAATATATTGCAAAATGTTTACCACAGTACATTTCAAAAATACTGCAATTCTGTTCTGAAAGAAGGTCACCCAACTGTGTAAGGCTTAAGGTCTCACAAAACTTGATTCAGTCCCTGGTCCCAACATTGCTGTGACCATATATTATTTTATTTACTTCTTCAGGCTGCAAGAGTCAGAGGAAATAAATTAAAAAAAAACTGTGAGAGAGAAGAAGGTATAAAAGCTGAGATTGGAATATGAAAGCAAGGAGAAAGGTCCCCACTAACCTTGGGGCTTGATTCTTCAACTACAAAAGGGTGAATTGGAATGGAATTGGGCCAGAAGATGATTTTCAAGTCAGCTTCCAGTCTATATTATTTCCCAATTATTGATAAATATAGAGATTATTCAAAACATAAATATAATTTTTAGGGACAGAGAAATGCCTGCTAAATCTATGAATACCCAAAGACTGTGCCGAATTTGTTTCCGTGAGAACCACAAGCCACAAGGGCCCGGTTGCTCTCCATCCTCACCAGCTGCCCGTTCCCGTGCCAAGCCCACAGCCACAGCCTTGGCACATGGGCAGACTTCTCTTGGCCTCCCCATGACAGTCAACATTTCTGAGCATTATGAGGCCACAGGAATTGAAAGGAAAATGGCCCAGAACCTGCACCTTGCTGCCCTGGAATAAATCCAACAGCTGAGTCTCTAGGCTGAGGACAGCATAACTACCTTGGTGGGGAGAAAAAAAGACCACTTTGAATTTCTGAGCTCTGAACAAATTTACCACTGTCCAGAAATGCCATTGCTTCGCTAAGTAACCCTCAATAGCCAGCCTGTGAATCGTGTTACTGATATTTCTGTCAGAATTCTAACAGCTTGTTTTCTTTCTAAACAGAACATGTTTGTGGCAACAAATATGAAGTCAAGAGATAAAATGTTGCCTCTTGATGGCTTCTGTTTACATCTGAAACACATCAGTTAGATTTACAGCAACTGTGCACCCTGCAAGGAACACAGCTTACTTTGAGGGAATTCATACTCTGTCATACCTTCTTAGGTATTTCTCACCTTTATGGTCACACACTTCTCTTCTGCATGGGGCGAGCAGTGGTCTGTGCCCCTGCCCATCTCTGCATCAAACCCAGCTCACCTCGTACTTTGCTTTCATTTTCACAATCTTCTCTCTCACTTTCCTCCCCATTTAATAAACAAGGGAACCCCAACAGAGACAAAGGTTTCCAAATAACCCTCAGAGAAGAAAGAGGTCACGCTCAAGGTGACAATAGCAGTTCTGGTTGGAAGACCTCCATCACAACCTACATCCTACAGCTTCACCTTGTACCTAACACAAGCCACTCAAATACTCCCTGGGTTGAGATGAATGAAACTCCGAGTCCTAGAATTGGAAGCTTGGATGAAATAGACTCTCAAACTTGTCTTGACGATTTCCTGGGCTAAAGTGGCATTTATGTCAACAAAACAGCCTGCTCCTAATGAAAATGATATCTTCCCCAAATTGGAAGGACTGCCAATAAACTTGTGATTTTGTCATAAGGAAGGACTTAAAGTATTTAAAAACCATAAATCAGAAATCTATACATATCTAGGTCTATCTATAAAGTATGGAGATGCATAAATCTTTAGATTATGTAATTGTGATTTCTTTAAATACCCTCTTCTGTCCTGGCCAGTTGGCTCAGTGGTAGAGCATCAGCCCAACATGTGGATGTCCCAGGTTTGACTCCTGGTCAGGGCACATAGGAGAAGTGATCATCTGCTTCTCCATTCCTCCCCTACTCTCCTCTCTCTCTCTCTCTCTCTCTTCTTCTCCTGCAGCCATGGCTCAATTGGTTCAAGCACATCAGCCCTGGGTGCTGAGGATGGCTTGTGGAGCCTCTGCCTCAGGCACTAAAAATAGCTCCAATGAAAAAAAAAAAGAAAAAAAATAGCTCCATTGTGCGCATGGCCCCAGATGGGGCTGCTAGGTGGATCTTGGTCAAGGTGCATACAGGAGTCTGTCTCTGTATCTCCCCTCCTCTCACTTGGTAAAAGAAGAAAAAAAATGTCATCTTCTATAAGTGGATAGGAGAACTTTTAGCCTCTTTTCAGCTTTTAATGTATTTTATTAAACATCTAATATGTGTCAGAAGCTCTGTTAGGTAACATAGACTCAAAGATAAATGATGCAATTGTCCTATCCCCTTGCATACAGACATACACACTAAGCAATCTAAATAACATAAATGGTAGGCTAAAGTATATAAAACTGCCATTTTGTAAGTGAAAATGGTGAACAATGACAATGCCATATGGTTCAACTTAATATAGATATAAATTGCTGTGGGAAGACCAAGGAGAAAATGATTAATTCTACCTTGGCTGTGTGTATGAGGACATGGGCAATAGATATCAGTTTTCTTTAGGAACATAGTGTCTTGGATTCTGCTCTTGTGTTCGGCTGGCAAGATCACAACAGTGACCTGCTGAGGCACCACTGGCCACATCTCATGCCTGGCCCTGTGACAGGTATCTCAGAATATGGCACATGCCAAAGATTGTGCAGGGTGTCAATGTAGATGTCCCAAATCGAGAGATAGACAAATGACACTGGCACTAAGCTAAGAAGAATTGATAAAACAAAGAAAAGAATATATCTCAACCCAAAGCGTTCAGCTTTATTATATCATCCACAGCCTCTGTAAGAACTTCTCTCTGGACAGAGTTTTCCCCACCCCTCTGCAGAAGAATTTTTCTATGACCCTTGTAAGTTTTGTATAAGACACTATCACTGTTTATTGCTTCCAGTGAACAATTCCTTTTTAGCCCAGCTAGTATACCTCACAGTTCTAGAAGAAGAGGAGTCATTGTCTTGAAGATCAGTTGTCCTAAGCAATATATTCTGACTTGACTTTTTTTCCCAGCAACTCTGAGTACCATGTGGGGCCTATCCCAGGTCTGAAAATGTACTTCTGGCTCAGCCTGGACTGTGCAGCATCCAGATCAACTCTGTCTGCACTGACTGCTTCCACCCACCCACTGCAGTGGGGTATTCCTCGAAGGCACACAGTAGGAGCTAAGCAGATGCTTTTGAGCAAATGAATAGATGAATGGATAGATGGACTGATTAATTAACAAATTAACAACCACATGGTCAGATGGTTCTACAGAGAGTAGGGCCTTTTGGAACCTCTTGTAAGTACCAAATTCAATCAGCATTTTCAGGTTGATTGACGGACACTGTCCTGAACGGAATCTTCCCTAGAAATCTAATTTGTGGTTCAGTGAGAGATACTGCTCACTCTTCCCATCAAGAGAGACCTTCAAAAGGCTAACCTTCCTGATGTTGGTTAATACATTTTTTGCAACTTTTCCAAACTTATTCCCAATTTGGTGACAAAAGCACTTGAGATCATGACCTTTGTCTACAATGAAGTTCTTTTTCCCATATTTCAAATTCAGGGTAATTTTATCAAGTTGCAGGAGGCATAACCTCTCAACCACATTTATAAAATGAATGCAAGATCCTCCCTCCTGTCTGGGCGGGGGGATAAATGGTGATGGGAGGAGACTTGACTGGGGGTGGTGAACACACAACACAACATACACAGGATTTGGTATGAAGTGCACACCTGACACCTATATAATTTTATTAACCAATGTCACCCAATAAATTCAGTTTTGAAAAAAAAAAGCCAGCTTAAAAAAAAAAATCATCCCTCTCCTGAGATTGTTAGATCAAATGAGACCTGCAAAGGACACTGTAAAACACATGTAACACCCACACACACACCCACATACACACACACACACACACACACAGAGATACACACACACATATATGTGGATATTCATATACACATATGTAATAAACATTAATAAGATATATATACAAAGTAATATATACTGCTCACAAAAATTAGGGGATATTTCAAAATGAATATGAAGTGATAAAAATCCCCTAATTTTTGTGAGCAGTGTATATGCCATATAAAATAAATTATTAATGATAAGACACTTTAAACTTAAAGGACACTTGCATAACTTAAAGGCATACACTGATAGCACAGAACTTTCAGAATGTATTACCCCATTTGTTCTAAGTCAGGGCCAGCTACCACTATGACTGTCCCCATTTTATAGACATGGCAAGAGACAGCGAATGAAATCAAGTGACTTGCCCAGGGTCACGCATATATATCAGTAAGCAACTTGGGAGCAAATAGGAGGATTGTTGACCCAGAGCTAGAGCTGCTCTCCCCTTGCCTGTGCTGCCACCTAACTGACAAGGTTAAAAACACCCATGCTGTTGTTCACAGTGGCCAGGACATGGAAACAACCAAAAAGCCCATCAATAGATGACTGGATAAAGAAGATGTGGCACATATACACTATGGAATACTACTCAGCCATAAGAAATGATGACATCGGATCATTTACAGCAAAATGGTGGGATCTTGATAACATTATACGAAGTGAAATAAGTAAATCAGAAAAAAACAGGAACTGCATTATTCCATACGTAGGTGGGACATAAAAGTGAAACTAAGAGACATTGATAAGAGTGTGGTGGCTACGGGGGGAGGGGGGAGAGGGAGAGGGAGAGGGGGAGGGGCACAAAGAAAACTAGATAGAAGGTGACAGAGGACAATCTGACTTTGGGTGATGGGTATGCAACATAATTGAACGACAAGATAACCTGGACTTGTTATCTTTGAATATATGTATCCTGATTTATTGATGTCGCCCCATTAAAAAAATAAAATTATTAAAAAAACAAAACAAAACACCCATGCTGGTTTCACCAGCATCAGGGAGCAAGCATTCCCCATCAATGAATCCCTGGTTATCTGATCCTTGATTATCTCATCAATAAAATATAGTGTCCTTGTTAAAAAGCAAGAAGTGTTTTAAAATGTTTATGATCATTTGCCTCTCTACCACTCTGGACATCTCTAATAACTGTAAACAATTACCCCCCAGGCAACAGGAAACCCACAGCAATGAAGTACACTAAGCAAATGCCTAACTCACTAAATGCATCCTTTATTCCTCTGTTAACTACAAAATGACGTCAGAATGTGGTCTCTTTCATCAACCAATGCTAGTATTCAATTCCTTCAAGAAAAACAACAACAACAAAATAAAATGTATGTTTGATCTGCCTCTGGTAAGACATGTTTGACCTCAGTGAGAAGAAGATGAGATCTAAACTTACTGTCTCGATGCCCCCTTATGACCCAGCGGGACCATGTGGGCCCCCACAGCTTCCAGGGGCTAGAGGTGAATTTTAAGGGAACTCACCAGCTTCTATAAGGATCAGATCCATGGCTTGGACCACAATAGTCAGAGCATCTGTGCGGAAGGGTTGAGCTAACTGGCATGGTCTCTCCTTCCAGGAGTTGATCAATCACGGCTAAATTCAGCAGCATCGCAAATGGGAAAAGAGGAACCTGGCTTTTTATTTTCTGTTCTCCTCATGTCTTTACTTGGGCAAGCCTTTTTCTTTCTCAATGCCTCGGTTTTCTCAATCACAATGGGTATAATTCTCTTGTAAAATATAAGATATACAAGAAAATATCTCATGGTTAGGCTACACTACAAGATTTCTGCTGATTTGTCTTAGGTTGACTGTATCAAGCAAGGACATCTTATTCAAGAGAAAAGTATATTTACTGTACACCAATGGTCAGAACTGGCCTCGGAGATGGGGTGGAGGTGGGAAGAGGCTTCTTTATACACATATCTTCATGAAAAACACTTAGAAAGAAACAATACATTTTTGTCATTGTTGATAAAAACAAACAAGGGAACATACTGGACTTTAAAAGGTAGTAGAAGGATCCTTTGTAACTCCAATGACACGATTCGGGAAAAGACAGAATTATGTAGACAGTAAAAAGTTCATTGGTTGCTGGGTGTTAGAAAGGATGGAGGCATAAATAGTTGGAGTAGAGGGGACTTTTAGGGCAGTAAAACTGTTATTCTGTATGGCAGTGTAATGGTGCATGCACATTCTTATACATTTGTCAAAACTCACAGAGTGTGTAATACCAAGAGTGAATGAACCCTAAGGTACACTGTGTTCTTGAGTTAATAATAGCATATTAATATTGGCTCATCAATTATAACAAATGTACCACAAAACGTTAGTAATAGGGGAAGCAGGGGGTGGGGTGAGGAGGCATATGGGAACTCTACTTTTTGCTCACTTTTTCCTGTAAACCTAAGGCTGCTTTTTAAAATATATATATATACTATTTTTTTAAGACAGCAGAGGGATTCTGAACAAGTGGCTCTGGGTCCCAGCCACTAGTGACCCATAGCCTCTGCCTTAGTGACGCAGTAGTGTGCATGTCTCATGAGTGCTCTGAGCTTTCATCTCACCAAGAACAAATCAGAGTAAGAGTAGCTGATTTAACTCTCAGGGCTGACCACCAGAACAGTCCAATAAGATAATAGGCATAAAAGCACTTTATGAACATTAACAGCCTGCATAAATTTAGGCTATTTCTAAAAATGCAATGTCACTTCATTATTATGAAAAGTACTTCTAGATTGGTGGGATCAAATATATTTCCCAAAGTAAGCGTTAATAGTAGACAGAACAATGGTGTTCAGCCTGTCTTGTTCCACAGTCCTAGATTGTCCCCACGCCTAAGCTGCAACAGAAAATGAATCCAACCCTCACAATGCTTCCACTCATGTGTTTTCAAAGCCAAAGAACTGTATGTTCACGGTCAATCTTTTCTTCTCCAACCCAACCTCAGAAATGGACCAGCGAATCCACAAGTCATGAGTCACGATATGAAAGTTACAAAACTTCTGGGGAAAGATCTGCAGTTCTACTCAGAGCTTGTACATGACACTAGAAAAGACAGGGTTTGCATGAAAAAGCACACACACAGACACAGCTCAGAGACCACTGGGTATTCTGTAATCCACACATAGGAAAACATTTGATAAATGTTTACTTTTGATTTTTTAGAAAAAGTGTAGTAATTACTTTGCCAAGCACAAAAGATGTAATAATGAAATGAGCTCGACAATAATGTTAAAAAGATCACTTTATGCCAAGTCGCTTTCACGGCTCCTTGTCAGGCCTGGCACGCAGCCAGGGGCAGAGACTCCATAAGGAATGCTGAGCAAGAAATGGCCCGGCGAAATGCTACATTGTCACCCACTCTTCACAGGCTGTTATTTATATTAATGATGACAGCTGTGAAGTCTCCAAGTCAGGAAGTCTGGCAGATGAACGCACGAGGCCCGCGGACCTACAAGTCTGAGTGAGTGAGCTGGATCTGGACATGTCATCATAGATCCTGTGTTTTGCTCTCTGTTGCTTACATCCAGAGAGTTAGAACGCAAAGGGGAAAAGTACCCATGGCTACACTGAATGGACCTCCTCAGGTCTGGTTTCTCAGCAGCAGAGCAGTCACATCAAACTCAAAGTCCTGGGCCTCAAACACTCTTGCCAGTTTACCCCATCCTTGCTACAGGCCCTGCCAGTCTCCAGAGCCAAACACCCGTTTAGTGCCCCATGGCTGCCCACCCTCCCCCACCTGCCACTCTTTCTCTGGCTTATTCGAGACCTTTCCATGGTGGCTCCTATCTCTTGCAGAGAAGAGTGTGCTTCTGTCACATCTTCTAACGTCTAAAGACAAACGTCACCCTCTCCTTGTATCTCCTGACATCTCGGAATACATTTTTCCATAAAAGAACCACAGTAGACTCACTTTCATACTGAACCCCTCCCCAAATCCCCAAGCTCTTTCTCCAGCTGCGTGACTCTTCATGACCCTGAGATCTTTACTCATGATCCAGATATACCTGTATGCTTCCTATTTACAAAAGTAAATCCTTCTTTCTAGGAAAGAAACAATCATTTTTTATTTCTGGTCAGTCTCAGTTTAGCTGATCCCAGAGAGTAACAGCTTCCCTTATTATAAAGAAACCCTTTGTGTCATCAGCTCTTGTCTCACTAGCCCATGCTGACCTACCCTGGCTACGTGAAAGCTCAGAGATGACAGGCACACCAGCAGGCAAGGGAATATAGTTATGCACAGTTACGGAGCTTTTATAAGCACCTTTCACCCTGGAACTCCAGTGCATTTTCCATTGTCTCCCAAATGATGCTTGTTGCATTCTGACAGCACTTTGGCCTTATGGAGTCCCTGCAAAGTCCCTACTGTGAAAGACCAGCATCTGGAAATGACAATCTTGAGCTCCAAGACAATTTCAGAACACAGCTCAGAGTCTAGCAGATACCAGTGGTCAAGCAGTTCTATTGGGTTGTTCAGCACCCAGAATAAAGAGACCTGGGGGGGTAGACGGCCAAGCCCCTGAGGGACATGCAGACGAGTGTGGGCAGAACTCTCCCTTTCCAGGGCTCCTCTTACTTCCACTGGCTGAAACAAAATGGAATTCACACCTGTATTTGCCAGTCATTCATCTCATTGTCTTTCCCCACAACCAGTGACAAGGGTTGATATTGATTAATTGATTTGTTTTGTCTTATAGTGCCCTGCCTTCTGTGTGTACTTAATAAATATTTACTGGATTGACCCAGAGTCAAATCCTAATATGTTTAAGGAGCTCCCAGATCTCAGAGTTCTTAGTCCTCACGATGGAGGCAATAGGAACCAAGAAGAGAGACAATAGATTTGCCTCATCTCTACTTTTAAATGAGTCGAGGTCTGACGCTCTTCCAACAGGGAAATCAGGTGGCGTGTAACTTGTCATTTGTGAGACATTAGCTTGCTTAACAGTGTTGAGTTCCCACGCCTGCCTCATATTTCAGGGCCAATGAAGATAGAAAGAAGGTGGCCATTAGGTCTTAAGTCTATTCATCTGAAGACCTTCACTGCTGGCAAACAGGTGACAGGCAACATGGAGGAGCTGAAAAAAAGGGACCAGAAATGTGCAGAGAGGAGCCAGCCTCTAAAACAAGGGTCTCACTCCTGGACAGCTAATGGAACCAAATCCCCTAGGCCAGGCATGGCCAACAGTTTTTGCCCCCGGGCCAGATTAGAAAGAAAACTTTTTTCATGGTCCAGACAAAATATTAAAATTAAAAAATGTTAAATACAAAAATGATTCATTTAAGTAAACAAAATTTTATTATGTAATTTGTTTATGAATAAATGTGAGTGAAAAAAAATTTAATATACAATATTATTTTAATAAAAATATATATTTTTTTTTTTTTCATTTTTCTGAAGCTGGAAACAGGGAGAGACAGTCAGACAGACTCCCGCATGCGCCCGACCGGGATCCACCTGGCACGCCCACCAGGGGCGACGCTCTGCCCACCAGGGGGCGATGCTCTGCCCATCCTGGGAGTCGCCATGTTGTGACCAGAGCCACTCTAGCGCCTGAGGCAGAGGCCACAGAGCCATCCCCAGCGCCCGGGCCATCTTTGCTCCAATGGAGCCTTGGCTGCGGGAGGGGAAGAGAGAGACAGAGAGGAAAGTGCGGCGGAGGGGTGGAGAAGCAAATGGGCGCTTCTCCTGTGTGCCCTGGCCGGGAATCAAACCCGGGTCCTCCGCATGCTAGGCCGACGCTCTACCGCTGAGCCAACCTAATAAAAATATATTTTAATAAAAATAAAATTACATACCATATAAATATCCAAACTGTATCGCAAATGAAACAATATTAATAGAATAAGCTTGAAGGGGTTATATTGCAAATAAAACAATTGTTTCGTTTTACAAACAACCTGGACACATTTTCAGTTATCAGCTGTAGCTATTGTCTATGCTACAATGCCACTTGATTCAGCACACTTAACCACAAAAATAATGAATTGTTTGATCTTGGGTGCGCACTGGCAAACTCCGCCTAAAGAATGTGGGTTTCACATTGCCGCTAAATGTCAAACAGTTCATATCGAGTACAGACAAGTATAATACAAAAGTTGTAAATCTTTATAATGGAATTTTTTTAAAAAAATAAAGAACTATCGCGAATCCATTTGACCAGTTATTGGAAGTTAACCCTAGATTAGTCACACATGGAATTCTTTTCCGTGCATCACTATCTTCTTAAATATCTCGATTTCCAATAATCAAAGACGCTTCCGCTTCTGAGTAGCTGAGATTTTAAAGTAGCCGAGAATATTAAAAATTTAATCACAGGCCGCATAAACTCATTATGAGGGCCGGATTTGGCCCGCGGGCCCTATGTTGGCCATGCCTGCCATAGGCTCTAAGGAGTTTCCGCTTTTCCTCTACACTGGCCTGCAAGTTACACCTCCCAGGTTCTGCTTGGCCTCCGTCCCTCTGTTCCTCCAACCTCTTCATTCCAAATCAAAGCGCTGGCCAATGGCCCATTCCACTCCATTCCTTTGAGAGTTACTTCAGTCCCAAAGGTTGTATTTAGGTGATTAGGCTGTTTTTCTCAGCAGTGCCCGAAACAAACTGCCTTCTTTCTACTCTCCAGGCCTCAAGCTTAGAATAAACAGATCAATCAACCATGAGGGATAGTAACAACCCCTGAGAACCTGCAGACAATGAGCCCTCTGGGCTTGCCGGAGGGGAAAATGTCAGGAAGATTAGGTCCCCTTAATATTGCTAAATCTTAGTATTTCTAGAGTTGGATGGGGTCTTTGCTCAATGTCTTCCTTCTCCAGGAAGAAAAATTAGGGCCTGGCCTTTTAAGATCTTTTAATAATTTAGAATGGATGACAGTATGTCCATTTATAAGCAGGTTTCTAGATTGATTTTCCTCTCATTGAACAGCAACACACCAAACAAAATGGCAGCAAAATTCCAGCCAGGGAGCGCGGAAAATCCCAATCACTCTGCACTGCTGAGATCGTACATCACCTCAGCGCAGCAGAGGCGATCTGCAGCCCCGACTAGGACATCCATCACCTGGCCTCTGGGGCGCCTGCACCACGCAGGCAGGCGCTGGGCTCTTAAAGGAACCGTGTCAGAAGCAAGTGACATGCAGATCACCTTGTTCCTTGTAGATGATAATGGGGGTTCTTGAGCTAAGTCAAAAGCCCCCTGGAAATCACACTTTTATTCATACTTCAGAATTATCATCAAATGAAGCAATTCTAGCACATTGATGTGGAGAAACGGCATAGAAACCAAGGCGAATACTGCCAGGTAGTTATACGTGTTTAGAATATTTTTCAAGGGGGTGAAGGAGACAAATGAATCCTTACTTAATAAACACAGGGGTAGAAAGTTTTTTTCTTTTGCAAGCAAATTCTATCAGAGAAAAAAATAACAGAAGAGGGTGAGGATAGTTCAACAGAGCTGGAAATCACTGAGCTGGGTTTTCATCTGGGGGAAAAAGGTAGGAGAGGTTTGCTATGGAGCCAAAATGAGTCTCACTAGGAGGATAATTCTCCTAACTAAGCAGCAGCCATTCTGAGCAAGCTCCCTGCCAGCACTGTCACACACTGGCCTGGTGACATGAAATGGTCCTGGTCTCGGTAGGTGACACCACACTGGAGAGTCCACAGTCAGGTTTGAAATACTTATTTCTATTGAATTTGTGGAATTAGTGATACACATTATCATGAGAATCTAATTTTTATTGTGGTCAAGTGCTCCGGATTTGCCATTTCAACCCTGTTGAAGCGTACAGTTCAGTGAGTTAAGTACATTCACGTTGCTGTGCAGCCACTACCATGGCCCATCCTCAGAACTTTCCAGCGTCCCAAAATGGAACTCCATCCCCATAGAACAATAACTCTAATGGGTATTACAGTCCAGTAACACAGGAACCTGATGACATTTTACTATTCATTATGTATTACCACATGCATTCCAACCTTTCTTGAAAAACAGAAAATGATTTAATGGAAATGCAGGATACTTCTACCACTGTGAGGAAAAGGTGGTGGGAGGTAAGGGAACTGAGTCAAGGACACCCTACAAATGTGCTCGGACACCAAGTGCAGCAGAAAGACTGGTCAAAGCTCAAAGAAACCGTCTGGAGTATGGCTGGCCTCACAGCCAATGGAGAAAAGCACGAGACCCCACAAGACCTGTCACCTTTCCCTGCTTGGTCAGGTCTCACTCATCCATTCCTCCATCCATTCATTTGTTTGTGTAACAAATATGCATTCAATTGCTTCCCCATGCTGGCTAAGCCCTGAGCTGAATATCAGCTCTTGAAGGCTGCTGTCAATCCCTCTCCCTGATCCCAAGGAGTCCGCCTTCTAGGTAAATGAACAGGATGCCACACTCCAAAGCTCCGACAGCAGGGACAGCTAAGTCCAAGGGCTTGAAAGAGCACAGGGGGTGGAGTTTAACCTTGGGCAGAGGCTGTCCTGAGAAGTGCTATCTGAGCTGAGACCTGGGTAAAGAGTCCTTCAGTCAGGAGGTAGATAGACAATGAGCTCATGAGGGAGAACTGGCAGGTGCCCATCACCCTGGATTGGACACAAGGATTGGGGGAGGTATCAGGGACCAACGCAGGGCGGGCTTTCGTCACATGAAAGAGCTTTAACTGTTTCCTCAGGACAACGGGGAATCACTGAAGGTTTCATCAGGAAAATGGTGCCTGTAACAGGAATCCAATCCCTGGACCGTCACGCACAGACATTTAGGAGAGGTTACATGGTCTGTGTCTGCTAATATCCATCAGATACGCAGGTGTGACTCCAAGGTAATTTCTGGTAGTCTGAGGCTTTCTCGGGCTCACTCTGTGACATGGTGCTTGTCCAACAGGGCCTGCTCTACAGTTCAGCCCTCTTGGCCTGTGGCTGGTATGACAGTTGTTGCTACCGGTCCCAAGACAGTTTCCTTTCCTCTTGTTCCAGGACACAGAGCAGACACCGTCTCCCAGATCTCTGTGCACGGGCAGGGCCACCCAACTGGCACTAAATTGTCACTTCTGAGCTGGAGCATTTAAAGCCAACATGCAACTCTTAAGCCCCTGTTCCTTGACCCAGTGTACCCCAAAGCCTCCTGCTGACTCCAGGGATCATGAGATCAAACAGCTTGGAGACACAGAAGGCCACTGTCCTAGTCACCTAAGCCCTAGTTAAGCCACTGGAATTCTGGTGTTACTACAACCTAACCTAGCTTTTCCTGATTGGGGTGGGGTGAGGTAGGAGGGTCAATATTAATCCATCTCACCCTAAACTTGATTCCCTTGTAAAGACTGTATCACTATCATGACTGTGAGACAACCTCGGGGCAAATCGTATAACCTCTCCAAGGTCCTTTCTTCTATAAAACAGATGCCCAATACTGGTTCCCACTCCCCAACCCTAAGAGCTAGTAATTAGAAAGTTTCCAATAAAAAAAGGAAAAAAATATATGGGAAAAATGTAATACATTTTTCGTTTGATCATTTCCTAACAACTGCTAATGACAGTGTCCTGGCGGGAAAGGGGAGGAATGAATTAAAATTTTTTTAATCTCACATCTTCTCAAAAATAAAAGGGGGGGGGGAGTGGGAGGAGAAAGATTTCTGTATTTATGCAGATTAAAAATCTCATTTTGTGGCTCAAATAATTTCAGGTTTTTTGAAAGCTCATGTGAAAGTTGATTATCACATGTAGGCTCAGATAATTTCCCCAGAGAGCTAAACAAATTAAAATATATATTTTTAACTCCAACAACCTGACACGGGCCATCAGTTGCATCCTTACTATGAGTCCCATCACATAGCTTTAATCAGAAGCTGGGTGTCTAGGCAATTGTTACCTGGTGGGAAGGGAGGCAGAAGTGAAAGCCCAGGACATGGTTCATTAGGCTCCTCCAGCCCCAGTGGCCACTGTCCCCAGACAGCTGTCTCCACTCTGCAGACAGACCAAGCTGTGCAGCCTCCTCAGCACCCACCCCAGCCTACCACCAACGAAGCCCTCCATCTGACACATCTGTAAACTCACCCTCATCCAGCTTGGTGATTCTGACTTGGGGGGTGATTTCCAGGAAGAGTAGGCAAGACTAACTCCCACAAAGGATGACAAGGAATATCATTGTCTTAGGAAGAGATGATAATATAGGAGTGACCAGCCTAAGTTTTAGCCACAGATTACCTAAGCTGTAACCTACACATGGACACCCGCGAAAACGACCCTCCAGACCCAGCGGGGCCACTCTGTCCCAGTGATGACACAGTCTGGCCTTATAGCCATGTGTGCTCTTCCTGAGCTGAGGCTTGGATCAAGGGAACTAGACAGGCCCTGGCTGGTTGGCTCAGTGGTAGAGCATCGGCCGGGCATGTGGAAGTTCCGGGTTTGATTCCCAGTCAGGGCACACAAGAGAATCTCCCATCTGCTTCTCCAACCCTCCTCCTCTCCTTCCTCTCTGTCTCTCTCTTCCCCTCCTGCAGCCAAGGCTCCATTGGAGCAAAGATGGCCCGGGCACTGAGGATGGCTCCATGGCCTCTGCCTCAGGCACTAGAATGGCTCTGGCCACAACAGAGCAACACCCCAGATGGGCAGAGCATCGCCCCCTGGTGGACATGCTGGGTGGATACCAGTCGGGTGCATGTGGGAGTCTGTCTGACTGCCTCCCTACTTCTAATGTCAGAAAAATACCAAAAAAAAAAAAGGGAGGGAAGTGGATAAACAGAAAGGAAACATCAAGAGGTGAGCACAATCTCCAAATAGGGAGCCGCCAGTCTAGTTTCCTTCGCACGCTTCTGCGATTCTAGAACCTCCAAACGCACTCTTACCCACCACTTCTCTCCTTAGCTTCGTGCTGGTGTTTATACAGAAATTCCTGAGGTCCAGCAGCTGTTGGGCAAGCAAGGCATAACGAGGAAAGCACAGAAACTCACGTCAAACAATTCAAGTGTCCACCGTGCTCTGATGCTTGTGGCCTAGGCGACACCAGAAGTGCCTTTCACATTGCTAGTGGCTGTGGGGAAATTTGTGGTTCCCATGACCGCTTTCACTAGCTCAGCAGTCCGCCTTTCTGTACAGCGGCCCCCATGGCTTCCCACACATCACCACAGCTCCCACTGGCATCTTCTTGCCGCGTCACCGCCGTCCTGGGTGCTGCTGCCACCATGCTCACCATGTAAACACACATCCCATTCCACACACACACACCTGTCCCCTCCTTTCCAGAGACAGAGAAGCTGGAGGGGAGGGCAGAAGAGGCAGCATCCCCATGTCTTCCAGAACGGAGCCCTCTCCTGTTCTCACCAAAAGAGGAGTTGGAGGGTGGGCTTTATTCTAATCAGGGCCATGAAAACATTATGCTCATTTCCTGACTGTGACACCTTGGACAAGTCCCCTAACCTCTGAGTGCTTCAATTCCCCTGAAAGTTGTTATGAGGCTTCAGTGAACCTGTCTACCTGTCTTAACAGGTAGAGTGCATGAAAGTATGCCATTCATGTTACTACCAGTATTGTCACTATGAGAATACTGGTCCTGGCCAGTTAGCTCGGTCAATTAGAGCATCCTTTCAAAATGCCAAGGTTGCAGGTTTGATCCCTGGTCAGGGCACATATGGGAAGTAAAATGAATGCACAAGTAAACAGAACAACAAATGAATGCTTCTCTCTCTCTCTCTCTCTCTCTCTCTCCATCTCCCATCCCCCATTTCTCTCTCTCTCTCTCTCCATCTCCCATCCCCCATTTCTCTCTCTCTCTCTCTCCATTTCCCATCCCCCATTTCTCTCTCTCTCTTTCTCTCTCTCTCTCTCTCTCTCTCTCTCTCACTCTCTAAAATCAATCAATTAAAAAAAACCAAAAGAATAACTAACGTTGGTAGGTAAGAGAGTATGAAATCCTCCCACTATTCAATGAGATAAGTTAGGAAGCTGTGAACCCAGGGAAATTTTACAGTTAGTACCTAAGGCCCATGCCTTCTCTCCTTGCACATGGAATGTCAGTACTAGTCAGAGTGCCACAGAGAAACAAACCAATAGAAGATATCTACACATACACACACACATATACATAAGATGTCATACTCTCTCATAAAAGAGATTTACTATAAGGATTCACTCATATGATTATGGAGGCTGACTAGTCCCAAGATCAGCAGGGTGAGTGGCTCAGGAGAGCCGACAGTGTGGTTCCAGTCTGAAGGACCTATAAGCTCAAGACCCAGGAAAAGCCAATGTTTCATTTCTAGTCTGAAGGCAGGAAAGAAAACAACATCCCAGATTAAAGGCAATCGAGGGGGTGGGAGAGTTTCTTCTTACTCATAGGAGTGTCCACCTGTTTGTTCTACTCAGGCCCTTCAACTGATTGGGGGAGGCCCATTCACATTCAGGAGGGCAATCCACTTTACTAGTCTACTGATTCAAATGCTAATCTCATCCAAAAACACCTTCACAGACTCACCCAGAAAATATCTGATCAAATATCTGGGCCCATCAAGTTGACATAAAATTTGCCACCACACCATTGGCAATGTTATTAGTGCTAATAACCTTTGGTTACCAGGCATTCCTCATGCACATTAACCACTGTCCCTCAGCTGTGCTCCCTGTACATGGTCCACACCACTACAGAGCATCACACAATTGGCTAGAAGGTCCTAGTCAGTCCCCCTCCCTATCCCATCAAAGGTGAGGACCACATTCTATGGAAAGTGGCTCTCAAGCATCTGTGCTGGAAAGAGCTATTCTTCCTTTGGGCAACTAGTTTGCTTCCTCTTAAGGGCCCTAAATTGTGTCACTTGACCCCTTAACTTTCTTTCACTGTCCATGAAGGTCATGACCAAACCTGTAGACCACTTCTAGAGAGAAATTCACACCTTATAGCCTCTATTTCATATGCTGACCTTCCCTTAGATTTGAAGTTACTGCTTCAATTCTCATTTCCCCTTCATGTTCATTTCCTCATTCCATCAGTTCTTCTTTGTTAAACTGAATGTATTTTAAAAACACATATCAAGCTTATTTTGAATGAGGCAGGTATATATATAAGACCTATGTGTATACACACATCCCCACACAGGTTGTTCCATTGTCCTCTCTCTAGTACCAGCACCTGAAATTTTCCCCCAAATTACTACTGAATTGAATTAATCTACATTTCAACAGCCTGGTAACATGCACCATACCTGCCCTGTCTAAAATGTCCCAGTTGTCACCAAAGTTTCGTATTTCAAAAACAAGACCACACAGCCTTCTGCCTCCTCTTCCCAGAATTCCCAGAGTGTGAGGCTAAGTGTCCTTGGATCTGTCCTTCCCTTCTTAACACTTGATCGTAACCAAAAGGCCCAGAAGTGATGCCCTCCCCTTACCCAGAGGCTCATTTCGACTGACTCAGGGGAACACTCCCATTTAATGGGCTCGAAGCAGGACCGTGAATAATGGAAACAAGGCAGACCTGAGATTCTGAAGTAGAAAATAGCCTCATGAATTCACAGCTGCCATCAAAGTTGGACTGAAAGATTAACTAGTTCAAGATTCACAGAAGAAAGTGATAGTTACTTCCAAGGAAGAGGTAGGCCAATGGGATTTGGGAGGGAATAAAAGATTCAACTGTCTTTGAAATGTTTTTCATTAAAAAAAATAAAAAGAGATACAGAGCATATGGCACAAGGTTAGCATTGGTAATGGGTTTTTCTGTTATATCATTTTCTGTGTTTCTGTATATTTGAAATCTTTTTGCTTGATAAATATATTTGCTTAGAGAATTCTGTTTTTAAACAGAGATCCCTAGAGAAGAGGAGCTTTCGGCTGACCTTGAATGGGCATCAGGGGCTTACCACCCAGGACCAGGGGTCTCTGGGGCCCTCCCTTAGCATCGGAGCTGAGGAACAGAGTAGAACACTAATTCACGTCCCAGGTCACCTTTCCTTCTTGCTGAAATGCATGTAAGTGTTTTCACAGAGCTTCTGGCATCCTGTCCCCCCTTTGTCACGGTCCCCCACAGGAGAGTTTTGTTTACAACAATGAAATGCTGCCAATCTCTTCAGTGACAACGGTCCCCAGAAAAAGTGCATTACCTCATCTGACAGATGAACGCGCCTGGTAAGGAATCTGCTGAGGGCCACAAGTTAATTGACACTAATGTGACTAGTTACCCGAATGACAGATAATAATAACACCCTACACAGTGAAGAGTTTTAAGAGTTTTCCAAAAATGCCTTTATGCTTTTGCTCTTGCATTGTTCTTGAAAGACTTCGTGAAAGAGTAGGTAAAGACAGTGTCGTGTAAAGATTACTTCTAATAACTTCCCAATCCATTCATTCTATTAAGTGATAAAAAGTTTCTCATGTAGCAGCCAGATAAGATTAGGGGCCAGCTGTTCTGAGGGATGCAAACATGAGTCAGCACACTCCCTGGGCTGAAATTGCTCCCAATCAGATGTAGATAATAAAGCAAACACTGAAATAAATACAATATGAGGCACTATGATAAAGGCTGCAAGAAAGGGGTGCAGAAAATATCTATGTGGGTGAAGAAGACATACCACATTTGATGAATGAAGGCAGGTGAATAATGTGTAAGGTTTGGCAATGCAGAGATGAAGGAAAAAAAATGGTCCACAGAAATAAAAGGCCTTGGAAGACAACCTGTGCACTTGGACTTTATTTAGAAGGCAACAGAGGCCTGACCAGGTGTTGGGATAGTGGATAGAGCATCATCCTGGGACATTGAGGACCCAGGTTTGAAACTCTGAGGTCGCCAGCTTGAGCATGGACTCATCTAGCTTGAGCACAAGGTCACCAGCTTGAGCGTGGGAACACAGACATGATCCATGGATGCTGGCTTGAAGCCCAAGGTCACTGGCTTGAACAAGGGGTCACTTGCTCAGCTGGAGCCACCTCCCCACCCCTGGTCAAGGCACATAGAGAAAGCAATCAATGAATAACTAAGGTGCTACAACTATGAGTTGATGATTCTCATCTCTCCCTTCCTGTCAGTCTGTCTGTCTCTCTCTCTCTAAAAAAAAAAAAGAAGAGAGCAGCAATGGATACATTTTAAAGTACAAATATACATAGTACTTTTTACTTCATTTTTTTTTTTTTTGTACTTTTCTGAAGCTGGAAACGGGGAGAGACAGTCAGACAGACTCCCGCATGCGCCCGACGGGGATCCACCTGGCACGCCCACCAGGGGCGACACTCTGCCCACCAGGGGGCGATGCTCTGCCCCTCCGGGGCATCGCTCTGCCACGACCAGAGCCACTCTAGCGCCTGGGGCAGAGGCCAAGGAGCCATCCCCAGCACCCGGGCCATCTCTGCTCCAATGGAGCCTTGGCTGCAGGAGGAGAAGAGAGAGACAGAGAGGAAGGAGGGGGGGTGGAGAAGCAAATGGGCGCTTCTCCTATGTGCCCTGGCCGGGAATCGAACCCGGGTCCCCCGCACGCCAGGCCGATGCTCTACCGCTGAGCCAACCAGCCAGGGCTTTACTTAATTTTTAACCAGCTTTATTGAGATATAATTGACATACTATACAATTCACCCATTTAAAGTATGCAATTCTGGCCTGACCAGGCGGTGGCGCAGTGGGTAGAGCGTCAAACTGGGACATAGAGGACCCAGGTTTAAAACACTGAGGTCACCGGCTTGAGCGTGGGCTCATCTGGTTTGAGCAAGGCTTGCCAGCTTGAGCTCAAGGTCACTGGCTTGAGCAAGGGGTCACAAGGTCTGCTGTAGCCCCCCCGGTCAAGGCACATATGAGAAAGCAAACAATAAACAAGTAAGGTGCCGCAACAAAGAATTGATGCTTCTCATCTCTCTCCCTTCCTGTCTGTCTGTCCCTATCTGTCCCTCTCTCTGTCTCTGTCACAAAATAAATAAATAAATAAAGTGTACAATTCTGTTTTTCAGTATATATATAGAGAGAGTTGTGCAACCATCACTAAATTTAGAACACTTCCATCCACCCTATAAGAAACTCCATACTCACTAGTTGTCCCAGCCCCTAGTAACCAGTAAGCTATTTACTCTACAAATGTTCCTATTCTGGCCACTTCATAACAGTTGTATCATATAATATATGGTCTTTTGTGTTTAGCTTCTTTTATTTACCATAAATGGTTAATTTAAGACCATTGCTTTTCATGCCCGCTTTGCCTTCCCTCAGACTTCTCCACCAGGTGGGTTAGAGTAGCCGTGGGCATATTTGACGTCCTGCTGAGCAGAAGTTGAGCTGGAGATACATTTAGTTCCTATTTTGTGGTTCTCAGTCACTTCTACACTTAGTTAAATTATTGCTGGAGGTCCCCATGTGGAAACAGCCCACCCAGGACATTCGTATATCATGATATGAATACATTGTCTGGTATTGGGCATCAGAAGCTTGAGCAGCATGTAGAAGGCACAGAGACAAAAGCTAGTCTGTGGAAACTTTTCTAAACTGTCAATTTAGAAAATCATCACCAGGCCCTGGTCGGTTTGCAAGACTCAACAATGTTGTAACTTGTGTTACTACATCATTCCTTTTTATTGCCAAACAATATTCCATTGTATGGCTATAACACATTCTGCTTATCCATTTATTGGTTGATAGACATTTGGGTTGTTTCTACTCTTTGGCAATCATGAATAATGCTGCCATAGATATATATTAGTGTACAAGTTTTGTGTGAACATAATTTTTCATTTCTCTTGGTGTGGAATTTTAGGGTCATATGGTAACTCTACGTTGAACTCTTTGAGATTCTGTCTGGCTGTTTGTCACAGTGGCTGCACCACTTTACATTCCCACCAGCAGTGGTTGAATTCAATTTCTCCATATCCTTGCCAACACTTCTTATTGTCTGTCTTTTTCATTCTGGCCATCCTAGTGGATATGAATGGTATATTGTTGTAGTTTTCATTTGCATTCCTGAGTGGCTAATGATGTTGAGCATCTTTTCATGTATTTATTGGCCATTTACATATCTTGCTCAGAGAAATGATTCTTCAAATCCTTAATTGTTTTTTCAGTTGAGTTGTCTTTTTATCATTGAGTTGTAAGAATTCTCTACATATAGTGGATACAAAACTCTTAAAAGATATATGATTTACAAAATTTTCTCCCATCCTGTGGATGGGTTTTTCATTTTCTTGATGGTATTATTTGAAGCAAATTTTTTTCATTTCCATGTAGTCCAATTGATCTGTTTCGTCCTTTGTCACTTGTGAATTTGGTTTGCCTACATATTTTGTCAGTATGCTTTTGATTTTTCTCTCACATGACAATTTTATAACACATATTCTTCTAGAGAGAACAGAAACGTGACTTGGGCCTTTTCCTAGCATGGTGATTTTATATTATTATTATTATTATTATTATTATTATTTTGTATTTTTCTGAAGTGAGAAGTGGGGAGGCCAGAGAGACAGACTCCTGCATGCACCCAACAAGGATCCACCTGACATGCCCACTAGGGGGCGATGCTCTGCCCATCTAGGGCTATGCTCTGTTGTAATTGGACCCATTCTAGCGTCTGAGGCAGAGGCCATGGAGCTGTCCTCAGTGCCCAGGCCAACTTTTCTCCAATGGAGCCTTAGCTGTGGGAGGGGAAGAGAAAGATAGAGAAGACAGAGAGGGGGATGTAGTGGAATAACCCATTGCATGGCCTTGTATGGGAACACAGCCAACAAGAAAAGAATGTTTTGCCAAGAGAATTGTTTTGTGACTTGAAGGCAGGTCACTGAAACAGGTCTATGTGACTGACGGCAGTTGCTGGGCTTTTTCTCAGTATTACATTCTCATAAGATTTTTGTTCCTTTCAAAGTTATCCCTTGAGATAAAGAGAGGAATGTTGTGGGAACCATGGAAGCAATAGCAATTAATGCCTTTTGATATTATATTGTTATTAAGCTATCGTGCAGGTGTACTGCATGTATCTTTAAGTAAAAGTTATACTTGATGTTATGCCAATTTCTCAGTAAACAAGCTTTTTGAAATCTTGTGAATAAAAATAGGACACAACGCAAACTCAGGGCCATTTGCCTGAGCGAGCGGTGCTCCTTTGCTAGTTCACGATGATTTCGTCTGCTGATCTCTCTCTCTGTGCCCCTAACTCACAACAACAGGGGGAAGAGTGGAGAAGCAGATGGGTGCTTCTCCTGTGTGCCCTGGCTTGAAATCAAACCCAGGACTTCCACATGCCGGGCTGACACTCTACCACTGAACCAACCGACCAGGGCCTGGTGATGATTTTCTAAATTGACAGTTTAGAAAAGTTTCCACAGACTAGCTTTTGTCTCTGTGCCTTCTACATGCTGCTCAAGCTTCTGATGCCCAATACCAGACAATGTATTCATATCATAATATACGAATGTCCTGGGTGGGCTGTTTCCACATAGGGACCTCCAGCAATAATTTAACTAAATGTAGAAGTGACTGAGAACCACAAAATAGGAACTAAATGTATCTCCAGCTCAACTTCTGCTCAGCAGGACGTCAAATATGCCCACGGCTACTCTAACCCACCTGGTGGAGAAGTCTGAGGGAGGGCAAAGCGGGCATGAAAAGCAATGGTCTTAAATTAACCAGCTGCAGTTAAAGAGCTCACCCCTGGAGATCAGAGACAAACATTCAGCCATGAGCATTGTGCATGGGTCCTATGTGCCTTGGAAGAGGTCTGTGCAAGTGAGCGGCCCTAAAACTTAAATCCCACCAGCTTAAAGGGAAGTTTACTCCAGGCACATTTTAAGATAGAAGAGGGCTAAGGACTGAAGCACAGTGAGATTCCATATCTAAGGGACACAAGAAATAAAGAAAACCAAAAGAGAAGAGACAGGCAGTGTAAAAACTAGAAAGCACAAATAACAACAGCAGTTAATATTTATTGAGTCCATGTGAGCAATGTCTAGGAGCTTCATATACGTCACTTGATTTAAGACTCATCATAACGCTCTGAGAGAAAGCCTAAGAATGAATAAAAATACAGTTAATATTACCAGACACTGTCAACAGTGTGGAGATTGCCAGGGTGGGAGGGGGGCATAGGGGGATAAATAGCTATAGACAAAGACTTGACTTGGAGGGGTGAACACACAATACAGTGTACAGAGATGTGTTGTAAAATTGGACACCTGAAACCTGTATAATTATGTTAACTGGCTTCACTCCAATAAATTCAATTAAAAAAAAAAACAATAAAGGGTCACAAAAAAGCTTTGAAACTTGTGAATTGGTTTGGTAACCAGAAAAGTTGTTGACCACAAATCACAGAG
The DNA here is from genome assembly GCF_036850995.1 of Saccopteryx leptura. NCBI lineage: Eukaryota > Metazoa > Chordata > Mammalia > Chiroptera > Emballonuridae > Saccopteryx > Saccopteryx leptura. Next base: position 178,879,355 of record NC_089503.1, read on the forward strand.
CAGTTCCTGGACAGTGTAAGGAATTTATGACCAATTGCAAAAGATTAAGAAGTCAGTTCTCTGTGAGGTAATAGGTGTGGCAAGAATAGATTTTCTTTCAAAAAAGCTGGACATTGCCATTAACAGATGAATGAATAAAGAAGATTTGGTACCTATACACAATGGAATATTACTCAGCCATCAAAAAGGATAAAAGTTTGTCATTTGTGACAACACAGATAGACCTAGAGAGTATTGTATTAAGTGAAATAAGTCAGAGAAAGGCAAATACCATATGATTTATTTCACTTATATGTGGAATCTAAAAAACAAAATAAATGAACAAACAAAAAAGAAACAAACACATAGAAACAAAATATAGACTGACAGTTGCCAGATAAGAGGGAGATAGGAAATGGGTAAAAACAGGGACAGGATTAAGATGTTCAAATTGCCAGTTAAAAAAAAGAGTCATGAGGATGTAAAGTGCGGTACGGGGAATATAATCAATAATATTGTAGTAACTATGTATGGTGCCGGGTGGGTATTAGACTTCTCATGGTGATCACTTTGTAAGGTATATAAATGCTAATCACTATGTTGTAGTCCTGAAACTAGTATTGAATGTCAACTGTAATTGAAAAATAAAAATTATTTTTAAAAAATAGCTGGACAGTGGCTGGGCAGTCAGGCCAGTGAGACAGGTTAGCAGGATCAGGTGATATTTGATTTTTATTTCAACCCAGGCTTGTCTGTAAATGGACTAAGACTCTGATGAAGCCAAGTCCCAGAGAAAGTAAGAGAGAAAAGGATACCCAGACCAAAGAGGAGAAGAGTGAAGAGGAGGAGAAATACTGAAACCCACCTGAAATCCCATCAGACTTATTATTAGTGCTCTTCTTTCTCCAAAAGACAGTGCAAATTCTGTGCCAAGTATGTGGCTGCTTGATACTCCCAGAACAAGAATACTTTTTAATTTTTTTCTTTAGTTTAAGGGGCACTCTGCTCTGAGCTTTCCAAGGGACCCTCATTTGGAGTAGGGAAGACTGTGAAACTGGGTAAATTGCCAACAAACTCATTAATTTGAGAATCCTCACGTGTGCTCCGTGGTGAAGCCAGCACCTGGATGGGTGCCTTCACAGCCTCACATTTCCTCCCCTCCTTACATGCTGTCACACAGCCAGACAGGATTCAATTCATGGGACAAGAGCCAGTAGTAGCTCTGCAACCTCAGGATGTCACAAACGGTCAGATGGTCCAGCGCAGCCAGAGTGCCTTTAGTATATTTTATCAGTACTCGCTCTAAAAGAGAAATCGCTTCTAGTTTTGGTTTTTTGAGGAGTCTGTGTTTCCTTTACTATAGCTTCAGTGCTATTAGGTATTCTTAAGGTGTACAAGCAAAAATTACCCAGATGCAAATAATTCACAAACCCAGATTAATCCTGTATAAATAAATCAAGTTCATTGATGTTTGGAGTTCAATGCCAGAGCAGGCAAGGACCTCAAAAGCATTCAGTCTGACAACTTTTTTTTTTTTATAAATAAATTTTTATTAATGTTAATGGGGTGACATCAATAAATCAGGGTACATATATTCAAAGAAAACATGTCCAGGTTATCTTGTCATTTAATTATGTTGCATACCCATCACCCAAAGTCAGATTGTCCTCCGTCACCCTCTATCTAGTTTTCTTTGTGCCCCTCCCCCTCGTCCTTCCCCTCTCCCTCCTTCCCTATCGCGCCCCCTCTCCCCCCACCCCCGGTAACCACCACACTTTTGTCCATGTCTCTTAGTCTCGTTTTTATTTCCCACAAATGTATGGAATCATGTAGTTCTTGGTTTTTTCTGATTTACTTATTTCACTCCGTATAATGTTATCAAGATCCCACCATTTTGTTGTAAATGATCCAATGTCATCATTTTTTATGGCTGAGAAGTATTCCATAGTGTATATGTGCCACATCTTCTTTATCCAGTCTTCTATTGAAAAGCGGCTTTTTGGTTGTTTCCATGTCTTGGCCACTGTGAACAATGCTGCAATGAACATGGGGCTGCATGTGTCTTTACGTATCAATGTTTCTGAGTTTTTGGGGTATATACCCAGTAGAGGGATTGCTGGATCATAAGGTAGTTCTATTTTCAGTTTTTTGAGGAACCACCATACTATCTTCCATAATGGTTGTACTACTTTACATTCCCACCAACAGTGTATGAGCGTTCCTTTTTCTCCACAGCCTCTCCAACATTTGCTATTACCTGTCTTGTTGATAATAGCTAATCTAACAGGTGTGAGGTGATATCTCATTATAGTTTTGATTTGCATTTCGCTAATAACTAATGAAGATGAGCATCTTTTCATATATCTGTTGGCCATTTGTATTTCTTCCTGGGAGAAGTGTCTGTTCATGTCCTCTTCTTACTTTTTTATTGGATTGTTTGTTTGTTTGTTGTTGAGTTTTATGAGTTTTGTATATTTTGGATACTAGGCCCTTATCTGAGCTGTTGTTTGAAAATATCATTTCCCATTTAGTTGGTTGTCTGTTTATTTTGTTGTCAGTTTCTCTTGTTGAGCAAAAACATTTTAGTCTGATGTAGTCCCATTCATTTATCTTTGCCTTCACTTCTCTTGCCTTTGGAGTCAAATTCATAAAATGCTCTTTAAAACCCAGGTCCATGAGTTTAGTACCTATGTCTTCTTCTATGTACTTTATTGTTTCAGGTCTTATATTTAGGTCTTTGATCCATTTTGAATTAATTTTAGTACAAGGGGACAAGCTGTAGTCGAGTTTCATTCTTTTGCATGTGGCTTTCCAGTTTTCCCAGCACCATTTGTTGAAGAGGCTTTCTTTTCTCCATTGTGTGTTGTTGGCCCCTTTATCGAAAATTATTTGACCATATATATGTGGTTTTATTTCTGGACTTTCTATTCTGTTCCATTGGTCTGAGTGTCTATTTTTCTGCCAATACCATGCTGTTTTAAATTAATATACAAAAGTCCATAGCCTTTCTATATGCCAACAGTGAAATATTGGAAAACGAACTCAAAAAAATAATCCCCTTCACGATTGCAACAAAAAAAATAAAATACCTAGGAATAAACATAACAAAGAATGTAAAGGACCTATATAACGAAAACTACAAAGCATTGTTAAGGGAAATCGAAAAAGATACAATGAGATGGAAAAATATTCCTTGTTCTTGGATAGGAAGAATAAATATAATCAAAATGGCCATATTACCCAAAGCAATTTATAAATTTAATGCAATTCCCATCAAAATTCCTATGACATTTTTTAAAGAAATGGAACAAAAAAATCATCAGATTTATATGGAACTATAAAAAACTCCGAATAGCCAAAGCATTCCTAAGGAAAAGAATGAAGCTGGGGGCATTACAATACCTGACTTCAAACTATATTATAGGGCCACGACAATCAAGACAACTTCTTTTACAGATAAGCAATTCAGGTCCAGGGAGGTAGAGACACTTGCTGTTAGAATCATGTTAGACTCAGAACTAAGAACAGAACTCAAATCTCTCGGTTTATTTCATTTTTCTTAATCACCATATAGATGGCCATTCCCCATCTCTCCCACCATGTACTTCTTCATATTCTGGAAGAAGTAATCACAATCTCTTGATATGCTGGGAAAATCATCAGTGTTTCCATGACACAGAAAAGTGGTGAATAGTAGAGTAATAAGCAAGCTATTACCTTCTTTGTCACTGAACTTACAGAAACACCTTCCTTCAATCCTATACCCAAATAATACAAGGTTCAATTTCTAGTTGACTAAAACTGGATGCTTTCACGTGACTCCATTCATTTGGACAAGTTTGTGTATGACCAATCATCAAGTTTCAGAAATAATTCCAAAACAAGTCCTTCAATACCTTTAGCCCGCCACCGGCTTTCTCTCTTGCATTACAGTGAATTTATATTAGGTTTTTCTGACTACTACTGATACTCACATGCTGACAGATATAATCCCATTGCTATGGTTACACATCAACAAACAGGGCTTTGATAGTGAAGTAGCAAATGGATTGGTGTGCTGTGCTAAGCACACACCCAAGAAATAATGGAGAAGGATGGTTTGAAGATGTACTGCCGTTAAGTCACAGTAACAGATCAAACAAAATTCCTTGTCTTTGGTGCGCTTAATAAAATGGTAGTTCATTGGCCTTGCCACTCCACTTGATGAAAACTCCTAGAACACTCTCAGAGACCGTGGGAAATAAATGGAAGGAGAAACACAAAAGTGAGTACTGAGGATCTGGAAAGTGAACCAACAACGGAGCTGACTCCACTTAGCATCTGAAGGTGCAAAGGATTTTGTGTGCACACATCTCATCCACTGCTGAATAAGCTGGAAGCTGCAATTTACGTGTTTATTGGTAAATAATCAGGCACGGGAAGGCAGACGGCTCGATGAGGGATTTCTCTGAGTTCCTTTGAGTTCCGATGCAGCTTTACGGCTCACCAATGGGCTGTGAAGCTTTGAACCAGATTCATTTAAGCAGTAAACATCTGAAACAGTAACAGCAATATAACATTTCCTCTCTTCTGGAGAGCTCTCTGATGGTGCAGGTTTCAGAGAATAAAGCCCAGCTGACACATGATAAAGTGCCTGCAAGCGAAGACACAGGGCAAGTGACAGGATGACCTGGAACTCCAGCCCAAGTCCTAGAACCCTACTGAGTCAAACCCCCAGAGTGCAACCAGGCAGGATAGCCAGAGTTTGGCCGGCCAGCCGCATTACTGCCCTGCCTGGCTTTCCATTTACATAAACACACAGCTGAAGCGAGTCCCGGTCTATCTCCAAAGGAGAAAGCCCTGCTTATGTCAGCCAAAGCTGCTCTGACCCCAAAGGAATGTACAATAGGAAATGCAAGTTGGACAGAAAATCAGTTCCAACAGGAAACAAGATGATCCCTTCTCAAACTCAGTTCTAAGATAATATCACTGTAATCGCCTGCAGCAACCCAGCCAGGGGGTGGGGTGGGGGGGCACCGCTAGCACGCACAGGAGGGGAGAAGGGAGCAGCCGGGAGCCAGTCCAGGGGCCACCTAAGAGCCATTACAGTTCATTGTCATTTCAGTGAGACTTTAATCCATTTGTGCCTCTACCAGTGAAAAGAGGATGGTGGTGTTTTATATAAGAAACTAGAACTAAAGACATGAAAAAACTGTTTCCAAAGTGGGGGGGGGGGGGGTAATGAATGGGCGATGTCTGAAATTGTAATCAAATGAATTTTCATTGAGTAAATCATTATATTGTAATTCCCCACAAGAAGAGGCTGATATATTCAGAGGTTCTACTAAATAAAGAAGTACAGAGTTCCTGCGACATCAAGACTTGGGCTACCAGAAATAGAAAGAGAAGACACACTCCCTCCCCGAGACATTCCAGAATATCTCAGCTGGGCAACAGGATGTTGTCTTTTCACCAAAATGACTAAAAGTCTCCAGAAGGCTTCACAGAGGTGGATTTTGCTCTGTCTAGCAGGAACCCAGTTCAAAAGGGCCAAACCACCCTGAGTCTGGTCCTCTATTTCAGGGTATCTCTTCAAATACTGCTTAATTCTGACTCATTTTGCCAGTCTATTAAAATGGGTCAAATACAGACATTTGTATCAAGATTTACTAAAGGGGAAAAGGGGAAGCAGGAGAGCAGCCAAACAAGCTCCCCCGCGGCACTCAGAGCAGAGTCACATAGAAGGAGGGAGCTTTGGGGTCTACAGTAGTGAGTCTTAGGGTCCAAGTTGCAACGCCCCCACCCACACGGCTGAGGGCTCCCCGGAGGGAGGGCGGTGGTGGGACGCAGAGGGGCGGTTCTGTCGGCAGGGGCGGAAGCCAGCTGGCCACCACTGGGCTCAGGTGTGAGCTCAATCTTGCCCGGCTGGGGAGAAGGGGACGTGCAAAAGTGGTCAAGCTCAGCAGCCGGCAGCCTGTAATCCAGCCTGCGGGAGAAGGGCGGGAACCTGGATAGGGTGGAGACCAGCCCCTGAGCAAGGGCAGAGGAGCACAGCCTTGCCCGCCCGTGCAACCCAGGCTTGCGGTCTGACTTGGTAGCCGGCTCCTCCCGCGGGGGTGGAGCCAAAAGCCCAGAAGAGGCGGAGTGCTGCTACTGAGCTGAGCTTGGGCACGCAGTCCTGCCCGGCCGTAGAGCCAAGGCTAGCAGCCATCCCTCGAACAGGCTACTCCTGCAAGGGCAGGGCGAAAGCCCGGAAACAGGTGGAGACCAGAAGCTGAGCAAAGGTGCTCGCCAGTGCCCTCAGGACCGAGCATAACTTCACACAAGGGGGTAGGGCAAAGGCCAAGACCACCAATGCTTGTGCACCCCAGCACGTGATCATAGCCACTCCCGTGAAGAGAAAATGTGGAGGCAGAGAAATAAAACACAAATAAACCAAGAGAAATCCCCAGAAAAGGACCTAAGTGAATCAGATATAACCAAATTACCAGATGCAGCCTGACCTGTGGTGGCGAAGTAGATAAAGAGTCGACCTGGAAATGCTGAGGTCCCCGGTTCAAAACCCTGGGCTTGCCTGGTCAAGGCACATATGAGAGTTGATGCTTCCAGCTCCTCCCCCCTGTCTCTCTCTCCTCTTTCTCTCTCCCTGTCTCTCTCTCTCCCTCTCTCTCTCCTCTCTAAAATTAATAAATAAAATAAAAATTAAAAAAAAAGAAATACACCCTGTTTAAAAAAAAAAAAATTTACCAGATGCAGAGTTTAAAATAACGATTATTAGGATGCTCAAAGATATTAGAACAACCATAGATGGCCATTACGAAAACCTAAATAAAGAGATAACAAATATAAAAAAGGACATTGAAATAATAAAAAAGAATCAGTCAGAAATGACAAATGCAATATCTGAAATAAAGAATACAATGGAAGGAATTAAAAGCAGGATGGATGAAGCAGAGAATCGAATCAGCGAGTTAGAGGACATGATAAATAAAGGCACGGAAGCAGAGCAGAAAAAAGAAAAGAGACTCAAAAAGTCTGAGGAAACGCTAAGAGAGCTCTGTGACAACATGAAGAGAAATAACATCTGCATCATAGGGGTTCCTGAAGAAGAAGAGAAAGAACAAGGGATAGAGACTTTGTTCAAACATATCATAGCAGAAAACTTCCCCCAATTAAGGCAGGAAAACATTTAACATGTTCAGGAAGCACAGAGAACTCCATTAAGGAAAAACCCAAAGAAACCAACACCAAGACACATCATAATTAAAATACCAAAGCTAAATTATAAAGAGAAAATATTAAAAGCTGCTAGAGAAAAAAAGACTATCACCTACAAAGGAGCCCCCATAAGGATGACTTCTGACTTCTCAACAGAAACACTTGAGGCCAGAAGGGAATGGCAAGAAATATTCAAAGTAATGCAGAACAAGAACCTACAACCAAGACTACTTTATCCAGCAAGGCTATCATTTAAAATTGAAGGAGAAATAAAAAGCTTTACAGACAAAAAAAAACCTCAAGGAATTCACTACAACAAAACCAAGGCTGCAAGGAATGCTAAGGGACCTATTGTAAACAGATCAAAGGAAAAAAAAGAATATAGCAAAAGAGGAATACAGTTTTAAAGAAAAAAATGGCAATAAACAATTACATATCAGTAATAACCTTAAATGTTAATGGATTAAATGATCCAATCAAGAGACATAGGGTAGCTGCGTGGATAAGAAAACAGGACCCATACATATGCTGTCTACAAGAGACACACATTAAATCAAAAGATGCACACAGACTGAAGATAAAAGGATGGAAAAAAATATTTCATGCAAATGGAAATGAAAAAAAAGGTGGGGTAGCAATACTTATATCAGACAAAATGGACTTTAAAACAAAGGCCATAGTTAGATATAGAAGGTCACTACATAATGAAAAAGGGAGCAATCCAAAAGGAAGCTATAACCATTATAAATATCTACGCACCTAATATAGGAGCACCTAAATATATAAAGCAGACATTGTTGGACTTACAGGGCGAGATCAACAGCAATACTATAATAGTAGGGGATTTCAATACCCCATTAACATCATTAGATAGATCCTCAAGAAAGAAAATTAACAAAGAAACAGCAGACTTAAAGGACATATTAGATCAACTCAATTTAATAGATATTTTCAGAACCTTTCACCCTAAAATAGCAGAATATACATTCTTTTCAAGCGCTCATGGTACATTCTCTAGAATAGACCACATGTCAGGGCACAAAAGCGGTCTTAACAAATTTAAGAAGATTGAAATCATATCGAGCACTTTCTCTGATCACAATGGCATTAACTAGAAATCAACCACAATAGAAAAATTGAAAACCATTCAAACACTTGGAAACTAAATAGCATGTTATTAAATAATGAATGGGTTAACATTGAGATCAAAGAAGAAATTAAAAAATTCCTAGAAACAAACGATAATGAGCATACATCAACTCAAAATTTATGGGACACAGCAAAAGCAGTCCTGAGAGGGAAGTTTATAGCATTACAGGCATAACTCAAGAAGCTAGAAAAAGCTCATATAAACAACTTAACCCTGCATCTAAAAGAACTAGATAAAGAACAACAAGTAAAGCCGAGAGCTAGTAGAAGGAAGGAAATAATAAAGTTCAGAGCAGAAATAAATGACATAGAGGCTAAAGAAACAATACAGAGGATCAATGAAACCAGGAGCTGGTTCTTTGAAAAGGTAAACAAAGTGGATGAACCTTTAACCAGACTCACCAAGAAAAAACAGAGAGGACTCAAATAAATAAAATTAGAAACGAGAGTGGAGAAATAACAACTGACACAACAGAAATAGAAATATTGTAAGAAAATACTATGAAGAACTGTATGCCAAAAAACTAAACAAACTAGATGAAATGGACAAATTCCTTGAATCATATAATCTTCCAAAAATCAATCTGGAAGAATCAGAAAACCTAAACAGACCAATTACAACAAATGAGATTGAAACAGCTATCAAAAAACTCCCCAAAAAGAAAAGTCCTGGGCCTGATGGCTTCACAAGTGAATTCTACCAAATATTCAAAGAAGAACTAACTCCTATCCTTCTCAAGCTATTTCAAAAAATTCAAGAGGAAGGAAGACTTCCAAACTCCTTTTATGAGGCGAGCATAATTCTGATTCCAAAACCAGGCAAAGACAACACAAAAAAAGAAAATTATAGGCCAATATCCCTGATGAACTTAGATGCAAAAATCCTCAACAAAATATTAGCAAACCGGATCCAGCAATATATAAAAAAAATCATACACCAGGATCAAGTGGGATTTATTCTTGGGAGGCAAAGCTGGTACAATATTTGCAAATCAATCAATGTGATTCATCACATAAACAAAAGAAAGGAGAAAAACCACATGATAATTTCAATAGATGCAGAAAAAGCATTTGATAAAAGCCAGCACCCATTCATGATCAAAACTCTCAGCAAAGTGGGAATACAGGGAACATACCTCAACATGATAAAGGCCATCTATGACAAACCCACAGCTAACATCATACTCAATGGGCAAAAATTAAAAGCAATACCCTTAAGATTAGGAACAAGGCAGGGGTGCCCCCTTTCACCACTCTTATTCAACATAGTCCTGGAAGTCCTAGCCACAGCAATCAGAAAAGAAAAAGAAATAAAAGGCATCCAAATTGGAAAAGAAGAAGTAAAACTATCATTATTTGCAGTTGATATGATATTGTATATAGAAAACCCTAAAGTCTCAGTCAAAAAGCTACTAGACCTGATAAATGAATTCGGCAAGGTGTCAGGATATAAAATCAATAGTCAGAAATCAGAGGCATCTTTATACACCAATAATGACCTGTCAGAAAGAGAAATCAAGGAATCAATCCCCTTTACCATTGCAACCAAAAAAATAAAATACCTAGGAATAAATCTAACCAAGGAGATTAAAGACTTGTACTCGAAAAATTATAAAACATTTATAAAAGAAATCAGGGAAGATACGAGTAAGTGGAGGCATATACCATGCTCATGGTTAGGAAGAATAAACATCATTAAAATGTCTATATTACCCAAGGCAATTTATAAATTTAATGCAATATCAATTAAAATACCAATGACTTACTTCAAAGATATAGATCATATATTCCAAAAATTTATATGGAACCAAAAGAGAACACAAATAGCCTCAGCAATCTTGAAAAGGAAGAATAAAGCGGGAAGTATCACACTTCCAGATATCAAGTTATATTATAAGGCCATTGTACTCAAAACAGCATAGTACTGGTATAAGAACAGGCACATAGATCAATGGAACAGAACAGAGAACCCAGAAATAAACCCACAGCTCTATGGACAACTGATATTTGACAAAGAAGGTAAGAGCATACAATGGAGTAAAGACAGCCTCTTCAACAAATGGTGTTGGGAAAATTGGACAGCTACCTGCAAAAAAATGAAACTAGACCACCAACTTACACCACTCACAAAAATAAACTCAAAATGGATAAAAGACTTAAATGTAAGCTGTGAAACCATAAGCATCTTAGAAGAAAACATAGGCAGTAAGCTCTCTGACATCTCTCGCAGCAATATATTTGCTGATTTGTCTCCACAGGCAAGTGAAATAAAAGACAGGATAAACAAATGGGACTTTATCAAACTAAAAAGCTTCTGCACAGCTAAAGACAATAAGAACAGAATAAAAAGACAAACTATACAATGGGAGAATATATTTGACATTGCGTCTGATAAGGGGTTAAAAACCGAAATTTATAAAGAACTTGTAAAACTTAATACCAGGAAGACAAACAATCCAATCCAAAAATGGGCAAAAGAAATGAATAGACACTTCTCCAAAGAGGACACACAGATGGCCAATAGGCATATGAAAAAATGTTCAACATCACTAATGATTAGAGAAATGCAAATTAAAACCACAATGAGCCTGACCTGTGGTGGCACAGTGGATAAAGCATTGACCTGGAAATGCTGAGGTTGCCGGTTCAAAACCCTAGGCTTGCCTGGTCAAGGCACATATGGGAGTTGATGCTTCCAGCTCCTCCCTCCTTCTCTCTCTCTGTCTCTCCTCTCTCTCTCTCTCTGTCTCTCCCTCTCCTCTCTAAAATGAATAAATTTAAAAAAATTAAAAAAACAAAACAAAAAAAAAAAACACAATGAGATATCACCTCACACCAGTCAGAATGGCGCTCATCAATAAAACAACACAGAATAAGTGCTGGCGAGGATGTGGAGAAAAGGGAACCCTCCTGCACTGCTGGTGGGAATGCAGACTGGTGCAGCCACTGTGGAAAACAGTATGGAGATTCCTCAAGAAAATAAAAATCGAACTGCCTTTTGACCCAGCTATACCACTGTTAGGAATATACCCCAAGAACACCATAGCACTGTTTGAAAAGAAGAAATGCACCCCCATGTTTATGGCAGCATTGTTCACAATAGCAAAGATCTGGAAACAGCCCAAGTGTCCATCAGAGGACGAGTGGATTAAAAAGCTTTGGTATATATATATATACTATGGAATACTACTCAGCCATAAGAAATGATGACATCGGATCATTTACAATAACATGGATGGGCCTTGATAACATTATACTGAGCGAAAGAAGTAAATCAGAAAAAACTAAGAACCATACAATTCCATACATAGGTGGGACATAAAGATGAGACTCAGAGACATGGACAAAAGTGCTGGGGTTACAGGGTGGGGGGAGGAGAGGAAGGGGGTTGGGGGAGGGGAAGGGCACAAAGATCATGGCTTTTCAGCATTTGCCATATTCCCCCTTTAATGTATAGACAGACAGCAAATATTTACTTACGGTATTTCCACTATAAAGACTGCTGTCTTAGGGACAAATGCTGATGAACTATTTCAGCAGTTCCTCCTTCTTCAAAGACTTATATGTCAACATAGAGCTCCATGTTTCATAGGACATACTCAAGCTCACTCCATGCTACCTGGAGCTTTAGCACAAGGGAATGCCCTTTTTTTTCTTTCTTTCTTTCTTTTCTTTTCTTTTTTTTTGTTATTGTTGTATTTTTTCTTTTAATTATTTATTTTTTGTATTTTTCTGAAGATGGAAATGGGGAGGCAGTCAGACAGACTCCCGCATGCTCCTGACTGGGATCCACCTGGCATGCCTACCAGGGGGGAATGCTCTGCCCATCTGGGGTGTTGCTCTGTTGCAACCAGAGCCATTCTAGCAACTGAGGCAGAGGCCATGGGGCCATCCTTAGTGCCCGGGGTGGCTTTGCTCCAGTGGAGCCTTGGCTGCAGGAGAGGAAGAGAGAGACAGAGAGGAAGGAGAGGGGGAGGGATGGAGAAGTAGATGGGTGCTTCTTCTGTGTGCTCTGACTGGGAATCGAACCCGGGCTGCACACCAGGCCAAGGCTCTACCACTGAGCCAACCGGCCAGGGCCTAGGAATGCCCTTGTTGAGCAAGCTACCCAAAAGAAAATTATATTGAGCAACCATGACAGACCGAGCAAGTCAGTCTCATATTATTCATCACCAGAACGCTGCAGCCCGGTGTAAACAGTTTCAACTTTCTCGGGAAGCAGCACAGCAGATTGGGAAATCCTGTCCAAGGGGTCCTATACTGCCCCTTCATTTAAAGTTAACCCTCAAGGGCCCCTACCAGGACAACTTTGGCAGATGGATGTTACTCATATATCTTCATTTGGCAAACAGTCTTATGTCCACATTACAGTGGATACATATTCCGGAACTATAGTAACCTCTGTCAGAACAGGAGAGGCTGCTAAGCATGTTATAGCTCATTGTCTGTATGCATTGTTCTATTATTGGATTTCCTAAACTGGCTAAACTGAAAATGCTCCTGCATATGGAGCAAAAGCATTTACTGTATTTTGTCATGCTTACAATCTTTAAAGTTAAGGTATTATTAAAGTGTACTCAGCAAACATTTTAAGGTCAATTTAAAAAAAAAAAATTTTAAAGGGGTTAGTCATATCCTGGAATTCCTACGGGTCTACCATATCATGCTTTTTACTTAAAAAAAAATTTTACATTTCTTTTGAATGCTGATGAACAAGAGACACCAAATCTTTCTCGCCTGCAAACTACTACCTTCTTTATTAGAGCCAGCTAATAACACTGTTTTGTCTTTTTCCAAATAGCTCCAGATATATGGAAAAGATTTATATAGGCAGATGGGGATCCTCAAACCCCTCAGCGAGATCTTCTGAGTAAGGCTTTTAAGATACCTAGAGGCAGAAAAAGCCCAATAGAGATCAGGGGAACTACCAGCTTTTAGGATACGCCCTTAAAGGCTCCAATGCCCCAAAGGGGTCTCATAGGATGCCATCTGGGTCCTACTTCAATAGTGGAAAGGAAGGTCATTGAGCTAAAGCCTGCCAGACTGACATACCTCTGCTGTGAGGAAACAGGGACACTGGAAGGTAGGCTTCCCCCTCACTCCTCTAAGGGAGGGTTCAGTCTCTATCAGCCCTGCTCCAGCCACCTATGACCTAACCTTGCCCAGAAAGCTGGGGTTTGCCACTGAAGGCTGAAGGTGCCCAGGGCCATCGGCCCCATCTACGATTCTGTGGACGAGCCTAGGGTATTTCTTCCAAGAAGTAGGTAAACTGATCTCATTTGCACAAGGGCCATTTAACTATGTTTTGCCTGAATAGTCAGGTTTTTTATTCTTCCCTCAAAGATCTCTGTTGTGGGTGTTGATAGTCCTATTTTCTGCTGCTTTGCTTAATATATAGTGTTTCCTTTATCCCTCCTACCTCAGTGCCCCACTCATATATCAGGCTGGGACCTACTCCTAATTTAGAGCTCTTTTTCCCCCTTTTGCCAACTTCTATTATGAATCTACCTTTGTCAAGGTAGATACACCAGCTTAGTGTATCCCAAGGTTCTCTTTACCATGCCACAGTTGCAGAGCTCCAGGGAAAAGCAACCTGGTCTCATCTCTCCAGGCAGAGGAGAACAGAAGCTCCATATCCACGCATGCTGCAAATGGCTTTTCCAGTCTACCTGAATCATTACCAGCTAGAAGCAGCAGTCATTGGGACTTGGACATGAGCTGCAAAGTATAGAATGGTGACAACAATTCCAGTGCCATACGGACTTTTCCTGGATGTGGACTTTTCCTGGACTCCTGCTCCCTGTGACAGCTCCTAACAGACTGAACTGTGGTTGGGTTGCATTTTTCAGGGATTTGGCATGGTGATGGGGCCAACTTGGACTTGGTGAACATGTTAAGGACACTACTCTTTTATGGATTCTTGCTGTATTGGCCAGGAGTTTGCTTAAAGGCTTTTAATCACTGTAAAAAAATAAATAAATAGAAGACTGGATAAAGAAGATGGGGCACATATACACCATGGTATACTATTCAGCTAGAAGAAATGATGACATCGGATCACTTACAGCAGAATGGTGGGATCTTGATAACATTATGCAGAGTGAAATAAGTAAATCAGAAAAAAACAAGAACTGCAGGATTCCATACATTGGTGGGACATAAAAGCGAGACTAAGAGACATGGACAGGAGTGTGGTGGTTAGGGGGGGGGAGGGAATGAGGGAGAGGGGGAGGGGGAGGAGTACAAAGAAAACTGGATAGAGGGTGATGGAGGACGATCTCTCTTTGGGTGATGGGTATGCAACAGAACTAAATGACAAGATAACCTGGAAATGTTTTCTTTGAATATATGTACCCTGATTTATTGATGTCACCCCATTAAAATAAAAATTTATTTATAAAAAAAAAAATAGCCCTGGCCGGTTGGCTCAGTGGTAGAGCGTCGGCCTGGCGTGCAAAAGTCCCGGGTTCGATTCCCGGCCAGGGCACACAGGAGAAGCGCCCATCTGCTTCTCCACCCTCCCCCTCTCCTTCCTCTCTGTCTCTCTCTTCCCCTCCCACAGCGAGGCTCCAATGGAGCAAAGATGGCCCGGGCGCTGGGGATGGCTCCTTGGCCTCTGCCCCAGGCGCTAGAGTGGCTCTGGTCACAAAAGAGCAACGCCCCAGAGGGGCAGAGCATCGCCCCCTGGTGGGCAGAGCATCGCCCCCTGGTGGGCGTACTGGATGGATCCCGGTCGGATGCATGTGGGAGTCTGTCTGACTGTCTCTCCCCGTTTCCAGCTTCAGAAAAATACACACAAAAAAAAATGCCTACTGTGCAAGGACCAAAATTACCTGAAATTTCACAAAGATTCATTTCTTTAGAATAAACACTGATGTTCTTTTAAAATGCAAGAAAAAAAAAAGATTTACTAAAGGGCAAAGAGTATGAAAGACAATTTCGCCAAGTTCAAATGGTCTCTATAACTTATTTAATGAAGGACTACAATGACCTGGTAAGTAATCAAGATGATAGATAATGCTGAAATTATTTACAATAATTAGACTTTCTTTTCCAGTAGGTATCGTGAAATGGTGGAAAGCATTCTAGATGTAGACCCAGAAGATAAAGTCCCCAGATCCCAATGTTAGCTGGGCAACATTGGGCACACCTCTTAGCTTCTCTGTGCCTCAATCTCCTCAGGTATAGTGGGGATCCCTGCTCAACCCCTTCTCAGACCTGTTGTAAAGATCGAGACAGATTATTTATGTGAAAAGTGTTGAAAATTCTAAAATGTTTTTCAAGTATCACTTTTTTGTATTTTTATTATTTTATTATGCTTTCTTACATTACAGGTAAACTAAATGTGCCTTTCCTTTCATAAATGCCATCTGATGCTGGAAGGTCAACCAGGTAAAGTTAGTCATCATGAGATCAGAACTCATCCTCTCATCAGCCATCAAGTGGGTGATGCAAACGGGGAAAAAATAAACCCAGGGTCGAGTATAAATGCAAAGGGAAAGCCCTTCATTTGATCAGCCCCTTTGGAAAAGGGATTTCATTTTCTATGCTAGACTCTGGGCAGGCACATAGGTCGAAGGTGGTGGAGGCTGGCATGGACACAATCATAATAATAAAGAAAAGGAAAAACAACAATGTGACTGTTGAAACCCAGCTCTGGGAAGGAAGGTGAGGCTGAAAGGCAGGAGGGAGGCAAGGAGCTGGGTTAGGAACACAAACAGGGTTAGTCCTCAGTCCAAAATCACAGTTGTGAAAACCACATAAAACGCCATCTGGCCTCCGGGATCGTGTGGCACATTAAGCAAAGGCTGCCTTCCAGTACATGTGTTCTCACTGCTCTGAGCACAGCTCTTCTCATTACCCAATCAACTGTGAAAGTGCCTCTCAGGTCCTGGGCCAAGTCCTCCGCCACCACCGGGATCACTCTGAACACCAATGAGACACGGGAGGTCTATCTATCCAGATGCTCTCTGAAAACCAGCTGGTGACATGTGGGGTCTGTTTTCCCAAGATTGTTTGCTGTGACCATGTCTACCTTCCTCTTGCCTTACACGTATTTATAAATATAGTTGACAACGTTCTGGAAACTACTGTTTGTGTGTGTGGTAAACTATAATGTGAAACGGACATTAGATGTACAAGTTCATGGCCCTGAAGTATATATGCATATTGTTTTGCAACCATCACCACTATCCATCTCCGGAACATTCTCATCATTCCAAACTGAAACTCAGCACCCCTTAAACAGTAACTCTCCCATTCCACCCCCTTCCCGTAGCCTCTATCCTGCTTTCTGTGTCTATGAATGTGCCTATCACGTGAGTGGAACCATGCCATATTTGTCCTTCTGTGTCTGGCTTATTTCACTTAGCATGTCTTCAAGGTTCATGCTACACACTGCAGCCTATCTCATAATTTTATTCTTTTTACCACTGAATAATAGCCTATTGTCTTTATTTATTTATTCATCCACCTATCAAAGCTCTCTAGAAACTAGTTTTTATACAGTATAGCTCACTTGCAGTGAACAAAGGTCATATTTCCTTATCAGCTGGAATGTTAGGCACCAACAAGAAAACTGTCACCATCATGGACCATCTCCCCACCATTAGGCTGTGAGCTTGGGAAGGGCAGGAACCACGTGCCCATCTGACCCTGTTCCCACTCTTTTGACCCTGACCTGCACAGTGCCCAGAACAGGACAAGCACTTGATAAATGCTTCATAAAGGAATAAGTAAACCTTGAAAATACCTTTTTCTGACAACTGAGTCTACTCCTTCACTCTAAGTCATTTTTTAGACAAAATATATATTATTCAGAAAGATATTTCTTTCTAAAGAAACCTTCCATTCTTTTTTGGGGGAAGGGGAGAGTCTTAATTTTTTTGGAGACAGAATTTATTTGAAAAGTCAAGCTAAGAGTCAGTGCACAATTGTGGAAAGTTATCAGACATGGAGTCAGAATTTAAGGGTTCAAATCCCACTCTGTCCTCACCCGGCCATGTAACCTTGGGTAAGTCATTGGACCTCTCTGAACTTCTGTTTCCTCATCTGTAAAATGGAAATAATAAAAATTGCTCTCATAGAGTTTTGAGAACCAAATAAAACCCCCCAACACTGAAAGTTAACAGTGTGGTCCACACAATTTAGTTTGTACCAGTCCTACTTGCTTCTGAATACAAATACTCTAAGGAGTGCTTATCTTTCTTTCAGTTAGTTTAAATCCCTCAAAAGTAATGTTTCCAGAAAGGACTTAAGAAAAGTCTAAATAGAATCATCATCTCTAATGTCCAGGTCACCTCTGGAAAGTTCCCCCTAGCGATCTCCTTCATGGCCCTCCATGCAACCAAAGACACTGACACCGTTTTAGATGCCTTCAACATGAATTGAAAACACCACTTAATGTGAAATAGGAAGAGACCTCAGGGTGGGGATTATAATTTCATTTTATTATTTCAGGAGATATTGCTATGGCCCTATGGTTAGAGTTCTCTGTATCTTTCTTAAGTCTGACCACAGTCATTGATCATTGACGAATATTACTGACAAGTTTTTCACTCAGGGCCTGTGTCTTGTATTACACACTTGGTCAGTTGACTCAAGCAGCTGCCTGGTTCAGTTTTGATAAAAATCAATTAAGAAGCTGACTGAATTGACCATTTGTTGAACTGAAGTGTCTAATTCAGGGTTCAGGAACCTATGGCTCGTGAGCCAGATGTGGCTCTTTTGATGGCTGCATCTGGCTCGCAGACAAATCTTTAATAAAAATAGGCCCTGGCCGGTTGGCTCAGTGGTAGAGCATTGGCCTGGCATGCAGGAGTCCCGGGTTCAATTCCCGGCCAGGGCACACAGGAGAAGCACTCATCTGCTTCTCCACCCCTCCCCCTCTCCTTCCTCTCTGTCTCTCTCTTCCCCTCCTGCAGCCAAAGCTCCATTGGAGCAAAGTTGGCCTGGGCGCTGAGGATGGCTCTATGGTCTCTGCCTCAGGCACTGGAATGGCTCTGGTTGCAACAGAGCAGCGCCCTGGATGGGCGGAGCGTCGCCCCCTGGTGGGCATGCCGGGTGGATCCCGGTCGGGCACATGCAGGAGTCTGTCTGACTGCCTCCCCGTTTCCAACTTCAGAAAAATACAAAAAATAATAATAATAATAACGTTAAAAATATAAAACATTCTCATGTATTACAATCCATTCATTTCCTACCACTCATGTTCATGGTTGAGGGTGGCTGGAGCCAATCACAGCTGTCCTCTAGGACAACACCAAATTTTTATTGGATAATGCGTAAGGTACCCAGATCGTTGTATGGCTCTCACGAATTACATTTTAAAATATGTGGCGTTCATGGCTCTCTCAGCCAAAAAGTTTCCTGACCCCTGGTCTAATTCATTCAGTGAAAATGTTAAACCAATGGTGTGTATAAACATTTCCGTAGAATATACATAGTAGTTTGTAATGTTTGAAAAGGGAAAATTTTCTGTGCCTTCCAAACAAAGGTTTTCCACACATCTGTGCTTCATTATTTATGTCTTCTTTGATGTGGCAGAGCATGCTGGGCTCTAACACTCTGCAAGCTTTCTCCCTGAGTGGGAGGAGACTAGGATATACTTAAGAAAACATCAGAATAATCAACAACTGGAGTATCCTCAAAACTCAACCGGACTCCTTAAGAACTCTTCCTTTAAGAACTGGTCTTCACCTTTTACTCACATCCACCTCTTCCCAGCATAACTTTCCACCTCTTCCCAGCAAGCTTCTCCTCCCTCTTCCCAGCATAACAGACCAAGAAGAGAATGAAAAAGACCCAATTTTGATGAAAAAGCAAATGCCTGCTAGATACCTGATTCAGTTTTATACTATTCAAGGGTAGTCTTGTTAACTTTGACTGTTTAAGGCAGGGGTCCCCAAACTATGGCCCACAGGCCACATGCGGCCCCCTGAGGCCATTTATTTGGCCCCCCACACTTCCAGAAGGGGCACCTCTTTCATTGGTAGTCAGTGAAGCGCAGCATCGCTCACGTACAGTACTACTTCCGGTGACGCGGGACATACACTTCACGGCTCCGGAAGCACGTCATATCACTTGTTACAGCTAGCAGTGACAAATATTGACCATCTCATTAGCCAAAAGCAGGCCCATAGTTCCCATTGAAATACTGGTCAGTGTGTTGATTTAAATTTACTTGTTCTTTATTTTAAATATTGTATTTGTTTCCGTTTTGTTTGTTTTTTTTACTTTAAAATAAGATATGTGCAGTGTGCATAGGGATTTGTTCAGAGTTTTTTTTTTTAGTCCGGCCCTCCAACAGTCTGAGGGACAGTTAACTGGCCCCCTGTGTAAAAAGTTTGGGGACCTCTGGTTTAAGGAGACAAGCTGGCTTTCTACTTACAGAGCAAGTCATAAAAAGGAGAAAGAATCACTGAAATTTTGAGAGCCAAATTACCCTCCTCCTTCAAAGATATAAAACGGGAACTATGTGGATTAATCGCCAGCCTCTGATCCTCATGGGGGAGGGGGCGGACACGACTTGTTACAGACCCTCTCCCTTTATGACTTGGAGGGAAATGAGAGCCCAGGGGTGCTCTGGGAAGTTGCCAACACAACTGTAAGGCCTTACATTTCTAAGGCTCCTTTCCCTGAAAAAGCCCTAAGTGTTTTATGAACCTTGCCATAGACTTCCTGTCCACAGCCCCTTGGGTTACAAAACAGCCACCATTATGGTCTATATTCCTTAAAGGAAGAACTCCAAACAGTCTAACTGCTTTCTTTCTCAAGGGACCTCCACCCACGGGAAATCAGAGTTTTAACTTGCAAACTCAAAGTGAGGCTTCTTCCAAGAAGACCAATCAGAATGACAAATTCAATTTTGTGCATGTTCCTAAACAGAAAAATTAGAGAAAAAACTCTTTCTTCTTCATTGCCAGGCTTCTCCCTCAAGCCTCTCTTTACTGCTAAGAGCCATCAGTCAGCTCTGAGGCTATATTATAACTGGAAAGACCCTGCAGCTGCCCAGGCTTGGGGGAATCAGTAAAATCACCCAGAAGACTTGGGTGTGCTGTTCATTTGCATCAAGAGCACAGAGTGCAAACCTGCAACACTCTGCAGTGCCCACCCCACCCCTCCACATTCCTGCGGCACCAACCCAGCTTGGGCATTCTCAGTCCCCAGCCTCACCTCTGCTTCCAATTCCCCACACCAGGGCGCCCCCAACACAGATCAATCAGGACATCGCCAGGCAGAAACAAGAACAAAATAAAAGGGACAGCCCAAGCAGAAGACAGAGAGAAAAACAAGGTATTTCTCAGCCCTGGGGACAGGATTATGAAAGACTAAAAACACACATACAGGCAGAAGGCTTGAGTCAAAAGCCTCTCTATATTACATTTCTTGGATCTTATTATATTATCTTTGTGGCACGGTTATTAAACATTAAAGATGACTCCATTCTGCAGGTAACCTGATATTGGACATGATTGATAAGCAGAAGCAGAGTTTTAAAGAAAACTTGGATGTCTAAATTCAGGAGCCTGGTGAATAACTGTTGACCGGAGAGGGGCTGTAAATGTTTCATTGGGAAGAGGCTGGGCAGTTATCCATCCCATTGCTCTGGGACCTGCTGAGAACTGAGTGGTGCTGACAGGGAAATTCGCTGCAGACACGCCCTAGGTTTATGCTGCTGGCAAAGACCTGTCAGTTACTCCCAGAACTCCAGGAAGCATGGGG
The DNA here is from genome assembly GCF_036850995.1 of Saccopteryx leptura. Taxonomy (NCBI): domain Eukaryota; kingdom Metazoa; phylum Chordata; class Mammalia; order Chiroptera; family Emballonuridae; genus Saccopteryx; species Saccopteryx leptura. The sequence goes on from NC_089503.1 coordinate 178,900,403, forward strand.
AGCGGTGCTCAAAGATGCTCACCTGAGGTAAAGCCAAAAGGAAGACCCCCCAACCCTGAAAACCAGGCACCCTAAGGCAGTCAAAGGTTTTGACCCGTTGCAAAGTTTTTTACATGATGCCTGGTGAAAGGGTAATAAAATGTAGACAACCCAAGTGGCCCAAAGGAGAGCAGGCAGCAGGCACCATCCCCACTGTGATGGGCCACTGTGGTCAGCTGGAGGATTCACACGGAGTGGAGCCCTTGTGTCCCTCCCCTACAGGGCAGCCAAGGCAGAATGAATGGGGAGGCTCTGTGCTTGGTCAGTGACTTCTCCCTCCCCCATAGTCCCCTCGCCTTCCAAGGACCACGTGTGTACACCCACAGCTGAGAAGTCACTGTCAAACCCTGGGTTCAGAGGACTCTAAAGTGCATATTACGGATTGATTTGAGCAGCTACTACTGACAAGGTTATTAGTAACTTTAGTGTGAATTCAATTTAGCAGGACTGCTCTCTTCCCAACACCTTGCTGGGGGTGGTGTTTTGATGGCAGAGAACGGAATGGATTTTATATCCAATCTTGTACACCTCTAATCTAGTCACTAGACAGCCCAGAGAGATTTTTTTTTAAGTGAATTGGGTCTTATCTCTCCCCTATTTAAAGCCCTTCTACAGCGTTTCTTTCCTCTTGTGAAAGAGCGTTCAGGCCTGCCCAGACCTGGCAGTCCTGATCTTAGACACGCTCCATCCTTCGTCTGCTGGGCTCTGGCCATTCTGCCCTCCCAGGTCCTCAGACAGCATGTGCTCTTCCTTCCCAGTCCCTTTCTCCAGACCCCCCCTCCCTGCAGAGCACTCTGCATCACCCTCTCTATCTCATAAGTGCTCCTGGGTGGCCATCTGCACCCAGTCTTTGCTCGAACATCACATCCTCAACAGGCCAGGTGTTATCTGTTCTCCATCCACATGCTTTTGTAACTAATCACACTTATAATTTCTACTCAAACAAATCTTCGCACCACTACAAGACAAGAACTGTTTTCCCTGGTATAGAGTCTGCCTTATACCAGGTGCTCAGAAATATAGCAGGTGCCCAATACACTCATCAACAGAATAGGATTTGGATCCAGACAGGGCAACGCAAAGGCCTGAGTGCTTCAGTGACAGTAAAGCAAAGCCTTCAGGAAGGAGTGAAGGAGGTTCAAAGGAATGTGAAATGGAACCAAAGAGAAACTTGATCTTCTTTGAAAGATTTCCCTAGATTTGGGCTAAATATAATACATCTCAGGTTTAATTCAATTCAAGTTTTTTCTTTGTTTGCTTTGCATTTACTCTTTGCCAAGTGTGGTAGACTGTTCACAAAAAAAATGCCCTCAATTATTCTCGTTTTCCCCTGCACAACGCAATTTTGCATCACCTCCCATTAACGGGTAAAGTCTACTTCCCTTCCCTTTAAATCTGGGCCAGCCATGTGATTTCTTTAGCCATGGAACACAGCAGGAGTGGAGTTGTGCAGGGCTAAGCTGAGGCCTCAAGAGACCTGCACACTTCTGCTCACTCTGTTGGAACCCTGCCCAGCTAACCTTTTGGAAAATTAAAGATCACAGGCCCTCCACTGATCTGGAAGCTGACAGCAGACATAGGATGAGTCCAGCTGACACCAGAAGAACTGCCCAGCTGAGCCCAGACTACACTGCTGAACAAATGATTATTATGTTAAACCACTACATTTTGGAGTGGTGTGTTGCACAGCAACAGATAACTAATATACCAGGTAGGCACTAGGAATGTAGAAATGAATGAAGCATAGAAAAGCCCACCACCTCAGTGAGGTAAACGATGCTTCCATTCAATCATTCAACACAGGTTTTATTGAGCACCTACTGAATGCCACATTCTTCATTAGATGCTAAACATATAAAAGGAACAAAACACAGTCCTATGTTTCAAGTAAAAAAGAATATAGACAATAAAGAGACAATTTCAAAACAGAATGTAACAAGTACTAAGACAGGAGTAAGGAAGCCTAACAGAGTTGGAAGTGGGACTGAGGGTGAAGTGGGGGGGGGGGGGTTGTGTGAGGAGGCTTCCCAGAGAATATGATGTCTAAGCAGAAACCTTAAGGATGGGTAAAGTTTTCCAGAAAAAAAGGAAGAGAGTTTTCTAGGCATAGGGCTACCACTCATATCTCCATACTGGGTTACTCATCAGAAGGAAAATGCCACGTGTCAGACTGTGTCTGTTTCATCTTCTAGGACTGCTCCTCTCATTATAGGTCTTTCGAATGAACTAAGAAAACTCAGGGAATAAACTCCCAACGCTCCCGCAAAATAATTGCTGATTTGGAACCTATCATTCCATAAAAACAGTTTTAATTGAACAACAAAAAAAAATATTTCAGATAGATAGTAAAGGAAAATACAAGCTCTAATTAGGTAGTTAATCAAAAGAGGGGAAAAAAAGACTTTGATACTACAAAAACTCATTTGGGCCACAAAGCCACAATTTAAGTTAGCAAACCCCACCCATGATGATAAAAAGTTTTTCCTGAGACCTGAAGATGGCAGCGAAGTAGGCAGATGCACAGACTCCCAGCTCACACCACCGAACTGGATTATAAACTAATTTATGAACAATCAGCGTGAAAAAACAAATCTGGACTACAAGAACAGCTTTAAAAAACCAAGGAGCAAAGAAGAAGCCAAAACAAACCTGGTAGGGAGCGCCTGAATCTCCCCTGCTTACAGAAACGGGGGAGGGGGTGAGGCTGGGCTCTCACTCCAAGGAAAAGAACAGTAAATACTGCTCAAAGCCACTTGCCTGGGGACCAGGGAACAAGGTGTGTTGAAAGGGCCCACTTGTCTTCCAAAAAGAAAGGAGAGAGAGAGAGAGATGGATGGTGAGGGGGAGAGGAATACAGATGATGACATAAAAAGCTGACTCATTCAGTGCTGGAGCTGGCCATAACTGGGGGAGGGGCTGAACCTTCCACAAAGCAAAATACAAAAGTACTTCCAGGTCACAGAGATACAGACATCTCTCTAGCTCCAATCAACGCAACAAGACACAGCTGAAAACAAGAAGTGGGGAGGAAGGGCAGTAACTCAGGTCTCCATGGAGATCTGAGATACACCTCCCCCTACTGAAGCTGAGAAAGCAACCCACCCCCAGAGAGATTAACTGGCAGAAGAGGACTTCAGAGCCTCAGGTCACACCCACTGCATTCTTGGATACAGTTTCAAATAAGCACCCTGCTGAGATCAGCAAACAAAACAATCACCTGTTAAGAAAACAAACAAATCAAGACTTCAAAGTTGCCCAAATCCGAAAGTGGATTACAAATAATAGCTAATGCCAACCCAAGAACACCTAGAAACAACACAAGTGAAAACTGGAGGCAGACAACACCAAGCCTAGACTCAACCAGCTCTACAAAGAAAACACCCAAACACACAGACACAATGAGAACACAAAGAAGTGCAATCCAAATGAAACCACAAGAGAAACCTTCAGGAGATGAACTGAGTGATATGGAAATAATCAAACTTCCAGATACGGAGTTTAAAATAATGATTGTAAGGATGCTTAGGGAACTTAAAACAACAATGAATGGTCATCATGAACACCTAAATAAAGAAATAGCAAGTATAAAAAAAGATATTGAAATATTAAAAAAGAAACAGTCGGAGATGACAAATACCATATCAGAAATGAAGACCACAATGGAAAGAATTAAAAACAGGATGGATAGAGCTGAGGATTGAATCAGCGAGTTGGAGGACAACTGGAATGAAGGCATGAAAGCAGAGAAGAAAAAAGAAAAGAGACTCAAAAAGACTGAGGAAACTCTTAGAGAGCTCTGCGAAAACATGAAGAGAAATAACATCCGCATCATACGGGTTCCTGAAGAAGAAGAGAAAGAACAAGGGATAGACGCTTTGTTCAATCATATCATAGCTGAAAAATTCCCTAAATTAATGCAGGAGTAACTCTCACAAATTCAAGAAGCACAGAGAACTCCACCAAATCTATCAATGTTATTCATCACATAAACAAAAGGAAAGAGAAAAACCACATGATAATTTCAATAGATGTAGAAAAAGCATTTGATAAAATCCAGCACCCATTCATGATCAAAACTCTCAACAAAGTGGGAATACAGGGAACATACCTCAACATGATAAAAGCTATCTATGACAAACCCACAGCCAACATCATACTCAATGGACAAAAATTAAAAGCAATACCCTTAAGATCAGGAACAAGGCAGGGGTGTCCCCTTTCACCACTCTTATTCAACATAGTCCTGGAAGTCCTAGCCACAGCAATCAGACAAGAAGAAGAAATAAAAGGCATTCAAGTTGGAAAAGAAGAAGTAAAACTATCATTATTTGCAGATGATATGATATTGTATATAGAAAATCCTAAAGTCTCAGTCAAAAAACTACTGGACCTGATAAATGAATTCAGCAAAGTGGCAGGATATAAAATTAATACTCAGAAATCAGAGGCATTTTTATAGACCAACAATGAACAGTCAGAAAGAGAAATTAAGGAAACAATCCCCTTCACTATTACGACCAAAAAAATAAAGTACCTAGGAGTACATTTAACCAAGGAAACTAAAGACTTGTACTTGGAAAATTATAAAACATTGATAAAAGAAATCAAGGAAGATACAAACAAGTGGAAGCATATACCGTGCTCATGGTTAGGAAGAATAAACATCATTAAAATGTCTATATTACCCAAAGCAATTTATAAATTCAATGCAATACCAATGAAAATACCAATGGCATACTTCAAAGATATAGATCACATATTCCAAAAATTTATATGGAACCAAAAGAGAACACGAATAGCCTCAGCAATCTTTAAAAAGAAGAATAAAGGGAAGTATCACAGTTCCTGATATCAAGCTATACTACAAGGCCATTGTACTCAAAACAGCCTTGTACTGGCATAAGAGCAGGCACATAGATCAATGGAACAGAACGGAGAACCCAGAAATAAACCCACAGCTCTATGGACAACTGATATTTGACAAAAAAGGTAAGAGCATACAATGGAGTAAAGACAGCCCCTTCAACAAATGGTGTTGGGAAACTTGGACAGCAACCTGCAAAAAAATGAAACGAGACCACCAACTTACACCATTCACAAAAATAAACTCATTAATGAATAAAAGACTTAAATGTAGGCCGTGAAACCATAAGCATCTTAGAAGAAAACATAGGCAGTAAGCTCTCCGATATCTCTTGCAGCGATATATTTGATGATTTATCTCCACGGGCAAGGGAAATAGAAGACAGGATAAACAAATGGGACTATATCAAACTAAAAAGCTTTTGCACAGCCAAAGACAATAAGAACAGAATAAAAAGACAAACTACACAATGGGAGAACGTATTTGACAATACGTCTGATAAGGAGTTAATAACCAAAATTTATAAAGAACTTGTAAATCTCAACACCAGAAAGACAAACAATCCAATCAAAAAGTGAGTAAAAGAAATGAAAAGACACTTCTCTAAAGAGGACATACAGATGGCCAATAGGCATATGAAAAAATGCTCAACATCACTTATCATTAGAGAAGTGCAAATTAAAACCACAATGAGATATCACCTCACACCTGTCAGAATGGCACTCATCAACGAAACAACACAGAATAGGTGCTGGCGAGGATGTGGAGAAAAGGGAACCCTCCTACACTGCTGGTGGGAATGCAGACTGGTGCAGCCTCTGTGGAAAACAGTATGGAGTTTCCTCAAAAAATTGAAAAACGAACTGCCTTTTGACCCAGCCATCCCACTTTTAGGAATATACCCCAAGAACACCATAGAACGGTTCCAGAAGGAGAAATGCACCCCCATGTTTATAGCAGCATTGTTCACAATAGCGAAGATCTGGAAACAGCCCAAGTGTCCATCAGAGGACGAGTGGATTAAAAAGCTTTGGTACATATATACTATGGAATACTACTCAGCCATAAGAAATGATGACATCGGATCATTTACAATAACATGGATGGACCTTGATAACATTATATGGAGTGAAATAAATAAATCAGAAAAAAACTAATAACTATATGAACCCATGCATAGATGGGACATAAAAATGAGACTCAGAGACATGGACAAGAATGTAATGGTAACAGGGAGTGGGGTGGAGGGGTGGGGAGGGGGCGAGGAAGGAGAGGGAGGGGGGAGGGGGAGGATAGGGGCACAAAGAAAACCAGATAGAAGGTGACAGAAGACAATTTGACTTTGGGTGAGGGGTATGCAGCATAATCAAAGGTCAAAATAATTTGGAGATGTTTTCTCAGAACATATGTACCCTGATTTATCAATGTCAGTGCATTAAAATTAATAATAAAAAAAATCCCACCCATGATGTTGCATACCACTGCTGATGACACCAATTAATTAAAGTGGGCGCATCTGCTTCCTTCCAATTTTCTGCTATCAGGCATAAAGCAGCTACTAATAAATGTTTATTAGATGATTTTTTTCAAATCTATACACTTGCTGAGTAGAAAGTCACAATAATAATAATTGAAGGGGTCACAAAAGGGTTCTACAACATCTTGGTTTCTTCTATGAGGGCCTCATGTTCAAGGGACAGAAGAGGCTCTTGAACCCATCCTGTATCCAGAGCTGTGATTAAACCAAAATTCAATTTCACTGCACTTTATGAAGAACATTGCCTAACTTGATCACCAGTTGTGGTGAGGATTCAAAAATGCCTAGTGATTGACAGGGAAACATTTTATTTCTGGGCACTTTTCATCACCAATTCTAAAGGCTTTCTTTTATATGTAAACCATGCACAAAAAGGCAGCACCAATCCCAGACGTTCCAAATATGTTCCAAATATGATAACGCTCATGACATTAGTTGCTTCTGACCTATGCATGGCAGGTATAAAAAAAGTTGAACAATTTGGATCTCTTCTTGTCAATAAAAATCCCTGAAATAACAAGTACACTGAAAACAGGGTATCAATTATCAAGGAGATTACAGGTTTTTGGGTGAGAAGTCAGGACCTTTGCATTATTCTTGTGGCCATTAATGATTGGGAGGTTGTTAGTGTGAATTCACAGATCTAGTTCTATGTGTTATATAGTTCTTCCTCCTCAGAACACAAGGAAACTGGGCATAAATTAGCACCGACTCATTACTTAGTCTATTCAGAACACCATCATCTATTTTCAGATACTGTCTCTCTAGGAGTCCCACTAGCCCAATGATCCATCACTGCAGGGCAAGACTTCACCTTGGATGGACCCAACCCTCACTTTTCATGGTACATACCCCCACGCCTGTCCTCCACAAGAGTGCTAGGTTCTCCAGGAAAACCTGCTCAGCACTCTTTGGTGTCAGCTATCCTTTCAGTTTGAGATTATGTTCTGGAGACATTTTAAACAGATTATTAAATTGGATGCTATATTATCCTGACCCCCATTTCTGCTGCCCATTTGCCTGTTCTTCTGTTGGTTGCTAAGGAGATGAGTGTGAAATGAAGTCCCTGTCCTAAGGGGTTAATAATTCTACGCTGCTCGCTCGCCGTAGAAGTCAGAATCTGCTGCATGTGAAATCACATTTAGCTGCTGTGAAAATGATTACGATGCTCTGAATGGAACATTATGGCTTCAGGTGGGAGATAAGTAGTAAGAGCAGATGGACTCCTAGAAAATACACAAGTTCTTCCCAGGAATAATGCTCAGTACTTAAACAGAGTCGGAAGAAGGGACGGTGCAGTGAAAAAGAATTATTGGGGACATGGAAATTGACTTCATCATTGGAATTTCTAGCCATTTCCTACTCTTATCATTTCTTTTTTGTAAAATCTCTAACAGCACAGCACTACTGGGATAATTAAAAGATAATTACCAAAATCCAGAAGCTGGTGGAGAAAATACAGAGAGGGAGATGGGTGGGAGCAGATATCTTTCAATAAAATTCCTTAGTTTCATTAAAGAATTCCTTCCTCTTCCACAGGCATGTGTCAGGAAAGAGATAAGGCATTCAGAGATCCTCAGATCATAGGCTCTTAATACTAATGAGACCTGTAATGCGCTGAAAGTATACATCCACCAAAAAGCAGGTTATGATAATCTCTTAATCAGCCTTGAGCAGAAAGCCAAAGCCCAGTAATTTGAGAGAAACGTGGAATGGGCTGGACCCAACCCACAGATGAGCACGAGGCTGAGCTGAGACCAGCTGGATCATCAGATCCCAGCTGAGGCCCAGACAAAGGAGCAAGGGTACATGATTGTCATTTTAAGGCCCTGAGTTCTGTGGTGGCTTATTATGAGACACTGTTGTACCAACAGATAACCAATATCTATCTTGCTATTTCCTGGCTATATACCAGGTTTTCCACCTAATGTTTTTAGAATAGTACAAATCTAAATAAAAGAATTATACACAAAACAGGATTCTGCAAAGGTCAACACCCTCAGTGGGTGATCTAGGAAAAAACCTGCCCCACAGAAAAACCATATGGACAGACACACATCTCTGAGACTGGGCTCCAGGTGGAGTGGATAAAATGAAGACAGTCTCACCTAAATGTATGGGCTGCAGCCAGAATTTACACCACCTGTGCAACCAAAAAAACCCAAAATAAACTTGTAAAAGACCTTCAACTCCTTACCTACCATATCTCAGCTACCCGGAAAAATAAAACCCAAATATTGTGCGGAAGAAGGTCCCTTCAACCCACAACTCAAATATGCCCCAGAGATAAAATTATAAAGGGACATGAATCCCAATTTTAAAATTACTTAACTATTAAATCAACACAAATAAGTCTTTCTTAGACATGTTTACAAAATGAGCTATTTACAGAAAAATGCACACTGTATGATTCCATTGATGTCAAGTTCAAAATGAGACAAACCAAGTAATATTTAAGTACACAATATGTGATAAAAACTATATCAAGGGGTTGAATGGCACTAAATTCAGAATAGAGGGTACCTCGGAGGGGGTAGAGGGGGGAAGTAGCCTTATAGGGGGGACTTCAAGGTATTATATAATATTCTCTTTTTCAAGCTTGGTGGAGGAGACATGGGTGTTCTTTCCACTACTATTGTTTTCAACTTTATATTTATATATCTATAAACAGTTGTTACACACATATTTTATAATAAAAATGAAAGTCAAGAGAGAGAGAGGCTGCACAGGCCCCAGACTGCCCACAGCCCTGGTCTGGGCACCCTCATGCAGCAGCACCGAACTCACTACCAGCGAGTTTCTCCATGGGCCCTCAGGGGACCTTTACCAAGAAGGTGAACAGAAAACGCAGAAGACCCGAGGATTTGCCATCGATGGTTCAGGGAGCAACATTCTAACATGAAAGCATCTGGGATGTTGAGAACTGACTACTTGGGAAGAAATGAGAACAGGCAGCTTTGGATGGAGGTCCAGGCTGCTCACTTCGAACAGGTAAAATAAAAGGTCAGGCGCTAAGCTCTAACCATCTTAACCTCAATGTATAGCCCAGAAAGTCTACACACTCTGCCCTCCGATGAGCAGGAGGACTTGATGCAAGGGAGACAAAAGAGGAAAGATGAGACTCATCCGTGCTGGAGGCGGCCATAGCTGGGGAAGGGATTGACCCTTCCACAAAACAGTACTGAATTGCTTCCAAATCAGACATCTCCAGACATCTCTCCAGCTCCAATCAGCGCAACAAGACAGCTGAAAACAAGAAGTGGGGAGGAGGGGCAGTAACTCAGGTCTCCATGGAGATCTGACATACACCTCCCCCTACTGAAGCTGAGAAAACACCCTGCCCCGAGAAAACACCCTGCCCCCAGAGAGATTAGTTGGAAGAGGCCTTCAGAGTCTCAGGTTACACCCATAGCATTCCTGGATACAGTTTCAAAGAAGCCCCCTGCTGAGATCAGTAAACAAGACTATGACCTGTTAAGAAAACAAACAAATCAAGACTTCAAAGCTGTCCAAATCCAAAAGTGGATTACAAATAATAGCTGATATCAACCCAAGAAGACCTAGAAATAATACAACTGAAAACTGGAGGCAGACAACACTAAGCCTAGACTCAACCAACTCTACAAACAAAACAAAAAAGTGCAATCCAAATGAAACCACAAGAGAATCCTTCAGGAGATGAAGTGAGTGATATGGAAATGATCAAACTTCCAGATGCGGAGTTTAAAATAATGATTGTAAGGATGCTTAGGGATCTTAGAACAACAATGGATGGTCACTATGAACACCTAAATAAAGAAATAGCAAGTATAAAAAAGAATCAGTCGGAGATGACAAATACAATATCAGAAATAAAGACCACAATGGAAGGAATTAAAAACAGGATAGATAGAGCTGAGGATCGAATCAGCGAGTTGGAGGACAACTGGAATGAAGGCATGAAAGCAGAGAATAAAAGAGAAAAGAGACTCAAAAAGTCAGAGGAAACTCTTAGAGACCTCTGTGACAACATGAAGAGAAATAACATCCGCATCTTCTTCCTGAAGAAGAAGAAAAGAACAAGGGATAGAGAATTTGTTCAATCATATCATAGCTGAAAACTTCCCTAAATTAATGCAGGAGAAACTCTCACAAGTTCAAGAAGCACAGAGGACTCCATTAAACAGAAACCCAAACAAACATACACCAAGACACATCATAATTAAAATATCAAAGCTAAGCGATAAAGAGAAAATATTAAAAGCTGCAAGAGAAAAAAAAGCTATCACCTACAAAGGAACTCCCATAAGGATGAAATCTGACTTCTCAACAGAAACACTTGAGGCCAGAAAGGAATGGCAAGAAATATTCAAAGTAATGCAGAACAAGAGCCTACAACCAAGACTATTTTATCCAGCAGGGCTATCATTTAAAATTGAAGGAGAAATAAAAAGCTTCCCAGACAAAAACAAAAACTCAAGGAACTCAACAACCAAACCAATGCTGCAGGAAATGTTAAGGGGCATGGTGTAAACGGATCAAAGTAGGAAAAGAATATAGCAAAAAAGGAATACAGCTTTAAAGAATAAAATGGCAATAAACAACTACATATCAATAATAACCATAAATGTAAATGGACTAAATGATCCAATCAAAAGACATAGGGTAGCTGCGTGGATAAGAAAACAGGACCCGTACATATGCTGTCTACAAGAAACAAACCTTAGAACAAAAGATACACATAGATTGAAGGTAAAAGGATGGAAAAAAACATTTCATGCAAATGGAAATGAAAAAAAAACCTGGGATAGCAATACTTATATCAGACAAATTGGAATTTAAAACAAAGGATATAGTAAGAGATAAAGAAGGCCACTAAATAATGATAAAGGGAGCAATCCAACAGGAAGATATAACCATTATGAATATCTACGCACTTAATATAGGAGCACCTAAATATATAAAGCAGACTTTGATGGATTTAAAGGGCGAATTCAACAGCAATACTATAATAGTAGGGGATTTCAATACCCCACTAACATCACTAGATAGATCCTCAAGAAAGAAAATTAACAAAGAAACAGCAGACTTATTGGACACACTAGATCAACTCGATTTAATAGATATCTTCAGAACCATTCACCCTAAAGCAGCAGAATAAACATTCTTTTCAAGTGTTCACAGTACATTCTCTAAGATAGACCACATGTTAGGGCACAAAAGTGGTCTCAACAAATTTAAGAAGATTGAAATCATATCAAGCACTTTCTCCAATCACAACGGCATGAAACTAGAAATGAACCACAACAGAAAAGCTCAAAAATTCTCAAACACATGGAAACTAAATAGCAGGTTGTTAAATAACGAATGGATTAAGAATGAGATCAAAGAATAAATAAAAAAATTCGTAAAAACAAATGACAATGAGCATACAACAACTCAAAATTTATGGGACACAGCAAAAGCAGTACTGAGAGGGAAGTTCATAGCACTACAGGCACACTTTCAGAAGCTAGAAAAAGCTCAAATAAACAACTTAACCCTGCATCTAAAAGAATTAGAAAAAGAACAGCAAGTAAAGCCCAAATGTAGTAGAAGGAAGAAAATAATAAAGATCAGAGCAGAAATAAATGACATAGTGGCTGAAGAAACAATACAGAGGATCAATGAAACTAGGAGCTGGTTCTTTGTAAAAGGTAAACAAGACTGATGAACCTTTAACTAGACTCACCAAGAAAAAGAGAGACAGGACTCAAATAAATAAAATTAGAAATGAGAGTGGAGAAATAACAACTGACACAACAGAAATACAAAATATTGTAAGAAAATACTATGAATAATTGTACGCCAAAAAGCTAGACAACCTAGATGAAATGGACAAATTCCTTGAAACATACAATCTTCCAAAAATCAATCTGGAGGAATCAGAAAATCTAAACAGACCGATTACACCAAATGAGATCAAAACAGTTATCAAAAAACTCCCAACAAAGAAAAGTCCGGGGCCTGATGGCTTCACTGGTGAATTCTACCAAATATTCAGAGAAGAACTAGCTCCTATCCTTCTCAAGCTATTTCAAAAAATTCAAGAGGAAGGAAGACTTCCAAGCTCCTTTTATGAGGTGAGTATACTTCTGATTCCAAAACCAGGCAAAGACAACACAAAGAAAGAATATTATAGGCCAATATCCCTGATGAATATAGATGCTCTAATCCTCAACAAAATATTAGCAAACAGGATCCAACAATATATGGAAAAAATCATACACCATGATCAAGTGGGATTTATTCTGGGGAGGCAAGGCTGGTACAATATTTGTAAATCAATCAATGTGATTTATCACATAAACAAAAAGAAGGAGAAAAACCATATGACAATTTCAATAGATGCAGAAAAAACATTTGATAAAAGCCAGCACCCATTCATGATCAAAACTCTCAACAAAGTGGGAATACAGGGAACATACCTCAACATAATAAAAGCCATCTATGAGAAACCCACAGCCGACATCATACTCAATGGGCAAAAATTAAAAGCAATACCCTTAAGATCAGGAACAAGGCAGGGGTGCCCCCTTTCAACACTCTTATTTAACATAGTCCTGGAAGTCCTAGCCACAGCAATCAGACAAGAAGAAGAAATAAAAGGCATTCAAGTTGGAAAAGAAGAAGTAAAACTATAATTATTTGCAGATGATATGATATTGTATATAGAAAACCCTAAAGTCTCAGTCAAAAAACTACTGGACCTGATAAATGAATTCAGCAAAGTGGCAGGATATAAAATCGATACTCAGAAATCAGAGGCATTTTTATACGCCAACAATGAACAGTCAGAAAGAGAAATTAAGGAAACAATCCCCTTCACTATTACAACCAAAAAAATAAAGTACCTAGGAGTAAACTTAACCAAGGAGACTAAAGACTTGTACTCGGAAAACTACAAAGCATTGATAAAAGAAATCAAGGAAGATACAAACAAGTGGAAGCATATACCGTGCTCATGGTTAGGAAGAATAAACATCATTAAAATGTCTATATTACCCAAAGCAATTTATAAATTCAATGCAATACCAATTAAAATACCAATGACATACTTCAAAGATATAGATCACATATTCCAAAATTTATATGGAACCAAAAAAGAACACGAATAGCCTCAGCAATCTTAAAAAAGAAGAATAAAGTGGGAGGTATCACACTTCCTGATATCAAGTTATACTACAAGGCCACTGTACTCAAAACAGCCTGGTACTGGCATAAGAACAGGCATATAGATCAACGGAACAGAACAGAGAACCCAGAAATAAACCCACAGCTCTAAGGACAACTGATATTTGACAAAGGAGGTAAGGAAATACAATGGAGTAAAGACAGCCTCTTTAACAAATGATGTTGGGAAAATTGGACAGCTACCTGCAAAAAAATGAAACGAGATCACCAGCTTACACCACTCACAAAAATAAACTCAAAATGGATAAAAGACTTAAATGTAGGCCGTGAAACCATAAGCATCTTAGAAGAAAACATAGGCAGTAAGCTCTCTGATATCTCTCGCAGCAATATATTTGCTGATTTATTTCCACAGGCAAGGGAAATAAAAGACAGGATAAACAAATGGGACTATATCAAACTAAAAAGGTTTTGCACAGCTAAAGACAATAAAAACAGAATAAAAAGACAAACTACACAATGGGAGAACATATTTGACAATACGTCTGATAAGGGGTTAATAACCAAAATTTATAAAGAACTTGTAAATCTCAGCACCAGGAAGACAAACAATCCAATCAAAAAATGGAAAAAAGAAATGAATGGACACTTCTCCAAAGAGGACATACAGGTGGCCAATAGGCATATGAAAAAATGCTCAACATCACTAATCATTAGAGAAGTGCAAATTAAAACCACAATGAGATATCACCTCACACCTGTCAGAATGGCGCTCATTAACAAAACAACACAGAATAAGTGCTGGCGAGGATGTGGAGAAAAGGGAACCCTCCTGCACTGCTGGTGGGAATGCAGACTGGTGCAGCCTCTGTGGAAAACTGGAGATTCATCAAAAAACTGAAAATCGAACTGCCTTTTGACCCAGCTATCCTACTTTTAGGAATATACCCCAAGAATACCACAGAATGGCTCCAAAAGGAGAAATGCACTCTTATGTTTGTGACAGCATTGTTCACAATAGCGAAGATCTGGAAACAGCCCAAGTGTCCGTCAGTGGACGAGTGGATTAAAAAGCTTTGGTACATATATACTATGGAATACTACTCAGCCATAAGAAATGATGACATCGGATCATTTACAACAACATGGATGGACCTTGATAACATTATATGGAGTGAAATAAGTAAATCAGAAAAAACTAAGAACTATATGAATCCATACATAGATGGGACATAAAAATGAAACTCATAGACATGAACAAGAATGTTATGGCAATGGGGGTGGAGAGGGTGGGGGAGGGGGAGGGGGCGAGGAAGGAGAGAGGGGGTGGGGGAGGGGAGAGGTACAAAGAAAACCAGATAGAAGGTGACAGAAGACAATTTGACTTTGGGGGAGGGGTCTACAGCACAATCAAATGTCAAAATAATCTGGAGATGTTTTCTCTCAACATATGTACCCTGATTTATCAATGTCACTGCATTAAATTTAATTTAAAAAAAAAAAGAGGAAAGACGACCCCACCCCTTTGCTTTATGAGTTCTTTTCAGACACATATATCTCCCAGGTTTCCTGGGACACCTTCCTGCCCAGCATGTCCCATTCACAGGATCACTGGTAGATTTCACCACTCTTCCCAGGCTCCTTCACGGGGCCACCACGTGGCAGAGGCCTCCTGTGGAGCTGGCCAACAGACACATTAAGAGGAAGCCACGTTCTGAACAGAAGGAATAGAAAAGAGTGACTTCATTGATCAAATTACTCCCTAAAGCAGGGGTCTCAAACTCAACTCAGCATGTGGGCCGCAGAGCAAGATCACAGCCGTTTGGTGGGCTGCACTAGGTCTACAAAAGGCAACTGTTACGCAACACTTTTCTCACTGCAGTTGAAAACAAACAAAAAATCAGTACAAGCACAATCGTACATGCAGTTTACTCAGTGTCACAAAACGACCAGAAACTGTAGTTCGCATCACAACTGCTGTTAACTAAGCTAATATCTAGCTAGGATGCTAGAGAAATGAAAAATACAAGTAGGCCCCTAGGCTTACTTAATTTTATCCAAAATATTTTGAACTTCGTGGATTAGTCTGCGGGCCGCATGCGGCCCGCCGGCCGCAAGTTTGAGACCCCTGCCCTAAAGAGTCAGTGCATCTCCACTTGACAGGAGAGGAAACAGAGACAAGCTAACATTCTAAGAGCTGTGCAGCAAGCACATGGCTCAGTTGGGGACTGATCTCACAGCTTAGCGCGCCAGTCCCAGGTTCAAGACCCCTTCTCTGCAGGAGAGGAAGACAAGACAAGGAAGACACCAAGAATAGCATAAAAGGCTAAGGCTGGGAGCAGTCAGCAGGCTTGCATAGGACAGGGATTCCCATCACCAATTTTTATCTTCTTCATTCCCCCTAACAAATCAAGACATATTAAGCATGTGATTTTCCACCCTAGACTTCTGAAGAGGAAAAGAAAATTCTTATTCAGGAATGCAGTTGCCAATGCCAAATAGGGAAAGCAGGGACCTGCCTTTATGACAAGGCTATTGATTCAGAGCTTGAAGTTCTGAATGCCAAGCAATGAAATAAAGGCACTCTGAACATGATAAGCGGTATAAAATCAGGTCGCTTAATGATGTCTGTGACTTGAACAGGGGACGTTTGGGCAACCAAATCACTGCAAAGCGATGAACACTCCAGAGAAGCAGATACTAATGTATGAAATGAGTCCTGCTGGCTGGTACCTGAGCAAAGGGAAGCCAATGACATGGAGTGAACAATATAGGTAAATTGTTCTCCTCAAATTTATGCACGGCGTCGAGTCTGAAGTGTGATTTCTATGGCAATACTTGGGGAAAATTACAGCACTCTAATGTAGGTGCAGATTTCTCTGTTATTACCCTACCTCCCTTTCCCCCAACCCTTTTAAAATAATTTTCCTGCCTGCCCACTTTTCCCCAGTCCACGTATTTAGTAATTTCACCCCACCCCCTTCCTGCACTGTTTCCCTCCACACTTTGCCCTGGGCCATCAGGAAACAGGAGACCCTAGTCCAGGATGGGAGTATTTTCAGGAGGGCAAGAGAGGACAAGAATTGTAAAGAGAGATTCCTGGGCAGGGGCAAGGCAGCCATGCTGGGGGATTTTATCTGAAGCACTGGTTCTGCCAACTCCCATCTGCCCAGAGAGTCTGCTCCAAGCTCCCCTTTATTTCCAAGTCACAGCAGCATGGTGTCCCTATGACTGCAGAAGCTACTGCACCCCTAAATTAGGGTATTGCCCAGAAAGGGACCAAGAATGTCAGAGAAGGGCATAGTATTAGATCAGAGGAGAAAGAATGCAACTTAGCAGAATTTCATGAGCTTCCATTTCCGTTTTCTTTTTTTCAGTGGCAGAGTGTCGTCTCCCCCCAAAAACCCTCCTACATTAAATTCCCTAAAAGTAACTTATCTAAGACAGAGTTGTTTTGGCCTAGGAAGGTTGGGGGCTCTACAGCTCACGGACTCAGCCTTGCCTGACACACTCTCCATAATGCAGCCTCCAGGGCATCCGGGAGCCCGGGATGCTAAGGAATGCAGGTGAGCACTATTGAAGAGAAGTCCCCTCTCAAACAGCCACGCTGATGACAGCCACACAGGAGGCTGGCTTACCTTGAGCGAAGAGGTAAGCTGGACTGCAAAAAAAGTCTAAAATTCTTGTCCCAGATTCTGCAGTAAAAGTCCCCAACTCACTTCCCATGTGCATTAGTCTTCTAGGGCAGCTGTAACAAATGACTACAAACTTGCTGGCTTAACACAATCCAAATTCATCCTCTCACAGTTCCGGGGGCCAGAAGTCCAAGATCAAGATGTTTATGGGGTAGGTTCCTTCTGAAGAGAAAATATGTCTCGGTTTCCCTCCTGGCTTCTGGTGACTGCAAGCAGTCCCTGGAGTCCCACGGCGTAGGCTCATCACCCCAGTCTCTGCCTCCACCTTCACATGGACTCTGTGTCTCTATGCCATCTCCTTTTCTATCTATTCTAAAGGACACTCATTAATGATGGGACCTAGGGCCCATCCTAATCCAGGATGATCTATACACTTGTAAAAACCCTTATTCCAAACAACGTCCCGTTCTGAGGCTCTGGGTGGGCATCTTTTTTGGTAGGCCACTATTCAGCTGACTGCACATGGACACACAGCTGTGGTTCACCTGCGCCAGCTGTGCAAGGCAAGTAGTGATGAGGGTGACCAACTGCCCTAATTCTCTCAAAACCATCCCAGTTTTTGCACTAGAAAGTCCTGTGTCCCAGGAAACCTCTGTCATAGGCAAACCAGAGGCTTGGTCAGCTTAGGGTTGGCTCAGAAAGACTGGGTGCATAAAACGGTATTCACACTGGAGAAATTGAAACATCAAGTTGGGAGAAGCTGGAGGACTGGACATACCTGGACAGACCAGTTCAAATGTCAGATCTGATCTTCCTGGGCTCTGATTTCTGAGTGCTGACTTGTTCCTTTGAATGTAAAATAGCTGTTCTAACACTGTGGCTTCTTGGAGGACCAGAGATGGGAGGAGCCTGACCTGTGAGGCAGGAAGCTATGTTCAAGGGGTCATACTGATGGGCCTCAAGTTCCTGCCTTTATTGTCATTCTTTAAGGAGCCTCATAGTGATGAGGATGAGCTTTCAAACCTTTGTTGAGCCAATAAAAAGCTTACATGAAAGAAAGAAATCAAAATGCATGGAAAATCAGCATCAGGCCAGTCTCCTGAATGCATTCACTTAATTAAGCTCTGCAAAAAAATCTCTTCTGACTCATAAATATCTGTCACCCCAAAACATTTAAGCAGTCAAAATTCTTGTTCTCACCTGAAACCTGAGGAATTTAAGAATTCCTTAGAATTAGCCAAGCCCTTGACATCTGAAACCCCCTTGGAATCCCTGCCTCTGCCACTGTCCCCCATCTCGGTGCATAGCACTTGGATGTCACCCGTGGTGTCTACTCTTCGCTGGTTCTGATCTATGGCTGAGCATAGAAACTACACATGCCTGTGTTTGCAGGTAACCACAGCGGAGTGACTCTGCACACACCAATGTAAGAAATGAGATTTCAAAAAGGAGCACATTTATCTCTGAGACTGCCGCATTGAGAGAGGGTCACCAGGGTGTCCCTTTTCCATCCATCAGCCCTCTGCTCTGCACTGTTCTTCTCAGTGCTGGGTTCCTTAACTTCCCAGAAGCATTCAAGGGGCCCAGTAATAAACCGCACTTCCCCCCAGCGTAATAACTTTCTGTGTTCTGAGTGCATGCTACTGGCTGAAGGTCAATGCTATGGCCAACTTGAGAAGAAAAGACAGTCACAAATAGGTAAAAGCAAGGGACATGGTGTGGAGGTCGCAGGCAGCAGACGGTGTATGTAGAATTACGTGCATATCATCTGAGTTGGGCATTTAGTGGAGACCTTGCAAATGTAAACCAAACCCACCCACCATACGCACTGCGGGCAGTAACAGGAGGCTAAGGCGAGGTCCCCAAGGAACTTGCCCTTCAGTTAGATATGAATAAAATAGTGAAATTTAGTGAGGTTTTCTCCATGCCATGAATTTGCAGTCATTATACTTATTCAATCTAGCTACTCTCATTGTACAGGCAGAGGAACTAGGAAAGTCACAGGCTCAAGTTCATGTAACTATGAGATGGTACAGCAGGGGTTCTAATCCTGGCTCGTCTGACTCCAAAGTTCATTTGCCTCCCACCAGACTCTACACCAGGGACTGGAATGGTGGGACTGGGAGCCCATCACATGGATGATGGAGGGTTGGGGAGGCAAACAATATTGTTATGCCAAGTGAAAGTCTCACCAGTGTACATGGGAATTCCCACTGACCACATCCCTCACTGAACCTTGATAATGTCAGGCTCCTATTTTTGCCGTTCTGGATGGTATAAAATGGTATCTCATTACAATATGGCTTTAATTTGAAGTTCCTCAGTTCTGATGGTTAGGCACTTTTCATATGTTTAGTAGCTATTCCTGTTTTCTTTTCTCTGGAATGCCTGTTCAAGTCTTCTGCCCATTTTCTATTGAATTATGTCTTTTTAAAAATTTATTTGTAGTATTTCTTTATATAGTTTGAGTACTAATCTTTTTTGAATAACCGTATTTTTTGCTCCATAGATGCACTTTTTCCCCCAAAAGTGGAGGGGGAAATGCCTGTGTGTCTTATGGAGAAAAAAATACAGTATTTTATTAAATATGTTAACACATCTTTTGGTTCAAAATATCTTTTTTTCTTATTTTCCTCCTTAAAACCCTAGGTGTGTCTATGATCACATGCATCTTATGGAGCAAAAAATACAGTATATAAATTGTAAATAATTTCTCTGAGTTGGGGGGGTTCTTACTTTCTCTATGCTTTTTTATTTTTAAATGAACTGATGTCCTTAGCTAAATACAGTCAAATTTATCAGTCTTTAAGTTCATGGTTTATGCTTTTTGCGTCTTCCTCAAAAAGTCATTCCCTATCTCCAAGGTCATAACAATGCCTTCTTCTATTCTTTCCTAAACTGTTTAGAGCTTACTTTTCCCATTTCGGTCTTTAATCCACTTGGAATTAATTTTTCTGTATGTGCTGAAGTTAAGGACCTGTGTTCATGGCTACCATCCTGTATGACTTTCAAGTTGTCTGGCACAATTTATTGCTTAAGCCGGCCTTCTCCCACTCATCTGCCATGCTGCCTGTCATAAACCAAGTTCCTCTATGTACAGGTCTCTTTCTAACTCTCTGTTCTGTTCTAGAGGTCTATTTCTCCTGGTGGCGGGGACACACTACCTTAATTATTTCTAGTTTATAATAAACCCCCCTTTCTCAACTCTTTCACTTTAATTTAAGAATCAACGTATCACATCCTCCTCCCCAACAAACCTCCTCTAATTCTGATTGGAACTGTGCTGAATATTTAGATCATTTTGAGAAGAACCGACATTTTACAGCAGGGGTTGGAAACCTATGGCTCGTGAGCCAGATGTGGCTCTTTTGATGGCTGCATCTGGCTCACAGACAAATCTTTAATAAAAAAATAATAATAACATTAAAAATATAATAAAACATTCTCATGCATTACAATCCATTTCCTACCGCTCATGTTCATGGTTGCGGGTGGCTAGAGCCAATCACAGCTGTCCTCTGGGACAACATCAAATTTTTATTGGATAATGTGTAATGTACACGGGTTGTTGTATGGCTCTCACAGAATTACATGTTAAAATATGTGGCGTTCATGGCTCTCTCAGATAAAAAGTTTCCCGACCCCTGTTTTACAGTATCGCACCATCCCATCATGAACATCATCATGAGTTCTCTATTTATTTCTAAATTTTTAATGCCTTTTGAAAAAATTTCATCATTTCCTTTATAGAGGTTTCGTGCATCATTCTTTAGATTTATACCTGAGTATCTTTTCATTGTCAAACTATCGGTAAAGTAAATAAATATAACTTAATTTGATATATTGCTTCTGTATCCAGGTATTCTTTTATTAAATAATTTGTAAAATGGGGTGGGGGTTAACATACAAAATCACATCAGTGAATAACGATAGGGTTTTTATTTACTTTCTTGTTTTGGGGGTATTTAAAAAAAATTTTATTGATTGATTTTAGGAGAGAGAAAGGAGGAGAGAAAA
The DNA here is from genome assembly GCF_036850995.1 of Saccopteryx leptura. NCBI lineage: Eukaryota > Metazoa > Chordata > Mammalia > Chiroptera > Emballonuridae > Saccopteryx > Saccopteryx leptura. Next base: position 178,921,647 of record NC_089503.1, read on the forward strand.
GGGGGGTAGAGTGAGAAAGGGAAAGGTAGAGGGAGGTGGAGAAAGAGAGAGAGAGAAAGAAACATTGATTTGTTGTTCCACTCGTTTATGTACTCATTGGTTGCTTTTTGTATGTTCCCTGACCGGGGATCAAACCCACAACCTTGGGGTATTGGGATGGCGCTCTAACCAACTGAGCTACTTTGCCAAGGCAGGCTTTTATTTATTTATTTTTTAAGAACAATAATTGAAACCAGCTAGCGTGGACCAAGTGATTTCCATTTTCTTTGCATAAAACATTAACAGGACACAGAGAAGGATCACAAGGCACCCCAATTCTCTACTTGCCCTTCAAATAAAAAAGACACAGTAATGTGGAAGCACACACCATGCATGTTTAACCATGAATACATTTGTTATATTACTGATAAACATTATATTCAGAATTAGTGAATATCCACTGTATGCAATGCAGGGTTTTACGTATATTGTCACAGCTAAGTATACCGGTGACAATGGAAGAAAAGAAAAGAAAAAAACTGGAAAGACAGAGTATCTTTTTAAAGTTGAGGTCAAGAGCTTTGAGTTCTTTGGAGACAGACACCCTAATATAAATGCCAGGCACTGCTGTTGTATAACACAAGGATATAATGAAATACATCTTGAACGGAGAAACAATGCCCTATTGTGTTTAGCAAAGTTTGGGCCAAAATCTCAGCTTTGCATGTGTTTGTGTTTAGAGAAATAAATCTGCCTTAACAATTCTTTAATCAGTGGCATAATAACTTAGAAGCCACCATCTGTGAGTTTAATCATCTAAATACTTGGGGGGGGGGGGGGGGCACTGATGCTGATCCTGAGGGAAAAGCCCAACAGAAGAAAGCGGAGCAGACACGCAGACTGGCTACAAGATGACAAGGGAACCAGGCATCTCATTCTGGTGGGCCACACCAGTTAGTTATTCAGCATTGTGACATCTGTTAACTAATTGTGCATCTCTTTCTTCCAAATGAATTTTTTGGGATCACCCAGACTGGTTCAGTGACTTCTGCTTGATTCTAGGAAGAGAGCCCTCCATGACAATTATTACGCACTTAAAAGTAATGGAACTTACAAGTCACGTGTCTTTCCCAAGGGGTCCAGGAAGCCTAATAGTCTGTCAGCTTCTGGGCCAATTAACCGGGGCTGCCGAGGGCAGGATGCAGATGAAACTGACATCAGAGCCCATCAGCTTTCTGTTCCCTGTGCCTCCCTCACACAGCACATGCTAAGTATTCAGTTTGTGTGTTTTTTAGAGACATGTCTGCATGTGTCTTTGGCACGTCTTTGATTTACGCTCTGAGAATTGCTCACTGAAACAAGCCAGTTCACCTAACATGCTAATCTCACGCCTGCAGGGTGGGGAGGAAGTACTTAAGTGCCAAGAACCCTAACCTAGAGCTCGATGGGGCATATACAACAGACACGTGACCTCAGACTCAAACACCTCCAGTTTCTCTCCACATTGGAGCAGGCGACTAGAGATGGGACCCCGTGGGTAATTCAGGGGCATGAACAAGTCAGAAGCAGAAGCACGTGACAGAGGGTACCAGGCACCCTGCTCATCATTATTAATAAGGGGACCACCTGCCTGTCAATGATGCCCCTGCCTACAGCTTCTGCAAAAGCAGAGACCTGTTAAGTCTACAGCAGGCTCTTAAAGGTCCCTTGTCATGACACTCCTGCCTGCAGCCTGCCATGGAACACTGACTACAAGTAAAAGATAATAATGAGAAGAAGAACAACAACAACAAAGAATACTTACAGAGCATTCATTCTCTGTCCGTTTGGCCCTGCTTTAACATACATGGATATATGTGAATGAATGCGAAGAGGTTCCTTCCTGACTAAACCCTAAATGCCGGCTGAAATGTCACTGCTGTTGATGTTACATGTGCATATGAGATGAACATCTGGCTTCCATCCTTCTAAAAATTCCATTTTGCTCCCAGAGTGAGACTCCTGAGAGTTTCCATTAGCAAATTACCCCCTCACTAGAGACCGTACCTGGGAAAGAAATTAAAACGTGAAGCCAGGGCGGATGTTTAAAAGACTCTCCCCGTGCCTCCGTTTGTCTCTTCAGGGTCAACAAGGAAGGAAAACAAGTAGCTCTCACCCAGGAAGTAAAACTGTACCAGAGCCAAGTCACAGCAAGTCATCAAACTCCACAGCCCCCGTCCCTTCCTCAATCAGTTACTCTGATAGGTGGCTGCTGTCTCCCATGCCCTTCACAGTCTTGATTTCTGTGCACTTGGGTGTATCTATTACATAGGGGGAAAATAAGGCTCCCCAGAAAAATAGAAATTCATGGCCAATCTGCCTGTCAGCCTGGTAACCAGTGGCAATACGGGCCCCACCTGGAGTATTTCATGCCTCAGTTCAGACAGGATAGTTGAAAAATGTTGACCAACCTTATCAGTGACCAAAGGAGGATCAGGCAAACTGCTGTAAAGAAAGATGGTGTAAATGTTAAATCCAGAGCTGACTGGTGGTTGTCAACTTTCAGATTTTGCACATTAAAAAAAAACACATCCAAAAATTCAAGGATTAACAGCTCAGAATGCATCAGTCAGTCAGTTATCGGTCAGTATCTAGGGAGAGTTACGTTCCCAGTTTTTGACTCAATGCCATAGAGAATATAAGCAAAGAGAGTAGGAGACAAGTTGACTATTGAGATAATAATCTAAAAACAAATATGGTGCATCTGTAATCAGTCAATTAAATGATGCACACCCCCAGGCAGAGGCTGGGGTCTGTGTTTGTTTAGGGTAGGCACCTACCCCACTCATGCCCAGTGGGTGGGTACAGACCCTAGAGTCCATTCAGATGTAGATGTCACCTGACAGCTACTTGACAGAAGGTAACAGCTGTGTGAGAAGAACATCTCTCTTCCTTGCCATTCAGAGAACGGAAATTTCACCAAGTAGTGTGACAGCGCCTAGTACACAGGCCCCAGAGTTGTTACTCAGTTGGCCTCCCTGAAAGTCTTACACTAACAGCATTGTGTTTATACAGCATCAGAGGGTCCTGATGGATTGTCCTTTCCAGGTCCCCAGGAAGAGGTCAACACTCTCATTTCCTTTCTCACAGGTACCTGAATCCCAGTAAAGCTAAGTGGCCTGCCCTGGGCCACACAAGAAGCTGGCTGCGAAGCTAAGATAAACCTCTAAGCAACTACCACAAACCTCTAAGCAGCTGCCATGGCCCTAGCCCACTCCACACTCCATCACTGTGGGGCCTGAGTTAAGTTCTGTCCTTTAGTGACAGAAAGAACCAAGAACACAGCATCCTTATCAGTCAACATGCACGATGTCATTTCTGTCGGCGAGTGTCCCCTGAACTCCACGGGGCAGGCAAAAAGCCCACTGGGAGAGGACAATTTTGCAAGTCAACTTGATCAGTGTTCTTATATTTCATCTTCTGACTTGGCTCACTGGGCCCTCCCTTGGCCCAGCCCCCCCCCCCCAAAAGCCCCAAGGGGTATGTCCCTTCCCCCTTCAGATAGCAAATCAACAGCATCCTAACCCCCACACTGACTCCAGCTGTGCTCCACCTCCAGAAGATTCATCCTTTTTAAATGAATCATTTTTCAGTTATTATCAATATTGCAAAATGTTTCTCAACATCTCCAGAGGCTTATTACCAGGTTCCCAGGAGGTGACATTTGCAATTTAGTGGCCAGGTTCAATGAAAACCCAGAGGCTTCCTTACCATTCCTCAGCCCCAATGTGCTCACTTCCTGGGCCTTTCAGTCTACAATCCAGACAGCTAATCTGATAAGGGTGTTTATCTTCATCGGAAATGACTAACTCCCCTGCCCACTAAACACTTGTCCATTCCGGTGACAGGGCCCAGTCCTTGTCCTACAGGGAGAGACGCAGTGGCAGCCCAGTGGGGTCAGAGAGAGAAGACATTTAAAGGTGTAAGTCGTCATTTCCACTCCTCAGGTCCCATCACCTGAACAGACACTGATTAGGGCTACCCACCAACAAGCTGGACACACAAACCAGAAAAACAGAGCTGAGAAAGTCCTTAAGAAAGGATCCAATCATCCACCGCCTCTTCTTCCAGTGATAAGTGGAGCGAGGCCCAGGACAGTTGTGCAACTTCCCCAAATCACCTGCTTAGTGGCGGAGCTGGCAGTCTATTCTGTATCTCCTGATCAGACACTGTTTCCATCACCCAGCCACACCCCACTCCCTGGGCTGCATAGGCTTGGCAACTGGAGGGCTGTTGCAGCACTGTGATTGACACTCAGCTACGGCACAAAATGAGAGCCACCTGGGCTTTCAATGCAGCCTTGCTTTTGCCTCTTATGGCGGGGGCCCATCCACAGCCAACGCCCCAGTGGGTTCCCACGCAGGGAAGCAGAAACAAAAACAGCTTGAGTAACCTGGCAGAAACAGGGTGAGTCAGCAGCCCTCGGCCGCACAGCTCGGTCTCCCCCCACCTGCGGGCCCTGCCTGCTCCAATTTGAATGCCCTCAAATGTTGATAATAACTGGAAAAAATGCTCCTGTAGCAGCTCTGCCATTGTTACCCTTGGCAGACAGCAAGTGCATTGTCAACCACTGTCCCAGGTCAGACTCTGGGAGAAGACACTTGGAATGAGACACCACAGCTCCACACAGAGCAAGTGGAATTTGGAAAGGGGCCAGTGGCTAGTCACAGTGAGACAACTTTCATTTCAGCTTCTCTGTGTTTTACGGCCCCGTTTGTTTACCTGCTCACGTCTGCAGGTTAGCGAGGAATGAGCTTTGATCCTGCTCCAATACCAACAACACTGCTCTCCCACAGCATTGAGCAAACGACACAAGGAGAACTGTGTAGGGCAGGAGCCTTACTCAGCTCCCCGGGGGGCCCCGAGACTCTTCTCCCATGCACATGGGCACCTGAAGTTCATGGTTCACTTGGCCCAGGAGACCCAGTGTGGTTATTTATTTTTATGTGCTGATCCTGCCTCTCCGTGGGCTGGAAGCCAGCCTCCAAGAAGACGAGGCTCCCTTTCACATCTTAGTGCATAGTTGCACAGTGAACACTCTGATTGATCATGATGGAGAAATTAATGATAAAAACAAGGGGATAAAAATTCAGCAGGGATTAGAACAGCAGCCAAATCAAGGTCCTGGGACTCCAGGCATGAGCAGCTGTCAACTCACCTCCAGAGACCACACGAAGAACAGAACCTTCCCACCAACGGCCTCCATGACAAATAGCTAGTCCTGTCCTGTGCCGTCAGGGACAAGTCACACTGATGCTTCCAGCCGTTCAAGCTACTGCAGAGCAAGACCAATCAGACAATGGTCCCCTAAAGAGCAACTCAATAAAGGCAAGAATTTGGGGCAAAGTAAAGGAAGTTCCTCAATCTCTTCCCACTGCTTGAGAGGTGAGCTGAGCAGTATTTTAGACTCACCCCTGTACTCACAGAATGGAGAAGGTATAAGCTGTGAACCCGCATATGACCTGCACAAGGTCAAGCAACCTTGCCGAAGACATAAAAAGCAGGAGAGGCTCGCAGCACTGGCGGGATCCGTGATTACGCACAATGACTCCCGTTAGCGCTGCAGCCTGCAGGGGCCACGCCTGGGTCTCAGCCTCCTCATTTGCAAGATGAGACTGTTGGACTATGTCAAGGCGAAGGGCTCTTCCAAACTTCACATTGACACCTGCCTTAAAGTGTCATGAGACTACACATGTCAGTTTCATGTTTGCAATTACCAGATGTCAAGCAGTGCACTCATGGACCAGGAGTCACTGAGTCCAATCGAGATTTTACGTCAAATCCCAAAATGTTGGTCATATTCCTGGCCTAGAGCAGCGGTGACCTGGGGACCCAAATCTGTCATATATTCATTGAACATTAAGAGAGAAGGGAATTTTAGATTTTACAGATGAGGAAACTGAGACTCTGAGATGCCAAACAGCTTGCTCAATGTCACACAACTGGGAAGGGGCATATCCAAGTCCATTGGATTTCCCAGCACAGGAGCAGGGAGGGGGAGATTGGGCAGCAGGACTGGAGGGGAACCAAGAGATTTTAAAAAGAGAGAAAAAGAAAAACCCATTTAGAATGACTTTAAGTGACTTGTTTAATAACTTTACACTTCCTCATGTCTACTTCTCTACTTCACAAGGAATACTTCAGTCATTCACTAATTCTTTTTTATATTTTTATTTATTCATTTTTTAGAGAGAGAAAGAGAAGGGAGAAAGAGCAGGAAGCATCAACTCCCATATGTGCCTTGACCAGGCAAGCCCAGGGTTTTGAACCGGAGACCTCAGCATTCCAGGTCGACACTTTATCCACTGCGCCACCACAGGTCAGGCTCATTCACTAATTTTGAACACCATGAACAAGTAGGTAATGGGAAATCAAAGGAGCACCATGTCTAACAACTTAGAAATTGCTCCTGTGGGCAAAAACAGAGGAAGAGAGATAGAATAAAACATTAAAGGTGCCATCTTATTTTAAAATTTTTTCCCATGTACCCAGATATTTTAATGGCTTGCTCCATGAGATGTCTACATATAGAATCTAAGAGAATCTGCAGATGCCTTAAAGAATTAAATTCTTAAAACTAATCGGAAGAGGAATGCCTCACACAGGGACAAATTGCTTTTCATAAACGAGCTTGGCAACGCCGCCTTGTGCTCCTTGTGCAGCCCAAAGCTGCTGGGTCCACTCCTGTGTGCCCGTGGGGTGTAAGAGGCTGGGAAATGGCACCAGGCAGGAAACACACACAGCATGAGTGTGTGAAGTATTTCTGCGAGAAAACATGAGAGGATCCGCCAGGGCCCTTTAGAAGGTGAACACACAAGCCTGACCATGTTTATGATTTCAATCTAAACGGGTTGCACAGCTCCGATCAGAAGACTCAACATGAGTTGTCAGGGACTTCTATCCAAAGGACACCAACCACAGTGATGTTGGACATCTGACTGATGTTAGCAGGTGGGGGAAGGATGGGGGGCAAGTTTTTAAACCTTTAAAACAGGGAAGCATGAGCCCTGGCTGGTTGGCTCAGTGGTAGAGCGTCAACCTGGCGTGTAGGGGACCCGGGTTCGATTCCCGGCCAGGGCACATAGGAGAAGTGCCCATTTGCTTCTCCACCCCCCCCTCCTCTCTGTCTCTCTCTTCCCCTCCCGCAGCCAAAGCTCCATTGAAGCAAAGATGGCCCGGGCGCTGGGGATGGCTCCTTGGCCTCTGCCCCACGCGCTGGAGTGGCTCTGGTTGCGGCAGAGCGACGCCCCAGAGGGGCAGAGCATCGCTCCCTGGTGGGCAGAGCATCTCCCCTGGTGGGCGTGCCGGGTGGATCCTGGTCAGGCGCATGCGGGAGTCTGTCTGTCTCCCCGTTTCCAGCTTCAGAAAAATACAAAAAATAAAAAATAAAAAAAATAATAAAACAGGGAAGCATGTTTTGTTTTTGTTAGGAAATGTAATTGCTATGTCATAAGCCAAGTGCCCAAAGGGTCCAACAGTTGCAAACCTGAACCGGACGTGACCTCGTATAACTCCCAGCGTGTGGCATCTCTCAGAACGCATTTGCAGCAAAGGGTGCTGGCCCATGCAGGGCACAAGAACAACTCCAAGAAAAATCAGATGCTATGCCATATGAACTGAGATCACCAAAAAGGAAAAAATATTTCCTTCCCAGTTTCATCTCCCCCAGAATGAAGAACCTGACGTTTTTCTATGCACTGTTAGAAACCTCTACAAATGTCTGTCAACAGAAACTACTCAGGCCTAGAAATCTGAGCTCATCAGTTTAGACAGGATGTGTTCCAAAAAATGAGCTATCATTCAAAAAGAATGTATTTTTCTCTAGCAAAAAGGAAAGCTCCCCCCACACACACCCCTTTGTTAATTTTCAGAGAATTAATTGCCTTTACCCTCACCCTGCAAAGCATGAGGAAATTCCAACATCTTGCTCTGGAAAGTTACAAGACCTGGTTAGTGCTGGGTACAATGTCCAGCAGGAATTATTGTGTCTATTTTGTGCCCAGTACCACTAGACATGCGTATGAATGCCTAAAACTAAAGTTCATCACGAATAAAACCATTGTTAAAGCAAATGCTTTAAAAGTCATCTTCTCCGTGAATATGTAATGTTCTAGAAAATGCCTATAATGTTAAAGGGAAAAAGCAAGACATAAATTATATACAGAGTATAATCAAATTTTTAAATCTGTATATGATTTAAGAATAGAAAAATGAAATGATCCTATAGTCATTTAAAAAAATTAAATTAGTGATTATAAACTTACAAAACAACAATCTCCATGTCTAAATAGTTTTATAGGCAAATTTTACCAAATTTATCAATCTGGTCTTACGAAAACTCTTCCAGAGAATGGAAAAAGCTGTTGTAACTTTGAAACCAAACCAGATGAGCCCGGTACAGAAACAGAAAATTATAGGCTACATTCACTAGTGAACAGAGATGAAAAATTCCTAAATAAAATTTTAGAAAACTTAATAACAACAACCAAAGTTTCCTTGATGTAAATAATATAACAATGTAACAGAAAATATCTTAATGTAGCTCCCCCATTAACATACTAAGAAAAATTATAATCACAATAGATATTTTTAAAAAGCACTTAATAAAATTCAATTCCCATTCATAAAAAAACTTTAAATATTAGCAAACTGTCAGACATTTGGAGGATAATATTCAACACAGAACTTCTGTTAGGAAGACAGGATTTCTTCAGTTTCTCCATGTATAACTTACAGATACACCAGTTAAGGTTGCCTTCAGACCAAAGGTTAGTATTATTCTAACCTGTCCTGTACAAACTGTGAAACAAAGTGGTCCTTCCCAGATCACTATGGATACAGTATCTAAGTTAAATTGTATTAACCTCTATCCACAAAGCAGGGAGCTGACATATGTCACTGTTCTAAGACAAGAATCCTGTTTGGCCATTAAAACTCATCTGGCTCCATCCTTGTTACAGATGTGCCTTGGGGGCTTCCTTCAGCCTCTGGCCCTTCTCCCTAAAGCAAAACCACCTTCTTTGTTCTAATTGCAAACATCTCTCTCCACAGTAACCTGAAGGAGTTTCTCTGGAGTTACAAAATCTCCACAAAGTCTTCTTCAATGAGAGAGAGAGAGAGAGAGAGAGAGAACGTATTAAATTTATTCACATCCCAAAATCTGGTATCCACTTGGGGTACAGATTTTATTTACTCTTGACTTCAGTCACATGCCATTTTGTTTTTCTTTCCTATGACAAGAGGTGTCAGAAATATTGACAGATATCTCAAACAGAAAGGAGCAAATAAGCAAATTCACAAACCCAGTTCAGTTTGAACTACTGTGAGGGATGATCAGACTAAAGAGAGATTTTACGAGCAACTTTCACCATAAAAACAATCAAGTGTTATCTAACCCTACATCCCTGCTGTGAAGGGCACATCAAATATTCCCAGCTCATTACAATTTAGTTCTTGGCATTAACAACTTGCACTACAGCGGGAGCATAGGGAAGCAGGAGTGTTTGTTTACTTATCATTAAAAATGAATGAATTGCTAAGTATGGTTCCCATGTTCAGGGAATAGCCGAAATCCGGTCTTGGGCCAAATAGATGTATCTTCAAATGCAAAAAGCTGTTCTGAAACAGTCATGGACATACCAGAAGGATATAGAGGAATCTGAGAAACCTCAAGGAGAATTCTGCCCTCCTGCAGGCAGGCGGGTGAGTGGAAAGAATGCCCATGCCTATGGTGACTCGTGATGACCCTAGGTCTCAGTACCTGCAGAGGGTCTCCCCACCACCAAGCCAGCACTCCCAGTAATATTTCTGAAGTTTCTGAGTAGGTCACAGTGTCTCTGTCCACATGCTCATTTACTCAGGTTATGAAAGTGTACTAGCAACATTTTAATCCCAGGGAGATAAAGCAATGCATCCTCGCTGTAAGCCTTGGTCGCCCAGGATGAAGAGAAGATAATGAAGCCATTTGGATGTGCACAACGGTATGGGCACTGTCGGTGGGTGACTAATAGAAGTGGTTTTCCCTTATCCCCCAGCCCTCAGCAAGACTGAGCACCAGAACCAGGGCTGACGAGGGCTCCGGTGAGCTATGGACATCTGCTGTGACATCTCTGTGCAGGGACGTTCAGAAAGGTACACAGAGTGAAAGAAAAAAGAGTAAAGCTTGCTGCTCCCCACCCTCGTTCTCCCTCAAAAGGTGAGTTTGAACTGTTCGGAGATAAGAAGCCGGCTCTACAGCTTAAAGGATGCTGATGTTTTCTCATCATGGCATTCTTATTGATTTTCATATTAAATCTGAAGCCCAATGTCCAGCCTTCAAGTGGCCTGCCAGCCATCTTGCAGCCATGCCCAGCCCGGCTCACCACCGCCCATATTTTCTCCTCATCCACAATGCCTGCCTCTTCTCTCTCCATAAGGATTCACGCACCCAATATTCCCCCAGTCAGTCACATCTTTAAATGTTTACTAGATCCTGTGCAGCCCAGTGGCAGGCCCTGGAAGGAACACAGAAAGAACGCCGCTCACGCTCAGGAGCAGCCTGCCTGCTCCCTTTCTCTGCGAACCCCACACCTGTGTTCTACATCAGTGTCAACAAGCTGACACATGGCTTCTTCAAGAGGGGGTGGCATGTGCGATTGCATGTGTGTGTGTGCGTGCATGTGTTCTCTGCACTGACAAGCAAGATTTTCATGAACCATCTATTATTATAATGTCTCCAGAGAAACCAGCACATAGCTCTGCATACAATGGCATTCCTTTGTCCTCTATCCATGGCCAAGGCCCAAAGGTTTGCTTCACGATGTCTTGATAGTCATGATATTTAACCAGCTTTGCAACACAGACATCTATCAATCAGATGGCTTTCTCAATGACTGTGTGTGGGGTGGGGGGGATGATCTGTCTGCCTGTCTATCTTGCTATGAGAATATAAACCAACCGGAGTCTTGAGGGGAGAGGCCTGGGGGGAGAGGCCTGGAGCCCCCCTGAGGGTTGCTGATTATGGGGTCCCAGAAATCCTAGAGGATTGGCTTGGTGCTGGGGGACTCAGACTCAGGACAGCAGCTATTACATACCACGTGTGGCCATGTTACACAAGAGTTTAACAACCAGTGTGGCCATGGGTATGCATACCAGAAAGAGCAGCCCTGGGCTGGTGCTATAGAAGAGTGACAAGGACAGTGGCATGACCCATCCTGGGGGCACTGAGAACTCTGAGAGGCAGGGCCCCCTTGAGTCAGGTGGCATCTGTGTGGCCTGGGCTAAGGTTTAAATGGTAGAAATTCCCTGAGGAGTAAAAGTCACATCTGAAGAACAAAAATTCCAAGGCTACATCTTTTCATCTCTCTCTTTTTAAAAACAAATTTAAAATTTTTACCCAGCAAGTTCACTTCTGGAAATATATCCAGAAAAACCCAGAACACTAATTTGAAAGAGTATATGCCCCCCTATGTCCACTGCAGCATTATTTACAATAGTCAAGCTATGGAAGCAGCCCAAATGCCCCTAAGTAGACGAGTAGAATAGAAGTCTGTGAGACATTTACACAATGGAATAGTACTCAGCCATAAAAAAGGAATGAAATCTTAACATCTGTGACACCATGGGTGGACCTAGAGAGTATTATGCTAAGTAAAATAAGCCAGTGATCTCACTTCTATGTAGAATCTACAAATATAAAGAAACCAGCTTTAAGTCCTTAATGCACCTGTAAATCTTAAATCCATCCATGAGTCATTCAAACAACCACACAGTTACTCTGCAAACCTCTCAAAGGCCTGCAGTCTGAGGCATGTAAATCATGAGTTTCCCAAAGCCCCTACCTTCAAGAGCCAGGGACATGCATGACAGGAAACCGGACTCTGTCCTGGCATCGTCCCATCTGGAAAAGACAAGAGCAGGGCTCAGTGCTCCCAACACTCCTCATCTTGGGACACAAACGCAGGGAGACAGCAGGGCACACAGTCAAGGGGTTTGGTTCTCAGCAAACATTCCACCTGGGATCTCAGGGGCACAAGCCATGATGGACAGACAGGTCGAGCTATTAGGAACAAAGGCCAGATCACTCAGACAGACCCCAGGTGAAGCCACAGATAGGTCTGGTTTCTTTACATCTCTAGTCACACCCTTCAGACCCCACCTGCTAAACAGTCAGCTCATCACCACACGCCAATTTCCTTTCTCCGTCTTTGCTTTGATCATTCTGAAGTCCATGTGCTCCCTGTGTGGAATTCTACACCAAACAGGTGTTAAAAGGAGCAACAGAGTTCAGTCCTGAAGTAACTGGAAGTCTTGAGAGCTAAACATTTCATTCTGATTTTACCCTCGGACTTGTGATGGATGAGTTTCATGCTGAGCCCCTCTCTAGACCAAGTGGAAGAAAGGGCTGGGAGGATGGAGGGAACCACTAATAGTAATGACAAAAGGACTAGAAACATCCAAGCCCAAAGCAAATCACAGTAGTGCATGCATGTATGTGTGTGTAACTTCTCACAAACACTTCTATGCAATTTGGAGTCTGGTTCTAATGAGCACCTAAGACAGCAGTATGAGAAGTGGTCAGACTAGATGGGAATTATACTGGAAGTCAGAGGATGATAGGACTCTCCCCAACGATGGGCAGGACTCTTCCTGAGGACAGGCAAGATTCTCCCATGCCCATGATCCATGACAAATGTCCCTCACCCTCTGTGTCAGCCTTCCTCAATGACTTGGCCAAGCACAATAGGAGGGGTCTAGATAAGGCCAGCACTTTACATCAAAAGTCCTTCCCAACTGTGGCTGAAGTTGGCGCTATTCCCATAGTCACAGAACTTCAAAAGCAAAATACTCACCTTCCATGGATTTTACTGATTGAGTGGCCAAATGGATACCATGACAACACTCACAATACCAGGCCATACTTCTCAGTATGAGACTCTGAAATACCTTGGATAGTCTCTCTCAGAATAATGAAATAAACAGGCTTTTAGAAGACAATGCAAGCTGATAATTAGGGAAACATTTCTTAGCTAAGACACTCGCAAAGCATGAACAATACAAAAGAACATGGAATATTCAAGGAACAACAATTAAACTTCTATATCTTGAGCGGCTGGAGGTGGATAAATGTGACTATAGTGGAGTTTAAAACTTCTGTATAACAAAAGACTCTATGCACAGTGCAAAGACCAACAACAGACAGGGAGAAGAAACCATACCACATGCATAACCAACAAAAGATTATGACTCAGATTATATAATGAACCACTAAATCACTAAGGACTAAGCAACCATCTAATATAAAAATGGACAAAGATGTAACAGGCAGTTTATAGACGGGGACTCCAAGTAGCTATTAAGCATATGCAAAGATGACCATCTCTCTAGGAATCAAGGAAATGCTAATTCAAACAATGACCTATCACTTTTCACTCATGATTGGCAAAAAATTTAAAGTTTGATTTGAAAAAAGTGTTGGCAAGGGAGAAACTGGATGGGTGTGTCCATTAGAAAAACCACTTTGAAGAACAATTGGACAATAATGAGTCAAGTTGAAGATATGTATAATCTATGGCTTGACAATTCCCTCTCTCCTTCTCTCTCTGTACACACACACACATACACCCAAGAGAAACTTCCACATATCCACGTAGTGTAGAAGAAGACATATATAAGAGCGCACAAAGCAGTACTATAGTAACAGAGAAAACTCTAAATCAGAGAAGCTGGACAAGTCAATAAGACATGTTTTCACAATGTCTTACAATTCAGCAGCTAACGCTATGCATGTATCAACATGTCAACTGGAATAAATCTCAGAAACAAAATACTGAGTGAAAAAGCAAACTGCAGAGCATCATGCACAATGTGACATTTATGCAGCTTTTTAACGACTCAAGGCAACATATAAGTTTACACTGGTTATATAAATATGTAGCTAGGACAGGAACACAAATTACTTGAGAAGTTACCAACTCCTAGGGAAGAACTGGAGTCGGAAAGAGCACCAGAGCCTCAGTTAAATCTATACTTCAATTCTTCACAATAAAATGGGACCTGAGATGAACAGAGCATAGTGTTAAAATTTCATAAACTGGTGATGGACATCAACACGTTATTTCTCAATTGTTATCTGCATGTCGAACTATTTTAAAATAACCATTAGCTTCAAGATGCTGTTTTACAATAAATCTAACAAACATTTTTCTCTCTCATTTCCCAGGCGAAGAAAGACATTGCAGACAGGGGGAAAAGGACAGCACGGAGGCTCAGGAATACCGCTGATGGGATACTCAAGGGACAGCAATTAACCTGCATCTCAAGCGGCTGCAGATGAGGCTGGCCGGTCAGGAATCAGCCTTGAAGGCCACCTGAGGAATGCGACCTGAGTTTATGCTGTGGGCAAGGAGAAGCCACCAGGGCAACTCCCCAAAGCAAGTGCCATTCAGACACCACCCAACAGAAGCGCCACCTGGGCCCAGACAGCACCTGCTGTCCCCTGAGCCTGCGGCCATCCCCAGGACTGAAGAGGAGGACACAGAGTGGGTCACTGTCTCCTAAGGCTATTCAGGTTGAGGTTTGGGGGCAGCTTTTACCAAGGCCCTGGACTGTGACCTCTGGGGGAACCAGGAGCCCCTGTCCTGCTCCTCCTGCTTCCTCCTCGCCCCTCTGAGCACAGCAGTGACAGCTTTGCCTTGCTCCCTGTCCCATCCTTTCTCCTGTGCAGAAGCAACCAGCCCTGGGTCACAGACCTCGAGCCAGCATGGTCTCTGGCAAATGAGCTTCTAAAACCTGCCTGCTGCCTCCCCTGCACCTGGGCGTCCTCAGCTGCCCTCCAGGTCCTGACCACCATGGGCATTCCACCTCCTGGCTCTGGCTTCTCTCTGTGGAAATGTCATCTCCAAATCCTTTGGAGACACACTCAGGAAACACTGACACAAATGAACTTGTAACAAGGAAAGACATGCTTCATTGCTGATTACTATTTTCCTGAGTATTCCAACACCAGGAAGAGCCGCTTACTGAGAGCCAGCAATATTCTGCTGCCCAGTCTGCATGTCCCATAGGACCAAGGACAGGAAAAGGGGGAGATCCAGGATCCACTGGAAGTGGAGTTGGGCAGGGACCCTGGGCCGGTCACAGAGGAAGCAGGTTTCTCTCCTTCTGATTCTCCCAGTCACCTGGGACTTACTCCCAGACAGCTGCTGACCCACTCCACCCTCCCCGTGCCACCTGCCCAGCATCCATCCTGGTAGCTTTTTGGCTTCCTCTCTGGATGGTGGCGTCTGCCTTCTCCTGGCTACTCTAACCACGTTATGTGCTTTTCCGATAGGACAGTCCCTCTCAAAGCCACCCCCACACACACACTCGCTGCCCACTAACCTCCAGCCCTAGCAGAGCTTTGGTAGAAATGCTAATATGGCATGAGCTCCCTTTTACCTTTTGAAAATTTCCCCTACTATTGAAAAGACACACACATATGTATGTGCATATATGTCTATTATATAGACACCATATTCTAAACACACTCAAAATAAAGGATTTGAAAATTCCAGGCTATATGAAATAGAAATATAATTCTATCCCCCCAAAGTTAGAGTTTTCAGGAATTTCCACATTCAGGCAAGTACTAAAAAGATGTGATATCCCAACCCCACAAGTGACAATGATGACTCCCAGCCAAAGCACACTCAGGAATTCACAAGTCATCGGAAAAATTCCTCAGTATCCAGGAGGATGGTGTGACTCTCACAGGAAGTGACTCATGTGGCAAAAGAGTAACACGCTGTTGGGAAAGACAACTTTAGGGTGAAAAAACACAAAAGTATTCAGGGCACTGTGCTAACCAGGGATCCTAATCAATGGATCAAAAGTGAGTCGCAGTCACCTGTTAATGGCATTTCCTTTAAGTTCTCAATAGAAGTCAATGCAAAGGAAGAATGCAGTGCATTTTCCAGGCAACCACTACAACATGACTCTTCTGGAAAACAAATCAGATGACCATGTTTATCAGCCATATGCTTTTCTCATCGGCCTCAGGTCAGTAGCTGCTTTTGTGCTCTGTGCACATCATCATTTTCTGTGTGCTCTGAGAGCACTATCTGCATAGATGAAAGAACAGGGACTCCTTGTCAGTGAGGACAACCTGACTGCAGCCAGAAGTGGGGACATCTCCCCACACACACCCCACCCCACCCTTCAGATAGCACCGGGAACTTCCAGGTTATGGAGGCCATTCTAAGACTAGGGAGGTCAAATCAATGGATTGGGAGGGAGACAGAAAATAAAACTGTTTGAGTATATGGTGGAAAACAAACTCTGAAATAAGAAGCCCTATCTCCATATTAAAGGCTACTCAGAATCCGCCTGCAGTCCAGAGAGAAGTACAGAAATTAAGAGCAAGCAGTTAGAATCTGTCACAGTAATTAAAATAAAATCTATCTGTTGTTTCCAGTAAAAAAAAAAAAACAATGGGGCTTGACCTGTGGTGGTACGGTGGATAAAACGACCTAGAATGTTGAGGTTGCCGGTTTGAAACCCTGGACATGGGAGTTGATACTTCCTGCTCCTCCCCCTTCTCTCTCTCTCTCTCTCTCTCTCTCTCTCTCCCTTCTTTAAAATGAGTAAATAAAGTCTTTTAAAAACTGGGACTTATATTTTATACAAGTTTAGGTTTTTAGTTCATTTTTTCTAGTTTACTTTTATTGTCTTTTACGAAGGCATAAATATGCAACATATTGGCAATTTTTAGTTGAAACGCCACAGACAGTTTGAAAAGACTTGCTCTCAATGACTCCTGCATGCTTAAAAAGTGTTTTGTGACTTTCAAATGATTTTCTTGTTTGCACAGAAATGTGCAGATGCCCTAGAATCATCCAAAGTTAAGGACTCCGTTCAAAAGATAGATCTGCCAGCAAAGAATAGGGGGAAATGTGTTGGTTTCCAAAAAGCTTCAAGAAGTAATCTGGGAGCATGAAAGCTTTGCTGTCATGACATTTCCAGGTCCCTGGGTCCCCGGGCCCCACTTCAGCACAATTCACCAGGGTAAGGATGCCTAACCAAGCCAGGGAAATAGGTACCCCACAGCCGAGCGATGACTGGCACTGTCACCTGCCCATGGCCTCCTGGGCACTGGAACTTCATCCAGATGGCCTCCAGGAGCCAGCGGCACCCTGAAATTTGTGGCAGGAGAACTAACTTGCTAAAAGAGAAACAGGGATGTGCCATCTGTCCAGAGAGATGGGAGTTTAGACACCAACATCTGCTACCAGCTTAGCACTCCAGAGGTGTGAGATACACCTCTGGGTCACATCTGTCTCTGTCTAAGTCCCAGTGCCAGCAAAGGACACAACTGGGCAGTGGCTCAAGAGGAAGCAAGGAGGGGGGGAGGGAGAGAGAGATGGAGGGAGGGAGGGAGACAGATAAGCATCCAGCCATTGTGTTGCATCACAACCATATTTTGAAAGCAATTCTGCCTTGTGAGCCACAGAAGCATCTGTGATCATCAGCACCGACCACAGGCTCTATCTCTGACTCAAGTGATATTGCACACGTCACTTCACTTCCCTGTACCCCATTTTTCCATCACAAAACAGGAGAGTTGCGCTCTGTGGTCTCACAGACTAATTCAGGCAACATCAAATGCCTACCATGTACTCTGGGCAGCAGAGACTGGCTGCTGCCCTCGTGGGCTCACAGCCAGCCGACACAGCGCTGCCTCCACAGCGCTGCACTCTAGGAGAATGTCCCGTGGGCCTCCATTCCTACCCTCCATTGTTTTCAATGTTTAGATTGTCTTTTTTAACCAAAAATAAGATAGCTCAAGGCAAAACCAGGTATCATATGTTATACAAAGCAAAACTCTTAACTCACTATGCCAAAATCTAATTCAGAAAGATAGTTAACATACAGATTTATAAAGGAGTTCATGTCAAGGTTTTGAATCATTTCAGATGACAAATCCCACAGTTTGTGTAATAATAGTTATATTTACTGAGCCTCAGCCATGTCCCTAAGCTATTTCATATGCAATATCCTTTCATTTCAACAAGCCTGTGAGGTAGGTAACATCTCATTCCCTTTTCGTAGCTGGAAAAAGCTGAGGCTCAATGAGGTCAAAATTAGTCTGGTCCACAGTAAATGATGAACCCAAGCTATGAAGTCAGTACTTCATGCTCAACTTTCTTACCTACACACACTTTGCATCAAATTATACAATGTATACAAACAGCTGGTAGTGTCAAGGTTTTGGAAAGGTGATAAGCATTTTCTTATTTAACTACTCAGAAACCTACACAAACGACAAGCCCTGCATTTCACTTCCTGTCTTGAAGCTGCATATGTGGTTGCCACTTAGCACAGTAACTGCTGGAGGGTCCTTTTACTGCACGCCAGGAGCCTGTACTTCCGGTGTCACTATGCAGAGCCATTCAATGCTCCCAGTGCATCAGCTCTGCAGAGAGGCAGAGGGGTGCCCCTCTGACCCCAGGCAGCGGTTGGGGTGGGGAGTGTGGAGGAGGGAGACCAGAAAGACAGCGGTGATTTCTGCAGACAGGAGTGTGCTGAAGTAAACCTATCTCTTCAGGAAGACTCTAACTTCTGAAGGACGAGGAGCCACAGTGACCTTCTGTGGAGTCAGAGTGTCCCCGGGTGTCTGCCAGATTGCCTGAGAGGCCCACCGTGCTGGTGGAGGATACTGCGGTTTAAGGCAACAGGGTGTTACTCTCTTAGAGAGGCTTAGTAGCAGGCTGGTGTAGGAAGCCTGGGCACAGAGCTCCCCTGCTGAGCTCATGCAAGTCAGCTGCTTACATCTGAGCCCTCCTCCTCTCCTTCCCTCTCTGCATTGCATGCCCGCCTAACGAGGACTTTCAGCCTGCAGAGGGAAGTGCCAGAGATCTGGCTGTCCCCAACCAGACCTGCCCACACGTGACCCAGCCTGATCCTCGAGCTCCCTGAAACAAGGGGCTGCAGTCAGGTAGCACTGGCACCTGCGTGGTCACCACATCATGCTCAACACAGCAGAGCTCCGCACTCAAGCTCATCCAGGGCCGTGACACATGTGCAAGTGTGTGTGCGAATGTGAACACAAGCGTGGATACCACCCAGCCCTGTCGGGGTGCTTTTCATCCCATATTATTGGGTATTTACTTAAAAGCATCAAGAGTTCCAAAGTTCCTCCACTGAGGGTCAGATTAGGGTCCTGAAACGTTATCTTTCAGTCCCCAATTTCCCATTAAACTAAAACTATTATTTATGTCATTCACAAACTATCATGTATTTATTGAATCAAGCACTATACTAAGCACCAAAACATGCATTACTTTGGCAAATCCTCAGAGCCATCCTGGGAGATACATACTAACAATACTGAGACTTTATAATAGTCTCTCAGTTCTACAAGCAAGAAACCCACAGCAAAGAGAGAAACTGGTGTATGGAGTACATGTCTGTGGTTGGTTCGGTGGAGATTATTTTTTAAAAGTGTAGCCAGCGATGACAAAGAGTGGTCAACGTCAATGATGGATCTTTACTCTAGCTGTTCCACATGCTCCAAAGTGCTCCTCAAACATTAATGCACATAGGAATCCCCTGGTTTTCTCAATAAAGTGCAAATTCTGTTTCACAAGGTCTGCTATGGGGCCTGGGATTCTGCCCTCGGCATTGTTAAGCCCCCCGAGGATGTTGAGCTGCGAGTCCTTGGACCAGACTCGGTGTAACAAGGGCCAGTTAACGGTGGGTCTAAAATTGTAGCTGGGTTCTTCCTGTTCTCCTGTCATTATGGATTTTAAATTCCACACACGGGAGCCAGTTGAGAGGGCGGCGGTTTTACACTTGCGGAACCGAGCAGCGCACAGTCCTCTCCCAGGCCTGGGTAAAGGGGGGAACAAGGAGAAGAGAGGAAAGTGAGGAAGAGAGTGGAGGCCGCAACCACAGGCCTAGATGCAGATGCAGTGGGGTTTCCCTATCACATTGGCTCCCATTGTTGCTATGTGCCACTGTCCTATGGAAACTCTGGTTATGCTATTGAATTTAGCAACATTATAGAGTTTTCAGAAAACCTGAAACCCTCTGGCTGTGGTATGAAGAGGTTCCCCCCACACACATATACCATACACACTAAGACATCCTTCCTTCTTCTCTGATCTGTCTTTGGCTCGGCTCAACCAGAAATACACACTCCTCAGCAACTGATCTTGATAATAATGTCACCTGTTGCCACGTGGGGACTGAAAATACCAGCAAAACCACTTTATAAAGTATATGATTGTCTTACCACTATGCTGTACACCTGAAACTAATACAAAATAATATTAAATATTAACGGCAATTGAAAAAAATTTTAATTTTTAAATGTCACCTGGTACTAAAAAGGGCAGTTTCCTTAGAATATGTTTAAAAACACACACACAACAACACAGGATTGGCCCACTCCAGAGGATGACTGAGTCGACGCCCTTACCAACCTCTATAGTTCGTTCAGAACAAACTGCCTATATTTCAAGACTCTGAAGAATGCTACCTGAGAGACAAACCAGTGTTATGGAACTGGATGTCTGTGAGGGGGTTTACAGAAGGGCAGACACAAGCAGACTGATTTACACAGACCACCATCATGGGCAGAGGGCAGTGCTTTCTTACCACAAATGAGAAGCTGCAGCCCATGAATAAGAATGACATCATCATGACAACTGCAGGCAGCACATGACTCAGCAATCCCCTTTTCCTTCCAAAACTCAAAGCGATGCACACTCCCCATGAATACAAGCATTTGGAGGGCTGAGATCCCCAGGCCACTGTGGCCAAAAGGGAAAACTTGCCCCAAAGGGTGGGAAGACCTTGTTCAGTCTGCACGGTGCCAGCCCAGCCAAAAAGAAGCGTGCAGCAGGCTCTCCGGGAGCCCAGACCAGCTCATCTGCGGGAGCCCCAAGTTCATGTCCCCATTTTCAGTTTCTTCCCTGACAGTGAATTTTAGAAGGAAAAACTGTCACTGTTGAACAAGCCTGAATTCCAGATCTTCCCTCTTCTGCCCGCATTCCTACAGGTAATGAGGGCCCAAGCTCATGCTGCCGTTACCGCTGTGGGAGTGTGCCAACTGCTAGGACTGCTGTGAGGATTAAGTGAGATAATGGATATAAATCACCAAGCCCAACTTCCTGCACCAGTAAGCACTTAGAGACTGTGGGACCACTGAGCACCCTTGCTCTATTTTTTACTTTTAACACAATGTGTTCAGTGAAACACAAAACAAATTTGCCAAGAGCCTGTTCCCTTAATCCCGAACCCCTCACACGTTCTAAGGAAAACCAGACCATATGGTTCAGATTTCACTCACAAATAAATCAGCAAAATGTTTGTTCAGTAAAAGCTGTTTCATGCTCTTGTTTTTACGGGTCTTTTTATCCTAAGCCCTAAAATATTAACAACAATAACAAAAGCAAGCTGTGTTTTGCTAAGGGTAAATAAACTAGGGCTTAAATCAGGGGTCTCAAACTCAACTCAGCATGTGGGCCGCAGAGCAAGATCATAGCCGTTAGGCGGGCTGCACTAGGTCTACAAAAGGCAACTGTTACGCAACACTTTTCAGTGTCACAAAACGACCAGAAACTGTAGTTCATGGATTAGTCTGCGGGCCGCAAAAAATTGTTCGGCGGGCCGCATGCAGCCCGCGGGTCGCGAGCTTGAGACCTCTGGAAAATCCTGCTGTTCCTTATGGACTGGGGTTGGGGTGTCACAGCTAAGTGAGTCAGTCCCCTCACTGGCCTCAAGCCACCTGCACAGGACTTAGAAGCCAGGGTGAGAATCTACAGCAAGGAAAACCAGGATTTACATCCCGGTTGGGTGAGGGAAGCCCATCAGGAAGGAGTTGCTGATGCCTGATAGGAATTAATAAATGGCAGGACCAACGGGCTCATTCCTCTTCTCGGATGCAGCCACATGAGTAGCTGAGGTGAGTTTTCTCCATCAACCCCTTGGACAAGGTCATGGATTGCTCTTTGTAGAAATCTAGAGCCTCAGAGGAGATTGAACAGTGAAATGCAGCCCCTGCACATGCTGCTGCCACAGACACGGATATGCCGGGAAGTGGTTTTCTCTTAGAAAGAGATTGCCTGCCTGGTAGCCCTGATTTTATGAAACAGGCCTGTACCTGAGCTTTGCAATGCCTCACCTGCAGCAATGCCATCTTTCCCAATCCACCTCCCCACCTCCCTTCCAAGTTCACTGTCATCTCAACTCCTGCGCTCGCCCTTCCCGTACTCTCCTTTTTTATTATTATTTCATCTCTATGAACTCTGAAATTCTTTGTGTTTGTGTGATGCACTGTTTGGACCTTATAAAAGGCTGTTATACTCTCATTCACTGGGATAGAGAAATAAAATGCTAAACTACTTTGGAAAACCATCTGGAAGTTTCTTACATAATGAACACAAACACCTACACTATGACAAGTCCAATTCAACGCCTAAGTATATATTTACTCCAGAGAAACAAAAACATGTTCACAAAAAGATCTGTTCAAGAATGTACGTGCCAGCCTGGCCTGTGGTGCACAGTGGATAGAGCATCAATCTGGAACGCTGAAGTTGCTGGTTCAAAGCCCTGGGCTTGTCCAGTCAAGGTACATATGACAAGCAATCAATGAACAACTAAAATGAAGCAGCAATAAGTTGATCCTTCTCACTCTCTCATGCTTCTCTCTCCTTTCTCTGTAAAATCAGTATTTTTTAAATCTTAAAAAAAAAATTAAAAAAAAGAATGTACATGCCAGTTTTATTCATAATAGACAAAATCTGGAAAGAGCCAAATGTCTATCAATAGGAGGATAAACAAGCTGTGGGGTTATTCATACAGCAGAATATGACTCACAATAAAAAGGCATAAACTCCAGATACAGGAACATGGTAAATCTTGAATGCATTATGAAAGTCATGGTGCTCAAAGGTCCTGTTCTTGGGACCACTTTAAAGTGCTAATGACACTTAAAGCTCACATTTGTGTGGGTTATATTTTATAGTAATAGAAATGAAAAAGAAAATTCCAAAACATGTATTAATTCATGTAAAGACAATAAAATAGAGCTATTATTTTAACATATTTCTGAGAAAAATAATTATATTTTCCCAAGAGAAAAAAAAAGAGCAAGAATGGTTTCTTTAATTTTTGCAAATCTCTTTAATGTTTGGCTTAACAGACTATAGGTTGAACCTCATATCTGCTTCTGTGCTCAATCTGTTGTGATAAGTTTGTGTGGTTAAAATATATAAAGAAAAATTCCGCCTCACAGAAATACACAGTTGGAAAACGAAGGAGTATTTTAATAGTCTTTTCAGATCGTTATGGCTATTTGTCTTTGATTTAAACCAAAACCTCACAAGTGGTCACCTCTAAAAGGTTACTTGCAATGGGAACCTAAGACTTATCAATTAACTTTTCATACTTCGATATATGAAAATCCGTTGGTCTATTTGCACCTGGAGTGGAACGTTTACCTTCACAAAAGGTAACATCATTTGGAAAATAATGACTCATCAGGTTACACAGAATTTCCAAATGTTGATGCATGTTATTATACAATATTTTAAAAATAACTTGTTATAATCACCACCAATCTCACTGGAAAAGCCTTTAGGTATTGGGAAGCTAGCAAACTTTTGGTGACAAAGTTTCCAAAATTCTAATTTTCATTTGCAAGTTCAAGTTTTATCAACAGTAACAAATATGGTTATTTTCTTTCAAGTGGCAGGTTTACGCTATCTACCACATAGTCAAGTCTAAATCACCCCAGTTTGTCATTTCCTCTTCCAGGTAAACATGGCGTTCCATTCAAAAAGCAGCCTGTGCAGTTTACAAGTTGAACAACTGAACACATGCTTTGGTGACATCATGGCCGTGTGGCACACAGTGGTAGTGCTCTACACACACTGCCCATTTCCTCACACACCATAGTAAAAGGGCTTATACTCAGGAACCACAATTTAATAAGATCAATAATTTTTACAGCTTCATCAGGGGCATTCCTAAGTAGTATTGGCTTCTTTTCCTCCAGGCACAAGGTGAAGAATACAGTAACTACAGTACAAACAGTTCAGTGCTGCTGGCTTGATTCGGGTCGAGCACCTGCAGGTTTACCTACCAATGCCTTTGTACAATCAAGATAAATGCCAATATGGTGTGAAGGGCAAAAAAGGCTCAGTATTACTATGAAATTAATTGTGACATCTTGAAAGGTTTTGGGATACTCCCAGAGGTCCACAGAACACACTCTGAGGACTGCCATGCTACGTATCTAAAAGGAGTCTCACATAGAAGGGCGTATATCTCATGATTC
Organism: Saccopteryx leptura; assembly: GCF_036850995.1. Taxonomy (NCBI): domain Eukaryota; kingdom Metazoa; phylum Chordata; class Mammalia; order Chiroptera; family Emballonuridae; genus Saccopteryx; species Saccopteryx leptura. Next base: position 178,945,969 of record NC_089503.1, read on the forward strand.
CATGATAATGCGATTCTAAAGCAGACAAAAATAATCTATGGTGAAAAACTATCAACGTGGTCATCTTGGTGGGGCTCTGAGGAGCTTGACTGGGGAGGGACCACGAGAAGCAATGATAATGGTTTTGCAGGGTGTCTTCAACTTTCTTTGAAGTGCATCTAAATATAAGATAGGTTCATGCAGGGTTCCCCAACCTCAGCACTACTGAAATTTGGGGCTGCATAATTCTTTGTTTTGGGGTCTGTCTTGTGCAAGGTAGGGTGTTCTACCCACCAGATGTCTGCAGCATTTTAGCTGTGACAACCAAACATGCCTCCAGGCATTGTCCAAGTTTCCCTGAGGGACAAAGTCACCCCCAGCTGAGAACCATTGCATTAAAGGGGAAGGTCAGATAGATATGTGATAAAGCAATATATAATAAAATGTTCATGATGTAAACTTGGTGGGCGAACAGGTATCCACTGTACAATTCAATTTCATTTAATGGTTGATGTTTTTCATATTAAAATTTGGGTAAAAAATGCTATCATTTTGTTGTATACCTGAAAATAATATAATGTCGATTATACCTCAATGTAAAAGTAATTTAAAATATGACTGTGTTGTAAGTAATCTTTTTGCAGTTAATAATATATTGTTAAGATTTATACATATTATTGCAGGTCACTGTAGTTATTCATTTGGTCTCTTATTTTAAAAAATTCCACTGTGTGAAAAAGTCTATAGTTATTCACTCTCCTCTCAACAGACAGTTGGGTTGCTTCAAGGTTCTGCTGTTATTATGGTATGAATGTGCTCATATATGTAATTTCTAACTCAATCAGTCTCGTTCGCTACTTTTTCTTCCTTTGCCATCATATTTAGACAAGGCTTCCCCACTTTGAGATCAGATTAAAGGTCACACATATATTCTTTATAGTCCTTTCAGAGTTATTTTCTACGATAAATTTTTTAATCTCTGGAGTTTATGCTAGTGTCTAGCATTATTCATTCCATAACCATTTAAGGGGTTCTTTCTCCCTTTGCTAAGCTCATATGTGGTATTTCCCAATCATTACAGAACACATCTTGCTACACAGATAAAAGGACTGGAGAATACTCTCCAGAACAAGGCTCTTCACCACTGCGGGGAATTACTTGCCACCTCCTTTGTGCCCTCACAGCTTTTGTCACACCTCCCTTGCACAAGCCCTTCGTGTACACACGTCTGACCACGCCAATAAACGGGGCGGGGGGCTCGGGTTACAACAGCCTCAACATACAATGTTTCAAGTTTACGAGGATCACTCCCATAGAAACTTTTAAAAATTGAGACGTGTTTCGGCTTACACGTTAGCATCATACTTACGGACTACATGGGCAAACTAGTTTGGTTGCACGTGGTGGAAGAATACACAGTAACACGCCTATGAGTGTGGAAGTTGGCGTCCCCCAGGACACTCACCTATGCCATTTTGGACTGTTAAAAGCGCAACTATTCCATTTGTGTTAGGCATTTCAACTTACCAAAATTTGGGTTGCATCACTGTCGTAGGAACAGAACTGTCATAACCCGAGGACCCCCTGTATTATAAGTCACAATTTGATCAGAAAACAGCCAGACCTAGCACCCAGGACTACTGATCTCCCTGTACTGTAATGAATAAAACAAAGCATTTTAAGAGGTGACTTCTAAACCCGAATCGCCTCTCACAACTACTAAGCTATTTGGTAAAGTTGTCAGAGTTCGTCAAGTGAACAGTTGAGCGGAGATGCCAAGTGGGAAGCAGGACCAGTGAGGGGAGAAGAAAAAGGAGGAGAAAAAAATGTTTTGTCTCCCTTCAAACTTCAGAGAAAGGCAGGCCATCTCTTCCCCACGGGTCAACAGGCGCGTCATACAGCCTGCCGAGTGCTTTCAGGGACATGGAAACTGTTTCCAAGGAGGCTGTTGTTGGTTTTGCTCATTCCTTCCATTTCTTTCATTGGTTTGACCCCACAAGTCCTGTTGGTGACATTAGCTCCCTGTTTGCTGGACTGGAATGGTTTTATTTTTAAACATTTGGGTACAGACTTTAAGATTTTCAAGATTTGAGAAAACGAAATAGTTTCCCATTAACAAAACTCTTCACACAAATGTCACTTTGCAGCCTAACAGATTTCATGCGCCTCCCCAGATACCAGTGGATGGGAAGGCCGCCATTCCCTGGACATACCAGATGGGGCTGTCCGGGCTGATGTCTGGTTTATATGGCCTCTGCCCATCCCTGGGGCCTGCTCCCTCCTGGTCCCCTTTCCTTCAAGCTTAAACTTGAGCGTCCTGGAGAAAAAACTGAGGGCAGCATTGCCAGGTGACATTCATTACCTAGGAAGGACCAAATAGCTCAGGCTGTGGTCCTCCCTCTCCAAGCCTGTGCACACCCACCCCAGTCCCCAAAACCCACACCCTTCACTCTGGGAATTTCCATTGTGTTTGGAAATTCTGTGGCTTTCTGAAACAATGCTGGTGCTGCTGGTAGTTAAAGAAAACCAGCTGCAAAATCTCAACCTCTTTTCACAAAAAACAGTACTTTATGCCTTAAAGAATGTATCTCAACCTCACCCGCCCCCCCAACACACACACACACACACACACACACACACACACACACACACACACACACACACTTTGTAGGAACATCATGCAGTCACATATCTTGTTCCTTCGGGATGCTGACTCGGGAGGGATACCCTCCATCTCGGCCTGCTGCTTAGCTGGGAAACCTTGTCCGCCTGCTGCCAACACAAGGCTGATGCTCTGAAATTTAACACCCTGTTCTTTACCACCCACCACTCTCCACTTCAACACACGGAATTGCCTTTCGAGCTGGGAGATGAGGCTCCCAAACCCAAAGCCAGAGGACAAATGGAAGTAGAGGCTGTGTAAACAGTAGACCCCACGTTCCGATCCTTCAGTCCCCTAACCTCTCTGAGCCTCATCCTGCATCTGTGAAAAACGAATCCAGTACCAATACTTCTTACCGAAAAATGCCACATGGTTACTGTGAGAAATAAATGGGAATATTTATAAAAGACGTCAGTGAGACTTAATATTGCTGGTTATTATTACGATTCATCGATAGTCTAGAAGACAAATAGTTCTCAAGGAGGAAAACACCAACCATCCTGTTCCTGTGACTTGCTGTTCCCAAAGCCCCCAAATGCCCTACCAGGGTTATAGCTGCTGATACTATGCTGGTTCACCTCATGCAAACCAGACCAAGGGGATGGCTCCCCATCAGCTGAGGTGGCCAAAATGCACCCTACTGAGAAGCCACAGGTATGACTTGGCCCCCCACCCTGGACTGATTTCCCTACCCAGGTCAGACACACACACACACACACATACACACACACAGAGAGAGAGAGAGAGAGAGGGAAACCTGGGCCCCTGGGACTGACATCACAGCCTCCGTGTTCCAGGGCCCCAGCCATGGCCTCTGCAGCTGCACGAGATACACCTGGATGGTGGGCTCTCTTCAGAGGCACCGTAGAAAAGGGACAACCCAAAGTGGCCAAAGATTATGTCACCAAAGTGGGATTTTGGAAAGATGCTGGGCTGAGTTCCAGTTCTGCTACCAGTTGGTCAATTTCAAGAAGCTCATTTGTTCTCTCCATGCCTCTGTCAATGCTGATTGGCAGGGGGTGATGACCAGATGAGATCTGAAGAGATGGCTATTACTGTCGTTACTATTAAATGTGTGTCCTTGGCATGAATAGACACTTCTCCCAGGAAGAGATACAAATGGCCAACAGATATATGAAAAAATGCTCAGCTTCATTAGTTATTAGGGAAATGCAAATCAAAACTACAATGAGATACCACCTCACCCCTGTTAGATTAGCTATGATCAACAAGACGGGTAATAGCAAATGTTGGAGAGGCTGTGGAGAAAAAGGAACCCTCATTCACTGTTGGTGGGACTGTAAAGTAGTACAACCATTATGGAGGAAAGTATGGTGGTTCCTCAAAAAACTGAAAATAGAACTACCTTATGACTCAGCAATCCCTCTACTGGGTATATACCCCAAAACCTCAGAAACATTGATACGTGAAGACACATGTAGCCCCATGTTCATTGCAGCACTGTTCACAGTGGCCAAGACATGGAAACAACCAAAAAGCCCTTCAATAGAAGACTGGATAAAGAAGATGTGGCACATATACACTATGGAATACTACTCAGCCATAAGAAACGATGACATCAGATCATTTACAGCAAAATGGTGGGATCTTGATAACATTATAAGGAGTGAAATAAGTAAATCAGAAAAAAACAAGAACTACATGATTCCATACATTGGTGGAACATAAAAAATGAGACTAAGAGACATGGACAAGAGTGTGGTGGTTACCAGGGGTGGGGGGAGGGAGGACAGGGGGAGAGTTAGGGGGAGGGGGAGGGCCACAGAGAACTAGATAGAGGGTGGCGAAGGACAATCTGACTTTGGGCGAGGGGTATGCAACATAATTTAATGACAAGGTAACCTAGACATGTTTTCTTTGAATATATGTACCCTGATTTATTAATGTCATCCCATTACCATTAATAAAAATTTATTTAAAAAATAAAATAAAATAAAATAAATGTGTGTCCTTGGGCAAGTCACGAAGCCACTCTGAGCCTGTTTCCTCATCTGAAAATGGGGTTAATAATCCTTCTCAGGCAATACCTCAACCCAGGATCCTTCTGGGGCCAGGAGGTGTCCTGAGATGACCTGTCAGAAATACTGTGTGTGTTGCAATGTTAAAATAATTACAACTAAAAAAGAGGGTCGGAATCATTCATTGTCCAAATTTTAAAGAGAAAATTTCAGAACTAAAACCATCTCTCCTCAACACAAGTTCTCCCCTGTGTCACTGCTAAATTGGGTGTAGGTTTTTGTTGTTATTGTTTTTTAATCATTTACTTCTTTTTCTCAAGTTCCATCAGTTTAGAGCACATGAGGCTTCCACAGAGAGGAATTAGACATCACATCCCTGTCCCCAGATGCATGGACAGCAATGGGGGACCTCCCTGCTGAGACTAACACCCTACCCCCTGGGCAGAAACGACTCTGGGCTGGGTTAGGACAGAATAAAGCTCCGATACTCAGAACCATCATGGATGCAGTGATGATCTATGGTATCAAATACGAACAAAGGCAAAAGTGAAACATTTTCATGTTAAACAATTTTGTAAAAAAAAAATTATAGCTCCAGTTGATGCAGGAATACAGTATTCCCTAAAGATTACAAACCCTAGATAAATCTTTCAACGCCCTTACTTAGTTCAAAACAACCAATCTACAAAAGAACGAAGGTCAGTGGTGACACCAGCACACACGGCACAGGGGCAGCTTATACTGAGTTCCAGAAGGAGCAGCCCCCGCCCCAGCTGACTAAAGAGTTCTTCTTCATTTAAAATCCAACGATAACTCCAGAGAACATAAAGCACATTTTCTGAACGGCGGCCATAAATCAAATTTTCTTGCCTGCATGCAATCTAGACTTAGCCACTTAGTTCATCTTAATAAACAAGTTACTCATTCAAAGGAAAATAAATGAAATGTTTTGCCTTGAGGTAAAGTTTTATTTTTAATAGTTTGGTGCCGTGGTGACAGAAGAAATATTCTGCGATGTGAATTGCCTTTTGTTCTTCCGGTGCTTTGAGGGGTGGACTGGGGGGGGGGGGGGGGAGGGTAGAAGGGTTGTCGGTTTCTTCTGAGTTTGCCCTGCCAGGGAGACCAAGTCCTCTCTGCTTCTCTCTCTCACAGCTATATCTGCTCTTGCAAGGAACTTCCCTGAAAGAAATGGTGGTTTATCTTCCCAAGTTATCAACACAATGATGGGTGGTTTAGAGTCCTATTTATTATTTTTAAGCAAGTCATAACAATAAAAATGGAACTCAAGGTGAAGGTCTCTCTCTTAAATAAATAACAGGTCATACAACCACGATGCTAAAATATAAAATCCCTAAAGGATGATGAGGTCATGCCACAGTGATACTGTTCTAAATGACAAAGCAGAGGGCACATTTGCAAATTATTTACGAATCCAAAAGACCTTAATTATGTACGTCTCTGAAGAAACATAAAAATACAGAGACACACTTTCTACTGTCCCAGCTCCCCGAGTCCCAAATCCATCTGCAAAGAACTGTAAGACTTTCCGGAGCAGGAACCAGGTTCAAGTCCCTTTGCTATCCCCACCTGAGCATTATGCCTGTCATGGGGCAGACACTGAATGTGTGGAAGGAGGGAAGGGGAGGGGAGGGGAGGGGAGGGGAGGGGGAGACAGATGGAAGGATGGATAGATGAATGGAAGGATGGATGGATGGATGGATGAATGAGTGGAAGGAAAGACGGATAGGACAGAGAGAGGGAGGGAGGGAAGGAGAGAGGGAGGATGGACTAACAAATGAAATAAATCCTCAGAGGAGGAAAGGCTTCCATTGGCTTTTAGAAATGGAAGCAGACAAAGTTCTGCCTCTGCACCCTGAAGAGACGTATGTGCTTTGTGACTCAGCTCCACCTCCTCCCTAGTCTCAGAGAGGCACGTTCAATAGTCAGGGAGCTCTGTACATCCCAGAAACTGAGTCCACATCACAAGGATTCTTCCCAGGATCATCACAACATTCCAGTGAAGTAAGGTTCCTTGGCCCATGTCATATTGGGACACATAACTGGTCATTCCTGCCACTAATTCTGCCATCTACCACCAAGTTATAAACCAAACCTGGGGACACCTTTCATCGCAGCCTGAGACACTTCTAAATAGCAAGTAAAGAGTTTTAGTCTGGGAAAAGAAAGAGAAACTTAAGAGAAGGGCTACGGAAAAAAGATTTAAGCAGGAAAGAAGAGGTGATCCCACCAATTCGCTGTGTGGTCCAACCTAAATATCACCTCCTTCATGAAGCCTTTCTTATTCAGCCCACCAGACATGGTGCCTCCTGCTTCTGAACTCTGAGCTATGCAGCACCTCACCCCAGCACCTGTCACATTCTGTCTTACAGTTATTTGTATACTTGCTTCCTTCTCCCAGACTCCCATTAGACCACCAGTTTCCCAGGAAAAACACTGCATCTTCCACACTTCTTACTTTTTAGAAGCTCCCAGTCTCATGCATGAACATGATCAGCACTTAGAAGATATTTCTTTTTTTCAGATTTTATTTTATTTTTTTGTCTTTTTTAAAATCATTTTTTATTGATTTTAATTTGTGTTTACACAGATTCCAGAGTTGCCCCGAATGCATCACCCCTCCCCCATATTCCCCTCAAATTCTCCTTTGATCCCTCCTATAGCGCCCTCCCCACTTCCCTTCAGGTTTATCCCATCTTATCATCACCTTTCCCTTTGTCCTCTTTTCCTCTGGTCCCTTTGATCCCTCCTCTGTCTCAATTCCGTTCCTCAGTACACATTGTTTATTGGATTCCTCAAATGAGTGAGGTCATATGATATTTTTCTTTTTCTGCCTGGCTTATTTCACTTATCATAATAGTTTCCATGTTCATCCATGTTGTCGCAAAAGGTAAGATTTCCTTCTTTTTCAAGGCTGCGTAGTATTCCATTGTGTATATGTACCACTGCTTTTTTTTTTTTTTTTGTATTTTTCTGAAGCTGGAAACGGGGAGAGACAGTCAGACAGACTCCCGCATGCGCCCAACCGGGATCCACCCGGCACGCCCACCAGGGGGCGACGCTCTGCCCACCAGGGGGCGATGTTCTGCCCCTCCAGGGCGTCGCTCTTTTGCGACCAGAGCCACTCTAGCACCTGGGGCAGAGGCCAAGGAGCCATCCCCAGCGCCCGCGCCATCTTTGCTCCATTGGAGCCTCGCTGCGGGAGGAGAAGAGAGAGACAGAGAGGAAGGAGAAGGGGAGGGGTGGAGAAGCAGATGGGCGCTTCTCCTGTGTGCCCTGGCCGGGAATCGAACCCGGGACTTCTGCACGTCAGGCCGACACTCTACCACTGAGCAAACTGGCCAGGGCCTGTACCACTGCTTTTTAATCCACTCATCCACCAATGGACACTTGGGCTGTTTCCAGATCTTCGCTATTGTGAACAATGCTGCATTAACATGAGAGTGCATTCCTCCTTTTGAAACAGTGCTATGGTGTTCTTGGGGTATATTCTTAAAAGTGGGATAGCTGGGTCAAAGGGAAGTTCGATTTTTAATTTTTTGAGGAATCTCCATACTGTTTTCCACAGTGGCTGCACCAGTCTGCATTCCCACCAGCAGTGCAGGAGGGTTCCCTTTTCTCCACATCCTCGCCAGCACTTATTCTGTGTTGTTTTGTTGATGAGCACCATTCTGACTGGTGTGAGGTGATACCTCATTGAGGTTTTAATTTTCATTTCTCTAATGCAGGAGTCCCCAAACTTTTTACACAGGGGGCCAGTTCACTGTCCCTCAGACCGTTGGAGGGCTGCCACATACAGTGCTCCTCTCACTGACCACCAATGAAAAAGGTGTCCATTCCGGAAGTGCTACGGGGGTGGATAAATGGCCTCAGGGGGACGCATAAAGCCCGCGGGCCGAAGTATGGGAACGCCTGCTAATGATTAGTGATGTTGAGCATTTTCTCATATGCCTATTAGCCATCTGTATGTCCCCTTTGGAGATGTGTCTATTCATTTCCTTTGCCCATTTTTTGATTGGATTGTTTATCTTCCTGGTGTTGAGCCTTACAAGTTCTTTATAAATTTTTGTTATTAACCCCTTATCAGATGTATTGTCAAATATATTCTCCCGTTGTGCAGTTTATCTTTTCATTCTGTTCTTATTATCTTTAGCTGGGCAAAAGCTTTTTAGTTTGATATAGTCCCATTTGTTTATCCTGTCTTTTATTTCACTTGCCTATGGAGATAAATCAGCAAATTTACCTGTGAGAGATGTCAGAGAGCTTACTGCCTATGTTTTCTTCTAAGATGCTTATGGTTTCTCGGCTTACATTAAGTCTTTTATCCATTTTGAGTTTATTTTTGTGAATAGTGTAAGTTGGTGGTCTAAGTTTCATTTTTTACAGGTAGCTGTCCAATTTTCCCAACACCATTTGTTAAAAAGGCTGTCTTTACTCCATTGTATGCTCTTACCTCCTTTGTCAAATATCAGTTGTCCATAAAGGTGTGGGTTTATTTCTGGGTTCTCTGTTCTGTTCCATTGATCTATATGCCTGGTCTTATATCAGTACGAGGCTGTTTTGAGTACAATGGCCTTGTAGTATAACTTGATATTGGAAAGTGTGATACCTCTCACTTTTCAAGATTGCTGAGGCTATTTGTGTTCTTTTTTGGTTCCATATAATTTTTGGAATATGTGTTCTATATCTTTGAAGTATGTCATTGGTATTTTAATAGGAATTGCATTGAATTTGCAGATTGCTTTGGGGAATATAGACATTTTAATGATGTTTGTTCTTCCTAACCATGAGCACGGTATATGCTTCCACTTGTTTGTATCTTCCCTGATTTCTTTTATCAATGTTTTATAATTTTCCAAGTACAAGTCTTTCATTTCCTGGTTAAATTTACTCCTAGGTACTTTATTTTTTTGGTTGCAATAGTGAAGGGGATCGTTTCCTTAATTTCTCTTTCTGACAGTTCATTGTTAGTGTATAAAAATGCCTCTGACCTCTGAGTATTAATTTTATATCTTGTCACTTTGCTGAATTCATTTATCAGGTTCAGTAGTTTTTTGACTGAGACTTTAGGATTTTCTATATACAATATCATATCATCTGCAAATAATGATAGTTTTACTTCTACTTTTCCAATTTGGATGCCTTTTATTTCTTCTTCTTGTTTGATTGCTGTGGCTAGGACTTCCAGGACTATGTTGAATAAGAATGTTGAAAGGGGGCACCCCTGCCTTGTTCCTGATCTTAAGGGGATTGCTTTTAATTTTTGCCCATTGATTATGATGTTGGCTGTGGGTTTGTCATAGATGGCCTTTATCATGGTGAAGTATGTTCCCTGTATTCCCACTTTGTTGAGAGTTTTGATCATGAATGGGTGCTGGATTTTATAAATGCTTTTTCTGCATCTATTGAAATTATCATGTGGTTTATCTCCTTCCTTTTGTTTATGTGGTGAATCACATTGATTGATTTGTCAATATTCTACCAGCCTTGTCTCCCCAGAATAAATCCCACTTGATCATGGTGTATGATTTTTTTTTTATATATTGCTGGATCTGGTTGGCTAATATTTTGTTGAGAATTTTAGCATCTACATTCATCAGGAATATTGGCCTATAATTTTCTTTTTAGTGTGTTGTCTTTGCCTGGTTTTGGAATCAGAATTATGCTTGCCTCATAAAAGGAGCTTGGAAGTCTTCCTTCCTCTTGAATTTTTGAAATAGCTTGAGAAAGATAGAAGTTAGTTCTTCTTTGAATATTTGGTAGAATTCAATTGTGAAGCCACTGGGCCCTGGGCTTTTGTTTGTTGGGAGTTTTTGATAACTATTTTGATCTCATTTGTTGTAATCAGTCTGGTTAGGTTTTCTGATTCTTCCAGATTGATTTTTGAAAGATTGTATGTTTCAAGGAATTTGTCCGTTTCATCTAGTTTGTCTAATTTTTTGGCATACAGTTCTTCATAGTATTTTCTTACAATCCTTTGTATTTCTGTTGTGTCAGTTGTTATTTCTCCACTCTCATTTCTAATTTTATTTATTTGAATCCTCTCTCTTTTTTTCTTGGTGAGTCTGGTTAAAGGTTTATCGATCTTGTTTACCTTTTCAAAGAACCAGCTCCTTGATTTATTAATCCTCTGAATTGTTTCTTTAGCCTCTATGTCATTTACTTCCGCTCTGATCTTTATTATTTCCTTCCTTCTTCTTCCTCTGGGCTTTATTGTTTTTCTTTCTCTAGTTCTTTTAGATGCAGGGTTAAGTTGTTTATTTGAGCTTTTCTAGATTTTTCTAGTTCATGCCTGTAATGCTATGAACTTCCCTCTCAGTACTGCTTTTGCTGTGTCCCATAAATTTTGAGTTGATATATGCTCATTATCATTTGTTTCTAGGAATTTTTTTATTTCTTCCTTGATCTCATTGTTAACTCAATTGTTATTTAGTTACATGCTATTTAGTTTCCAAGTGTTTGAGTATTTTTCATTTTTCTGTTGTGGTTGATGATTTCTAGTTTCATGCCATAGTGATCAAAAAAGATGCTTGATATGATTTCAAAATCTGTTGAGACTGCTTTTGTGCCCTAACATGTGGTCTATCCTAAAGAATGTATCATGAGCACTTAAAAAGAATGTATATTCTGCTGTTTTAGGGTGAAAGATACTGAAGATATTTATTAAGTCCAGTTGATCTAGTGTGTCCTTTAAGTCTGCTGTTTCTTTGTTAATTTTCTTTCTTGAGGACCTATCTAGTGATGTTAGTGGGGTATTGAAATCCCCTACTATTATAGCATTGCTGTTGATCTCGCACTTTATATCCATCAAAATCTGCTTTATAGGAGGCGGGCGCTGTGGGGGAGAAGGGCAGCCGCTCTGGCTGCGGTGTCTGTCCCCCGGGCTCCGACCAGGTCACTGAGCACTTCCATGTGGAGACTGGCACATGACCAAACCCGAGACACGCAGCTCATCACAGTTGACGAAAAGCTGATTTTTATCGGGTGACATCACGGAAATGGCGCCGTGAGCAGCGCGTCCGACAGATCTCCCTAAAATCTCAACAAATTTATCAACTAGAAACAGGAAAATTTATCTTCGGAGCATTATGGAGTTCCACACAAACTGAAAGCAAAAGGACTGTTATCACTTGAATCTGAGAGATGAGGGTGTGGAGGAAGCTACCGCAGGGACGTTCATTCAAGCCGCGAGGAAGTGCGCCTGTGGTAAGTCATCCGGCACTCGGGAGCCGTGAGCAGCCGCCGCAAGCCGCCGCGAGCAGCGCCCGGGTCGGTTGCAGAGCGAGCACCACCCACACTCCGGAGCGGCGAGCAGCCGCTGGCGCGCGCCCGGTCTGGTTGCAGACCGAGCATTGCAGACCAAGCACCGCTAACGTTCCCAGCGGCCCGCGCACGGGGAGCGGGAGAGGCCCCAGGGCGGTATTCCCTACTTGGGAGATTCTCTCCGCGGGCGGGGCACCTCACCCAGCCATTCAAGCTAACAATCAAGCGTTGGGGGAGGGGCGCGCGCAGGCAGCCTGAAATACCTTCGGGAGCACAGCTGCGACCCAATTACTAAAATTAACTTAACCCGTGAAATCTGCGCACCCTCGGTTCTAATTGATAAGATCTCTCTCAGTTCACCGACCCAAGACAAGAGGCGTGATATTTTTTAGTGCCTCTCGCTAAAGGAGCGGGGGCAACTTCTGATTGATAGAGCCTCCATATTCAGGGATAAACGGTAACAAGAAGGACTTGGCAGATAATAAGATCTATACTACACTAGTCGCAAGCAGAGACTAGTGCCTCTTCTTACCAGCCAAAACAGGCTACAAAGTGTGGAAAGCCTGGGTTGAGAGGTCCAACTGAATGCTAGGTGCTGAACAGTCACCTTGACAACAATTGACTCCCACCCCCGCCTGATTACACTGGAGGCCCTGACTGCCAGAGCCCGTCCCAAAGCCTTGCACTGAGTGGGGATAGAGTGGGGATTTCCCAGCTCTTTGAGCCTCTTACTCCCCAGGCAGAAGCAGTGGCAGCCTTATAGCTGGATCACCAGGCTGCTAATTCAGGAAGGGGGGACTAGAAGAGAGAATCCACGAAAGCAAACTCTCTCATCGTTGGACCCTGCAAACGCCAACAAGCCTTGACTACCAGCAAGACTAAAGCCAATTATATGACATTGCCATAGAATCCCATCAACTGCAAATCCCTACCTAAATGTGACACAGGGGCAGAGCCTGGGGTACAGAGTCACCGACCAGGAAGAGGGAGAGAAAAGAAAAAGGAAGAAGTTAACATCTCAAAATCAAGAAAAATCCACAGACTTTACAACTTGTTCCACTAATTTTTTGTTGTTGTTGTTGTTGTTTGTTTCTTCTATCTTATTGCCTTTATTTCCTCCACCTCGATCCTTCTATTCTCTGCCCATCTTATGCTTCCCTTTTCTTGAACTACACTACCCATAAGTGTTACATTTTATTTCTCTTCTTCATCCTCACCCTCCTTTGGGGTTATACTCCAGGACACTTAACTCTCACTCTCTCCTCTTTTGTTTTTTTTGTTTGTTTGTTTGTTTTTTGCTTTATTTTGTTTTTTTCTCTTCCTTTTTTATTTCTTCCTTCGTTTTTCTCTTTTTCTTATTTTTTCCTTTCTATTCGTTTTTTCTTTTCTCGTTTTACTTTCCTCCCATTTAATCCTCAATCATGAACAAATTAGTTAATTTGGGACTCAAGGCTTTTTTTGGCTTTATTTTTCTTTTTCGCTTTTGTTTTTGTTTTTTTCTTCTTAGTTTATTTTTGTGGCATTTTGGGTCCTCCCAACCCAAGGTCTCCATTGTATTTGGTCTTCGCTCCACTTAATACAACAGATTTTTACTTATGATTTTTATTTTTTTTCTTCTTTATTATTCCTTTTTTTGTCCTTTTTTCTGGTTCCCTCTTATCCCTCTCATTATATCTCTTAGTTGACCATCACCCGCAGGCAGATCAACTTATGCTTGTCTAAGATTTTCTTCCTTTTTTTTTTTTTTTTTTTGCATTTAGTAGGTCCCTACTCCCCTTTTTTTTTGCCCCTTGAACTCTTCACTGCAAACCAGGCCCTCCATTATAGGCACGATATTTCCCTGAGGAGGGGAGAGGAGGGAAGGAGAAGAAAGAAAAAAAAGGGGGAAATAATAAATTATTACTGCTTTTTTTTGTGGGGTGTTTTACCCTTTGGTTTTTTTTTTTTTTTTTTTTTTTTTACTTTTTACTCTTTATTAATTCTAATTAGTGCTATCAACAAGACCACCCTCAGATGCCAATAAGAAAGAGGAAATCGAATATTATGGATACAAAAGAAAGAGAGGTAACACAAATAGATGTGGAAAAATCTATGGAGAAAAGACTTAACATATTGGAAGCCTTGGAGCTAAATGACAGAGAATTTAAAATAGAAATCTTAAAAATACTCAGAGATATACAAGAAAACACAGGAAGGCAATATAGGGAGATCAGAAAACAACTCAATGAACACAAAGAATATATTACCAAGGAAATTGAAACTATAAAAACAAATCAAACAGAAATGAAAAACTCAATTCACGAGCTGAAAAACGAGGTAACAAGCTTAGCTAGCAGAACAACCCAGATTGAAGATAGGATTAGTGAAATAGAAGACAAACAACTTGAGGCACAACAGAGAGAAGAAGAAAGAGACTCAAAAATAATAAAAAACGAGAAAGCCCTACAGGAATTGTCTGACTCCATCAGAAAGAATAACATAAGAATAATAGGTATATCAGAGGGAGAAGAGAAAGAAAATGGAATGGAGAATATACTCAAACAAATAATAGACGAGAACTTCCCAAGCCTGTGGAAAGAACTAAAGCCTCAAATTCAAGAAGGAAACAGAACACCGAGTTTTCTTAACCCCAACAAACCCACTCCAAGGCACATCATAATAAAGTTGACACAAACCAATGACAAAGAAAAAATTCTCAAGGCAGCCAGGGAAAAGAAGAGTACAACATATAAAGGAAGGCCTATTAGATTATCATCAGATTTCTCAGCAGAAACTCTACAAGCTAGAAGAGAGTGGACCCCAATATTTAAAGCCCTGAAAGAGAGGAACTTTCAGCCAAGAATACTATACCCATCAAAGCTATCCTTCAAGTATGAAGGAGATATAAAAACATTCACAAATACAGAAAAGATGAGAGAATTTATCACGAGAAAGCCCCCACTCCAGGAAATACTAAAGGGGGTTTTCCAACCAGATTCAAAGAACAAAAGAAAACAACACCACAAGTAACAGCTCCACCAAGAACACAATAAAACCAAACTTAAACTGTGACAACAAAGGAAAAAAAAGGGGGGAGAGAATGGAGATTAACAGTAGCAAAGGACGATGAAGTGCAGAAATACTTATAAGATAGGGTACTACAATGAATATGGTAGGTA
This sequence comes from Saccopteryx leptura, assembly GCF_036850995.1. Classification (NCBI taxonomy): domain Eukaryota; kingdom Metazoa; phylum Chordata; class Mammalia; order Chiroptera; family Emballonuridae; genus Saccopteryx; species Saccopteryx leptura. The sequence goes on from NC_089503.1 coordinate 178,961,028, forward strand.
CCCTTTTCATTACTTAATGGTAACCACCCTAGAACAAACCACCACAAAAACACATGACTTAAAAAAGGTAGCAACAGAGGAAAGAAGTATGGAACACAAACAAACAGAAACAAATGATAGAAAAACAAAAGAGAAGAATCAAACTAGATACAAAACTAACAGAAAGCAATTTATAAAATGACAGTAGGGAACCCACAAGTGTCAATAATTACACTAAATGTAAATGGATTAAACTTACCAATAAAAAGACACAGAGTAGCAGAATGGATTAAAAAAGAAAATCCAACTATATGCTGCCTACAAGAAACACATCTAAGCAACAAGGATAAAAACAAATTCAAAGTGAAAGGCTGGAAAACAATACTCCAAGCAAACAACACCCAAAAAAAAGCAGGTGTAGCAATACTCATATCTGATAATGCTGACTACAAGACAGAAAAAGTACTCAGAGACAAAAATGGTCACTTCATAATGATTAAGGGGACACTGAATCAAGAAGACATAACAATCCTTAATATATATGCACCAAACCAAGGAGCACCAAAATATATAAGACAGCTACTTATTGACCTTAAAACAAAAACTAACAAAAATACAATCATACTTGGAGACCTCAATACTCCGCTGACGGCTCTAGATCGGTCATCCAAACAGAGAATCAATAAAGATATAGTGGCCTTAAACGAAATACTAGAACACCTGGATATGATAGACATCTACAGGACACTTCATCCCAAAGCGACAGAGTATACATTTTTCTCTAGTGTACATGGAACATTCTCAAGAATTGACCATATGTTGGGCCACAAAGACAATATCAGCAAATTTAGAAAAATTGAAATTGTACCAAGCATATTTTCTGATCATAAAGCCTTGAAACTAGAATTCAACTGCAAAAAAGAGGGGGAAAAACCCACAAAAATGTGGAAACTAAACAACATACTTCTAAAAAATGAATGGGTCAAAGAAGAAATAAGCGCAGAGATCAAAAGATACATACAGACAAATGAAAATGAAAATACAACATATCAGAATCTCTGGGATGCAGCAAAAGCAGTAATAAGAGGAAAGTTCATATCACTTCAGGCCTATATGAACAAACAAGAGAGAGCCGAAGTAAACCACTTAACTTCACACCTTAAGGAACTAGAAAAAGAAGAACAAAGACAACCCAAAACCAGCCGAAGAAAGGAGATAATAAAAATCAGAGCAGAAATAAATGAAATAGAGAACAGAAAAACTATAGAAAAAATTAATAAAACAAGGAGCTGGTTCTTTGAAAAGATCAACAAAATTGACAAACCCTTGGCAAGACTCACCAAGGAAAAAAGGCACAGGACTCAAATAAATAAAATCCAAAATGAAAGAGGAGAGATCACCACAGACATCATAGATATACAAAGAATTATTGTAGAATACTATGAAAAATTATATGCCACCAAATACAACAATCTAGAAGAAATGGATAAATTCCTAGAACAATACAACCTTCCTAGACTGAGTCATGAAGAAGCAGAAAGCCTAAACAGACCAATCAGCAGGGAGGAAATAGAAAAAACTATTAAAAACCTCCCCAAAAATAAAAGTCCAGGCCCAGACGGTTATACTAGTGAATTCTATCAAACATTCAAAGAAGACTTGGTTCCTATTCTACTCAAAGTCTTCCAAAAAATTGAAGAAGAAGCAATACTTCCAAACACATTTTATGAGGCCAACATAACCCTCATACCAAAACCTGGCAAGGATGGCACAAAGAAAGAAAACTACAGACCAATATCTCTAATGAATACAGATGCTAAAATTCTAAACAAAATACTGGCAAACCGAATACAACAACATATTAAAAAAATAATACATCATGATCAAGTGGGATTCATCCCAGAATCTCAAGGATGGTTCAACATACGCAAAACGGTTAACGTAATACACCATATCAACAAAACAAAGAACAAAAACCACATGATCTTATCAATAGATGCAGAAAAGGCTTTTGATAAAATACAACACAATTTTATGTTTAAGACTCTCAACAAAATGGGTATAGAAGGAAAATATCTCAACATGATAAAGGCCATATATGATAAACCATCAGCCAACATCATTTTAAATGGCATAAAACTGAGGACTTTCTACCTTAAATCAGGAACAAGACAGGGTTGTCCACTCTCTCCACTCTTATTTAACGTGGTGCTAGAAGTTCTGGCCAGAGCAATCAGACAAGACAAAGAAATAAAAGGCATCCATATCGGAAAAGAAGAAGTAAAGGTATCACTTTTTGCTGATGATATGATCCTATACATCGAAAACCCGAAGGACTCCACAAAAAGATTATTAGTAAAAATAAACCAATACAGTAAGGTCGCAGGATACAAAATTAACATACAAAAGTCCATAGCCTTTCTCTATGCCAACAATGAAATATTAGAAAACGAACTCAAAAAAATAATCCCCTTCACGATTGCAACAAAAAAAATAAAATACCTAGGAATAAACATAACAAAGAATGTAAAGGACCTATATAATGAAAATTACAAAGCATTGTTAAGGGAAATCGAAAAAGATACAATGAGATGGAAAAATATTCCTTGTTCTTGGATAGGAAGAATAAATATAATCAAAATGGCCATATTACCCAAAGCAATATACAAATTTAATGCAATTCCCATCAAAATCCCTATGAGATTTTTTAAAGAAATGGAACAAAAAATCATCAGATTTATATGGAACTATAAAAAACCCCGAATAGCCAAAACAATCCTAAGGAAAAAGAAGGAAGCTGGGGGCATTACAATACCTGACTTTAAACTATATTATAGGGCCACAATAATCAAAACAGCATGGTATTGGCAGAAAAATAGACACTCAGACCAATGGAACAGAATAGAAAGCCCAGAAATAAAACCACATATATATGGTCAAATAATCTTTGATAAAGGGGCCAACAACACACAATGGAGAAAAGAAAGCCTCTTTAACAAATGGTGTTGGGAAAACTGGAAAGCCACATGCAAAAGAATGAAACTCGACTACAGCCTGTCCCCGTGTACTAAAATTAATTCAAAATGGATCAAAGACCTAAATATAAGACCTGAAACAATAAAGTACATAGAAGAAGACATAGGTACTAAACTGATGGACCTGGGTTTTAAAGAACATTTTATGAACTTGACTCCAATGGCAAGAGAAGTGAAGGCAAAGATAAATGAATGGGACTACATCAGAATAAAAAGTTTTTGCTCAGCAAGAGAAACTGATATAAAAATAAACAGACAGCCAACTAAATGGGAAATGATATTTTCAAACAACAGCTCAGATAAGGGCCTAATTTCCAAAATTTACAAAGAACTCATAAAACTCAACAACAAACAAACAAACAATCCAATAAAAAAATGGGAAGAAGACATGAATAGACACTTCTCCCAGGAAGAGATACAAATGGCCAACAGATATATGAAAAGATGCTCAGCTTCATTAGTTATTAGGTAAATGCAAATCAAAACTACAATGAGATACCACCTCACCCCTGTTAGATTAGCTATTATCAACAAGACGGGTAATAGCAAATGTTGGAGAGGCTGTGGAGAAAAAGGAACCCTCATTCACTGTTGGTGGGACTGTAAAGTAGTACAACCATTATGGAGGAAAATATGGTGGTTCCTCAAAAAACTGCAAATAGAACTACCTTATGACCCAGCAATCCCTCTACTGGGTATATACCCCAAAACCTCAGAAACATTGATACGTGAAGACACATGTAGCCCCATGTTCATTGCAGCACTGTTCACAGTGGCCAAGACATGGAAACAACCAAAAAGCCCTTCAATAGAAGACTGGATAAAGAAGATGTGGCACATATACACTATGGAATACTACTCAGCCATAAGAAATGATGACATCAGATCATTTACAGCAAAATGGTGGGATCTTGATAACATTATAAGGAGTGAAATAAGTAAATCAGAAAAAAACAAGAACTACATGATTCCATACATTGGTGGAACATAAAAATGAGACTAAGAGACATGGACAAGTGTGTGGTGGTTACCAGGGGTGGGGGGAGGGAGGACAGGGGGAGAGTTAGGGGGAGGGGGAGGGGCACAGAGAACTAGATAGAGGGTGGCGAAGGACAATCTGACTTTGGGCGAGGGGTATGCAACATAATTTAATGACAAGGTAACCTAGACATGTTTTCTTTGAATATATGTACCCTGATTTATTAATGTCATCCCATTACCATTAATAAAAATTTATTTAAAAAAAAAGAAAAAAAAATCTGCTTTATATATTTAGGTGCTCCTATATTAGGTGCATAGATATTTATAATAGTTATATCTTCCTGTTGAATTGCTCCCTTTATCATTATGTATTGACCTTATCTCTTACTATAGCCTTTGTTTTAAAGTCCATTTTGTCTGATATAAGTATTGCTACCCCAGCTTTTTATTCATTTCCATTAGCATAAAATATTTTTTTCCATCCTTTTACTTTCAGTGTATGTCCATGTTTTGTTTATTGTTTTAAGGTGTGTCTCTTGTAGACAGCATATGTACAGGTCCTGTTTTCTTATCCATGTAGCTACCCTATGTCTTTTGATTGGATCATTTAATCCATTTACATTTGAGGTTATTATTGATATGTAGTTGTTTATTGCCATTTTTTTCTTTAAAGCTGTATTCCTCTTTTGCTATATTCTTTTCCCACTTTGATCTGTTTACATCATGCCCCTTAACATTTCCTGCAGCATTGGTTTGGTTGTAATAAATTCCTTGAGTTTTTTTTTTGTCTGGGAAACTTTTTATTTCTCCTTCAGTTTTAAACGATAGCCTTGCTGGATAAAGTAGTCTTGGTTGTAGGCTCTTGTTCTGCATTACTTTAAATATTTCTTGCCATTCCCTTCTGGCTTCAAGTGTTTCTGTTGAGAAGTCTGATGTCATCCTTATGGGGGCTCCTTTGTAGGTGATAGCCCTTTTTTCTCCAGCAGCTTTAAATACTTTCTCTTTATCACTTAGCTTTAGTATTTTAATTATGATGTGTCTTGGTGTAGATTTCTTTGGGTTTCTCTTTAATGGAATTCTTTGTGCTACTTGAACTTGTGTGACAATTTCCTGCATCAATTTAGGGAAGTTTTCAACTATGATTTGATGAACAAAGTCTCTATCCCTTGTTCTTTCTCTTCTTCTTCAGGAACCCATATGATGCGGATGTTATTTCTCTTCATGTTGTCACAGAGATCTCTTAGAGTTTCCTCAGACTTTTTGAGTCTCTTTTCTTTTTGCTGCTCTGCTTCAGTGCTTGTTTATCTTGTCCTCTAACTCGCTGATTCGATCCTCAGCTTCATCCATCCTGCTTTTAATTCCTTCCATTGTGGTCTTCATTTCTGATTTTGTCTTTGTCATTTCTGACTGATTCTTTTTATATTTCAATGTCCTTTTTTATACTTGCTATCTCTTTATTTAGTTGTTCATTATGTCCATCTATTGTTATTCTAAGATCTTTGAGCATTTTAACAATCATTATTTTAAACTCTGCATCCAGTAATTTGGTTATATCTGACTCATTCAAGTTCTTCTCTGGGGATTTCTCTTGATTCAATTGAGTTGCATTTTTCAGCCTTCACATTTTGTCTGTGTATAAGAAGGGTGTGGGCACTGGAGTCCAATGGGTGTGGCTTCTGTGTTCCTTAGGTGTGGTCTGTTTGCATGCTTGCCACCCCCTCGGCTATCAGGTATGAGCATTGCTGGTGCTGGCCAGCTGTGGCTGTCGCTGTGGTTTCTGCCTCTCCTCTATGAGAGGGGCTGTGTTCACTTGCCCAGGTCTACAAGCCTCAGCCCCCCCCCTTGCGGGTGGGGCTGCGTGCCGCACCAGGGCTGCAAGCCTCGGCAGGGCACCGCGGGCAGGGTTGAGCACCCTTGCTCAGTCGCGGGTCTCTGCCTATTTCCGGGCTTTCACCTGCCCCTGCAAGCGGAGTTGCACTCGTGCATTGGGCCACAAGCCCAGGCTCTGCAGGCTGGGCTGGGCTGCGCGCCTGCGCTCTGCTGCGGGTCTCTGCCTGTTCCTGGGGTTTTGCTCAGTACCTTTAAGAAGAATTCTAGGTCTGAGAAATCTGTTTCTTTCTCACAAACAGTATCCTGACTTGTTTTGCAGCTAAATACTGTCCATACAGCTCTTCTAGGCTCTGGGGCTGCAGGCTGGGGCTTTGTTCCTGGATCCCAGGACCCTCCCCTCTCCACTAAACTCACTTCCCATCACGTAAGTCTCTCCAGGCTGTGATTCACTCCGGGGAGCTAAGCATCCCTCTCCGCATTTCCACTTTTCCTGCCAGTCTCAGTGTGGCTTCTTCGGTGTTCCTTGGTTAAAGAGTCCTCTTAGTTTAGTCCAAAGTTGGTCTTTCCAGATGATGGTTCTTAAAATTAAGTTGTAATCACTTTGGTTCTGGAAGATGGAAGTTGGTACATCTGCCTACTCCATCGCCATCTTGCCGGTCTCAGAAGATATTTCTTTAATGTAAATTAAGTTGAAATTGAGAGTGCATAAAGGAAAGATGTAAATCACAAACTCTGAGGGAGCCTGGAAAATTCTAGGCAAATAGGACTCAAGCTATACGTCAATAATTTCAGGAAAGAATGAAAGTAAGATGGAACAGTGAAAACAAAACACCAAGGTCAGATACAGCCAACGAAGAAGAAAAGGGTAACAAATCAAACCAGAAAGTGGAGAAAATTAAAGTACTAATTTTCTTTATTAATTTTCACAGAATATTATAGATAATGCAGCAATATCAAAGATTTCTATTTTTCATGGCCTCAGGGGCTGGACAAGAGAAACAAAATATGACAACAGGAAGCAGGGCCTCATTTGTCAATTCAGTAAAATGGGGGCATTTGGGCAACATAAGAGCAAGTAATACATCAGAGATGGAAAAAGGCTTTTCTCTTAAAATTTCTTTTCAGTTGCTAGTCAACTCTGCTACATTTAACTTGTTTTGGAAGTTCCATCAGGCAGGAAAAACATTCTGCTTTGCGCAGAATTAGATGACAGGTAAGCATTGGTATGAATGCAAAACAGTTTTATGACCACTTGTGTTTAAATTCTTCAAGCTCTTTCACTTTACAGAAAAGGTGGAAAAGTAGCTCTTTGATGGGCATTGTCCTTCCTTAATACAGGACACTGCTGTATTCAAACCCTGGAAACCAAGACTATGTGATGGTAATTATACTCCCAAGTACAAAGTCTGGCTTCCAGCATAGGCCCAAGTTTTGGAAACCTGTCAGGAATGCAAGCAGATGTACCAATCTCCATAAAGAAAAATGCCCAGACTTTCTGGAGAGTAAAAATCAATTGCAAAAAGAATAGTTTTCGGGATGTGGGCATTTCTGTGGCATCTTTAGCCCTGACACTACACATGTGAGAACGCAAGCATTTATCTAAGTTTTGGAGACACTGAGTGTGCACTGGGCAGTATGAAACCCAGGTGTACCTGGTACCCTCAGCTACTGAGTGTCTCCAAGGGGTTCCCCATTTGTCAGATTTCCATCAAATTATAGTCAGAAGTTCACATCCCATCTATGTCCTTCCTTCCTGTGAAACAGAGTTCACTAACAAAATTTCAGCTTCCGGTCCCTTTGCAAGAAAAGGAAAAACAATGTCATGGGAAGAGGTGCAAAGGATTGTGGGAGTATCACTGCATGGAAAGGAGCAAACAGCATGTAGATTTCACACTTTAGAAAAATGCATGTTCCAGGTGTAACAACTGTCCCATGGTTACCTCAAGGTAACCCCAGGCTCCATCCTTCATCAGGAAATCCTGCCATCAAGGGGAACTGAAAACAGAGGCTCTGCAGCCTTCATTATCTAAATAAGTAGTGAAGAATGGGAGAAGCAAAAGGTCCAGCACCGGGCCAGTGAGCATCCACATGGCATAAATGTTTCTTAATGATGATGAAAGGCAAAAAGGACTTTGCTGGTGATTTATGGCCCCGGGTCCAGTGAATAACAGTGCTGCTCCTAATAGAGAAGGCAGCCGGGCTCATCTTCCTGCTCTGGCCCCTTCCCTCTTCCTGGCCCTGCCTGCCCTTCTCTTCAGCCCTCCCCTCCCTTATACTCAGTCCTCCCCTCCCTCCTCCCCTGCCCTCCCCACCCTTCTCCTTGACCCTGCCCTCCCCCATGTCCTCCCCACTCCCTCCCCTAACCCTGCCCTCCCTTCTCCTCGGCCCAGCCTTCAGGCTGCCTGAAGCTGTCTCCCCATCCAGGAACCCCATCAATGAGCCTGGGGGTAGCGAGCTTGATGATCCCTCTTCACAGAAGAAGAGAAGACACAGTCTACTCAGAAAGAGCCTGAGAAATGGGGAAACCCTCAGCAGCTGCCGTAATGTGCCATTTATTTAGCCAGAGAGCAAGTAAGAAGAGAGAACACTCCCACCTGGGTTTCCCTGTGAGGAATAGCTGAAAGTAGTCACATGGCCCCCCAACAGCCCCCCACCTCCCTCAGCCCAAGAGTCTGTCTTTAGGGTTAACTCTGGGAACCCAGGCCCCCAAGGTCCTCATTAATTTCCTTTCCCTCCAGAGGTTCTTTCTTAAAAATCTGAGTTTAACCTAAATTGTTTTGAACTGAAAGGAAATCAAAATTGAACTAGGTTAATTGAAAAAAATAATGCCCTGGCTACATGAGGGTCCCCCGCAACCTTGGAAAACCACACTGAGTTTAAAGGCCTAAAACAGTGCTCGTGTTTATTAACGCAGCTTCAAACTAACTAGGTTAACGTCTCAGTGAGCGTCAGCTCCAGGAAGCATGCCCATCCCTGTGACTGGGTGCCTTTTGGAATCACAGTCATGGAAAACACCAACTGTAGGATAATTCTATTCAGTCCATGGGTATTAAGCACTCATTACAAGGCTGTCACTCCACTAAAGAGTAACCCGTGAGGAACAGTCACAAGGTCTGGTAGGGTAGTACATGCCTAGTCAGCTCGATCCGCCACAGTGACACCTCTCAGGTGACTTCCCACAAAGATCCACCAAGTGTGCAGACATAGGCTGCAAAGCCAGGGGTGACCTCTGAATTCACGGCAGCAGGAAAGTGGAATGCAGCCGACTGCACTCTGCTCTTTATAGGTAGAGGCCAGTCGAGCTCACCCAACAGGACTGGGGGCAAAGCTGTGTCCCAGGGAATGAGAGCAGAGAAAACACATGTGAAGTTTTCACTCTGAACTCGCTCTGGGCAGCAAAACCAACATGTCAATGGGGGAAGAGTAGAACAGGACAATGGAACTGTTGAGAATAGAGTGGAGCGTAAAGAGGAACCCCAAGGGTTGGGACCCATCACAAGAGTAAAGCAAGGGTGGTGAGGTAGCAGGGTGCCCTTGTGCTCTTCAAGGTCACAGAAGGTCACGTCCTGGCTCCACCACTTCCTATTTTATTGTGAGCAAGTCACTTCATCTCTCTAGGCCTCCACTTCCCAACCTTGAAATTGTAGGTGAACAGTATATTGCTTTCCCAAATGAGATGTTGAGAAAATGCTTCCACAATGGAAGGCTCCAAATGTAATATACCAAGAATGAAACTGGATGCCACTCCTGTCCCCCACTTTGCCCCAGAGACAGACTATCTTATCTGGGAGGGACAGGGCGGAGGTGTGCTGCCCCCCCTCCAGCCTCTGATCTGTGGTGCTGGAGGGAGCACTGCCTCTCACTGGCCCAGAGACCTTAAACCAGGTACGCCCCACGAGTACCCCCCACAACATAAGGAATATATCAAGTGGCCCACTTTCAGGAGTACATGCTGAATGGAAAATAGAAGGGTTTGACAGCAATACGGTGACGACAACAAGTTAGACTACAATTCCTAAGAAACAGGAAAAAAAAACTGCGCCCAAGACAGAACTAAATGGCTCCTGATAGAAAATTTCTTTACATTGTTGGTAAAGAAAAAGAGCATTTTCGGTTGTTGTTGTTGGTGTGTGTGTGTGTGTGTGTGTGTGTGCGCGCGCGCGCACGCGCACGAGCATAGGGTATGATGCTCTGCCCATCTGTGGATGCTGCTCCGTTACAACCTGAGCCATTCTAGTGCCTGAGGCCATGGCCATGGAGCCATCCTCAGCACCTGGGCCAACTCTGCTCCCATGGAGCTTTGGCTGTGGGAGGGGAAGAGAGAGATAGAGCGAAAGGAGAAGGGGAAGGGTGGAGAAGCAGATGGGCGCTTCTCCTGTGTGCCCTGGTCAGGAATCAAACCTGAGACTTCCACACATAGGGCTGATGCTCTACCACTGAGCCAATCAGCCAGGGCCTTTTTATTTTCTTTCTTTCTTTTTTTGACAGAGACAGAGAGAGAGTCAGAGAGAGGGACAGATAGGGGGATGAGAAGCATCAATTCTTTGTTGCAGCACCTTAGTTGTTCATTGAATGCTTTCTCATATGTGCCTTGATTGGGGGGCTACAGTAGAGCAAGTGACCCCTTGCTCAAGCCAGCGACCTTGGGCTCAAGCTAGCAACTTTGGGCTTCAAGCCAGTGACCTTTGGGCTCAAGCTAGTGACCATGGGGTCACGTCTATGATCCCACTCTTAAGCTAACGACTCCACACTCAAGCTGGTGAGCCCCTGCTCAAGCCGGTGACCTTGGGGTTTCGAATCTGGGTCCTCTGCATCCCAGTCCAATGCTCTATCCACTGCGCGACCACCTGGTCAGGTAAGAGCATTTTCTTCATAAAAATAATTATCACGAACTCTTTCAGAAACACAAAAGGAAAATAACAAAGAATATAATGAACACCCTGTCTCCACCATCTGGCGGAAGAAACAGATCAGGACCACCATACTGAAGGCTTTGGCAGAGGGCAGGTGGAGCAGGTACATGGGGAAGAGTGAGCCCAAGCTGAGATTTCACATGGGATTCTAAGGAAAAGAAGACATTCGCGCCCTTCTCCCATGATGGCTATGCCTTCCAAGTGGCCTTGGGTTTTCAAAGCTGGCCTCAGACGCCAGATCATTTTTGGTCCCATCAAGAGGCAGAAAGCCAGACAGCTGCTGTGGGGATAGAAAGGACGCCACCCCTGTGGATGGCAGGTCTCCAGCAGGCAGACACATCCTGCTGCATTCCTCAGTGGGGAGCCTTGGACCACACAAGGGCTCAGACAGAGCTCTGGGGACTCTGTGGCAGTTGCCCCCATCTCACTACCAGCCAGACCAGACCCCGCTGGGCTGGGAGCTGGGCCGTTTTCTTCATTAGGGAATACTGTGTTTAGCAACACTTGGCTGGTCTCTCTCTCCTGTGAGCCATCACACGGAGAAAACACAAAGCTCAGACACGCATTCGTTGGGTGTGAGCTACCATATTTCTTCAGGATATATTTTTGGTCTCGAAAAACAAAGCAGGCTGTGCTCTAACCCAAAGCCAGCTGACCACCACCAGTGGGGAAAGACAGGGTGAAGCTGGGGGAGGCAGCTGTGCTTTCCAAAAGGAAAGTTCTTGGAGCTGCAGGTCTGGCTACTCGAGACACCTCTTCAGGAACAAAGTGAAGCAAAGAGAAGCATCTGAGAAGGAATTTGGGGATTACCCTCCATCCCTACTGTTCCTGCTCTGCTACCTGCTAAGTAAGCTCTCCACGCAGGGATCAAAGGACCAAAGAGCTGATGTGTGCCCCACCCAGGGATGCTCCAGGCTTCTTGTCTGTGAGCCCAGCTTTTCCTCCTGGGGTGACAATCTCCCCTCGAAATGCTTCTATCCTCCTGTTTCTATGGTGACCTGACCAGAAATCATGCAGACTCTGGGCCCGCAGAACTGAAATGAGGTCACACTGAAATCTGCAGAGGAAGAAAGTCAAATGCCTCAAACAAGAGAACATCGGACCTTTCATGAAAGACATGATCTGAGGGTCCTTTTCCCCTGCCTTGTCTAAAGACTGTCTGTCTTCCTTCTTGGACTCCTAGCATATCCTGAAAGCAGTCCAAAGACCAGATGGAGCCACCATACCTCTCTTCCTGTCTTCCACAAAGCCACCAGCTCTGCCTCACTGTGTGAAGGACCACATGACCTGACAGGCAAAAACCTAAAAAAAAAAAAAAAAAAAAGCTCATGGCCAGTGAGTCAAGTCCTATCCTCACCTGCTGTTCAACACCCCTACAGCCTGCCGCCAACCTGCCTTTCCCCTCGATCCCCACTGCTTCCTTTTACATTTCTAATTCTCAAGTCAAAGCCAGGGGTGTTCTTTCTTCCATGTTCTCTGAGTTCATCCCTGAAATCCAACCTCTGCTCTTCACCTACCAGAATCTCACGCATCCCCCAGGCCAGCCTCTTCAAGAAGCCTTCCTGGCTCCCCCCCCCCCCCCCGCCCCAAACAGAGGGGACACTTCTTTGTCGATCGTCTACAGCCCTACCTGTAACCTTCTGAGGTCTCAGTGTGTGTGTTCCTTTTCCGGTTCTGCACATATGTCTATACTTGTCTTCTCTCCTCAGTTAGATTAACCCACCTGTTATTCTCTAATTGTCCAGGTTCTATGGAGGATCCAAAGGCAGACAGGAAAGACAAGGGGCTTACAATCTGGCTGGGAAATAAAAGGAGCAGCATCTAATAAACACCCAGTGGGCAGGATACTGGCTTCCTCTTCATAGTCCCCACAAGTCCAACACAGAGCAGATGGCCACAAGGGTGCCAAATAGACACGTGAAAGCAGTCATGGTTTCAGTTGTCAACATACCAGGAAGGCAGGAGTTGGGTGAGCCAGGCTCACAGGATCTGTGCTGGTGACCCCCACGTCCTATGTTGAGATGTAACACTAGGAAACAATGGCCTATGGCCACACCAGCAAACCCTCAGTCCACCTTACCTCCGAGGCCCCTACCCCCCAAAACCTTGCTGTGCACCCTAAATACAGGGTGGGGCAAAAGTAGGTTGACAGTTATAAGTTCGCAAAACACAGGGTTGATTCTTGTATGATTATGAATGCATTATTTTCCACATGAAAACCATCAGCCTAGTTTTGTCCCTCCCTGTATTGGCTCAACCTGAAGATGTGGGACCCCAGGCGGGAAACAGTAAACAATGGGAAAAGACGTGTCATTTTACAGGGAAGTTCCCCTTCCACTCCCAGCCTCCTCCTCAACACCCCTGACTGAGGACTGGCTGTCTGTGATGCTGTCACAACCCCTTGGGAAAGAGGGCAGGCTCCAGCACAGGCAGCCAACTGGTCCTCTGAGTGAGGCTCAGTCCCTGCCTCTACAATAAGTCTGTTCATTTCACATCCTCAGAGAAGGAACCACCCCTGAAAATGACCAGCCTGCACCAATTACAGAACACAGCCCCTGAGCTGTCACTGGGGAGGATAAGTGGGAATTACAGCACATGGATCCAGTGACTTCGCTGGGAAGCAGGACGACAGGTGAAAAGATGTTGTGTAGAGCAGTGGTCCCCAACCACCGGGACGCGGACCGATACCGGTCCGTGGGCCATTTGGTACAAGTCTGCAGAGAAAGAATAAATGACTTACATTATATCCATTTTATTTATATTTAAGTCTGAACGATGTTTTATCTTTTAAAAATGACCAGATTCCCCATACCTCAACATGATAAAAGCCATCTATGACAAACCCACAGCCAACATCATACTCAATGGGCAAAAATTAAAAGCAATCCCCTTAAGATCAGGAACAAGGCAGGGGTGCCCCCTTTCACCACTCTTATTCAACATAGTCCAGGAAGTCCTAGCCACAGCAATCAGACAAGAAGAAGAAATAAAAGGCATCCAAAATTGGAAAAGAGGAAGTAAAACTATCATTATTTGCAGATGATATGACATTGTATATAGAAAATCCTAAAGTCTCAGTCAAAAAACTACTGGACCTGGGCCTGACCTGTGGTGGCGCAGTGGATAAAGCATCGACCTGGAAATGCTGAGGTCGCCAGTTCGAAACCCTGGGCTTGCCTGGTCAAGGCACATATGGGAGTTGATGCTTCCTGCTCCTCCCTCCTTTCTCTCTCTGTCTCTCTCTCCTCTCTCTCCCTCTCTGTCTCTCTCTCTCCCTCTCTCTCTCTCCTCTCTAAAACTGAATAAAAAATAAAATAAAAAAAAAAACAAAAAACAAAAAACAAAAAAAAACTTCTGGACCTGATAAATGAATTCAGCAAAGTGGCAGGATATAAAATTAATACTCAGAAATCAGAGGCATTTTTATACAACAACAATGAAAGAGAAATTAAGGAAACAATTCCCTTAATTATTACAACCCAAAAAATAAAGTACCTAGGAGTAAATTTAACCAAGAAGACTAAAGACTTGTACTTGGAAAATTATAAAACACTGATAAAAGAAATCAAGAAAGATACAAATAAGTGGAATCATATACCGTGCTCATGGTTAGAAAGAATAAACATCATTAAAATGTCTATATTACCCAAAGCAATTTATAAATTCAATGCAATACCAATTAAAATACCAATGACTTTAAAGATATAGATCACATATTCCAAAAATTTATATGGAACCAAAAAAGAACACAAATAGCCTCAGCAATCTTAAAAAAGAAGAATAAAGTGGGAGGTATCAAACTTCCTGATATCAAGTTATACTACAAGGCCATTGTACTCAAAACAGCCTGGTACTGGCATAAGAACAGGCATATAGATCAATGGAACAGAACAGAGAACCCAGAAATAAACCCACAGCTCTATGGACAACTGATATTTCACAAAGAAGGTAAGAGCATACAATGGAGTAAAGACAGCCTCTTTAATAAATGGTGTTGGGAAAATTGGACAGCTACCTGCAAAAAAATGAAACTAGACCACCAACTTACACCATGCACAAAAATAAACTCAAAATGGATCAAAGACTTAAATGTAAGCCGTGAAACCATAAGCATCTTAGAAGAAAACATAGGCAGTAAGCTCTCCAACATCTCCTGCAGCTATATATTTGCTGATTTATCTCCATGGGCAAGTGAAATAAAAGACAGGATAAACAAATGGGACTATATCAAACTAAAAAGCTTTTGCACAGCTAAAGACAATAAGAACAGAATAAAAAGACAAACTACACAATGGGAGAACATATTTGACAATATGTCTCATAAGGTGTTAATAACCAAGTTATAAAGAACTTGTAAATCTCAACACCAGGAAGACAAACAATCCAATCAAAAAATGGGCAAAAGAAATGAATAGACACTTCTCCAAAGAGGACATACAGATGGCCAATAGGCAGATAAAAAAATGTTTAACATCACTAATCATTAGAGAAATGCAAATTAAAACCACAATGAGATATCACCTCACACCAGTCAGAATGGCGCTCATTAACAAAACAACACAGAGTAAGTGCTGTCCAGTATGTGGAGAAAAGGGAACCCTCCTGCACTGCTAGTGGGAATGCAGACTGGTGCAGCCACTGTAGAAAACAGTATGGAGATTCCTCAAAGAATTAAAAATTGAACTGCCTTTTGACCCAGCTATTCCACTTTTAGGAATATACCCTAAGAATACCACAGAACTGTTCCAAAAGGAGAAAAGCACCCCCATGTTTATGGCAGCATTGTTCACAATAGCGAAGATCTGGAAACAGCCCTAGTGTCCGTCAGTGGACGAGTGGATTAAAAAGCTTTGGTACATATATACTATGGAATACTACTCAGCCATAAGAAATGATGACATCGGATCATTTACAATAACATGGATGGACCTTGATAACATTATACAGAGTAAATAAGTAAATCAGAAAAAAACTAAGAACTATATGAACCCATGCATAGATAGAACATAAAAATGAGACTCAGAGACATGGACAAGAATGTGATGGTTAGGGGGGCCGAGGAAAAAGAGAGAGGGATTGGGGGAGGGTAAGGGCACAAAGAAAACCAGATAGAAGGTGACAGAAGACAATTTGACTTTGGGTGAGGGGTATGCAACATAATCAAATGTCAAAATAATCTGGAGATGTTTTCTCTGAACATATGTACCCTGATTTATCAATGTCACTGCATTAAAATTAATAATAAAAAAATAAAATAAATTAAAATAAAAACTGTTTGGTCAGATTAAAAAAAAATGACTGGATTCCCTGTGTTACATCCGTCTAAGACTCACTCTCGACGCTTGTCTCGGTCACATGATACATTTATCCGTCCCACTCCAAAGGCCAGTCCGTGAAAATATTTTCTGACATTAAACCGA
This sequence comes from Saccopteryx leptura, assembly GCF_036850995.1. Taxonomy (NCBI): domain Eukaryota; kingdom Metazoa; phylum Chordata; class Mammalia; order Chiroptera; family Emballonuridae; genus Saccopteryx; species Saccopteryx leptura. Next base: position 178,977,186 of record NC_089503.1, read on the forward strand.
TCCGTGGCCCAAAAAAGGTTGGGGACCACTGGTGTAGAGCACCTCATTAATAATAAAACTCAGAACTGCTTTCTGCCATTGTGTGCAATCATTGGTTCTTTTAACCCCAGCCAAGCCGAGCCCCATTGCCAATCTACTGCTTTGGTTTCCATTGCCAAAAAAATGCCCCCGGCGCAGAGGTGAGACTAGATGAGGGAGCTCCAGTGTGAGAGTGCCCCGGATGAGGGAACAGAATTATCTGCTCAAAAAAGGAACCTGCTGAAAGGAACTATGCGAGTTACCCCGCCCCAAGCCAGCGAACCTGCTAAAGCTTTTTTGGGGACCTAACAGCATCTGCACCTAGTGTGGAAATTACTAATGCTTGATGGAAACCCATACTTTTTCTTTACCAAAAAAGGATAAAGGATGCTGGAATGCAACACTGGTGCGTGCGCGCGCGCGCGCGTGTGTGTGTGTGTGTGTGTGTGTGTGTGTGTGTGTAGGGGGAGTGGGAAGCGGAAACTGCTAACTTAGCACAGGAGAGAGAAAAGCCTCCCAAACCCTTGAGATTGTGGACCATCCTACAGTTTCATTCAACGTGATGCCCTGGAAATTCTACCATGTTTCCTATGGCGAGTCCTGCCTACATTCCATGCCTTCTATTTTCATTCACTCATCAGCGCACCATCTACTTCACTTTGGGCCGGCTCCGAGCTGGGCTCCAGTGCCACAGCCTCCTCCCTCTAAAAAGCAAGGCTGAGACCTTCCAAGCAAAACACACACCCCTGACATGTATATCATCACGCCGACTCAGACACGAATGAGAGTTAGTCATGATCACCCAGACTCTTAATTCTGTGGTCTCTGCATTGATTTTATATGCTAGGCTTCTTTCTGTATTTTCTACATTCTCTATAATGGAGATACATATGGGTGTGTGTGTGTATATATGTGTGTGTGTGTGTGTGTGTGTGTGTGTGTGTGTGTGTGTGTGTGTGTGTATGTTTAAATTTTATAATAAACAAAGATATTTTAATTTTCCACTTAAGATCCAACTTTTGCTACACTAATTTAAGATATTTAATTTTTAAGGAGCAAAGCTAGAGGGAGCAGATGTGGCCTACATGTAGAGGGTCACTCCAACCTGAGGCATGCCAAATTTTCACAGGGCAGCACCGCAACCCAGGGTGTGAACTCGTGTGCCCTGACGCTCCTCCCAGCTCCCCTTGGCCTCCTTCAGCAGAGCGACATCTCACTCCTCAAAGCAGCGTTGTGGTGAATCCTGCAGACCAGTCGCTGCCTACACTCCCATGTGCCACTGTGTCTTATGCTACGCTGTAGCCTGAAGTTGTCCTTTTAATGTCAAGAACACATTATTGCATATAGAAACTGTATTATTTGATTCAGTAGTTGTTTTCTAGTCCCACTCCCCTTTACCAGTCACTAGGAAAATTGACTTCAGACACGTCACATAAAATGCATTATCTTTTGGGCAACAGAGTGATGGGGAGTGCCCAGGGCAGATGTAAACAGTGGGAGAAATGAGGGTCACTCTGGGCATAAGGATGATGAAAATTCTAGGCTCTGCATCTGTTTCTGCACTCAATGAGCCCATTTCTCCCCCCACCCGGGTTGTCCCAGAGCTATGCCTCCCACCTTTACAGGGAGCTAGAGAACAAGAAGAGCCCAGATACTTCAGGACACTGAGTCTGAGTGAATACAAGAGTGCCCACAGCAGGCAGCCAGGAAGAGGAATTCCAGATGGACCGCTCAGCCGGCTTGAGCACAGCAAAGACTGGCGATCAGCAATGTTTCCTCGTGGAGATTGCCATTCCGGTAGCTCAGAACAAGCTATAGCAGCACAGCCACGTGGGAAGATTGGGGGCTAGCACACCACAGTGTCATGTGGCTCTGCTGCTTTCCCAAGTACAGGCCATGGTTGTGTAATTATTATGGAAATGCAGTCTGCAATTGCATCATTCTTACAGATAGCTGGTGTTGCTGGTTGAACTCATTATTATTATTGTTGTTGTTCTCATTGTGTACTTTAAGCACTATTTCCCCAGATTCTTGGGAGAGGGTTTAATAAGGCAGATTACTTCTGTGCCTTCATCGTTTTATCCTACAGGAAAAGGAGTGAGTATACTTTCCATGCACCTTAAAGATAATCACCAGCATGAATTATAGGAGTAATACTGGTACACTCTGTTTAGGATGAACCACATTTGCAAAAATAATCAGCTCCCATAATGGTCCTGTTAATGGACTCTGGTACCCTGGAGTGCACAAAAATCCAGGGGATTAGGGAATTGCATGCTAGATGGCCTTCGAGAGGCCTGAATTTACAGAAGATGCTAAACAAACACTCTGACTCCCTTTTACAGCCCCAATCAGGGCTGTTCATGAACAATTAAGAAATACCTTGGCAAATAAAATCCTGTTCAAGAAAAAGATAAAAACTTAAAATTTGAAGGGAAATTGTTTGCTTGGAGGTGGAGACAGAGCCGCGAGAGGAACTTAAGAGCTCCTCACAGCACAAAGATGCACCACACTCCCCGCACCCCCCCAACTCACCCCCCCTCCCCGCACCTCCCGCACTCCTGATTTCAGATCAGCGGGGCTCCTAAGGTGGCAGTCTGCACAGTATGTTTCCTGGTGCTCCAGATGGAATATTTCATACGTGAACGATTAGCATCCATGGAGCTCCAGGGTGGCTCTGGAGTGCCCCTCCTGGGACTCCTCTCCAAGTCCCTGCCCATCACTTCCCTGTCTAGCTGGCACCCAGGCCTGGCCTGACAGTGACCACAGGAGGGGATGTGAAATAAACTGGAATGTCTGGGGGGGGGGGGATGTCCGCTAACTGCTAACCCCTGTGAGCTATCCATGCATCAGCTTGAACAGCTTGGGGATCTATACTTCCTAGGGAGCCGGACCCCATCCTCACCACATCCAAGACGCCCCTGCTGATGTCAGCCCCTGTGAGCCTTTTCCCAGAGCTCTTTCACCACCACATTCACATGGACGCATCAGCCTTCCTCTGCTTCTTTCTGGTTCTGGCTGCTGGAATATGAATGTGGCCACAGAACATCCAGAACGCTTTCAGTCACAGGAATAAGTGACAAGAGCAGAGATGCCCACACGTGGGACGCTGAGGGCGAAGGTGCGGAGGCAGGCCAGACCCGGGGAAAGGGGCTTTCAGGTAGAAATGCCTCCTGGGGACCACGAGATGCTATTATAAGTCCACGTCCTGATTCAATGAAATACAGGTAAGGAACTCTTTAAAATCTTCAAGAGTACACAGATACAAACTGTGTGATAAGGGAGGGTCCTGGGAATGCGTTCTATACTGTAAGGTATTTTTCCCCGCCGAGAAGGAAGGAACGGCAGGAGCCACCAAGTGTGGAATAACAAAAAGGCTTTATTCAGTACAGAGCACGCATCCCGCCTGGCAAGGTTCCCTAGCCCTGAGGTAAGATGGAGGCCAGGGAAGTTGCACGGATTAAACCGCGTGGGAGATATTTAAAGGGGTCCCTCTAGGGAAGTCGAGCTAACATGACGTGGTGAAATCCCACTGGCTGGTAGATGGTCGCTTTTTTCCAAACGGTTCCTGTGAAGCCTCTTTTGGCGTGCTTGGTTGTGGGCGGTCCTAGCCAAAGTTCATGGGTCTGAGTTCCCCACGTGACCATCCCCCATTATCCACCAACCTTACATATACATCCACCCCATATAAATTTCTACCCCATAATCTGTTATGACAGCCTGAAATCCTTGCCGTCAGAGCATTTTCCCAGATAAAATCCATAGTTACTTGTCTTGAAACAACATAGGATGATCAATAAGTGTCTGCTGAGTGAAAGTCTATGAGAAAACTAGGGGGAGAAGAAATAATGGATATGGATTAAACATCTGTGTCAGAAACCAGCCTTTGGCAACCCATGCACAAAGCCCACCTTATGGGCACCCAAATCGGCTTCCTTGGAACTTCATCCCACTTTCCAATGGAGAGACCGAGGCTTGGAAAAGTCAGGTCACTTTCTCAGGCTCAGACAGCTAGCCTGGAACTCAGACTGAGGTTGGCCTCAGATCTCAAAGTGCATGCTCTTTCCACTAACCCTATCGGCCTGGGGACTTCAGTATAAATAGAGTGCAGTTCAATCAGTTCCCTGGAGCAAACTCAGTTAAGGCAGGGTGTCCAAGAACTGAGCTCTGCAGTGAAGATGGCAGGTATTGTTGCGAGAGAGATATCAAGTGTGTTTTCTCTGCCAACAATCGCCCCCAGGTCTCAGCAATAACACTGACTGGTGGCCCTCTTGCAGGGAAGATCAGGTACAAAGGACCAAGTCGTTCAAAATAGGATAATTGAGTTCATGTGGCCTGCCTAGCAATCCTATTCAATACATAAGCTGCTCTGCTATCCTAATACCCTACAGTCAACAGAGCACAGACCAACAGGCCTCCTGTCTTTCAATATTCAGATGGACTTATAAAATAGCAACAACCCAAACAAGAGCAACTTTAAAACCCCAACAGGAAATAAAAGGCTTCTCATTGAAGCTGAAAGTCCAGCTGCCTCCTCAGATACAACCAGTGATGAAAAATAGCTGGGGATAAAAAATGTGTCCCAATTTTTAAACCTTCCTACAGAAGCCCGGCAAAATTAGGAATGGGTCCCCATACCCCCTCACCCCTAACAAGGAGCATGTTTCCATTTTACGACATGCTTTAAATAGTAGATAATGACTTCTGGTAATGGTTAGCTTTGATTTCTTCAGGTTGTGAATCTAAGGAAGTGGAAAGCTGGTTTTATGTTCAAGCAAAGATCTAAGACCTAGAATTACAAGTCATTTATTGTAGTTTGCCTCTAGGTGGTTGTCTAAAAAGTTATAAAGGTGCAATTATCCAGGTGGCTAATAACCTTGCTGAATTCAGAATTCCAGTGGTCACGAAAGAAACCCTGGGCAGGGCTGAAGGTCAGAAGGCAGATGGGACAAATCAGAAAACATCAAGAATTCAGAGTAGCAACCTCTCACTGACACAAAGAAGATCCTCTGGACCCTCTTTTCTAACAAACCTGAAGGCAGGTAACCCGTGCTTTCTCTGCTGTCAGGCTTATTTTATTTGAAACATAATATCATCTACGTTCTATGTTATTTCAGAAATGAAACTGACCTGGCCTCTTTGTGTGTTTAACTTACAGTAGTAACTGAAGCTCAGGAGGTGAGGCAGTGGTAATATTGAGGCTGTATCTCACTCATGCAGGTGACGCAGACCCAACAGCACAACTCTAATTCTTAGCCATGTGGCCTTGAGCAGGCCCCTTACCTGCTGTGAGCTGCCTGGGGTAAAATGAAATAACAATGCCTCCTTTTCAGGGTTGTTGTCATGATGATACTGAGCACAGGGTGTGGGATTACTAAACATTCTTTTTAAAACCCAGGTGGGGGTGGGGGTGGGGGAGGGGGAGGAGGGAGGAAGGAGAGAGGGGGTGAGGGAGGGACAAAGAAAACCAGATAGAAGGTGACAGAAGACAACTTGACTTTGGGGGAGGGGTATACAGCACAATCAAATGTCAAAATAATCTGGAGATGTTTTCTCTCAACATATGTACCCTGATTTATCAATGTCACTGCATTAAATTTAATAATAATAAAAAACCAGTTAGTTATCTTTTCCACAAAAGAAACAGTAAGAGGCTTGACCAGGGTAGCACAATGGCCTTTGCTCAATTTGAAAAATGCCCACCACTGTCCCCTCAGCACTGCAGCCCCTGTGACAACTATACCTATGCATTCTGATCTCCAAAAGGCCTGGAAAAGGCTATCACCCAAAATCAGCCCTGTGCACATTTGAAATTTAACAATTAGAGAGTTATTCCTTTGGATTAAAGCTTTGATTTCCATGAAAAGGCAAGTTCCCCTGGAAGCAATAATAATAATTAATAATAATAATAATTCAAGCCTATATCAGTTACACCAGGCATGGCCAACAGTTTTTGCCCCTGGGCCAGATTAGAAAGAAAACTTTTTTCAAGGCTGGATGAAATATTAAAATTTAAAAATGTTAAATACAAAAATGATTCATTTAAGTAAACAAAATTTTATTATGTAATTTGTTTATGAATAAATAAATGTGAGTGAAAAAAATTTTAATATACAATAATATTTTAATAAAAATATAATTACATACCATATAAATATCCAAACTGTATCGCAATCAATAGAAACAATATTTAATTAATAGAATGAGCTTGAAGGGATTATATCGCAAATAAAACAATTATTTCATTTTACAAACAGCCTGTACACGTTTTCAGTTATCAGCTGCAGCTATTGTCTATGCTACAATGCCACTTGATTCAGCACACTCGACCACAAAAATCACGAATTGCTTGACCTTGGGTGCACACTGTCAAACTCCGCCTAAAACAATGTGGGTTTCTATCGCCGCTAAATGTCAAACAGTTCATATTGAGTACAGACGAGTACAAAAAGTGTAAATCTTTATAATGGAATTTTTAAAAAAAAATAAAGTATCTCAAATCCATTCGACCAATTAATGGAAGTTAACCCTAGATTAGTCACACGTGGAATTCTTTTCTGCATATCACTATCTTCTTAACTATCTCGATTTCCAATAATCAAAGACGCTTCTGCTTCTAAGTAGCTGAAATTTTAAAGTAGTGGAGAATATAAAAAATTTAATCGCGGGCAGCATAAACTCATTACAAGGGCCAGATTCGGCCCGCGGGCCGTATGTTGGCCATGCCTGAGTTAGACAGTGATAATTCTTCATCCTTTTCTGAAAACAAACACAAAAATATATATTACTGCAATCAGGGACTGAAGGAGGAAAGTAGGTAGTAACCTCAAAGGAGAAAGGAATACAGAATTGGGAGGCTGGAGAAAATTATGTGTCCATATGTACATTTCCATATACAAAGATACTGACCGTTCTCCTGCGCTAGAGATTGTGCTGAACAGCACCTGCTGTGTAACACTTGTATTAATTATATTACAAAATATTTAGGATTTCAGCCACACTATTCCGTCCTCAAAGTCCCTAGAGCTGCACTCAAATAAATAAAATTAGAAATGAGAGTGGAGAAATAACAACTGACACAACAGAAATACAAAGGATTATAAGAAAATACTATGAAGAACTGTATGCCAATAAACTAGACAACCTAGATGAAATGGACAAATTCCTTGAAACATACAATCTTCCAAAAATCAATCTGGAAGAATCAGAAAACCTAAATAGATTGATTACAACAAATAAGATCAAAACAGTTATCAAAAACTCCCAACAAACAAAAGCCCTGGGCCCAATGGCTTCACAACTGAATTCTACCAAATATTCAAAGAAGAACTAACTCCTATCCTTCTCAAACTATTTCAAAAAATTCAAGAGGAAGGAAGACTTCCAAGCTCCTTTTATGAGGCGAGCATAATTCCGATTCCAAAACCAGGCAAAGACAGCACAAAGAAAGAAAATTATAGGCCAATATTCCTGATGAATCTAGATGCTAAAATCCTCAACAAAATATTAGCCAACCAGATCCAGCAATATATGAAAAAAATCATACTCCATGATCAAGTGGGATTTACTCTGGGAAGGCAAGGCTGGTACAATATTCACAAATCAATCAATGTGATTCACCACATAAACAAAAGGAAGAAGAAAAACCACATGATAATTTCAATAGATGCAGAAAAAGCATTTGATAAAATCCAGCACCCATTCATGATCAAAACTCTCAGCAAAGTGGGAATACAGGGAACATACCTCAACATGATAAAGGCCATCTATGACAAACCCACAGCCAACATCATACTCAATGGGCAAAAATTAAAAGCAATCCCCTTAAGACCAGGAACAAGGCAGGGGTGCCCCCTTTCAACACTCTTATTCAACACAGTCCTGGAAGTCCTAGCTACAGCAATCAGACAAGAAGAAGAAATAAAAGGCATCCAAATTGGAAAAGAAGAAGTAAAACTATCATTATTTGCAGATGATATGATATTGTATATAGAAAACCTTAAAGTCTCAGTCAAAAAACTACTGGACATGATAAATGAATTCAGCAAGGTGGCAGGATATAAAATTAATACTGGGAAATCAGAGGCATTTTTATACACCAACAATGAACTGTCAGAAAGAGAAATTAAGGAAACAATCCCCTTCACTATTGCAACCAAAGAAATAAAGTACCTAGGGGTAAATTTAACCAGGAGATGAAAGACTTGTACTTGGAAAATAATAAAACATTGGTAAAAGAAATCAAGGAAGATACAAATAAGTGGAAGCATATACCGTGTTCATGGTTAGGAAGAATAAACATCATTAAAATGTCTGTATTACCCAAAGCAATTTATAAATTCAATGCAATACCAATTAAAATACCAATGACATACTTCAAAGATATAGAATAAATATTCCAAAAATTTATATGGAACAAAAAAAAAACACAAATAGCCTCAGCAATCTTGAAAAGAATAAAGTGGGAGGTATTATACTTCCTGATATCAAGTTATACCTCAAGGCCATTGTACTTAAAACAGGCTGATACTGGCATAAAAACAGGCATATAGATCAATGGAACAGAACAGAGAACCCAGAAATAAACCCACAGCTCTATGGACAACTGATATTTGACCAAGGAGGTAAGAGCATACAATGGAATAAAGACAGTCTCTTTAACAAATGGTGTTGGGAAAATTGGACAGCTACCTGCAAAAAAATGAAACTAGACCACCAACTTACACCATGCACAAAAATAAACTCAAAATGGATCAAAGACTTAAATGTAAGCCGTGAAACCATAAAGCTCTTAGAAGAAAACATAGACAGTAAGCTCTCCGACATCTCTCGCAGCAATATTTGCCAATTTATCTCCACGGGCAAGTGAAATAAAAGACAGGATAAACAAATGGGACTATATCAAACTAAAAAGGTTTTGCACAGCTAAAGACATTAAGAACAGAATAAAAAGACAAACTACACAATGGGAAAACATATTCGCCAGTATATCTGATAAGGGGTTAATAACCAAAATTTATAAAGAACTTGTAAAACTCAACACCAGAAAGATAAGCAATCCAATCAAAAAATGGGCAAAAGAAATGAATAGACACTTCTCCAAAGAGGACATACAGATGGCCAATAGGCATATGAAAAACTGCTCAACATTGTTCACAGTGGCCAAGACATGGAAACAACCAAAAAGCCCTTCAATAGATGACTGGATAAAGAAGATGTGGCACATATACACTATGGAATACTACTCAGCCATAAGAAATGATGACATCGGATCATTTACAACAAAATGGTGGGATCTTGATAACATTATATGGAGTGAAATAAGTAAATCAGAAAAAAACAAGAATTGCATTATTCCATACATAGGTGGGACATAAAAACGAGACTAAGAGACATGGACAAGAGTGTGGTGGTTGGGGAGGGGGGAGAGGAAGGGGGGGAAGAGCACAAAGAAAACTAGATAGAAGGTGATGGAGGACAATCTGACTTTGGGTGATGGGTATGCAACATAATTGATTGACAAGATAACCTAGACATGTTTTCTTTAAACATATGTACCCTGATTTATTGATGTCACCCAATTAAAATTAATAAAAAAATTTTTAAAAAAGAAAAGAAAAAATGCTCAACATCACTAATCATTAGAGAAATGCAAATTAAAACCACAATGAGATATCACCTCACCTCATATCAGAATGGCGCTCATCAACAAAACAACACAGAGTAAGTGCTGGCGAGGATGTGGAGAAAAGGGAACCCTCCTGCACTGCTGGTGGGAATGCAGACTGGTGCAGCCACTGAGAAAAACAGTACAGAGATTCCTCAAAAAATTAAAAATCGCCCTGGCCAGTTGGCTCAGCGGTAGAGCGTCGGCCTGGTATGCGGGGACCCGGGTTCGATTCCCAGCCAGGGCACATAGGAGAAGCGCCCATTTGCTTCTCCACCCCACCCCCTCTCCTTCCTCTCTATCTCTCTCTTCCCCTCCCGCAGCCAAGGCTCCATTGGAGCAAAGATGGCCCGGGCGCTGGGGATGGCTCCTTGGCCTCTGCCCCAGGCGCTAGAGTGGCTCTGGTCGCGGTAGAGCGACGCCCAGGAGGGGCAGAGCATTGCCCCCCGGTGGGCAGAGCATCGCCCCTGGTGGGCGTGCCGGGTGGGTCCCGGTGGGGCGCATGCGGGAGTCTGTCTGACTGTCTCTCCCCATTTCCAGCTTCGGAAAAATACAAAACAAAAAGAAAAAAAAATTAAAAATCAAACTGCCTTTTGACCCAGCCATCCCACTTTTAGGAATATACCCTAAGAACACCACAGAACTGTTCCAAAAGGAGAAATGCACCCCCATGTTTATGGCAGCATTGTTCACAATAACGAAGATCTGGAAACAGCCCTAGTGTCCGTCAGAGGACGAGTGGATTAAAAAGCTTTGGTACATATATACTATGGAATACTACTCAGCCATAAGAAATGATGATATCGGATCATTTACAACATGGATGGACCTTGATAACATTATACTGAGCGAAATAAGTAAATCAGAAAAAATAAGAGCTATATGATTCCATACATAGATGGGACATAAAAATAAGACTCAAGAGACATGGACAAGAGTGTGGGGGTTACGGGGGGGTACAAAGAAAACCAGATGGAAGATGACTGAAGACAATTTGACTTTGGGTGATGAGTATGCAACATAATCAAATGTCAAAATAACCTGGAGATGTTTTCTCTGAACATATGTACCCTGATTTATCAATGTCACCCATTAAAATTAATAATAATAAAAAAATTCCCTAGAGCTGCAGAAGATTTAAATATTTTGTCTAGGAGATTATCAGGGCTCAGACAAGATCAACCAGACTCAAGAGACCAGGAGGGAAATAAAAAACAGTTCATGAAATTCTGTTCTTTGTTGGCTTCCCAGCCCTTCTCCAAGTCTCTGTAACATGGAACTTTAGGAGGGAGATGAGGGATGGGATTCTCGCTTCCCTATCTTGGAAATTAAAAATAAATAAGCCAGTAAAGAGACAGCCTGGTGGGTCAACAAGACTGTACACTCTTTGTGGCATTATGACCATCTCTGGTACTGGTCTGAATCCCACAGCACACTAAGCACACATACCAAGTGCTGACGTGATAAACCACTGTGAATGCATGGCTGATATACTGTGAACTTTAGAAGGGTAGAGACCAGGCTTGGTTGGTTGACTATCAAAAATAGTTTGCACAAATGCTTGACTTATAGATGCCCTTCAATAAATATTTATAGATTGCATGGATAAATGAATGGAGATGGATGGATGGACAGACGGAATGAGACATGCTTAAAGAGACACATGGATCAGATTATTTAAATCTGGAAACAAAGGAGCAGCCTGAATTCTCCCCTAATTTAGCAAGTTACCCACTACCATTCAACATCACCTCTGAGCCCTACATCCTCAAGGGAGAAAGGGAGGAAGGAGGGAAATCACAAAAGAAGATCTCCTTTCTTAGTTTTTTCTCCCCGACCACAGGAGTAAGGGCACATCTGCTCAAGACACTGCTGGCTGAGCTGGAGACCACTGGGGGATATTCGAGTACGAAACCAAAACACACTTGAGAAATCCAGGAATGTACATACAGGAGCACTAACAATTTTGAGGATGTCAGAAAAACTGTCCAGCAGTCATCCTGGCTAATGAAACAGCAGCTGACTAATGTCTGTATTGCGAACATTCTTTCCTTTACTTCTGAGGCATCAAAACGTCAAAAATCTCTATACACCTCTTTAAATTATGAAAATACACTTTCCTGGGGGAAATGTCAGCTTTGGGAATCTGTTTTTGTCCTGTTTTGATTGTTTACAATGAGCATTAATTACTTTTATTTTGAAAATCAAGTTTGAAAACAAATTCTTAGAAACATACACCTCTTCTCCCCGGCCTGTCCCTGCTTCTCAAACCTTCCCAATGGGTAGGTATGCAGCCATCATTGGCCGCAAGCCATTTCTGAAGTGTGACTGTGTGTTTTCAAGAACAAGGTTACTGTAATTATATCGAGCTAAAATAAAAGATCAGTCTTCTCTGCCCTCTTCAAAGTCTTCTGCTCAGGGTGAATAATGACCTGGGGAGGAAGAACGCCCCGCCCCTCCTCTGATCTTCCTGGCTGATGGATACTATTCCAGGCTAAATGTTGAGGGATAATAAATAGGTTTAAACCATGCCACACACCAGTTCATTAAAAATAATAAATGTTCTCCTAGAAGGTCCACAGTTTATAAGAGGATTACAGGCATAGAAGTGAGGTGGCTCTGTAGCAAGCCCTCTGTCTTTCTCTGTCCTGCAACATCTTAAGTAGTTAAGCTTGTTGTTCATTCAACAAATATTTATTATGGGCCTACTATGGCAAGAAATCAGGTGCTGCCCTTTGAGAATCTCTGAGCACTTGGCAGAATGTTTAAATGCAGGACAGAATAAATCCTAGGGTATCTTATCTCAAAAATTATTTTTCCAATATTTTGTTCCTCTCACAGAATTTACCATACAGAAGGGGGAAATAAGACAAAATACATAAATAACTATAGCACATGGCAGGCTCTGCTGAAAAAGGTAATAGAATTGTGACCAGTCAATGAAGGGTTTGATCACAGCCATTTGGAGGGACTGGCTGGCAATCACTTTCAGAAAGGGTGGCATTGGGTAAGACTCTGATGGACATGCAGGACTTTGATGGATAAATGAGTTAAGGAGAACATTCAAATGGGGGAAGAAGCACTAAAAAGAAATTCAAAGGGGAATTTAAATCACACCATCTAATTTGGCTAGAATACACAACTCACTTTCACGTCCTCATAATCATAAATCATGTCTCAGAAAATATCTTGGTGCATTAATCCTTGTAGTTATGATTATTCCTTTAAGATACAGTCTTAGAAACAAAACTCCCAGGGTCAAAGGGTAGGAATAATTGTAAGGCTCATCACACTGTTTTCCAAAATAGTTGTATTAAGTTACTTTTTGCTCTGCAAGAATAGCACATTTTTTAAGAAATCTTTGCTAAGCTGGATCAGAAATGTTCTCTCTGTTGTTTTCATTTGCATGTACTTATTCCTAATGAGGTTGAACAATTTTTCTTACATTTGTTAGCCATTTGTGTTTCCCCTTTTGCAAATTCTGTTTGTAAAGCGTGTCCCTTTTTCTATTAGGGTCTTACTATTTACATTAACAATTTGTGTAAAAAACTATATAGTTAGTACATTAACACTTAGATGTAATTTATTACATCCTCTGCAGACTGGTTTTATTTATCAATATCCAGCTGTTTCCTGACATAGAGACATTCATTTTTATGGAGTCAAGCCTGTCCCTATTTTCTCTTGTGATCTTTTCCATTCTCTTTTTTCAAGTGAAATACATTTGACATGTAACATTGTGTATGTTTAAAGTGTCGCCTTTTGTTTTGTTTTGTTTTTTCTCTCTTTTTTTTATTTTTTTTAATTTTTTATTTTTCTGAAGCTGGAAACGGGGAGAGACAGTCAGACAGACTCCCGCATGCGCCCGACCGGGATCCACCCGGCACGCCCACCAGGGGCAATGCTCTGCCCACCAGGGGGCGATGCTCTGCCCCTCTGGGGCGTCGCTCCGCCGGGACCAGAGCCACTACAGCGCCTGGGGCAGAGGCCAAGGAGCCATCCCCAGTGCCCGGGCCATCCCTACTCCAATGGAGCCTCCGCTGTGGGAGGGGAAGAGAGAGATAGAGAGGAAGGAGGGGGGGGGGGTGGAGAAGCAAATGGGCGCTTCTCCTATGTGCCCCGGCTGGGAATCGAACCCAGGTCCCCCGCACGCCAGGCCGACGCTCTACCACTGAGCCAACCGGCCAGGGCCGCCTTTTGTTTTTTAAGCTTAGGAACATTTTCATCCATTGATTAATCACCTATATTTAAATCTTTTCTTACCTTTAACTCGCCTATTTAGAATTATTTTAGTATATAGTATTCTAATTCTGTTTTGAAAATAACAATAAGCTCACAATTTAATGGAATCTTCAGATAATTAAGGTGATTAATAGTTATTTTATAAAATTAATTAACAGTGTTTTCAAAAGGATAAATATTGTATGATTCCACTTATATGAGGTACCTAAAATAGGCATATTCATGGAGACAGGAAGTTTCAGGGGCTGGGAAAAGAGGTATTGGGGGGTTATCGTTTAAGGACTGAATTTCAGTTTGGGAAGATTAAAAAGTTCTGCAGACGGATGGTGGGGAGGGTTGTACAACAATGGGAATATACTTAACGTCACTGAAACATTTAATCAAAAATGATTAAAATAATAATGATTTTAACAGCAATGATTAAATATTAAGTTTTATGTTAGGTACATTTTACCATGATAAAAATTAATCAACAGTGTTTTATTTAATCATGGTGTAAAGAGTTAGAAATTCTGGCTGATGAAATGGATCTCTAACAGGAGTGATGGTCAAAACTTAACACGTGTTGTGACCTAGACCTAGACTAATCAGAATCAGAAGAGATGCCCAACTCTCAAAAGATGCCCAATATCAACAAGAAAAATGGTCACAAACAACCAGGAAGGCCTTCCTGAGCACAGCAGCAGGTACCTGCCCTACCCCTGGGAGTCATTTTATTCATATAATCATTGTCAAGCACCCTCACCCTTGTTACTGCCTCTCAAGCTGATCAAAAACAAGTGACAAGTGAGCAAAGAAACAATCAGCTTCATCAGCCAATCTGCCAGTTATCCAAAGGTCTTATTGTTTTATTTTTGGAGAATTGAATTGTTAGGAAACTATCGCACCTTTTGTCCAGTGCTATCATAGTTCTTTAGGAGTTGATGATAATGATGCCACTCTGAGCACGAACTTCCACTATCACATTTGATTTTTGCCAAAAGTTAAGCAGAACAGATGTGAAAACTCGCACTTTACAGAAAACCAGATTGGAATGGAGTTGCTTACCACACGACTCTCAGAGCAGAGAGAGGGACTAGAACCCGCAGGTGCTCCAACTCCTGACCTCATGACCTCCCACTCTCAACTCTCTACTGCCCACCCTTCAGGGTCATTCTCTAATAACAACTCCTATCAACAATAAAGTTACTGAAATTCCTTTTACCTCCCAGACACGGTGAGGTTGCTTTATCCCCAGGGTAACTCATTAAGGTTGTTTAACTGATCTTAGTTATACCAGAAAGGTGCTAGTAGGATGACCTTTGACCCAAGGTTAAGGAAGCAGGGTCCGTTCTTTATCAGGGTAGCTTGTACACAACTCTCAGGAGATACTGCTAGCATCTCCAGAACCCAACTGAGTATACAACTTATTGATGGGAAACTTTTCCTTGTCACTGTCCTAGCATAGTTTGAAGGGAGAAAGACCCATTTTAAGAAAATGTCAACATGAGACGTACAAGTAAACTGATGGCAAATGGGATTCTTGATGTTGGTCATTCAACTACCAGATGACTGCCCATTCCTAGGACATAGGAATTGCAATGTGCTAACCCCTAGGCTGTGCAAAGAGAAAAGAGAGGCCACACTGTCCATACACAGAGAACAGAGCTGACTTGCAGAGTAACGAGCCAGCCTATGAAAGGATGCTTAGATTCACTGA